>NC_139217.1:345623582-346292332 GCF_055691185.1 Crinia signifera
TTAAAAAAAATACACACAGAACAACACGTTTTCTAAATCACCATTGACTTGTATTAATAGTCACTTCAGCACGCACAGGATGCTGCTGAGCAGAATAAATTAAGTATTGTGTACAGTACTGTATACTGATGTGATCTATTGATCTATTCTGCTGGCTAATGTAATTTCCATTGCATCTTTCAAAGCTACCTTCTCTGTAGGAACTAAAACGCTTCCTCAATTTCTTTGCATTATGCTCTTACTGGTATTACTTTCATGAAGTGATTCGGTATGATTGTTTTTGAAATTATTTATGATCAGAAATCTGTGAACACACAACCAGATTCATTCGTCCTGAACAAATACAGTATGGCACAGAAGAGAATGCGTTATGCTTTCGCATACACAGGGCCGGTGCAAGGTTTCTTGGCACCCTAGGCAAAACTTCTGCCAAATTACCCTATCAGATAGGGTAGTAAATCAAAACTGCGGCTCTCCAAAAATTTCAATACAATGTGCAAAAAGCAATCCCAACTTTCGAGACTGGCAGGTACCTTGACAAAGGGGCAAGAAGATAGGAAAATGCAGAACGGTAGGGATAGGAGAGATGCAGTTTGGTAGGGAAAGGATAGAGAGATGCAGTGCAGTAGTGAGGGGTTAGAGAGGAGCAGGGCGGTAGTGAGGGGATAGAGAAAAGCAGGGCGGTAATACGGTGATAGAGAGGAGCAGGGCGGTAATACGGTGATAGAGAGGAGCAGGGCAGTAGTGAGGGGATAGAGAGGAACAGAGTGGTAGTGAAGAGATAGAGGGATGGTAAAGAGTGGATACAGAGAAGCGGGCGGTAGGGAGGGAATAGTGAGGCAGGCTGGTAGGTATGGGATAGAGAGGATCAGGGCGGTAGTGGGAGGATATAGAGGAGGGGTGGGGAACCTTTTTTGTGGCAAGGGCCATTTGTATGGGGAAAAAATCCTTCGAGGGCCATATGTAAAAAATTCTCTTACAAATTGTCCTGCTGCAGCTGTCCCAAGCTCCAGCGGCTGCCGCTGAATGCGACTGACAGTCTCTGGTTGGTGTTGATTAAGAGGAATCTCGCAAGAACTACCGACCTCTCGTGAGAATTGACTCCTGACAAAGCCGCCGGGCAGGTGGGAGGGCCACTCAGACTGGCTACGGGGGCCACATACGGCCCCCGAGCCTGAGGTTTCCCACCCCTGATATAGAGAGATGGGGCTGTAGGGATGGCATAGTGAGGAAATTAGACACCGAGTGGTAGGGCTTTGACAGATACACAGGGTTGCTGGGAGGGATTAAGGAGACATGGGCGGAAGGGAGTAGAGACAATCACCACAGGTACCACAGCCAGTTCAATGAATGCAGTAACAGTGAAAAAAGGCACATTTAGTAAATAACAGCAGCTGGATAATAAACCCACACATGACACCCTGCTACTGATTAAACAGCAATTGGCAACAATGACATCCAGGAGCCTTTAAATAACCCTCCAATAAGATGTGTACTGACAGGCGGGTACAGCAGCGCCAATGTAATGTCCAGCCCCTGCAGGTGGCTGTGCTTGGGCTGTGGGCACCACAGGCATCCTCACCTGCTGGTTACACTGCAAATAGGATATACATACAATACATAAATAAATACATCCATCCATCCACACTCTGCCTCCCTCATACATACACTGCCTCCATACATACATACATACATAGCCTCCCTCGTAAATACACTGCCTCATTCATACATACAGTACATAAATACATCCATCCACACTCTCCCTCCCTCATACATACACTACCTCTAAACATACACACATATTTACAGTACATACATCACTACATACACTGCCCACATACTTTCAATGCCTCCCTTATACTGTATGAGTGTATTTATTAGTCATACATACACTGCATCCATCCATTAATACATATATCCACATCCCCCCCCTCCCCCCAAGCAAGGGCACAACTACCTACAACTTTCCAGGTGATAGATTTGAGGTAGCCTTACCGCTGGCATAACATTCAAGGGAGGGGGGTGCAGTAGCACCCCGCTGCTGACACCTTCTCCCAATGCCATCTGCCAGGTTGCTGCTGCCACAAGTAAATCTAATGCATTTACATTTGGCTGAAAAAGGGGGCCCTCCAGCAGCCGGCGCCCTAGGCAGCTGCCTTAAGCTGCCTAGAGCTAACGCCGGCCCTGCACATACATTGAAATTGAGTTGTGTATGAAAGTGCAGACACAGTTTTGGACACACACACACACACACGCATACAATTTGTGAAAGGTGATGATTAGCCATTCTACCAACACTTGCATTCTAAGTCTGTGCCTATTGGCAGTAACTCTGCCTTAACCCTGCACTTTGAATATTTCTGCTGCCAGACCTTGGAACCAGACTTTTTCCCTTCTCATAATAAATACAGTATTTTGTTGCCAGATCATTTCCCCTAGAATTCTGGATTTATTGTTGCTTGAATTGGGCAGGACTAGTGTAACATGCATCCAAATACAGAGATGTTAGACTTGATCTGCACTATGGAATCCAGTGCTTGGATTTTTATACAATAAATTCTAGTATTCTCTTGAATTGGCTTTATATAAGTGAAGCTTGTGTAATATTTTAAACACAGTGTGTGCATTATTTATGTTTTAACATAGTTCTACAAATGTTACATATGTTCTCTTTATGAAAAATAATCCATTATTGTTATTATAAAAATAAATACAGGTACACCCCCAATTTACATACCTCCCAACTTTCATCCCTCTGGAGGAGGGATAACTACATGCGCGCCGAAGGTGTGCCGAAATTTTCTGGAACGGGGCCTAACAAAAGGGGGCATGGTCTATAGTCACGTCTCCCGAGAGGCCACGCCCCCATTTTAGCCGCTGTAGGGGCATGCCAAGCTGCTCAGTGACAGCGTCTATTCAGGGTGACAGGGGGGGACGCCCAACTGCCCCTTCCCCCGCTGCAGGACACTGCTGGCTGCGGGAGGGATGCAGGAATGTCCCAAAAAAACAGGACGTTCTCGCAATAAGCGGGACAGTTGGAATGTATGAATTTACCAGCACCTGATGATCCTGCACCCCTTTTAATCCGGACATACTGTATTAGTGGATTGTATGATTTGGGTGGGAATTGGGCAGCTGGAGGGTTTATAGGGGCAACTGGAGGATGGGGGAAGTTGGGCTAAGGGGAAGTCATGTTGTGGGGGTCATCAGGCTGCCAGATTATCATTTGGTGTACTTTTATAAACAAATTTACATCTATTATCTATCTAGCTATATGATTTAATGAATAAAAGACTATTTAGTAGATTTGTAACAACTTATTTGTATTATTTTATTTAACATGATTTTTAACTGTTTAAAGGCATATATGAATGGCTATTTTATAATTCAACGTCACATTTATGGTGTTAAAGGCTCTTTTAAATGCTTGGTGACACTTGTAGGCTTTTTAGATAACAAAATAAATTGCTCACCATTGTTTTTCTATTCTGGCTCTAATACATTGCCCTATGTTTAATGCATAGCATTTGTATTCCTCAGTAGTTATCTGTGTCTGTAGAAGGATTTTGTCTGCATCATTTCTGGTTTTGTGGGTTCATTGATCTGTAACCTCAAACACATAACATTAAGTGTATCTATAAAGTGGTTCCCCAGATTAATAAAAGCAGCCATTAAGCTTAGTGCATAAATGGCCAGTTGCCAACAAAATATGGCAAGTGTTTAGCTTTGTTTTTATTAACTTTTAGGTAATTGATTTAGGTACAGTACATAGCCAAACAAGTCCCATAACAAATCTGACAGAAGAGGTCATATTATGGAGGGAGACAGAAATATGGAAAACACAAGAAACACTGTATCAAATGGTAAAATAAATTGTGGATCTTGGATTTGTCAATTATCGCAGAAAACAAGAGCAATCAAAAAGCAATATATACCTGTTCGCTGTACCATATGTTTCTGTGTACATATATAGATATATCATTTTTTATTTAATTTATGAAATGCAATGCTGATTCATACCTACTTGTTTTAATACATTTCTATACTGAGCAGTTAAAAGACAGACAGAGACATGTCATTTATTCACATTTAGTCTATGGGCCTGATTCAGACCTGATAGCTGGGCTGGGAGTTTTCATATGCGATCGCAGCCATGCACATGAGGGGAAAACCATTCAGAACAACCCACCATTTAATGATTTCACTCTTGGGAGGCAGTGCTGAATAAGCCAGGGCTTACTTGGTGTTGCATTGGTTGTGGGGAGAAGTAGGCCGCTGCTGACATCAGCGGCCTCCCATCCCAACGGCCGGGGAACGCCAGTGTTTTTCTTGGTTAATCCCAAATGTCCGCAGAGAGTCAATCACTCTGCAAGCAAGCAGCCAGCGATGTCTACCATTGCTGGCTGCTGACGCACGGATAGCTTGTGCATGCACACAGCATACAGTGCGCATGTGCGGTCGTTTGATAATCGCCCATGCTGCAAATTCACAGCTGTGCCATCGGGGCTGAATCAGGCCTCATGGCCAGCTATAATGGGATACACTATTTTTATGTTTCTATTATTTTCCATCTGAGGCAAAGTTATAGCACCAAAATGAGGCAAAAGTATATGATCCATACATTTTGCCAAGATGGCCTTGAACAAGCTTGAAAAGATGTAACAAGGAACATTCAACAGCTTATAAGAATTGAGTCAAGCCAAAGCAAGAACTAGAATGTGTCCAAACTTATATTTCCCTTTTTCATGTTACCTAGACCATTGGCTTGCTGATTATAACAAAGGACAAAAAAGGAATCTTTGATTGAATTGGAACTGCTCCTAATGTTCATACAAAGGGCCAGATGTATCAAGCTTCAAAAAGTGATTACGTTGAGAGTGATAAACAGACAGCCAATCAGCTCCTATCTTACATGCTATAGGCTGGGTTAGAAAAATGACAGTTAGGGACGATTGGTTGTTTTTCACTCTCCACTGTATCACTATTTGAAGCTTGATACATCTGGCCTATAGACATTAGTTTATGCCAAACTTGATTTCCGTTATGTATGCATGTACTGTATAAGCCCAGTAGAGGTGGATTCTAGTTGTATGTTTTGGATGGATTTGTGGATGTCACATTTAGATAAGTCCTCTTATAAATCACGCAACAAGGTGACAAATTTTCATATATGTAATTTAAACAGTAAACAAAAAAATATTTCTAATCGTATTTTACTGTATGTCTCTTTACACATCTTGACTTATTTTCTACACCTGTCTTTTTTATTACTCTGTATATCTCTCTTGATCCTCCTTCTCTCTCTATCACATTGCCCTGTATGTCCCTTGTTTCTGTATTTCTTTCACATTTCTTTACTTATCTATGTTGTTTTACTTTTCTTTCTTCATCACTTTACATCTTTCTCTTTTCCTCAAAGCTTCTCTATAATTGACTCCTCTCTTTTAGCCTTATTTTTTTCCTACCATTGATGTGTCCTCTTTTCTTCTAGATCAGGGGTCTTCAACCTCAAGTCAGTGTGGGCCACATTAAAAATTGAATGAAGCCAAAGGGCCACTAAGCCATACTGCAGTATTTAAACTCAATATGGTGTGGTATGCCACACAGTGGGCCTTATTTTGGTTCATTCTTTCTGACAAAATCCTTCTTAGATGGACAAAACCATGTGCACTGCAGGGGGGGCAGATGTAACATGTGCAGAGAGATTTAGCTTTGGGTGAGTTATTTTGTTTCTGTGCAGGGAAAATACTGACTGCTTTATTTTTACACTGCAATATAGATCTCACTTTGAAGTAAAACCCCACCCAAATCTAATTCTCTCTGCACAAGTAACACCTGCCCCACCTGCAGTGCACATGGTTTTGCCCATCTAAGAAGGATTTTGTCAGAAAGAATGAACCAAAATAAGGCCCAGTATGAGACAAAAATCACATTATGCCACATTTCAATGGTGTAGTATAGAGTATGAATATTACAAAGCTATTGTTCTCAGCCCCCAAAATAAAGTAAGCACAGCCCTTTATTGAGAGACAGCACAGCCCCTATAGACATAACAGCTTTCCCATAACATCAGCAGAGCCCTTCAGAGATAGAGAGCACAGTCCCCATGGACATCACAGCTCCCCCATACCGTCAGCAGAGCCC
The DNA here is from genome assembly GCF_055691185.1 of Crinia signifera. Classification (NCBI taxonomy): domain Eukaryota; kingdom Metazoa; phylum Chordata; class Amphibia; order Anura; family Myobatrachidae; genus Crinia; species Crinia signifera. The sequence goes on from NC_139217.1 coordinate 345,629,727, forward strand.
TTCATAGATAGACAGCACAGCCCCTATAGACATCACAGCTCCCTCATGATGTCAGCAAAGCCCTCCATAGATAGACAGCACAGGCCCCATAAAGTACAGCCTCCCAGCAGCAGCTGTAGATCTCTGTGTCCTGCCATGACAGCAGTGAAAGGACAAGGGTGTGTCAGACAACATGGCATCAGGAAGAACACACTGCACATGTCCACCACCCAGCCACTTCCTGTCCCTACTCTGCATCAGGGTATTACAGTATGCTGCCAGGAGAGTATAGTATGATGATGTGGCAGCATTTTTAAAACCTATATATAGCAGTAACCTTTGCGATTGAAACTATATAGGTAGTGGTATGATACAATAGCTTTTTCTCATGGTGTAATCCATTGAGCTTTATTTGCTTCTTTGTATACTTTTAAAAATTTTTTGTTACAAAGTCATAAGTGGTGTGCACATGGTACAATTCCTTTTCTATTAAATCCAGATTCGAATTGCATGGCACAGTGTACCCATTCCATTTTGAATATATATAGTACAAATCTGTACTCGATCTGTACTATATAGAGTCTATTTTTCTATTCGATACAGACTAAGTTGGAGCGCGCATCTGCGTCGATTTTGTTTCAATTTTGATACAATTTTGCCTATATAAGCAAAATTGAATAGCAAAATAGACTAAATTGAACCCTGTGTACAACTCATAAGCCCAGTGTCTTCTGTGAAGTGAGCAAGATTCAAAATTTAAAGAAAAAATGGTATGCTACACCCAGCGGCTTAGCGAGGGTGGAGCCAGTGGAGCACGAGCTCCAGGCGCTGAGATTTCACATGGCGCCGGAGCCGTGCTCTGCCTGCCTGCCGCTTGCCCGCCCGCCTGCTGTCTGACAATGGTCAGGCTGGGACAGTAAGGAGTAAGCAGCGACACAGCAGAGGAGTGCCACTCAGGGTGGCAGAGCTGAGCGGAGTGAGGAGACCGGCGCACAGCAGCGCCCCACATACAGCTGCCATCAGACAGATTGCGCAGCACAGTGACAGCGCTGCAGCAGGACGGAAGATCGGCGGTGATTGACGGGAGCCAGGCGTGAGGTAGGAGAAGCTAGCAGAGCGTCCTCCCCATCGCCTGAGGCGCCGGAGCTGCACAGCAGTCGGACAGACTGTACAGTAGGGCAGCCCTCACCCAGAGCAGAAAGTCGTGACTGGTCAGAGCAGGCAACGGATGCAGACAGCCAGGTTCCCACACCCAGATTGGCCAACCTGTACCCCAGTGTATCCCCTTCCAGTCCGCTGGTCCCACTGGCACCTCCTTCACCCAGGCAACCTCTGACCAATACCATTGACCACTTTGCAAGTACTGCCCCTATCTCCTCCATGTTGGCAGGCCTCCCATTCTAGGGATAATCCACGAGGACCCAGCCAATCTAACAAAGTGACCAAAGTAAAGCTACACTTCACAATAGCCCTAAGGAGTGGGTTTGGGTGCATATACCCCATTTGAGAGGATTTATTTATAACAGCCTATTATCATTAAATTAATTTTGTGATAGATCAACCACTCCAATTCCTTTTTCTACAAGCAGCGCTATCTCCACATGACTGTGTGAGTGCGCACTAGTAGGTACGTGCTCCTTCTGTGAGGGACCAGCAGCATTGCAGGTATAGCATCCAGCTTCCAGGCTGTGAGTGCTCACTCGCTTGGCTTTGATGGCTGCATTTATTCCGGTGATGGGCATCATGCTGTGTAATGTGTAATGGGCCTTATGGTTTGTTATATAGTAGGTAATGGACATCATGTGTGGCCTAATGTGTAATTGGCATTACGGCATGTGGCTTTATGTGTAATGGGTATTACGAAGTTCACTAAAATGTGCAATGGGCATTACAGTGTGTGGTATCATGTGTAATACCACACTCTCTTTTGTGATGCAATGCCTCCTTTCCATTAGGCTACGACACGTTTTCACCGCGCAAGAGCCCCACCTACTACATATCATGGGGGAGGGGGGGGGGGCGCAAAACATGCCCTTGCTCCGGGCACCACTGGCTACACCTCTGAGAGAGATTAAGCTGCATATACAGTACAATAGATGCTCGCTGCATAAAAGACACATCTGTATACTTCATTGTCACCTACTATTTGTTTCATTTTTTATTACTTAATTCTCTTTTTTGCTCTGTTTCTTACTTTATTGTAAGAAAATAATTATTTTATATTCCTTAGTAATATAAAAGTGGTGACAGGAATCTTTTCATGATATCAAATTCCATTTACTGTATTCATTTTGCCTAATTACAAGTTACAACCAACCAGCGGAAATAGTGAAAGTGAACAGTAAAAAAAATGAACATAGAAAAGCACAGATTTAACTTCTAAAAAAGGTTTGCTTTTTATCTATGACTACATAAAACAATAAATCCAATCATAAAAAAAAAGATATTCCTCAGTGTTTACATGATAAACACATGCATTATTACTTACTGGAAATTTGATGTCATCTTTTGCTTCAGAGAAAAGCATAACGTGCCGAACTACATAATAAACATTGTCAAGTTCAAAGTAACATCATACTAGCCTGTCTTAAATCAAGTGTGTGAAAGCCAACAGTCATCCAAATGGTAATATAATTTCTAACTTTATCCACAGAGAAATGAAAATGTACACAACTGCAATTGTAAACATTTCTAGTGCGAGGAACATGTGTTGCATATTTATTTCACTAAGATTTTATCAGCATTGTCAGCTTACACAGACGTGCACAGATGTTGATCTAAACATCTCCTTTCAAAACAGATGCTGGTATCTGACCTTGTCCATCATGCAATAGCTGTCTGCCTACTGAGTATACTCACAACATGATGGGTGACATAAATGCTTTCCACTTGGAGGCAGCTATCTGATTGGCTGTCTCCCTTGAGTACAATTCTACAGAGATTTTGAAGAAAGAAGTGCTTTCGTCTGTTTCCAGAATTTAACTATTCAGACATATTAATTGTACTGTAATTTTGTTGGCATATTGGTCTCTCTCTCTCTCTCAAAAAGAGAGTGAGAAGGGCGCCTCCTAGTGCAGTATATAAATATAATTTTGTGAAGTAACCCTCCACCTGAAAGATAGATAGCACCCCGAAAATTTAAGGAGTACCGTAAACAGTGGTATCCAACCACTGTATTTTTAGCCTGAAGTATTAGTCCTCCTGCTGGTGGGAGTCATCCACAAGATCCTTATTCCAGCAGGAGGACTAATACTTACTACAGGCTAAAAATACAGTGGTTGGATACCACTGTTTACGGTACTCCCTACATTTTGGGGGTGCTATCTATCTTTCAGGTGGAGGGTTACTTCACAAAATTATCTTTATATACTGCACTAAGAGGCGCCCTTCTCACTCTCTTTTTCAGACAAATTTCAAGGGTTCAATTGGAACTAGAAGCATTTGGAGAAGGAGCAGCCACCCTGGAATAAGGGAGAAGTGTGAATTATTATAGAAAGAGTTCTATAAAGACTATCTTTCTAAAAGTGTATACAAACTATAGGGAATTATTAGGAGGACTTGACAGCGCTAGTACCACCACCAGCCGTATATATATATATATATATATATATATATATATATATACATATATACAGGGCTATTTTTCAGCAGGCTCCAGCAGGAACTGAGGCCCTTATTCTAGTTCACTCTTTCTGACAAAATATTTCTTAGATGGACAAAACCATGTGCACTGCAGGTGAGGCAGGTGTTACTTGTGCAGAGATATTTAGATTTGGGTGGGGTTTTACACCTGCCTCACCTGCAGTGCACATGGTTTTGTCCATCTAAGAAATAATTTGTCAGAAAGAGTGAACTAGAATAAGGGCCTCAGTTCCTGCTGGAGCCTGCACAAAAATAGGCCTGTATATATATATATATATATATATATATATATATATATATATATATATATATATATATATATATATAATGGAAACCACATATCCACGCTGAGACATATACCAGGCAGCACACCTTTCTCAAAGAGGTTATAAGTCCATTCTTTAATTGACCAATTTTATAATTGCCAAAGTAAGGACTGGTTTGCAAAAGACATTAGTATTATACCGGTGCCTGGTTAAGGTAGCTGGTAAACTTCCTGTGGAAAAGACCTGTTGAATATGCTGTGGAATTAAACAGACTGCTTTTTCCATACAACTGTGACAGCATCTTGTCTAGTGGAAGGTCGTTTGTTACAATTTGGTGCCCTATTTGGGACCTTCTGCGGGACACCAATGCAGTGGGAACCCGCCAGAGCCATGACAGTCTCCACAGACACTACAAAATTGGCGAGGTCTTGGCTTCAACTAGAAAGGAAAATGGCCACTCAAGTGGTGGAGACCATAGCCGCAGACCACTGTGTGCGGGTCTTAGACAGAGGTATGCAGAGGTGGGTTCTCCAGGCTGACCCCCAAAATATGGAGGACCTACCTGTCACAATGGAGATATATGCTGCACTGGGGGGAAATGGCTATGCCCTTATACTGGGGGATTTGATCAGTTCCAAGAACCTGGACCCATCTACCTGCAGAAACAGGGGCCCATACTAAATCGGTCCTTTGCTATCAGTGCAGAGAACAGGGCCACATCTGAAAGGACTGAACCAAACAGCCTGAGCCTATGGAGTGCGGACATGGTCAAAAGGTCAACATGCAATAGGTCGACATTAACATCAGGTTGACATTGGTTGACAATGATCGACACATGGAAAGTTTTACATTTTTCACAATTTTTTTCTAACTCAGATAACTTAAAGATCCACATGGAATGCAACTGTAGATGGTTAAATGTGCTGTGAGAAGTGAATCACCATGTGAGGGTACGCATTACTCTAATTGGGGTCCGTGCTGACAGATTTCAACATACTGTAGACACCAAAAAAAGTGAAAAATGAATTTGACTATTTCATGTGTAGACTATTTCCCTTTTGATCTATTGCATGTGTCGACCTTTTGTCCATGGTGACCTAGTGCACGTTGACCTTATCACAATCGCGGTAGACCTTGTTACTGTCTATGACATAATCCACACCCGGTAAAAAGTCTTTAAGTCATCTACAGTATGTAACAATATAGAACATGTGTTACCTAACAGGACCTTCCTGTAGATAAAACAAAACTGTAATGAAAATAAAAGCAACATTCCTGCGTAGTATTTTATGGCATTGTTATTTATTTATTGTGTAATTATTTTGATGGAAATTACACAAACAAATACTCACACACATATTGTTGTGAGTATTTGTTTGTGTAATTTTATTGCACAAAAAAAAAAAAAAATATATATATATATATATATATATATATATATATATATATATATAGAGAGAGAGAGAGAGAGAGAGAGAGAGAGTGCATGGTCTGGACCCTTTGATAAATACATTTTGTAAATACAAGGATAGTGTTCAGAGTATCAGATTAATAACAACAATGCCCTGTAGAAAATATCACATAGTCATGTGTAATTCAAGTGCAGTTTGGATCCTTAGGGAGGAAAAGGCCCCCAGGCAGTAGGACCTCCGGAGTTTCACCTGTACCAGTGTGGGCCGGTCCAACCGTACATGTAGTGCTATAAAGTATTGTTTAACAAACACGCAAGCCTGATTTGTGCACCAGAATGTTGATTTATGCACAAATCCAATGTGTGGATTTAATTAGCGGGGCCTATTCTGCGCACCTGCAGAATGTGTCATATGAGATCGCAGTCCTCCCTTAGTTGCTGGGGAGCAACTGTGTACATACTGTATATTCTGCAATACAGCTTATATAGGAATAGGTGGGTATAGGTCATTTTTTGTGGATGTGTAGTTCATTGTATAAATGCTACAGTATCATCAACATATCCAGTTAATCTGTGCAGCATTAAAGTGAAGAATCTAATTTATTCCCAAGTGCACTTTTTAAAATAGATTAGTTTAAAAATGTTCTGTAATGCGAGTAAGAATAATAAGTGCAATAGCCTTAGGCAATTTTGAATCAGCTGCTTACCTAGGACAACAAGGAATACAGTATATTAGCTGAGCACACCTAATGAATCTTTTCATCTAATCAAAAGGAATTGATTGTTCTGCTATTTTCAAACAATATCCAAAAAATAGTTAATATCTATAACTATGTACTGTATACAGAAATACAAAATGTTATTCCTCTCCACCACAAAACTTTACTTATCTGGGTTCCATCATTTATAATATTTAAGGGCACCCAAACTCTTATCACTAATCATGTACATTCCAGCTCAAACGTAATATAGTGGGACATAATATTGGTAGGGGGTCTTGTCTGTCAATCTGTTGAGGAATATTGTATAAATCATATTTAACCATCAAAATGTTGGAAAAAGGTAGACATGCTACAAATATGTTAAGATAGAGCTTGTCATTAACTTGCTTCCTCTTATTATAATGTATTCATTTAGTTTGGTATTTATGTTTTCATTACTAACCATGAACACCTAAAGCACCTTATATGCCAAGGGAACTTGGGGAAAGGTAGACCTGAGCACTGGTAACAACACTGCATAAAGCTGGAAAATCAACATAATGAAGAAGAATAATCTTACCTGTATATACAAACAGAAAATAGGTGCACCCTTGAGATTAATTGGAAAAACAGAAAAGTACTTGTTAGGACACTCATTCAACTGTTACATAAACATAACATTTATTGATATGTGTTTAATTGTGACATGGTGTTCTAGACACAAAACATCAAGCTAAAACAAACAGGCAAGCAACATTGGATAGTAAATATAAAATGTAGTTATATAATCAAATATATAGTGTAGCTCTAATTACTGTATATCAAGGGGTATCCAATTACCCCAATAAAACATGGGGGGGGGGACTTCTGTTTTTCTCCATTTTTCCTAATGTTTTGTTATTTTTATTGGGCTATAGTTACATCACCCAATAAAAAACTATATTTTGTTTTCAAATACACATCAGCACAATGAAAATGTAGCTAAAAGCTGGGCTGCTTTCAGGGACTTTGCTTTGCTTGCCTGAGGCAGGTGCAACAAAGAACCTTATAAGCTGTGGCATGGGTCGGCATTTTGGGGCTACTTGGATGGCACCTGGCAATTACGTAATTGGATACCGTCCAAAGTTGGCACACATTAAGAGTAAAGGTCAGAGACATGCTTAAGGGATGCCAGAGACACATATGGGGAGGGGAGATCAAAGTCACACATGAGGAGGTAGGAGGTAGAGTAACTCATGGAGAGGGGGTCATAGGCTCTCATGGTGAAGGGGGACAGATGCATGGTTGATTAGGCAGGAGGCAGCGGTAATATGGAAATGTGAGATGATAACTGAACATGGGAATGCATGAGGCAGAGGCACTCATGGGTAATGAGAGGAGATGGTACGTGCACATGGGAAGGTAGGAGGCAGAGGCACTCATGGGTAATGAGAGGAGATGGTACGTGCACATGGGAAGGTAGGAGGCAGAAAGACTCATGGAGGTCAGAGGCACTTGGGGAGGGGGTCAGAAGCATGTTTGGCAAGGCAGGAGCAAGTGGTACATATGGACATGTGAGATGATAACTGAACATGGGAATGCATGAGGCAGAGGCACTCATGGGTAAGCATCGGACCAATGCTAGGCATCTCGGCACCCCAGGTACAAATACAGTTTTGCGGGGGTGCTTCTAATTGCACCCTCCTGCTTCACTGCTTTTGTCACTGACCTCAACCAAAGGGGAGGAGGGGGGTTGTTACTACTCATGCCTGCTCCACTGGGGAAGTGGGTGCCACCCACGGTTGCCGCTGACCTGCTCCATGCAAGCGGGCGAGGTTTTGAAGTTTGGGTGCAGCTGCCACTGACCTGTTGCAGGGGGAAGAGGGTGTTGGCACAAGTAGTAGCGGTCAGGTGGTGTGCAGCCGCCACTGGTGCTGGAAGTGTGAGTCAGACCTTTCCTTGCTCCTCACGTGCCGGGTACCTGCTTTCCTGTTTCTTTAGAACTCTGTACCACCCTCCAGTGGCCAGCACCCACAGGTAAATGCCTAAAGCTGCCTAGTGGTGGCGCCTGCCCTGGGTAAGCAGAGTCATAGGCATACTTGGTGAGGCAAGCAGCAGTGGTACATATGGGGAGAGGAGATGATAGATGCATATGGGGAGGCAGGGAGCAGATGCATTCATGGGAAATACTTGCCTACAGTATATAACTGATGACTCATGGAAGCAGGTAAAGGAGGAGCACGAAGGAGTGATGCCTCGCTTCCAGTGGCATAGTGCTGTGATAAATTGTTCAAAAGACACAAACAGAACAATTTTTCCTTTTTTAAGTGTCTCTTTCAACTGACATTATCTACACAGAACTATTTTGTAGTAGCTGGAATCATTTTATCAGATAGTTATACCGCTCTTGGGTATTGCAGTCACGCTATGAAATATACACCCTTTGGGTGGTTGAACACACTTGGCCTTCGTCATCATATAAGGTTGAGCTTACATAAGAACTTGGGTGAAACTTAATAGGATGAGATATTCAGAAAGAGAGAGAGATTTGTTAAGAAATCTCCAGGTTTTTTTAAAGCGCCAATCATTTGCACTACAAAACCAGTTTGATTTTGCAGTGTAAATGATTGCTGCTTTAAAAAAAACAACTGGGGATTTCTTACCAAATCTCTCACTTTCTGAATCTCTCATCCTATTAAGTTTCACCCAAGTTCTTATTAAGCTCAACATTTACATCAGTTCCTGACCCTGTGGAGGTTACAATCTATATTCCCTACCACATGTACAAGCACACAGACATTCTAGGGTAATTTTGTTGGGAGCCAATTAACCTACCAGTATATTTTTGGACTGTGGGACGAAACCAGAATATCCAGAGAAAACCCACGCAAGCACTCAGCACAGTTAGGGCCATGGTGGGAATCAAACCCATGACCTCTGTGCTGTAAGGCTATAATGCTAACCATTACACCGTCCATGCTGCCCAAAGCACACTGATTTAAAAAGTTGCAGTTTGCAAAATAAACACATTGGTTTATTGCATCTTACTGTATCTTTTCTAACAAATATGTTTCACGAATAATGGACTCTGGACTATATTCTCACTATGTATAGTATTATCAAAATGTTTGTGAAGTGCATTATTTTTAACAGTAAATAACAGACAGTAAAAAATATTGATAATTTAAAAAAAAAATCTCTACATTATCTATTCAGTGATCCACTGTTAACAATCGTATTGATTATGTAAAATTCAATAACCTACAGTAATTTAAATTCTGAAAAACTGTTTAGGGACTCAGTCTTAGTCAATAAAATATATTTACAAAGCTTGTCAGAAACCAGAAAGGATCTTAGTAAAAGATCTTTGTTTAATGACCTATGCTAAATTATTATAATATGGTCAACTATATAGCTTGAAATAACATATAGAATAATTAGCTTTTGACAATTTAGTCTTGATACCCACTTTCAATAGCTGTAAAAAAAATTACAGTTAAAGAATGATTTATTATTGTCTGATCGGCAAAATAAAGCAGTGTAATAAAATATACGGTTCTGTGACTCTTCAGACAATATGTTTTGTGTGTATTTGTATAGGAATATGAAGTAGCTATCAGACCATTTTATAGGGCCCATTTTGTTCACATAATTAGTTACTGTTACCATCCATCTCATTAGAACTAATTAATAGCTCTTCTAAGTGCTGTTGAGGGAATAGAATCAATTAGGAGTTTAGACCACATCTTTTAATTTGCAACCGTATTGTGGTTTTTAAAAGGCTGAAGAAAAGTTTAATTAAAAAATTATGTTTAGAATGTACTAAAAGAACGAAAAGTAACTGTGTGCGTGTGTGTGCGTGTGTGTGTGTGTGTGTGTAATATATATATATATATATATATATATATATATATATATATTTATATGTGTGTATGTGTGTGTGTGAGTGTGTGTGTGTATAGTGAGCATATAAAAATCTAAATATATAGGCACAACCGGCTATTCTCTTCAGAAGACAAAAAAAAAAAGACACTCAGTGCAGTACTCAGTACTTCAAGAGAGTTATACTTTTCATTGGATTGAGAACCCACTGCTGGGGTCTTAATCATGATTACTGAGCCATCATCCCAAATGTGACTTCAGTATCTGGCAAATCTAGTATACATGGTCTCTAAATAAAATAAACTGTACCTGTCACAGCAATAAAATGCCTACCTCATAGATCAAATCACCTATACCCAATACCTAACATTTATTATCATTTTATGTAGACAGAGTATGCTTAGCAAATATAAAGTGATGAGCCACATCAAATAGGTGCCTCCCTGCAAAGAAAAAAATGCACAGACTCCCATATTCAATAAAGGGAAAGCACACTGAAGGCGGTGGTATAAAAGGAAGGGCATGGATGCACACTAGCACATTACTCCCATTCTCTACGCCCTTCACTGGCTACCTGTAAAATGGCTAACTGTTTTCAAGATTGGCTTACTCACTTTCAAGGCCCTACATGACTAGAGCCCAAGGTACCTGCAGCAACTTCTGATTCCTTACTGTCCTACTCGATTACTACGATCCACTGAAGAAGGACTACTAACAGTACCCAGAATTTTCCTGAATTCATCTGGGGGTCAAGCTTTCACCTTTGTTGCTCCAACTCTATGGAACTCTCTTCCTCGCACAGTGCGAGAAGCCCCCATGGTAGAATCCTTTAAAAATAGACTAAAGACATACTTATTTACTAAAGCATTTCACTGTTAAGCTTGTTTTGTATTTCGAGCTGTAAGGACAATGGTAAAGCACTTTGAGTCCTATTGGGAGAAAAGCGCTATATAAATATCATTATTATTATAATAATATTATTATTATAGTAACACCGATTCAATTACACCATACAGTAGCACAATCTCATTTAAATTACACTGCACAAAGTGCCCCTGATTCCCAATACACCACACTTCATGCACAAACCCCACAGTAGTGCCCCTTTTTCGCAAAGCCCAAAGTAAAGCCCCTTATACACAACATACCCACAGAAATAGTGCCCCTTTAGCATAAAGGCCTCAGTGGTGCCACTTAAACATGTAAGGGCCCCACAGTAGTATTGTCCTTTATATATAATGCCCACATATTGCCAACAATAGTTGTGTCCTTTATACATAACACACACAGTAGTTCCACTTGTATACAACAAGCCTGCAGTAATGTCCAATACACATAAAGTCCACAGTACAGTAGTATTGCATCCTATACACATTGTGGCTGATCCAGACCTGTTTTTACAGGTCTAAATTCAGCCCTGTCCCTGATGGTGGGAGTCTGCGCATGTGCATACTGTAGCAGCTCATGCGCATGTGCAAACTCCTGGAGCGAATACATGGGGCATTCACAAAATGATTGGCAGCCAGGGGGCTGTCACTGGGGGTCCTCCCAGTGTTTCATGGGTGTGCCAATGAAAATGGTGGGCATGCCCATATAAATGCTCGGTGTAACCCTGCAAATGCAGGCGTGCCCATGCTGATGGCAGATGACATCACATGCGTCCACCCCTAATTTGTGCATTATTGTGCAGTATAAAAGAATGTCCATATGAAGCCATCCTCATCTATCCCTTTAAAAGGATTAAGTGAGCCAGAGCTGTCTAACTTAATCCTCTGATGTATTGTTCTATGTATTGTATTGCAGCAGAGAACAATAGATGATAACGAGCCATGGTGAGCTATGACTCACCAGAGAAGGCTAGTTGAGGAAGGCTCCATCTGATCTGCAAAGAGAGGAGAAATAATTTGATGGTGAGCAACCAACAAATGATTTTTCCTCTGAGCGGGTGCATGTGAACAGATGTGTAAGCATAGACATCCTCTCACATTGTAGCATGGAGAATTTGTCGGTGGGGTGGGGTGAGGCATTTACCTGCTTGCATGGCAGGGAATATACACAGCCTAGTGAGCAGGTCTGAATCAGGCCCATAATGCCTACAGTAGTAGTAGTGATGTAAGGTGTGTGCGTGTAAAGTTTGAAGAGAGCAGAAGAGGAATTTGAAAGGGGAGGTGGGAGAAGGGGAAAGGTGAGAGGAACAGTGAATTGCGAGAGGAACAGGGGGAAATGGGAGTTGTTGGAAAAAGGTGGAATAAATATAGAATATATGGGAATAGACAGATATATGCTGGGCAGAGAGCTGGTAAGACACATATATAGGGTAGAGAAAGTGTAGAGCAGCCAAATGCTGTGTAGTTAATGGATAGGGCAACCAGATTCTGGGAAGAGAAATTGGAAGCAACTATTCATGGCAGAGGGGGGGTGGGGGTGTCAGCAAGATACTGGGCGAAGAGAAGGGAAGAGACAGATGCTGGAGAGGGAGGTGAGGGCAGATGCTGGAAGAAATATGTGAGAGCAACCAGATTCCGTGAAAGAGAGGTAGGGGGATTGGCAGCCAGCTGCTTGGCAGAGAGAGGGGTGGACAGATGATAGACAAGAGAGGGGGACAGATGCTGGGCAGATATAAGATGAGACAGATGCAGGGCAGAGAGAAGGGGGAAGATATTGGGCATAGAAAGGAGGAAAGATGCTGTGTAGAGAGAAGGAAGACAGATGATGTGTATAAAGAGAGGGCAGAATCTGGGCATAGAGCTAGGTGGGACAGATGCAGGGCAGAGAGAGGAGGACAGATGCTGGGCAAAGAGAAGGAGCAGATGCTTTGCACAGAGAATGGGGCAGATGCTGGGCAGAGAGAGGTGGAGGCAGATGCTGGGCAGGGAGAGGGGGGAATATGTTGGACAGAGGGAGGACATATGCTGATCAGAAAGGGCAGAAGGGGCAGATACTGGGCAAAGTTATAATAGAAATCACCTTCAAGACTATATCTATGTTGATTTACTCGATACAGCAATATACACGAGTGATACTATGTGTGGACTAACAACAAACTTTTTCTGGGACAGATGCTGTTTAGATGGGGGAAGATGCTGTTCAGAGAGAGGGGCAAATGTTTGGCAGAGAGATGGGGCAGATGCTGGGAAGAGAGACGGATGACAGATGCTGGGTAAATAGAGGGGGCAGACAATAGGCATAGACAGGGGCGGATCCAGGATAAAATGACAGGGGGGGCACCATGATAAAAAAGGGGTTGGGTGGGGGAGGGGTGGTGTTAGTGGTGCCAGTGTACATGCTAAGAGAGCATCAGGAAAGGGTGGGAATGGAATTAAAACTAGGCCCTGGCATTTAAAGTACGCAGGCCCACCATGGCGACAAAAGTGAAGGATGTAGTTGTGCGCGCGCCGAAGGCGCGCTCAGGAAAAGGGTGTGTGGCCACTCAACAGGGGGCGTGTCAACACCATATACAACTTCTATACATTATGCAACAAAATACTAGACCCCATTATACTTGCCCCTTACACATGATACCAAATGGAATGAGCCAAAATTGACATAATGCCACATGGATTGAGCCAAAATTCAAATAATGCCACATGGATTGTGTCAAAATTCACATAATGCCACATGGATTGAGCCAAAATTTACATAATAACACACACGGATTGAGCCAAAATTCACATAATGCCAAATGGATTGTGTCAAAATTCACATAATGCCACACGGATTGAGCCAAATTCATAAAATGCCATACGGATTGAGCCAAAATTCACATAATGCCACATGGATTGAGCCAAAATTCACATAATGCCACACGGATTGAGCCAAAATTCACATAATGACACACGGATTGGGAAAAAATTCACATAATGCCACACGGATTGAGCCAAAATTCTCATAATGCCACATGGATTGAGCCAAAATTCACATAATGCCACACGGATTGAGACAAAATTCACATAATGTCACATGGATTGAGCCAGAATTCACATAATGCCACACAGATTAAGCCAAAATTCACAATACACTTCATAAACAGGGACATTGTCCACCAAAGGCGCGCATTAAACATTTACACCATAATGTCCATTACACGTTAAGTTACACGCCATTATGTCCATTATGTGTTATGCCAAACACCATAATGCCTATTAAAAATTATGCTACATAAGTGCTGCTTCTCTACATGCTCATTGCCAAGGGTTCCATGCTCATTGCCAGAGGTTCCATGCTCGTTGCCATGTGGGATTACATGCTCATTGCCAAGGGGGAATACATGCTCGTGGTAAATGGGGGACAGCCGCCACCAGGCAGAAGTGATAGCCACTGACAGTGGCAGAGCCTGGCTGTATTCAGAGCACTGCAGGTCCCGGCTATTTGAAATAATACCCCTTTCACACCAGAAAATGCATTCCCAGGTTGGCCCCTTTTACACCAGCCTAGTCCCTGCATTTTCTGGTGTGAGGGGTAGAGAAAACCACCCCTCCCCCCTTTAACCAGTTATCTAATTGAACCGGCTATATCTTCGGAACCAACTGACCCATTTACATGAGACAAGTATTATATTGAACAACTTTTGAGTGGGCTTTGAATGATTTTGGTCCAGTGAAACTGGAACGTTTGGTTCCAGAGTAATCTGCCCTCAAAAACATGAACAGCCATGAAATTACAATTATTCAAAAATAAAAAAATCGGTTTACACGCAATATCTCTGGAACCGATTGACCGGTTTGGACCAGCCTGTTATCATATTGAAGGCCCAGCGATTTGGAATTGAATGAAATCAACCGCAAGCCAGGGCAGGAACTGGCAGCCGTCGGAACCGGGTGGGGGTCGGAATTGACGGGTCCCATATTATCCTATGGGGAAAAAACGTTACAGGTTTGCCAGGCGATATCTCCGGTTCCCGGGGGGCTAGAGACACTGGGCTGGGGTCGTTGGAAAGCCCTGGTCCTCAGCTACAAAATAAATGACAGGGGGGGCACATGCCCGGGTGCCCCCCCCCCATGAATCCGCCACTGGGCATAGAGAGGAGTAGGATAGATGCTAGGGAGAAAGGAGGGGCAGATGCTTGTTGAGAGAGGGGAAGGCAAATTCTGGGCTTGGAAGGGGTAGATGATTGGCAGAGGGGGCAAAAGGCTGGACAAAGAGAGGGAGTAAATGTTGAACAGAGGGGGAACAGATGCTGGGAAGAGAGTGTGCAGATGATGGTCAGAGAGTGGGACAGATGCTGGTCAGAGGGTGGGACAGATGCTGAACTAAGAGTTGGGGAAGATGTTGGACAGAGGATGGACAGATGCTTGTCATAGAAGGGGGGCAGATGCTGGGCAGAGAGAGAGGGCAGGTGTTGGAAAAAGGCACAGATGCTGGGCAGAGAGGGTTGAAAATGATGGGCAAAGAGAGGTGGCAGATATTGGACAGAGGGGGAACAAATGCTGGTCAGAAAGAGGGGGGAAGATGTTGGACAGAGTGTGGACAAATGATGGGCAGAGATGGGTAGCAGATGCTGGGCAGATAGTGGGGGGCATATGTTGGAGAAAGGGGGACGGAACAAATATTTCCTTTAGGTTACATAGGAAAGTTATGCATTGCTCTAAGATAAAAAGAAGAAAAAACCAAGACCCATTCAAAGTGACCTTGCTGTTGCGGTCAATCTGCACATCACCCTATTGCAAATACCCCATTATATTGGAATTGTAATCTAAGAGGTAAATCCTATTATAAGCAATGATCTCATGGGTCCAAGTCATTGTGGCAGTGATTGCTCTTTATGACCCTGCTGTTTCCTGATGATCCACATGTGTCTGGCTCTGAAGGAGATGGATTTCCAAAATGGTAAGGGACACAAAGACTCTATTAAAGTGCACGAAACACTGACAATACTAAAAAATTGTTAATATTTTTAATACTGTAATCTGAAAGTAAAATATACTCAACAATGAACACTACTGTATATAGATAAGGGAAAGTGCAATGCCTAGAAATTGAAGGAAAAAATATAGGTTAACCCAACAGAAAATGAATCAACCATCCTAATTCTGCCATCAGGTCTTTTGGATGCTATAAACGTCCCTCCCTTTTGGTTTGTGTGCCATTTATAAAAGAATGTCATAGAGAAAGTATGTGGGACAGGCTGCAGTGTGATGAAGGGGGGACTACTGTGATTAGGGGCTGCTGTGACTGTGGCTAAGGCCAGTGGGATACTGTGTCTCTCTTTCACACACACACACACTTCAGTGTCATCAGTGAACAACGTAGGGCTGTGTCAATGTCTGTTATCATTATCATCAGTGAAGGGCTGTTAATAGCCAAGAGTTCCTGACATACAGTCAGGGCCGGCGCTGCCACTAGGCAGGATTAGGCAGCTGCCTAGGGCGCTGGCCGCTAGAGGGCGCCCCTTGTTCAGCCCAGCATTTGATTGAAACCTCCAAAACAGCAGCCGACCACTGGTTTTATTTTTTAATCAATTTTTGCGGGCTTTCTGGGGGGCGGCAAGAAGCCCATCCCCCACTTGGAGCACCAGGAGCAGCGCTATACAGCTGAAGGCACTGCAGCTACATGGAGCGGTACCTGAGTCCTTGCCAGCAGTACTCTCAGTGGCAGCTGAGCGGTGGGACCACGCAAGGCAGCTGGGGTACAGTAAGCAGCGCAGCAGACCTAGATGGTAGCAGCAGGGAGCAGTAACCCTCCCACTACAACCCGGTGGGCTGGGCAGCAGCGCTGGGACAAGGAAGGTCCTGTATGCTGATCCTGACAGCCGGGTAAGCTACTCTGCTGACTCCACGGCTGTCAGGCAAAATGCTGTGGCTGTGGTAAAGATGGCACCAGGGCACCCCCTCTTCATTTTAGTGCTGATTTTTTTCTGCTATTGTTACACTATAGAAATACATACTGTATGTTCAGCATGCCCCAGTATAGGCAGGCAGGGACAGGAGTCATCAGCGTTATCTCTCCTTCAAGTTGCAGTGGGTCACACAGTTTACATACAGAGTGTTTACTAGATCCCTCGCTGGGAGCCAGGGACAGTATGTAAACTATTATCTCCCTTTCCAAGTGTATTCAAATAGTGTTGAATACACTTGAATAGTGGCATTTAGTTTGCAGACTACCCCTTACTCCCAGAGTTCGTGTGACCTCTCAGACCGGGAGAACGCAGACGAGCTTCCCAGCAGTAGCAAGACAGAAAAATAAGAGTGTGCTCACTGCTCAGCTGTATGGGGAGTTGTGGATTTAGGTGGGTGCCTCTATCATCCTGTGTGAGTGTGTCCCTTTAGCCTATGCTAAATCCAGATGATCTGTGTCCCCACTACTACTCCTATCCAGTACCTTGAACTACTCCCACCCTTACCTCACCAGCTCCCATGTGCCACTATAACTACCCCCCACCCAGTCTCTACTACTCCCACCCTTACCTCACCTGCTCCCCCAGGTACCATTTACCACTATAACTACTCCCCACCCAGTCCCTACTACTCCCACCCTTACCTCACCAGCTCCCCCAGCTACCATGTACCACTATAACTACCCCCCACCCAGTCCCTACTACTCCCACCCTTACCTCACCAGCTCCCCCTGCTACCATGTACCACTATAACTACCCCCCACCCAGTCCCTACTACTCCCACCCTTACCTCACCAGCTCCCCCAGCTACCATGTGCCACTATAACTACCCCCCACCCAGTCCCTACTACTACCCTCACCTCCTCCCCCAGCTACCATGTGCCACTACATTCCTTACTACCTCCCTCACCCCCACCAACTCCACCAGCTGCCATGTGCCACTATGTCTACCCCCCCCCAGTCTTTACTACTACCACCCTCACCCCACCACCTTCCACAGCTGCCATGTGCCACTATAACTACCCCTACCCAGTTCCTACTACTATCACCCCCAAAAAACATCTGCTTGTTAAAGCATTTTTTTTTGGGGGGGGGGGGGGGGGGCGGGGAGGGAGAGTAAGCCAAAGTTTTGCCTAGGATGCCAAGAAACCTTGCACTGGCCCTGCATACAACCAACAATGGTTAAAGAGAAGGGATGAGGCTGACCTGCTGGCCAAACTACCCCCCACACCCCATCCCTCATTAGTTTTCATAGTCAACCAAACAATTTAATTAACACAACTAATCAATCCTTCCTTACTTACCAGCCTTTCCCCTCTATTTTCCTATACGTCTTCAGGTCTTTTATCTAGTTCTAGGTTAATGAAAACATTCTTGAATTCTATATGATCATATCATTTTATAAATTGCCACTCTGCCAAGCATTGCTTTTCCACAATGTTTTTATTAGTTGTCGTTTAATTTACTGTGTGTGTTGCCAATGCTTTGTTTAACCAGCCAACCTGTGGCCTTTATTGATGAACAACATTGTGAGCTGTGAGGTGGTTAACAATTTTCTGTAATTACTGGAAATTCACATTATTGAGGTTACTAATACTGTAGGAACAAAAGCAAGCCACAAATAGAAGCTTTTAGCTGATTTTCAGGTATTTGATACTTATTTTTTTAGTCAAATCTATGTATGCATTTGGCTAAATGGTCAGTGGGAGTGGCTGAGTAAAGTATTTAGAGTGGCCCCTATTGATAGGGAAACTGTTAGCGATGTGGTCATAATTTAGTCACCTTCTGTGGACGAAATGTCAACCGGACCTTATTATGTTAATATTCGTATATATTCATATGTATTTACTTTTGAGGATTAAAATGATTTGCTGAATAGTAATACGTTCTGGTGAGCTGTGGGTTGGTTACCACAAGATACAAATATTGTAAACCCAGGCAAACTCCTATTAATCATTTGTATCCAATAAACCCCTCATCTTATTAACAAAACATATTGATATCGAAGGTGTACTGAATACTATATGGCCAGACACCAAGAATTATTTTTTATACTTTTTTATGAGCAGTTAGCTATATTATTTAAAATTAATGCTAGTCAGGCTTATTATATTATTGGTATATATTAATCTTTAGTGTATATGTCATACTTATGCTAAAAATATAACTGAATTACAGTATCATTACTGTGTGCAAACATCTGTCATCTGTGTAGATTATCTAATGATACCAATGGCTGGTCCACTAGTAAAATGGTTTGTTTGTCTACTTTAAGAATTAAGAGTCTACTATTTGTTGTATATATATATATATATATATATATATATATATATATATATATATATATATATATATATATATATATATATATATATATATATATATATATATATATATATAGAAAAGTTCTCCCGGTTGGGAATGTGCACTCGCCAATATCACAAAAACTTGCTCAGGTAAAATTCAAAATTGGTCTTTATTTTCATAAGGAGATATCCATATCTTTATCTTTTGCCACAATATAGCCCCGACGTTTCGGTCCTACATCTGGACCTTTATCAAGGAGCATAGGCAGAAGTATTCAGAAAGCATACAAGGGTATCATAAACGCAGATCAGCATGGTTCCAAGTGCCAAGGCAGGTGAGCTTTAAACCAGGAAAAAACACATGTCCACTTTAGCTATGATGTGTCAGCAGTTGGCAGGCTCTTGAGAGACAATTGCTAGTGTAGGACTTGCAGTGAAATGGGGTCCCTTGGCGATGGGCTGCAAGCTTAAATGCATTGATCAATTCATGAACTAAAACCCCATTATTTATTTGATTAATTGTATACTAAGGTGAGTTAGTTCATTATGGAGAGTGTTGAGTCCCTGTATTTGTATTTATTAGAGCATGTGGTCACAGGCCACTTCACCCCAACCTGGGAATGGCGAGTGCTGCTTGCACCCCATTCGCAGGGATGGCGAGTGTTGTGGTACTCTGTATGTGTATATATATATATATATATATATATATATATATATCATATAGAGAGCATGGGCACTCAGGGACTACCAGTAGCAGTTAAGAAATAGACCAAGTTTATTCTATAGACCACTATGACCACTATGGAATACACTTGGTCCATTTCTTCACTGCTACTGGTAGTGACTGAGTGTCCATGCTCTATAAATGCAATATTGAAGGTTTTTTCCACAAATACCTCCAGCGATGGCATGGGGGCAGGATACCACTCACAGCACAAGTAAGACCTGAGTGACTGTTCTCACTACTTGGCTATATATATATATATATATATATATATATATATATATATATATATATATTTATTTATTTATTAACAGTTTCTTATATAGGGCATACATATTCCGCAGCGCTTTACAGGGAATATTTGAACATTCACATCAGTCCCTGCCCCAGTGGAGCTTACAATCTATACTCCCTACCACATGTACACACAGACATTCTAGGGTTAATGTTGTTGGAAGCCAATTAACCTACCAGTATATTTTTGAATTGTGGGAGGAAACCACAGTACCCGGAGTAAACCCATGCAAACATGAGGAGAATATACAAACTCTGCACAGTTGGGGCCATGGTGGGGATCAAACCCATGACCTCAGTGCCTGAGGCAGTAATGCTAACCATTACACCATCCCCCATAAAATGTCCAGCAATAGATACTGCAAATAATACGTATGATAGTTATTATAAATGTATAGAGTTCAAAAAACTCAAATGATACAGCATTTTAACTTGAAATAAATAGTTGAGTAAATTAATATTATTTCTGTGCTTAAAGTAAAGACCTCTATATGAATCTAACCCCAACCTTTTGTTTCTAATAACCTAATATTAAGTACAAATTATTCATACTTTACTCATAAAGCTATTCATCCATTACTCAAACGTGTCATCTGAAAAAGACTGCCTGGTGCTTAAATGGGAACACATTTTGGAACAATGTAGAAAATGGTTTAGAAGTGCCTAATACAGGTAGTGGTTAAAAATAGTACAATGGAAAAGTGACCTACTGGGGATTTGACAGCAAGTTCTGCAAGAAAATCTGTACTTGTGTATTGTATCTGTCTAAATGATGGAATTTGCCTGCACCCCTGCCAGCTTAAGGTTAGGTAACTTTGCAGTAGCTGGGGTCAGTAAAAAATGGGAAAGATAAAAATAATGACAATTTTGTGAAGCAATAGGAAAAAAAACATACAGAGAAGTTGCAATCAGCTGGAAGCCAACAAGTTGTGCCTCCTACAGAGATTTATCCTGACCAAAAATCTATATCAAACTTCAATATACACCTCATTAGAACTCAACAGAAATGCTTATTCGTAAGTACATTAACTTCTCAGGTATAGACAGTTGTTTTTGGACTCTACAGATCCATAGACAGCTAAAGTTAACAGTGCAGTACTGTATATTCAAAATGTGTTTACCGTAAATCAAAATTGTATTTTGTAATACAATTACTTTGTATTAGTAAGTTGCAAAGGGGGAGCATGTCAGCAGTCCTGATAAAAGTAAGTTAACATTTTTTTATGCATGGACCATAAATTCAAATAATTCAAATATGGTAGGAAGAAAAAAAAATATATAATTGGCAGCATAAAATCACTGGCCAAACTTATGGGTTGAAGCACCGGATGGACTGTGACACTAAATATGTCGTGTATATTGTGGTTTGCCCCTGCCACAGGGTATACGTGGGCAAAACTGTCCGAACTTTGAAGGAGAGAATAGCGGCACACTGCTCCTCTATAAAGAAAGCACTAATTAAAGTAGACAACACCACTCCTCCTGTTGCAAGGCATTATGCCAGCTGTGGCCACCGGATGAACTAGTTTAAGTTTATGCCAATTGACCACATCCCCCCATTAAGAAGAGGGGGTGATCAGCACAAGAGATTGCTCCAATGCGAGAGCCAGTGGATCTACAACCTGCAGTCGCTTGCCCCTTCAGGCCTCAATGAGGAACTAAATATGTCAGTATTTATTTAGATGTGTGTGAGGGACCGTATAATGGAGCCTGTAGGTATTTAGGACCTTTGGCCTTAAATATGTAAATGTTGCGTCCACAGATCTTTATTGTTACCTAGATGTGCCTTTTGTAAGTTTCCTTTTAGTTTTTATTGATTTTGATAATGCATGCCCAGTGTTTATGTGGTCTCAATAGTAGATAATGGGAGATATAAGTGGATGCCATGTATGATTGATTGGTATAATTCATCCACCCATTTACATCTTACCACTGTTATACACTGGACAATGCATATCCGTTTATTTTTGTTTGTATTTTCTTGTGTGTTTATATAATTTGCTTGTACTATTTACTGAATTGAAATGCCGGGTCTCCATGGTGATAGATGTGTCACAATGACAACATCCGGTGCTGTGCGTCTGCCTGAACAGCCCCCTGCGTCCCGTATACGTGTGCTTATGGTTCCTATCCCTGTGACTTAGTTCCGGGTGCAGGTACCTGATGCCAGGTGGAAGTAGGTAGGCGGAGCGACGGCGGCACAGCGAGGATGGCGTCTGCGGTGCATCTGACATGTGAGTACAATATATATTTAAATGTGAATAATTGTTTGTTGCAAAATGATTTGTATCCCACATTAATGTTCTCTTAAAAGCTAGCAAAACAATAGATTTAGATTCTAATTTAATTCCAATATTTATTTATTTGTGCTTTACAAGAGTGCGGACTGTAACAAAAAAGAAACACATTAAGATAACATGAAGCCAATGTGCCATGTGCCCCTGATCCACGCGCAGTGGCGGGTCTCTGAGTACCAAGAAACCGCCCAAGGAGTTTAAGGGCCCTAGGCTGAAAGATGAGGTTTCCCTCTTTCCATGGGTACAAGAATAAAAAAAATGGAACTTGGGAACCAGAGATATCTGACAAAGCAGTGGTCCGCATCCAAGCTTGTTAATTGCTCTTCCCATCTAAGAAAGGAACAGGAAATTCAATATGCACATAGGCTGATACAAAATATAGCCGTAGGAACTGCCTATATACTGTTTTCCCTATCTGGTAACTCCTGAGGTCTATAATAAACAGATTATTATAAATGTATTCTATAAGACTACCACTACTTAACTGTTTATTATCAATGTTTGATGTTGTTTGTCTGTATGTCTAAACTTACTATTTTAAAGGAATATTAAAAGTTAAATTTTATAACTATTTTTGCAATTTATAACAATTTAAAAGAGTGCCCCCAAACAAAAGAGAGTACTTTTTTCTCCTCTATTTCGGTAATTGCTCTTCCCAGTCAGATATTTCAGTTTCTGCCTGACTTAGATTTTTTCTGAGGGTATTTTCCAAAAGATGGGACTCCCCCCCCTTGATGGACACTAGTAGCTTGTCTCTATTGTTCCCATAACAAGAGACATCAGCCTTCCAGCAGCTGGTTACTGCTCCAGCTCCACACACCTGGTGTGTAGTGTTATATGCTCGTTGGCAGATTGCTCTGCCTCCTGAACTCTGATCCCCTAGTTCCTAATACCATTTGGTAGGTGGGATTCTCTAGTTTTTAATTCCATGAAAATCTAAGAAATCTATTTCCAGGAACTGGAGATATCTGCAGTCAAGCAAGCTGTCCTCCCACCAGAAAATTATGAATAATAAGCCCACTCCACTATACACCCCTCATCTGCATATTGAACATCCTCTACCACCCTCGAAGTTATGTATCAGGGCCCCTTCATTCAGCCCAATGCCCCCTTCTCCCACCCCATCTCCTACCATATTTTCAGTAAAGGGGTAATTAGTGGAAATTACTGATCCAGGCCCTACATACTGAGTGGTTGATATAAAACCCCCTACCACCCGCAAAACATCAAAGCTTCCCCCAGCCCTACCGCTGGAGGATCGGTAGGGGCCCCAAATCAATTCCTATGCCCAGAGGTCTACCCTGCTGTTGATGCCCCTGTATGTATATATATGTATGTACACAATAGCGTGTTGACCCGGCACTGTGCAAAGATATCTGGATGCTGCATCCGGTGCCCCCACATCCAATGAAGGAAAATATAGCAGGTGTAAGCGTGGCACTCCGGACAATAATAATAGAAGAAATCACACGGACAAACGATTCATCAATGTTTCATTTCTATTATAAGAAATTTCGTCAGGATACAAATAATGGTGCAAGTCTTACCTTATATCCCCCCCGCAATCAATGCTGAGTGCATCCAGCGCTTTCGGAAACCACACCGTGCAGCCGGTGTCTGTGACGTCATCAACGCCACGTCCATCCACACAGCTCAGTAGTGACGGGTTCCCATGGCAACCTGATGCCTGCACGCAGGCGTGGTGCCATGACAACCAGACTCCTACGGGGTCATGTGTAGGACACTGGCAGTGACGTGTCAAAACAAACAATGGGGTATTCTCCCACAGCGCTGCTCGCTTCAGCAAATATACACATATATCACCAGAGTAAATAACATTGAATAACCATAAAATTAAAAAATTAAAAAAAAAACACCAAAATAAGTATATACATATTACACTGGAAAGCTGAGGCCGGGTATATTATAACAATCACACATTTTAACACCATAGAATATATATATATATATATATATATATATATATATATATATATATATATATATATATATATAAAAATACAGTATGGACCTCGTATTGTGCTAAACAGATATCTGCTGCTACTCCGATAAGGCTCCCCTGTTAGTGGGAGTCAGATGCAAGGTACAAAAAAAGGGGGTGTATATCGGAGAGCGCTGAGTAATATGTACCACCTAGTCACTTCAGTACAATATAAAATAAAACACTTGTAAAATGGTGTAGCGACAGTTGATAATTGTCCCTTTCCCGAATGAGACGTAGAAATCGGTTCAAGATAAAAAGTTCTTTATTGAAACCCAACGCGTTTCGTCAGAACGACTTCATCAGGGGTAAAACTAGAAATGGTACAGAAAGGAAAACAAGGGGCGTACTTTCAGTACAGAATTTCATCACATCAATATCCATACAACAGGTATATCTTTTCAATTTAAGATACATACCAGAATGTTTTCAAGTGTGTGAGATTTGATCAACTTTTTAGAATTCATACAGGGTAAAATCTAAAATCATTAAAATAACCATAGATTACAAAAAATGAAAAATGACAAAGAAACATGAAGAGCAAGCAAGAGGAGGTAGAGGAGGAGGAGGGACTGGCGTTAGGCCAGGCTACATACCTATTGTAGGTAAGTGGATGCCAAACTGGCTGAATGATAGAATGTCGGTGTAGGTCCGTGAATAACAAAGTTATTAGGGTCTGAAAGCATTTAATTAAATAGCTTAATTTTGTGGCCAGCATAAAAAATAAAAATAAAAATAAAAATAATAAATATAAAAATAGGTCAAATTCTCTTAACCTACCCCTATTTGAAAATTCAGGGAATAAATCCTTATTGGTTAATAAAAATCCGGTCTGTAGATGTTGGGGACATCAAAACAATAATTCTAGATGACAAATATAATACCCCAATTAATCAATAATCCAAAGTTGGAATGAAACAATAGTAGTTAGGTGTAATAACATATAAACATACCACTGGTAGGTGACTCTATATGTAGAATTCATCTATTCGCATATAAACAGGTATAATCCTGAACTGTAAAATTCAGAAAATGATACTGAATAACAAGATAATTAATTAATCAGTTTACTATTATAGGTGTAACAATCAATTGGACATACCTATAAAAAGGTGTATAGATGTGCAGAAATTAGTTGGATGTGGGTGGGCGTGGTCCTAGGTTGTAGGATTTCACCATCCCTAAATGGCAATTCAAATTTCAATCAATTTTTGGTATAGGGCACATGAATCCAAGAAGAGAATATGGAAATGATCACGTACCGATATGATGGACAGAAATCGGATGTGGGCTATACCAGCCTTTTATAGAGAAAAAATAGGACTAAGACTCGCTCAATCTAAAAGAAAATATGTAACACTAAATTAGCAACAATTATAGATCACTGATTGTAAATGGAGGGGAGGTATTGAAGTAAACATACCGAATCCAAGTGGGTTTAATTTTCAACACCAGTGGGAAAATCAAACGGATGAAGGACTTGGATTTTTGGGAAATCGCTTCGCAATAATAATATCACCTAGAGAAATGAATCAATTATACTGGTGAATGTCAACCTATATAATAAATAGTTTAGTCCAGATTAATTTCTTTTAAATGATTTAAATATTTTTTAGAGGGGGAAGCAATGGGGTTTAATTTACTAGTTTTGTCCTGAAATCCTCCCATTTCTTCAATTTCAAAAAATCATGCAATAATATAATATAGCTGTTTTAAGTATAGGTACAATATAAACAGATTTTCCAACAATGTGTTAGAATATGTATCAAAGTTTACACAATGTTACTTAACATAGTAACCAACAAGAATTCCAAAAATATAGACTCACCACAATGTAGCAGTACTTTCAAGTAGCTCCTTCACTGGCTGAAAGTAGTTGCCTAGTGAATAGTGGAGCCTATATATAGGGGATGGTGCCTAGGATAACTTCCGGTATTCAATTAGATGAAAAACGGGCGATAAGACTGTTATATTAATAACTAATTGTCATGGGCTGATGTATCAAGCCCCTCTGATGCTGTCCGCTATATAAATGTATAAGGTTCATGTAAAAAAGGAGGTCTATTATATTAATGAGTGTGGTGGAACGCACGCCCGCTCGTGTGCGTTCCACGCGTCTACTTCCTATTTAGGCGGAAGTAGACTGTGGCTGTGTTACTCCCTAGTGGTCCCCATGTGTATATGCGGTTCACTCTATAGTGTGGTGAACCGCATATGTGTGTGCCGATGGGTGGAGTGCACCGTTTAGATGCTTCCCCGCAATACCTAGATAAAGGTTCCCATCCATCTATTAGCAATGTGGAGTGCACCAATTTAGATGCTTCCCCGCAATTCTTAGATAAACTATCGCGCGCAATGTGATTCCCGGCTAATCTGTAATAAAGTGGATAATAGATATGTGTTAGAAACGCCTACACATGATACCCATATTTAGATGGGTATGTGCGATAAAACGTACTTTATATAGATGTGTACCAATTAGTGTCTTCCCCGCACTTCCCCACATATAGGTTCCCGGCTATTCAAACTATCTTAGGATGTGCAATAATGCTTCCCCATGATTCCCCAAAGGGTGGGTATCAGGCAGTATATCTGTTTTTTGGTGTATTCCAATTTATTAATAATTCTATAATTAATTTGTGTGAGATTAAGTGTACCACCAAGTGTTAAGTGTTTAGTATGTGAATACCTGTACATAGGGATTAATGGTCCCCTATGTCGGGTTGCCGTGGACCCATCATAATTTGTGTGAATAATTGGTGTTAACAAATTGGAATCAGACAATAAGTATGTCCCTTATAGTTTTAATTTTTTAAATGAGATTAGTTTTTTAATTATTCCTAAGTTTTTTAATGTGATGTGAATCGACATAAATGTAATTATCTATTCATAGGGATTAATAGTCCCCTTAGCCCGGGTGTAGTAGACCCACCATAGTTTATGTGAATAATTAAGTAGTAGTATTGATCATATTAGGATCGAACAATGAAGTCCCTTAAGTTTTATAATCCTTTAGTGGGGGTAATTCTTTTAAATGTGTAAATTAACAATAATATGGAGTGTGGTAGGACATCAGAAATTAGGGAAGTTAAATGGAAAAGTGGAAGAAATAAAGTGAGTATGGGGGTGGGGGGGGGTAGAGTATATTAACACTGGTTGAGCTATATCTTTGGAATGTACATTTTAGATACAATTTACATTGCAACAAACTAGATGATAGATCAGGATTTATCCCGATTAAATATGAATTTCCGTATAGCGAATCAATGAAACAACAAAAAACAAAACAACAAAAAAACCAACATACCTAACCAGGGGGTTGAAAAAAACCTTTCAAGGGTATACATTTTTTGGGGTTGTGAGATAGTGAATAGCTGTATCTAGTTGACCTTTAGTATGGGCCTCAAAAAGCTGGTTGTGGCCCTGGCGGTATATAGTACGAGGAAGATTAAAGTGGGGTATGTTAACCCGGTTTTTTACAGGAATGAAACTATATCTATATTCTCATTGAGCCCTTTCGGGATCAATGAGTCAAGCGCATAGATCCAGTAGCTTTCTTGTTTAGCCAGTTTTAGTTCTCTATCACCACCTCTTGGATCGATTTTTATATGTTCAATTACTGTGAACCTGAAATTATCCTTCTCTATTTTTGAGTTGTGTTTGTCAAGGAAATGTCTTGAAAGACTATGCAGCAGGAACTTGTTTTTGATATTCCGCATATGTTCTTGTATGCGAATTTTTAATGGCCTTTTGGTTTTGCCTATATATTCGAGGCCACAGCTGCAGACTATCTTGTAGACTACATAGTTAGTTAAACACGTACAGCTGGCATTCAATTTGTAGTTTCGATGTGCGTTTATTTTATGACAGAAAGACTTCTTGTCCATATATCTACAGCAGATGCATTTGTTGCAGGGTATGCAACGGTTGAGAGTGCTTAGAAATATTTGATTTTCCAGAGGTTTAGGAGCTATGTCTTTGAGTTTACTTGGAGCTAGGATGCTTTTTAAGTTGGTCGCTCTCCGGAATGTTACTAGAGGTTTTCTAGGGAGGGTAGGTCCCAGTATTGGGTCCTTTAATAGGATGTCCCAATGTTTTTCCAACACTTTTTTTACTTGGATGTTTTCCCTGTTGTATTGTGTTACGAAAGGTCTGACTTTGTTTTCAACAGGATTCTTCTTTCCACGTATATTGCTTATCAGATCATTTCTTTCCCGGTTGTAAGCTTTGCATTGTGCTTCTTTTAATCTCAAAGGGTTATAACCTCTTTCGAGGAATCTTTTTTCTAGAATTTCAGACTGATTCCAAAAATCAGCGTCGCTACTGCAGTTTTTTCTGAGTCGAAGGAATTGTGTGTATGGAACGTCTTCCTTCCATCTATGTAGATGGCAGCTTGTTTGTGGAATAAAGCTATTCGCATCGACTTCCTTGAAGAAGGTCTTTGTGGTGATCGTATGTCCTGGTATACCCATTAATACCAGGTCAAGGAAATCTATAGTTTCTTTGTTTGTTTTGAATGTGAATTTGAAACCAAACCAGTTGTTGTGTAGATGAGCCATGAAGCTTTCAATTTCTGACTGATCACCTTGCCAGATCAGTAGCAGGTCGTCTATGTAACGCTGGTAAAAAACAATTTTTGGATAAAATTCGGACTGATAGACAAGCTGCTCCTCCCACACGGCCATCACTAGATTGGCATAAGATGGTGCAAATTTTGTACCCATAGCGGTTCCGTGGGTCTGGCGGTAGTACTTCCCTCCAAATTCAAAATAATTATGGGTCAAGATATAGCGAATGCTGTCCAATATGAACTTACTCATTTTTGGTGTAACTGTTGTATCTTCAGTCAGGATTTTCTCAATTGCTTCCACCCCACTTGTATGGGGTATCGAGGGGTAGAGCGATTCAACATCAATTGTTAACCAAAAACTGTCGTCCGTCCAAACTTTGTCTTTTAGTTTCAATAAAACGCTGGTTGAGTCTTTGAGATGTGATCGATTCTTCAGGACGTATGGTTGTAACTTTAAATCTATAAAATGTGAAAGGTTAGAAGAGACCGAATCGATGCCTGCCACAATCGGTCTTCCTGGTGGTGGGTATTTACCTTTATGTATTTTTGGTAAGTGGTAGAACAAAGGTGTTCTTGGAAATTTGGGGTACAGATATTCGAATTCTTTTTTGTTAATAGTTTGGTCATTGAGGGCTCCTATTAGTAGTGCATAAAGTTCCTCTTGGAATTTTTCGGTGGGGTCCTCTACTAGCTCTTCGTAGGTCACCCCGTCATACAGGATACGATTAGCTTCTGAGATGTAAGCATCTCTTGATTGGAGAACTACTGCTCCCCCTTTGTCAGCACTTTTTATAACCAATTCTTCGTTCTTTCTTAAGTCTTTCATGGCACGTATTTCCTGAGGATTAAGATTGCTTTTATAGCGTAAATTGGTTTCTTTGATCTTTTTGAAATCTTCATTCACAGAATCGTAGAACACATCAATGTAACTACCACGCGATTCTACCGGGTAGTATTTGGATTTAACAGACACAGTCGGGGCTTCAGTGGAGGTAATAGCTGGAGTGACAGGGTTCTTTAAGAAATGTCGTTGCAACGTCAGGTTTCTCGTAAATTTGTTTAGGTCTATGAACAGATCGAACTTGTTCAAATGCGAATCCGGAGCAAACTTCAACCCTTTTTCTAATAACGAGATTTGAGAAGGCTGTAGTTCCCTCTCACTGAGGTTAACAACCCCTGTCTCTGAGCTCCTTGTGGTTGTGTCTGTCCTCGGCTTCGTTTTGGGCTTAGTTCTTCCTCCTCTCCTACCTCGTCTTCTCCACGGAGGCTTCGTTTCCTCCCTTGAGGGGAATCTAGCCGAGTGTGTAATTCTTCTCTCCTGTGGATGAACGAACGTGCGTTGTCTTTCTTTAATTCTAAAAAATGAGTGGGATTGGTGTTTTGTATCCCTGGGGATGGTGATCTTAAGGTATCGTATCTGTTCCTATACGACGGGTATCTATTTCTTGGTCTACCTTGATAGGATGGGATCCTATTTCGGAAGTTGTTGTTATAGGAGCCCGTTTGTCTTCTCTCGTACTTGAATTTTGGAGAGTAATCTCTGTTCTGCCTCTGATCACCCCTATATCGGTCACCCCTATATCTGTCTTGGTCAAAATGGTTTGGTCTTTGATCTTCGTTCCACCTTGGTCTAATGTTGTTTTGTCTACGGTCAAAGCGTTGATTGGTATTGCTGTTGAACTCTGTTCGTCTCTCTTGATTGGTATATATATATATATATATATATAAAGATCCACAAAAAGCCTGCACTCGCACAATTTTCAAATAAAGCAACCGTGGGGTGTTCTTTAAGGACCGCAGGCAATGCCCGTGTCCAATCACAGAAAAAGAGCCTACCAAAGGTAGGTAAGAACACTCGCCAAATAACAACTGAAGTTACTCCTAGTTGTTTTTAAACATAAATACAAAGTCAAAATGAAATAAGGTAGTTTAACCTGTTTCTTTAAGTCCATCTGCCAACGTTTCGGTCAGCAACAGTGACCTTTGTCAAGGAATGGAAGCATGGAGACAACACTGCTACAAAGTGATCAGGAGACAACAGGGCCAAATCCCAGGAGAGAGGTGGCCACACGCTGCAAACCCCTGTGTCCGGCTATAAATACCTGAATCTGATGCGATAAATGGCGCCATTGCGCCACGCGTTTCCGGGCCTTGGAACGCAAGCATAGGCTGCTTCCGGCCCTTGGAACGCATATGCCGCACTTCCGGTATTGCCGGGAGTAGCGGTCAGGACAACATAATGCAACAACAAAGTGGAGTGATGCGGAGACGGTGTCTGAGCCGGTGGCACCGCAGCGGGTGCCTCCGTCACACCATCATCTGTTAGCAACTTAGTGAAGACTGTCATGCGCCGCGCTCTTAAACAATATACAGAGCTGCAGTCAGATACACGGGGAAAATCTCAATAGCGTTCAATAACCATGGTGACGGGGGCGGATCCTCAGCGGGAATAGCCTCCCCCTCACCAATACGTCATTAAGGGGATACAATAACAGGTGTAAGCCGGGCACTTGATCAGACTGGTCGGTGACCCACGGGGGACACCCCCATCACTAGTGAACATGCAAATATACATAAAAATACAGGAACCATGTGAGTGAATAAACATGTGCAACAAATGGAGACTTGGAAATAAAAACAAATATAAATCTAGACATATAAGAACTGACACAATAATGGTATAATGAACTGCAGGGCATCAGGGTAAGTTGCTGCCCATGTGCCATCCACCTGGGCTTCGAGCACATAGGGTGAATTCGATCATGGAGAAAGAGCCATGATGTGGTGATGGTAGAAGCGGTGCCACAGCGCGAACCATCGCCTCTCCAACAGTTTAGAGTACCCATATTAACCAGCTGTGTGCTGCTTACAAACTAATTCAGTTAGGAGTGCCCATGTTAACCGGCTGTGTGCTGTATTCACAATCAAGCAGCAGCTGCGGACCCGTAGGTTCACACAGCTGAGTGTGTCACTGCTAGATGGGTGGGTGCAGAATTGTGGTTTTAATGTTGAGTTTAAGTTATTTATTTTGATTATCAAGTGCTTATAAATATTTTAATCTGCTTTTAATATTCACTGTTACTTTGTGTCATGTCTAGTGTTTTATATTATGTGAAACATTAGAGGAGAGATTGTTATTTTTTATTTTACTTAATGTAGCTGGTTTTTTGATTATTTATGATTTTTGTTCTGATAAGGTTTTAAAGTTTTTTAATTTTTTATTTCTTATTTTCTCATTTTTTACTGCATATATGTTTATTTTGTTTACTATTTTATTTTTTATTTTTTAATTTTTTAATTTTTTATTTTTTATTTTTTGTTCATTTGTTTTTTATTATTTAATTTTTATTTTATACTTTTAATGTGGTGTTTTTTAATTTGTGTATATGTTTATGTGGTGGTGGGAGTACGTCGGACATTCCTGTGGTCAAGAATCCCTAAGAGGACCAGGGAAGCCAGACGCTGGCCCGGTCAAGCAACAAGAGAAACATGCATGTGGTAAAGTGCGTACCCCCAAATTGCCCAGGTAAACACCAAATGACATGTTACCCATTGCTGAACAATCACCAATGATGCATACTAATATCAAATACTGAATAATGAATAATCAGTGGTCCTGCCAGGCGGCCACACATAAAGCAACTGTGCGTGGCATCTCATGTAACCGGTGTCAACTACACGTAACCAGCCCACCTGTCTCAGGTGTTGGTGACACCAAACGTCACCGTCCAGAGCGACCAGTAACTCAGGGATGAAATCGAGTGTCAACATGTCTCAATCAGTTGACCCTAGAGATCACGAGCCAATGTTCATGAACATACTCAGCAGTATCAGACCACACTAACACCGGTGGGTACAGTTCCCTGGTGTAAACCACATGAGGACCCATCCCCACGATAGACTGTCAAGCTAGCGCAAAAAAATTGAAAAAGAGTTGGTTTCGTTCAAACCCCGGGGTGCTAAAGTGTCCAGTCGGTGGATCCACCTTGCTTCAACTTTCTTCAGAAGTAATGTCCAGTCGCCACCTCTTTTGGGCTGAGGAACCCAGTCAATCAGTCGACATCTCAAACTTGGTACTTGGTGTCCAAGTTGCAGGAAGTGGCGTGGCACGGGTTGGTCTGTTTTGTTAGTTTCCAGTGCTACGCGGATGCTTCTCCTGTGATTGGCCATTCTTTCGCGGAAGCACCTAGAGGTCATCCCAACATATGCCAAACCACAGGGACACGTAAGCATATAGATCACGTGATCCATGCGACAGTGTAATCTGAACCTGATGGAGATCTGTTTTCCCGAATGGGGGTGTGGAAATGAGGACCCAACAAGCATCGCGCTGCAGGTGGTGCACCCACTGCAGCGATAGCAACCAGGTTTTTGGCTGTGTAACCACGTGATGTTAGATGGAGTTTGTGGGTTTAGCGTAGGTCTCATCAGGAGCTGTTTTAGATTTGGACCTCGTCTATAGGCCATCATAGGTGGGCCGTAGTCTTGGAGTTTTAGGGATTTGTCTGTGGACACAAGTGGCCAGTGTTGACGCAGACTGTGCTGGACTTTATGGGAGCAGTGATCATATGTGTTGGTAAACATCATCCGTTTGCGGCCCAAGACTACGGCCCACCTATGATGGCCTATAGACGAGGTCCAAATCTAAAACAGCTCCTGATGAGACCTACGCTAAACCCACAAACTCCATCTAACATCACGTGGTTACACAGCCAAAAACCTGGTTGCTATCGCTGCAGTGGGTGCACCACCTGCAGCGCGATGCTTGTTGGGTCCTCATTTCCACACCCCCATTCGGGAAAACAGATCTCCATCAGGTTCAGATTACACTGTCGCATGGATCACGTGATCTATATGCTCACGTGTCCCTGTGGTTTGGCATATGTCGGGATGACCTCTAGGTGCTTCCGCGAAAGAATGGCCAATCACAGGAGAAGCATCCGCGTAGCACTGGAAACTAACAAAACAGACCAACCCGTGCCACGCCACTTCCTGTAACTTGGACACCAAGTACCAAGTTTGAGATGTCGACTGATTGACTGGGTTCCTCAGCCCAAAAGAGGTGGCGACTGGACATTACTTCTGAAGAAAGTTGAAGCAAGGTGGATCCACCGACTGGACACTTTAGCACCCCGGGGTTTGAACGAAACTAACTCTTTTTCAATTTTTTTGCGCTAGCTTGACAGTCTATCATGGGGATGGGTCCTCATGTGGTTTACACCAGGGAACTGTACCCACCGGTGTTAGTGTGGTCTGATACTGCTGAGTATGTTCATGAACATTGGCTCGTGATCTCTAGGGTCAACTGATTGAGACATGTTGACACTCGATTTCATCCCTGAGTTACTGGTCGCTCTGGACGGTGACGTTTGGTGTCACCAACACCTGAGACAGGTGGGCTGGTTACGTGTAGTAGACACCGGTTACATGAGATTCCACGCACAGTTGCTTTATGTGTGGCCGCCTGGCAGGACCACTGATTATTCATTATTCAGTATTTGATATTAGTATGCATCATTGGTGATTGTTCAGCAATGGGTAACATGTCATTTGGTGTTTACCTGGGCAATTTGGGGGTACGCACTTTACCACATGCATGTTTCTCTTGTTGCTTGACCGGGCCAGCGTCTGGCTTCCCTGGTCCTCTTAGGGATTCTTGACCACAGGAATGTCCGACGTACTCCCACCACCACAAAAACATATACACAAATTAAAAAACACCACATTAAAAGTATAAAATAAAAATTAAATAATAAAAAACAAATGAACAAAAAATCAAAAATAAAAAATAAAAAATTAAAAAATTAAAAAATAAAAAATAAAATAGTAAACAAAATAAACATATATGCAGTAAAAAATGAGAAAATAAGAAATAAAAAATTAAAAAACTTTAAAACCTTATCAGAACAAAAATCATAAATAATCAAAAAACCTACTACATTAAGTAAAATAAAAAACAATAACAATCTCTCCTCTAATGTTTCACATAATATAAAACACTAGACATGACACAAAGTAACAGTGAATATTAAAAGCAGATTAAAATATTTATAAGCACTTGATAATCAAAATAAATAACTTAAACTCAACATTAAAACCACAATTCTGCACCCACCCATCTAGCAGTGACACACTCAGCTGTGTGAACCTACGGGTCCGCAGCTGCTGCTTGATTGTGAATACAGCACACAGCCGGTTAACATGGGCACTCCTAACTGAATGAGTTTGTAAGCAGCACACAGCTGGTTAATATGGGTACTCTAAACTGTTGGAGAGGCGATGGTTCGCGCTGTGGCACCGCTTCTACCATCACCACATCATGGCTCTTTCTCCATGATCGAATTCACCCTATGTGCTCGAAGCCCAGGTGGATGGCACATGGGCAGCAACTTACCCTGATGCCCTGCAGTTCATTATACCATTATTGTGTCAGTTCTTATATGTCTAGATTTATATTTGTTTTTATTTCCAAGTCTCCATTTGTTGCACATGTTTATTCACTCACATGGTTCCTGTATTTTTATGTATATTTGCATGTTCACTAGTGATGGGGGTGTCCCCCGTGGGTCACCGACCAGTCTGATCAAGTGCCCGGCTTACACCTGTTATTGTATCCCCTTAATGACGTATTGGTGAGGGGGAGGCTATTCCCGCTGAGGATCCGCCCCCGTCACCATGGTTATTGAACGCTATTGAGATTTTCCCCGTGTATCTGACTGCAGCTCTGTATATTGTTTAAGAGCGCGGCGCATGACAGTCTTCACTAAGTTGCTAACAGATGATGGTGTGACGGAGGCACCCGCTGCGGTGCCACCGGCTCGGACACCGGCTCCGCATCACTCCACTTTGTTGTTGCATTATGTTGTCCTGACCGCTACTCCCGGCAATACCGGAAGTGCGGCATATGCGTTCCAAGGGCCGGAAGCAGCCTATGCTTGCGTTCCAAGGCCCGGAAACGCGTGGCGCAATGGCGCCATTTATCGCATCAGATTCAGGTATTTATAGCCGGACACAGGGGTTTGCAGCGTGTGGCCACCTCTCTCCTGGGATTTGGCCCTGTTGTCTCCTGATCACTTTGTAGCAGTGTTGTCTCCATGCTTCCATTCCTTGACAAAGGTCACTGTTGCTGACCGAAACGTTGGCAGATGGACTTAAAGAAACAGGTTAAACTACCTTATTTCATTTTGACTTTGTATTTATGTTTAAAAACAACTAGGAGTAACTTCAGTTGTTATTTGGCGAGTGTTCTTACCTACCTTTGGTAGGCTCTTTTTCTATATATATATATATATATATATATATATATATATATATATATATATATATATATATATATATACAGAAACATATGCAACTCGCACACTTAACTGGAAATCTATGGTATGGGTGCCGGACCAGGATGATTTGTAGGAAAACTGTGTAACCACCAGGATACAAATAGGGCAGCACTCCTTTTTTAAATGAAGAAATTTTATCCGTTTTATTGGAATACTAGCCACTAGCGTGACAACAGTCAATTAACAGCGTTTTCAGGAATAGTGGGACACTCAATATATTCACCCATCCATATGTAGGCTGTAGACAGCTGTGTGGCAGTGTTAGCAGTCGACGAATTCGTTTCGGCACAACTTGCCTTCCTCCAGACTGACTCACAACTGAACTTGCCAACAAGCTATTTAAGGCCACCATATAGCTAATTAGTTGTAACACCTGTGCAGGTTGGATATGCCAGCCAATCATGTCAGGTCAATGAGTGATGTCATAACACCGGATTTCCTTATATGGGTATGTCAATCAGGATACAGCACCTTAATACTGACACCATCACCATAGGAGCCTCCGATCGTTTACCTCAATAGTAAAACTGTATGGCTTTTAAACACTGTGCTACATACCTTGGTCACATACTTGGTATTGCGGGGGTCCGGCGGGAGTGACACGCTAGTAGATCACAGCGCTTCGCGCTGTGTCTCCAGCGTCATCAGCCATCGCCACAGTGGCGTCTCAACACCATAGCAACGCCGGCATCCGGCGCACTACGTGCAACGTCACCGGCCCACTATGTGGAGCGCAACGTGACCCGCTCCGCCATTACCGGAGGACCAGGAACTGTTTAATGCTCAGTGAAACGCACAGCCATATTGGGGTGAGGTACGTCAGGCTGTCATAAAAAATAGTGGATCGTATGGAATAAGGGGGCAAGATCCATCACTCATTATACCTCATGATCATCCGACACATCAGTTGGAACATTTATCAAAGTTACATCATAAACTAAGTCACACACACCAGTAAATAAAGTGTAAAATATGAAAACAAACGTAGAAAAAAATAAAAATAAAAAATAAAAAATAAACCAGAATCGAAAGACACACAATCAGAGCATTAATGTCATGTCTGCATCAAAGGTTATATAACAGACCCTACGGGGTAGGATACTAATAATCGGATAATGCTATAAGTAAGCTGACAATGAGAAGTCCTCGTTGAGTCCATTAGGGGACAATGATTTTAACTTTTGTATCCACTGGCATTCCCGTTGTAACAGGAGTCTATGCCTATCACCTCCCCTTCGCAACGGTGGTATATGATCCACTGGCATAAACTTGAAGTCACGAATGGAGTGACCAGCACTGACGAAATGTCTCGCGACAGGAGGGGTATTACCATCTATACTGCCAAGGGCTTTTTTAATGGAGGACCTATGCATTCCGATTCGTTCTTTTGCCATTCGCATAGTCTTTCCCACATACAACTTGTTGCAAGGACAAGAGGTCACATAGACAATATATTTGGATTCACAGTCCAGATGATGAAAGATCGGAAATCTGGTTTTGGTGATGGGATGGGTGAATGCTGTGCCCACAATGATAAAAGGACAGTTTACACATCCTGTGCACTTGAATGCTCCTTTTTTAGGAGTTAACCACCCCCTCGTTGTAGGTGCGGGGCTGATATCTGAATATGTTATTCTCTGCTTCAGGTTATTGCTGCGCTTGTAACTAAAAAGAGGCAGCTCTTCACAATCCGTCCCTATCACTGGATCGGAACTCATTATGTGCCAGTGTTTAAAGACTGCTGCTTTTAATTGTCTGGAGGAAGTTGAGTATGTGCTGGGAAATACTACACGTTTTGAATCAGGTTTACCAGAAGCCGGTTTCAACAGGTTCTCACGGTCCAATGTCAAGCACCTTTGTAA
The DNA here is from genome assembly GCF_055691185.1 of Crinia signifera. NCBI lineage: Eukaryota > Metazoa > Chordata > Amphibia > Anura > Myobatrachidae > Crinia > Crinia signifera. The sequence continues at coordinate 345,667,811 of NC_139217.1, forward strand.
TGAGGCTTCAACTTCGTCATTGGGGTAGCCCCGTTCAATAAAACGTTGTGCCATCTCCTGTAGGTCAGTTCGTAGATCGTCATGGTTGGAGGTGATTCGTACCACTCGTACTAATTGAGAAAATGGTAATCCCCTCTTTAAAGTTTGGGGGTGAAAGCTGTCATAGGCCAATAGAGTGTTCTTATCTGTTTCTTTTTTAAAGATTTTCGTAACGTACTGATCATCCTTAACCATCACGGTCACATCAAGGAAGTTCATGGTGTGTGGATCACTCACATGGGTGAATCTTATCCGGCCAGGTAACCCATTAAGGTGCCGAACAAACTCATCAAGCTCACTTCTGGAGCCGGTCCATACCATAAATAGGTCGTCTATATATCTCATATAGACTGCCACAAATTTAGAGAAATTTACATTAGACATAATATGTGTTCTCTCATAGTTAAACATAAATAGATTGGCATATGATGGGGCCATGTTTGACCCCATCGCAGTACCGGATCGTTGCAGGAAAAAGGCGTTGTTAAATAAAAAATAATTTTTATGAAGAATAACCTCCATGAGCAACAGCAAGTAGTCTACTGGTGGGCCACTGTAATCGGGGCTGTGGGTCAATATCTCACGTATTGCCAATAGCCCTTCATCATTAGAAATATTAGTATATAGGCTACTCACATCAAGAGTCACCAGTAGACTATTGGCCGGTGGTCTCCCAAAATTTCTTAATTTGACAAGAAAATCAGTTGTATCCCTAATGTAGTAGGGGGTCTTAATCACAACCGGTTGCAATTGGAAATCCACGTATTGTGACAAGGGTTGACTCAGTGAACCCCTGGCAGATATGATGGGTCTGCCAGGGGGAGCCACAAGGCTCTTGTGGATTTTAGGCAGAATGTATATCAGAGGAATCTTTGGGCAATCCTGCTTAAGAAATGAGGCTGTGTGCGTATCAATCCAGCCATTGGTATGTCCCATATCAATTAGGGAGTCAATCTCCCTTTTATAACCAGTGGTTGGATCATATTGTAGCCTTTTATAGCATACATCGTCGTCCAACTGTCTCATCACTTCTGAGACATAATCGGTGCGATTCAAGATGACAATCCCCCCGCCTTTATCGGCGGGGCGGACTACAATCTCCTGGTTGTCATGCAGTGACCGCACCGCAATGGTCTCCATCCTGGAGAGATTTGACCTGACCCGTTTGTTCCTGACGGCTTCTGTGTGCATCTCTGCTCTAACGAGCCTGAAGAATGTTTCTATCGACGCATTGGTCGTGGGTGGGTCAAAAGTGCTTTTGGGTCTAAATGGTCTATCAATAGTGTTAGAGACAGTGCCCTGTTTTTAAAAAAAATCCATGATGTTAAGTTTTCTACGAAATCTATATAACTCCACCTCTAGATCAATGTGTTTCTTTTCAAAGGTCTGTACAAAAGACAGGATTGCCCAAAGATTCCTCTGATATACATTCTGCCTAAAATCCACAAGAGCCTTGTGGCTCCCCCTGGCAGACCCATCATATCTGCCAGGGGTTCACTGAGTCAACCCTTGTCACAATACGTGGATTTCCAATTGCAACCGGTTGTGATTAAGACCCCCTACTACATTAGGGATACAACTGATTTTCTTGTCAAATTAAGAAATTTTGGGAGACCACCGGCCAATAGTCTACTGGTGACTCTTGATGTGAGTAGCCTATATACTAATATTTCTAATGATGAAGGGCTATTGGCAATACGTGAGATATTGACCCACAGCCCCGATTACAGTGGCCCACCAGTAGACTACTTGCTGTTGCTCATGGAGGTTATTCTTCATAAAAATTATTTTTTATTTAACAACGCCTTTTTACTGCAACGATCCGGTACTGCGATGGGGTCAAACATGGCCCCATCGTATGCCAATCTATTTATGTTTAACTATGAGAGAACACATATTATGTCTAATGTAAATTTCTCTAAATTTGTGGCAGTCTATATGAGATATATAGACGACCTATTTATGGTATGGACCGGCTCCAGAAGTGAGCTTGATGAGTTTGTTCGGCACCTTAATGGGTTACCTGGCCGGATAAGATTTACCCATGTGAGTGATCCACACACCATGAACTTCCTTGATGTGACCGTGATGGTTAAGGATGATCAGTACGTTACGAAAATCTTTAAAAAAGAAACAGATAAGAACACTCTATTGGCCTATGACAGCTTTCACCCCCAACCTTTAAAGAGGGGATTACCTTTTTCTCAATTAGTACGAGTGGTACGAATCACCTCCAACCATGACGATCTACGAACTGACCTACAGGAGATGGCACAACGTTTTATTGAACGGGGCTACCCCAATGACGAAGTTGAAGCCTCATTACAAAGGTGCTTGACATTGGACCGTGAGAACCTGTTGAAACCGGCTTCTGGTAAACCTGATTCAAAACGTGTAGTATTTCCCAGCACATAATCAACTTCCTCCAGACAATTAAAAGCAGCAGTCTTTAAACACTGGCACATAATGAGTTCCGATCCAGTGATAGGGACGGATTGTGAAGAGCTGCCTCTTTTTAGTTACAAGCGCAGCAATAACCTGAAGCAGAGAATAACATATTCAGATATCAGCCCCGCACCTACAACGAGGGGGTGGTTAACTCCTAAAAAAGGAGCATTCAAGTGCACAGGATGTGTAAACTGTCCTTTTATCATTGTGGGCACAGCATTCACCCATCCCATCACCAAAACCAGATTTCCGATCTTTCATCATCTGGACTGTGAATCCAAATATATTGTCTATGTGACCTCTTGTCCTTGCAACAAGTTGTATGTGGGAAAGACTATGCGAATGGCAAAAGAACGAATCGGAATGCATAGGTCCTCCATTAAAAAAGCTCTTGGCAGTATAGATGGTAATACCCCTCCTGTCGCGAGACATTTCGTCAGTGCTGGTCACTCCATTCGTGACTTCAAGTTTATGCCAGTGGATCATATACCACCGTTGCGAAGGGGAGGTGATAGGCATAGACTCCTGTTACAACGGGAATGCCAGTGGATACAAAAGTTAAAATCATTGTCCCCTAATGGACTCAACAAGGACTTCTCATTGTCAGCTTACTTATAGCATTATCCGATTATTAGTATCCTACCCCGTAGGGTCTGTTATATAACCTTTGATGCAGACATGACATTAATGCTCTGATTGTGTTTCTTACGATTCTGGCTTATTTTTTATTTTTTATTTTTTTCTACGTTTGTTTTCATATTTTACACTTTATTTACTGGTGTGTGTGACTTAGTTTATGATGTAACTTTGATAAATGTTCCAACTGATGTGTCGGATGATCATGAGGTATAATGAGTGATGGATCTTGCCCCCTTATTCCATACGATCCACTATTTTTTATGACAGCCTGACGTACCTCACCCCAATATGGCTGTGCGTTTCACTGAGCATTAAACAGTTCCTGGTCCTCCGGTAATGGCGGAGCGGGTCACGTTGCGCTCCACATAGTGGGCCGGTGACGTTGCACGTAGTGCGCCGGATGCCGGCGTTGCTATGGTGTTGAGACGCCACTGTGGCGATGGCTGATGACGCTGGAGACACAGCGCGAAGCGCTGTGATCTACTAGCGTGTCACTCCCGCCGGACCCCCGCAATACCAAGTATGTGACCAAGGTATGTAGCACAGTGTTTAAAAGCCATACAGTTTTACTATTGAGGTAAACGATCGGAGGCTCCTATGGTGATGGTGTCAGTATTAAGGTGCTGTATCCTGATTGACATACCCATATAAGGAAATCCGGTGTTATGACATCATTCATTGACCTGACATGATTGGCTGGCATATCCAACCTGCACAGGTGTTACAACTAATTAGCTATATGGTGGCCTTAAATAGCTTGTTGGCAAGTTCAGTTGTGAGTCAGTCTGGAGGAAGGCAAGTTGTGCCGAAACGAATTCGTCGACTGCTAACACTGCCACACAGCTGTCTACAGCCTACATATGGATGGGTGAATATATTGAGTGTCCCACTATTCCTGAAAACGCTGTTAATTGACTGTTGTCACGCTGGTGGCTAGTATTCCAATAAAACGGATAAAATTTCTTCATTTAAAAAAGGAGTGCTGCCCTATTTGTATCCTGGTGGTTACACAGTTTTCCTATATATATATATATATATATATATATATATATATATATATATATATATATATATATATATATATATATATATGACAAGTTGATGCTTCGATCTATATATGGTTCTAATAATATAATTGATTGTATTGATTGTTACACAGAGTAAATAATTAATGCCTCTTACAAAAGACAACACACAGGCTCATAGCTAGTAGCCCGTATACACCACTACTAACCCAGAACTATACACAGAATAATATAAGCCAAAACACTGCCGTATTTAGAGGAAAAGATCAGGAATACATATTTATTCACTGTATCAATACTGAGACCTAATTTAAGTGAAACATGATAATGTAATATTCTCATTAAGACCTAAGGGTGCTAACACCTTAAGCCTATGAATCCAAGAAGCTTATTTACGTAATAACATACGGCCTCTATTTCCGCCCCTAACCCTGGTGGTCCAGTGGTTGATTCAGTCATGATGTCAGTGTTGGCATTTGTATTAGTGTGCTGCATCTTCTCCTATTACACATTTCTGCTAAAATGCATAAAGTCCTACAGAGCTGTTCCCAGTGGAACTACGGTACATTCATTGGATTGCAGACTTAAGGAAAGCAGACAAAACAATATTTATCAATTCAATACATCTTCATTTAAGTATGAATACATTCACTTCATATTTTCAATAGCACTGTGCTAACCAGGAACTCCATCTTTATTTTGCACAATTGAGCTGGATAAGTCAGGTATGAGTGGCTGCAATTTAGTGATTTAAGGGTAAGGGGGGCTGACTGTGCATCAAGTTTGAGTATTATTCAGTAAACACCATTCTGGGGCAGCTTCCCAGCTTATATAGAAACATGCAAGGATAGCAATGGATTCAGTATTGAATCCCGGCGGTCGGGATCCCGGCGTTCAGAATCCCGACAGCCGAAATGCCGACAAGGGGGGGACGTGGATTGCCCCCCCTTGCGGGTTTGCTGCGCTCGCCACGCAGCGGGCCCGGTGCCTCGCTACGCTTGGCACACTAATTTATTCTCCCTCCAGGGGTGTCGTGGACACCCCAGGAGGGAGAATGTGTCGGCATTTCGGCGGTCGGGATTCCGGCGTCGGGATTCTGAACGCCGGGATCCCGACCGCCGGGATTTTAACTGCATCCCGATAGCAATGACATATAAGGTGTAAACATATTCCAAGGCATATCATTAGCTAAAGAATCTTTTAGCAGTTATTGAGGCAACTTCAAAGCAATGTAAGTACCAGTGGAACAAAATATGTTCTATCATCCAACAGACACAGACATGGTACTTCCCAGTCCTGTCTGTGTGCGCATGCAAGAAAAAACAACATGCTAAACGAATAAGTAGTGGAGGATTAAGTGCCACTTTGTTTCATACCATTATAATGGCTACGGAAGCCCTTTTGGTGCAAAATAACAGAATGGGCTATGATACTTCTGTGCATAGGCCCCCTTATCATGACTGGAGACTGCTGTTGTGCAGCAGCCACTGTACTCAGTGAGTCACAGATGATATCCGGAAGTAGTGAACAATAAGTAGGGTCAGCAGTAAATATGTTAATGATCAGGGCAGCCGAGAGGGGGGGAAAGCAGGTACTTATTACCCGGGCCAGGGCTTGCTGGAGGAGCCCGGCAGGGGCCCTGGTCCGACACCTCCCTTCCCCCTCCATCCCTACTGGGCAGCAACAGCAGCACACACTTCTACAGCATATGATGTGCTAACAGCAGGCTCAGCATGAGTGTCTCGCTGACAGCGTGAGAGCTCATGCTGAGCCTGCTGTCAGCACAGCACATGATGTAGGTGTGTGCTGCTGCTGAGTTTAGAGTATTTAGATTTTTCTTTCACCCCCTCTAAACATTTTGGGGGTGTGGCCTTAGCGAGGGAGGTGGCCACACCTCTCACACTTAGGCCATGCCCCAAAAATCTTACCGGGGCCCAGCATTCCTCTCGGCTGCCCTGTTAATGATATGACCACACTGGTCCCCACGTAATATCCAGGATCCCCCTTAGAAATTTGTGGAGCACCCAGAACCACCTCCCACAAATAAAAAAAAATTATAATAAATGAGTGCCTTTTTAATTGAAAATTGATGTTCTATAATACTAACAGGAATACCATACATATGGTATAACAGATAGTATTTGTTTTATTGCTCCCAAAAACTGCATGACATTTTAATGGTTTAAATTTACCACAGTATATGCATTTTGCCTTTGCTGTAATCTGAAATACTGCTGGGTGTTTTTACTAAAGTGTTTTTATGTAATAATATCATTATATAATTCATATGTATTATTAAGCGCTGCCTTGATTTGTTCTTTTATGATTCAGTATGTGTTTATTCACTGCAAAAACCATACAAAAGTGGAGATAGTGGATGGCGGAGCCATGTTTTATCTCCAACATCCGAATGATTCAAGGCAATTCTTATGAGATATTGAAGTGTCAATAGAATAATGTTGGTTCCATAAAACAAAGGAAATATGTCCAGTAGCCTGATTATCTGCACACCCAGAAAGTGAGGACACTGTTTTCCAGACCCGGCCAGCATTTTGGTGGGAATACCAGTATCTGCTGGTTCCACTTTGAGCGCTTATTTGAGAACTGTTTTCCATCCCAATTCTCCACCCACTCTGGTAATTAGCCCCTCCTTTCTGGACTTTTTGTTTTATCCACAATATACCATACTACTGTATGTTTTGTTTTCTCTGTATTCTTATTAAATAGTGTTAAGCTATGTTTGGAATATAGTATTTCCTTTGTTTTATGGAGCCAACATTGGCTATTGAAAGTTGAACATCTCATAAGCAGCATTGCAGACCCACTGGGCACATATCAGTTTGTTGAGAGGTAGAGAAGAGGAGTCACCCAACCCCATGCCTGAAATGTATGGTACCTCTTCCTTTTGAGTGCCGATGAAGGGAGGACATCTATGTGTATCTACAGCATACAAATGGAGCAATGGTGCATATATTGAAGTCTTGAAAAACATATTTCATGTGGTAAAACCTCTTTGAAAACAAGGCTTGCAATGCCTTGGAACTAATTAATCACTATACAATCTCAACATCAGTGAGATTAACCACCACTTTTTTTATCTGTTATCCCATTATAATGTAACATAGTCACCGAATCAAATACATGTGAGTATAGTAGAACCGAGCAGGACAGCAGGGTTAAAATGAGGAACCTGCTGCAATGATCAAGCCTGGCTTGTGGCTATGCATATGTATCAAGGGTATGTAAGAAGCAATGCATGCAGCAGCAATGGAGGAGAACACATCTGTAGTTGTGATTTAAGGTCCCTTTCTGAGACTAAAACATTGTATGAAAAGCTGCATTAGTCAGGGCCGGATTAAGGGGGGGCACAGGAGTCAGCACCCCTGGGCCCCCTCTATCTAGGGGCCCCCTGTGGTTGGCATGTATTTAAAAAAAAAAACTTTTTTTTTTTTGCTAAAGGTTTTGTGCATGGGAGTGGGGTAGTGCTGCAGTTTCACCTATCTGCCAATGTGACAATGATAAATAGTGCTGAGCATCGAGAGCCAAGGCACACTGACTGCACAAGTGCATTACTGGTAGTTGACTAAGTTCCATGATACTTTGCTCAAGAGAAGAAAGGGGGACAAGCACAAGGCAAGTCGAGCAGCGCTATGAATAATTATACCAGATGGATTGGAAAGGTACAAATAATTTTTACTCACATAAAATACACAATAAAATACACAATATTACATAACAATATAATAGTATAGGGGGGTAATATAAAAGTAAATTGGAATAAAGGTATAAAAAAATGATGAATAACCAAGCCTCAATGGATTTGCGCACAGATTGGTGGAGAATAAAGCACTTTTGGTAATGATTGGGTGTATATTACCACACAATTGACCAGGTCCCAGGTAGGTGGAGAGAGTCCTCACGATGTATGCGGAATAGCTGTTTTTGCCGCTGGAGGATATGATAGTCGCTGTAGCTCGCTGGTGGAATATTACCCAAATAGGGAGATGAGCAGGAGTCACCACTAGAGTGCTTTTCAGCAGACCACCGCCTGGGGTAACACTGGTGGAGATGGATGAGAAAGGCTTCCGTGCACAGTAATTGGAGAGCACTTATGTGCTGGAGATGGTAATAACAGAAGTCCTTTGCAAAACTGTGCACGGTGTCCACCGCTGTAAAGGGAAATATCAAGTGCAAAGTCCACGATTTGAGGGCAATTTTGTGTAGTATCCAGAGGCTGGTAAAGACACCTTACGCGTTTCACTGCGTCCTGCAGGACGCAGTGAAACGCGTAAGGTGTCTTTACCAGCCTCTGGATACTACACAAAATTGCCCTCAAATCGTGGACTTTGCACTTGATATTTCCCTTTACAGCGGCGGACACCGTGCACAGTTTTGCAAAGGACTTCTGTTATTACCATCTCCAGCACATAAGTGCTCTCCAATTACTGTGCACGGAAGCCTTTCTCATCCATCTCCACCAGTGTTACCCCAGGCGGTGGTCTGCTGAAAAGCACTCTAGTGGTGACTCCTGCTCATCTCCCTATTTGGGTAATATTCCACCAGCGAGCTACAGCGACTATCATATCCTCCAGCGGCAAAAACAGCTATTCCGCATACATCGTGAGGACTCTCTCCACCTACCTGGGACCTGGTCAATTGTGTGGTAATATACACCCAATCATTACCAAAAGTGCTTTATTCTCCACCAATCTGTGCGCAAATCCATTGAGGCTTGGTTATTCATCATTTTTTTATACCTTTATTCCAATTTACTTTTATATTACCCCCCTATACTATTATATTGTTATGTAATATTGTGTATTTTATTGTGTATTTTATGTGAGTAAAAATTATTTGTACCTTTCCAATCCATCTGGTATAATTATTCATAGCGCTGCTCGACTTGCCTTGTGCTTGTCCCCCTTTCTTGTCTTTTTTGTGGGGAGTGACTACCCCCACCTTTGAGCAGCAGCTTACCTTGAAGCAACAGCTCGTGTCAAAGCGCCTGTATATTCCCTAGGGAATTACCTTTGACTTTGCTCAAGAGGTCAGAAGCTGTGAGGGTTGTGCTGAGCTCTGCTTGGTGGAGCTCATCACATGCTTTTCAGGCACATGGAGGACAGCACAAGAAAGGACTGCCCTAGGGTAGTCCAAGGGCGCTGTATGTGGGGTGAGTGTCAAAAAAGCTGCTACTTAAAGGGACTGAGTAGGTCCCTAAAAAGAGAAGACAAATGGAGAAATAAAGTAGCGCTTACCAATGAGGGATAATCAAAGTAAAAAACATTTAATTGCATATGTAATAGACATAATTTCATAAACACATTAGAACAATAAAATGGTACCATAAAATATGGGGGGAAATAAAACCTCTCAAATGGCCCTCTCTAAGTGCCAGTATGATTTTTTGAAAAGATGGATAGGATCCGCTCCTATTTGTGCCGCCTATATACAGTCCCGAATGGAACGATGAAGTCCTTTTGGACAGGGGATGTAAATGGTTTTCCACTGGATTCGATAGTACACAATAGATGATAGGTATAGTTACCACTGTGTGTCCCTTTGGAGATTTGTATCCATGTAGGACTGCTGTAGCGAGCTGTATTCTCCGTTTGAAGGGAGGAGGTCGATGAAATTTCCTCCTGGGTAGGAATCACGATGGATGTGGAAAACAAGGTGACAGTGTCCCGGACAAATAATTTTCCAAAAATGGGAAATGAAGACGGCTGGTTGGATCCTGATGCATGCAAGATAGCGATGGCAGTGAGGGGCTTTGAGAGGGAGCAGCTTCCAACGCGTTTCACTGCCTCTAGGGGCAGCTTTTTCAAGGATATGCTGCTCTTTGTGCAATGGGGGTATTTATACCTGCATTTAATTATCAGACATGATGCACCTGTGTGCTGAATAACATCTCATTGGTGCATGCATCAGGATCCAACCAGCCGTCTTCATTTCCCATTTTTGGAAAATTATTTGTCCGGGACACTGTCACCTTGTTTTCCACATCCATCGTGATTCCTACCCAGGAGGAAATTTCATCTACCTCCTCCGTTTAAACGGAGAATACAGCTCGCTACAGCAGTCCTACATGGATACAAATCTCCAAAGGGACACACAGTGGTAACTATACCTATCATCTATTGTGTACTATCGAATCCAGTGGAAAACCATTTACATCGTGGAGACTGGCTTGTACGTACTGATGTTACCCCACTCAAACAATATAATCCTCAATTACAGCATAAAAATCCAGGTTGTCATAAGTGCACGGGTTGCACAACCTGTGGACATATGATAGCATCGAGATGTTTTTTTCACCCACATACGGGAAAAAAAATCTCAACTAGGTACCCTTTGGGCTGTGACAGCTCTTTTGTTTATATGGTAAAATGCCCTTGCGGCTTATGTTATATTGGCAAAACGGTCAGGGCCTTTAAAGAACGTATGGCCATGCACCGTACCTCAATTAGATATGCACTTAAAGGGAAACCTTCAGATCAGCCACTGGCTAGGCATTTTTTTTAAGCGAAACATAATATGGCGAACTTTAGACATATTATAATTGACCATGTCCCTTTAAATAAAAGAAGAGGTGACAGACATAAACAGTTACTCCGTTTAGAGTCCAAATGGATCTTTACTTTAGATACGGTGAAGCCCCGTGGATTGAACTATCATTTGAACCTGAATATATTTCTAACATGATTAATGGTTGATAACCTTTGTTACATGCAATCTATGTTGATGATTTATAAGAGAATATATGATTGTAGTTGGTGAATGAAACATTAAGATGTATCTTCCTTTTTTATATATTTTGCCCATAAGTGTCACTTGATGTCACATATGTTTTGTTTTTAAAAATTTTCATGGTGTGGTGTTTATATCATATGTAATTATTGGAGTATCGCTGTTGGGTTGTTATGGCAACTGCCGTCCCCGCCGTTACCTGGAAGTGACTGACGGGTGCTCCCGGAAGTCCTCTGGTATACGACTCTTGAAGGCTGAGCCAGCCCCGCAGCATAGGGGGGTCGTGGCAGCGAGGGGGACCAGCGACGGTGGCAGGGGAGGGCTGGTGGGGGCTGGCGATATTTTCACCAGCCCCTGCAATGAAGAGGCCGGCTCCATCTGTACAAGCTGCGCATTAAAAACAAGTTAAATTAAAAAAAATTAATCAATTTTTCTCATCTTTAATTATTCATGCTTTGTGTGTAGTGCACCCATAGTATATAATGTCAGAAGGTGGGTGTGTGATTTTTCTTTGCATTGTCCAAGCTGCTCATTAAAAACTAATTTAAAAAATTGTAATCAATTTATAATGTAATGTAATAAATATAATATATATAATGCATAATATATAAGCAATGAAGCTCATAATCCAGGATGAACATACAGTATGTTGATGATTAAATTATGATTATATTTTGCGACACCCATTAGAATCCTTATGCTGTATCCCAAACAGTCGAAATACCGAATGTAAGTAGGCCGAGGAGGGTTACAGGCAAGAGATAGGCTGGGGGGGAGAGTAAGATTTAGGCAATGTGTGAGGGTTAAGGTTAGGCTGTGGGGGTGGGGGAAGAGGGTTAGGCTATGGGAAGTGAGTCCCACCAGGTATTGGGATTCTTAATGTTGGGATGCCATTGACAGTTTTTTTACCACTGTCATTCAACCCATTCATTTAAATGTACCAGACTTAAATTAGGAATTAATTGCACTGAGTCCAAAATGGCATAGTCCCAAATTATATTACTGCAGATTATATATAATCAAATGAAAGTGAAATGATGTATTTTTTTTAGAAGTCTTTAAATTGTAAATACTGAAGGTATGTAAACAGGGCCAGTGTAAGGCTTCTCAACATCCTAGGCAAAACTTCAAAACGTCAACCTACTGTGCCCCCCCCCTCAGTTCTGAGGAAGCCGCCGACTATTCTACAAGGCGGGGAAACGCGTCATCAGGCTACGTCATCACACACAAGCTACGTCATCACGCACAAGCGTTTTTGGCCGGAGACCCAGACACCGGAGCTGAGGACTCCCAGAGAAGGCTGCAAACTTGGGGAAGCGCCAGCAGCCGGGGACCCGCTCTAGGTAGCAAAAAGGGACTGTGCCATTCAACTAGAAAGAGCAAGTACACATATACTGTTTTCGCTCTGCACGCTCGCATCCTTGTATAAGGGACTCTAACATTATACCTAAGGGAGCCACTAATTCACTAACCCAAGCTTCTGCCTAAAAACGGCTGCTGATTTTCTGCACCTGCAACTATAAATATACAGGCTCTGAGGAGCTGGAAATTGTTGCTTATGCTAAGCTCTAAACAAAGCTACTAACCCAGTTCTTATTGCACAAAAGGACTGTGAAGGGTGACCTTTATGTATATATGTGCAAAACTACTCAAAGGCAACTAACCATTGGGTGTCATAAGGGGAGTGACTTTTATGTGTACCTAACACCGGCCGGTGATATTTTGTCATATATAACCAGAGTTTTTATAAGAATGTGATTGTGATTTATTAATAAATATTTTATATGTTTATAATATAGTCCTACAGCGCTGTCTGTCCTTTCTTTTTTTGTTCTTCTATTCACCAAGGGTTGAGTATCCCTTGGAGATAGCAGCTTGGACTATATTTAAGGTTGTTGCGCCCAGTGTAACTCTATTTGGCTTAGTTCAGAAACAGATTCTAAACTTTGGTGATTTGAAGTTCAGAACAATAAGTCCTGACAAGAGGGTTCATTACAATACAATCTGTCAAATAGATCCTTAAAAAGATGGTGCAAAGTGAATACATGAAAACAAGTGGCTGGTAAAATAAATGGGCAAAGTGCAAATAGAAGGGTTTATATGTTCACTAAATGGGGTTTCTAATGGCTGTTGATATTTTCAACTGTTTACTCTGCTTCCATCACAATATGACATAGCCCATACGCAGTTTATGTTAAAATTATTATTTTTAGACTTTAATTATTATGATTATTTAGTATTATTGTTCTGCAAATGAAATTAGATTATTAGAAAAAATTATAACTCCAAAATAATATTTGTGTTATTCCCTATTGCCCATCCAACAATCAGAAAAAAAATAAAGCAATGTGTTTGAGTTTTAGACTAAGAGAACCCTTAAAAAGCAAGTTTGCTCTTTTATTTTATTAGTCTAACCTTTTCAAAATATTAATAGATTAATATTTTAGTACTCTTCATTCAGATTATTACTAGAGTCCTTCTAGATGTATTAATTGTCCACTTGGCAAATTTATAATTTTTTGAACATGTCAAGTTATACCAATGCCTGATGTGACTTGTGACGTCGAGACTACTTTTAAAAATTAAATGTATTAGTAAAAAACTTTATACGGTATTGGGAAACCACTTACAGTACATTAAATATATGTTACTTGTGTATTTGTTTGATTTATTATTTGGAATCACAGGGGAAACTCTTTGTTCTTCTGTAAAGCATACAAACAAACAACATTTCTGGAACATGAAGCACTGACCTCTGACCGCTCTGTCTTATATTTCCCTTGGCAGTTCCTACAGTCATGTGGTGCTCTTTTCCTCATTCAAGCGTATCTTTGTGAAGTGTAGACCGTGCATTCATTCCCAACAGATGAGCATACTGAATTGGAGACAGCATTCCTCAATGCATCCCAGCATATTGAAATATGCTTTCTGTGACTGCTCAACAATCTTAAAATAGCTCAACATATCCCAACCATGTACAATATTTTTAATTATTTTTTTTTTGCAGCATTCAAGGTCTTCAATATTGGACTTGAAACTCTAAGGTGATAATAGTGTTGATATTGTAGTTTAATTCAGGTATTAATGAATCAACATATTTATATAATAATTATATGATATTAAAGGCATTATTATTATTTTATTATTAGTCTTATTATTATAATAATAAAAATAATAATAATAAACATATACTTAACATTGTTATAGAATTATTATTGTTAATAATAATAATAATAATTTCTCATATCATACAGTACATTTTGTTGCTCTTTACAGATGGAAACAACAGTGAAAGAACAAACTGAGTTATAACAGACAGACATAGAGGTAGAAAGGCCCTATTCACAAGCTTCCATTCTTTAGTGCCTTATCTATATCTATATATGAATATCTTCTTTAAATGTTCATAAGTCTCAATCAAGGTTAAGCTGTTTAGAATTATAACAAATGTTTTGTTCACTATAACATCTATATTTTTAAAGTGATGTAGCAATATTAAATTATACATGTACGCAAGTGTTTCCCAAAACAGTCATGGTTTTATGGCTATCCATGCCAAGTGAATGTGGGAAGCGCTATTTGCCTGAAGAGCCAGATGCTCAACTCTTTCAGCCAATCAACGCTCCCCCATTGTTTTTAATGTGTGGTGCAACAGCGTACCAGCCATTCTGGTACTAGTGACTGTACAGGTTACTGCTATGTCCGCTAGTTCCATGTTACACTTTTTATTTCTGTAGACCATGGATGCCTACATGGATCAAAGAGATTGTTATATATACTGGAATAGGTGAGAATGTATTTTTTTTTACAGCTACCAAGGATTTCTAAGAGAACCGGCAGGCAATGTGAGATTGTAGGTAAGTTTTAGTGTGCATATATGCTTTATCAATGTTGTAGTTACTACTAAGTGTGTTTACTGTTTTTAATGTTAATGTTTCTTTTAAAGCAGAAATACAGATACCAGCATCCCCTTTAATGACCCCCACATGGTAAGCATTTGTGGGGAGGCTTGCTGAGACCAGGATTTCTACTTTAAACATAGAAACATAGAATTTGACAGCAGATAAGAACCACTTGGACCATCTAGTCTGCCCCTTTTTTAAACATGTTACCTAAAACCATATTTGACCCTTATTTTTTTGTAAGGATATCAATATGCTTATCCCAAGCATGTTTATATTGTACTACTGTATTTGCCTCTACCACCTCTGATGGGAGGCTATTCCACTTATCTACTACTCTTTCTGTGAAGTAATTCTTCCTCAAATTTCCCCTGAATCTTCCTCCCTCTAGTTTCAGTGCATGTCCTCGTGTTCTGCTGCTCCTCTTCCTGTGAAGAATGTATCCCACCTGTACCTTGTTAAAACCCTTGATATATTTGAAAGTTTCTGTCATGTCCCCCCTTTCCCTTCTCTGCTCTAAAGTATACATATTAAGATCTTTTAGTCTTTCCTGGTACGTTTTGTGATGTAGGCCATGCACCATTTTAGTTGCACTTTTTTGTACAGTCTCTAATGTATTTATATCCTTCTGGAGATATGGCCTCCAGAACTGAACACAATACTCTAGATAAGGTCGTACCAATGACCTATACAGTGGCATTATTACTTCTTTTTTTCTACTGCAGATACCTCTCCCTATGCAACCAAGCATCTGACTTGCCTTCTTCATTGCTTTGTTACATTGCCTCCCTGCCTTTAAGTCCCCTGAAATAGTGACACCTAGATCCCTCTCTTCCTCAGTAGTTTCCATTATAGTGCCATTTATACTATATTTAGTCTTTGGATTTTTGCAACCCAAGTGCATGATTTTGCAGCATTAAACTGTAGTTGCCATGCTCTTGACCATTCCTCTAATCTACCTAGACAATATTATTCTATTTTAAATTAAAGACAATATTATTAATTTTTTTTTATATTTGTATATTATATTATATTATATAAACATAATATTTAATTTTGTTTAATCAAGAAAAATTAGAAATGTTAAAAAAAATGTTCAATTAAAATAAAATAAAAAATTATCTAGATTTGGGGGGGGTATGCAATGTGGGATCACCGCTGTCAATCCGCGCCAACAGCCGTGATCCAGGCCCATTTGCGGTCAGATCGACCACATAACGACAGACGGGATTCAATGTCCCACCTACCGATGGGGCGTGGCCGCGAAAACGGCCGTGGATTGTCGATCTGCGGCCCAGATAATGACAATCCATGCCCGTTATTGACAGAACGGGTCCGACAGCTTCTGAAGTCGGGCCCATTCTGCCGTGATCCCGCATCAATGCTGTCGTTAATGACAGCATTGAATAGGGAGCAGCCGCTATTTCCCACGTTGGAAATAGCGGTGGCAGATTGCATATCCCCCCCTTGGTCTATGTGTACTGTGTGTATATATCATTGAAATTAGAGTATTGATCAATGTAGATAGAAAAACATATGTAGCCAAGCCAGAATCCTTCCAGATTGGTGTTCCAATGTCCATCAATGTCTTCAGTACTAGATGAGTACTCTCCCAGTCCTCCAGGTGCCACAGTCTTCATTGATGCTCATCTTTGTATCCAGCAGCAGAAAAAAATAAATGGCCTATGCAGTAGATCAATAGAACAAATGTGCAGGCATTGCTCCATTCGGGCTTATATCTTACCTTTTTTACTCTACCATCAAAAAAATATATAATAGGTGGGTAATCGAGAGAGACAACCATTGTTAGATCATGATTGCTGTGAATGAAATATACTCCATCTGTATAGTTTGAAAGCTACATTTTAAAATAAATATATGGCTTGAAAGGAAAGGCTCTACTTTACAAGTAATGGTCATCGGTAGCAATGCATTTTGAATTTTCTTTGCATCTAAATATACTGAAGTTCTCTATCTAGGAGTGGGCAAGAAGTTCAACAATCAACTGATACTGTATAAGACTGATGCTGCATCTTTGTACCCAGCTGATGAGGTGGTGGATGTTTCAATTCAAAACCAGATATCCGTGGTAGTTGCATATATTTGCACAGTCCTTGCATACATGTTCGCAGGTCTGGCAACGTTTGCATACATTTTTGAATCAGCCCCAAAGTTCTCTTGAAAGAAGAAATGATCAAAAGTGATATTTGGAAAGTAACATTATTTGTAGCTAGGAAGAAAATGCATTGTTATCAATCATGTGTCCTATATTTATGTCTCTACTACTAAACTTGGATAAAGAAACTTACATCTATATCTTCTTATATAAAAATAGCACTTAATATACTGTTCCTGCTGTTCTTGTACAAGCTTCAAATATTTTATTGACAAAGGGAGAAGAAAATTGAACCAGAAGATCAGGCATGTGCAAACTATGGCCCCCAGCTGTGAAACTACAAGTCCCATCATGCCTCACCACAATTTTGCTATTAGGGAATGCTAAAACTGTGGAAAGGCATGCTGGGATGTGCAGTTTCACAACAGCTGGAGGGCCACAGTTTGGACATGCCTGGAATAGATGAACACAGTAAATCTGACTAAAAAATGTGCAAACAGAATGTGCACACTATACTTTTAACAGTAGAGGTAAAACTATGAATTTAAAAGTGCAACATCATCATAAAATATACACTATACTGTATGTATATATCTGTATATTACATACACATATACATACAAACTAGTTATTCATTTATCATAAAAACCTGGAGGTGGCAGCAACATATAATTACAAAGATGCAAAGCTTTTATATAGTAATTATATATGCCGTTAGAGAATCAGCATAAACATAAAGTGCTCATCCACTCAATATGCTAATTTATTTGCTGTGCAAAAAAAAGCATATAAATTAAGCTTCTGATAAAAATTTGGGAGGCAAAAATTGACCCTGAGGATTCAATATGTTGATGAAGAATCTTAGTGATTTATTTTAAAGGTGGGTGGTGAATCTATTTGTCATTCTTATTAATGAATTGTTATTTGAATAATTAAACAGCATTAACATTTTTTTAATCTTAAATTTATTGAATGTGTTGGAGAAAATCAATATGCACACAGTCAATAAGGCTTGATTTTATTACCTCCCAAATAGATTCTAGTGGTGCTGATTATAAAGAAATACACAATTGAATATACATGAATGACTATACAAAGAAAATAATTAACCACTTCCTTTACGAAGATGAGTTTACAAAGGACCTGATTCAGAGGAGGATGTAAATGTTGTCTTTGTACAAAGCAACAATATACAAAAGCCACAGGAGGGGTCTTGTTAAAAAAAGACAGTCTCTGCTGGTTTCTCAGATCAGCTGCCTGCATCCGAAGATGCAGCTTTGGGTCAATATTATCAGTTGCAGCATCGGACATAATTTATCAGTGACCCTCGGGATGTCTGGCAAAATTGCATTGCCAGGGTCATTAAAACTGCTTCCATAGACACAGCCACTTGCTTCAGGAAACCTCCAAAATAAAGGAAACATGCCTTCATTTTTGGGAAACACCAAATCTTCGAATGCATGCAGCATGACCATAAACTGCGGTGTCCAGAGCAATGCAAACAGGGTCACAGTTTCTCCCCAACATAAGCGCAGTCCCCAAAACATTAGTGATTTGCACCCAAATCGGAAATGGATGCAGGCCTGAATCATGCCGACAGTCTTCAAAGTACTTGACCAAAAAAGGAAACATACATCTAAGATGTCATATAATTGTAACAATTTAAAAATGCACTATAGAGACCAAGCGAAATATCTATGTATGGGGTTCTCAAACTATATTGCTCTGGGACACCATCAGACAATAGAAATTAATAGCAAGTTACTAAAGAATGGTCGCCACACATGTATGACCAGAAGCCCGTACATGCACGGCAGCATTGTAACCACTAATGCAATCACTTCATTTCTTACACAATTGCAGAGGCGAGCATATGTATTTTAAAATATTCAAGCAAATATTAAAGCAAATATTAAAGCTTATACCTGCAAGGCTTTGGGGAGGGCAGGGCATTTTTCGGCTGTAGTATGACAGCCCAATAGTTGCAATTCTGACGGTCATTATACCGACATCAGAATCCTGACTGCCGGTACTTCGACAGGGGGAAAGCAAAAAGTATCTCCTTGCCGGCTCACTGCGCTCGCTATGCGGAGGGCTCGGTAGTTTGCTGTGCTTGCCACCCCAAGAGTGAGAATAGCCCCTGTCAGTCAGGATCTTGACTCTCAGTCGTCATTCGGCACCCAATTTTTCAGACTTCAAGGCTTACTGACTGAGATCAGTGAAGTTATCAGCCTGACTGTCAGCAAGATGGTGAGATTGTCAGGACCCACAGTTTGAGAAGCCGATCTAAGTATTACCTCTATGCAAAAATTACTAGAAACTCTTCAACGAATTCAAATAGGATTCTTATGGGAGCCATAGCATAATCACATGCTCAGCACTCCAGCACTCACAGGAGAATGCACAATGAATCAGAAATGTACTGCACCATATTCAATTATTGTTATTTTTATTATTTTAACTATATGTGGCCATAAAAGAACATGTGGTCAAACACTAAGCCCAAACTTGATGTAAATTAATTTTGTCTGTTAGCATCTTCTTGGCCATACTCTAATTTTGTTTTTTTTATTCTAAGACATCATTGGATCCAGAAAAGACATACAGTAGCACTCACTGCATTATGAAAATATTACATATTGTGAAAATAAATAATATGTATTAAGGAGCACCAGATATGAATTTTAAATACTAAAGGACAATATTATTTATTTTTTTACTGTTTAACGGAACATATAAGGCGCCCATACCTTACTGTGACATACCTTTAACTTAATTGAAAACAGCTTAACTAAAATAACTGACACGGACACCAATAAATCACAAGGACCATCAATAAAGACACGGACAACTGAGAGCTAAGTTTAAAAGGTCAACAATTGTTTATTGTTTGGTGACCATATTTAACTAAATTTACTAAATTTGAGAATTGGAATTTTAAACTAGATTTCCCTAACTTTAAACTAACTTTGGAGGATGTAAAAAAACAAAAGGTCGGTGCCCCACAATGACCACTTATGCCCTTCTTTGACCACCTGGCTGGTAGCGACTTCCCGCCACAACAAGGTTACAAAACCGCAGCCGTCATCCTAAACTGGAAAAAACAAACCTCGGAAAAAATGGTCTTAAGCCCACAAATGAAAAATATCCTCAAGAAAGATGCAATTTCCCGCAGGGGAAAGGTGCACTCCATCTTCCCTATAGTACCTGGCACTATTGAGAACTAACAAGGGATGTTTCACTACCAAACTTCTCATGGCCCTAACAAACAAAACGACAGCCGAGTTAACATTTTTACGGGCTTTTTCAATTGCTGAGGTCCTAACTGCCCCTCACCAATAAAAACGGGGAATGATCTGACAACACTATCTGTACCCCTGGCCAGTGAGCTCGCAAGGCCACCAAGTCTGACTTAATGCTTAGGATTAGATCTATGCCCTTAACCCGTCCCATGTCATTCCCCCCAAAGTGAATGACCAGCCAGGCAGGACGACCCCATTGCTGCTCGTGTCGGAACAGGACCTGCAGGAAATCCACCCAACGGAGACCCCTGACACCTATCCACCTGACTACCCTGTCGCCAATGTAATCTCGTGACCTCTTCGCCATTGGATGCCTCCCTGCCCAAAAAAATGAAAGAATGGCCGATAAGCCATATTTGTCCAGACGATTCCATAGCAACTGAAAAAGATGAGTCCCTACCATCAGTATCTTACCAACAACACAACATAACAACCCATGTGATGGAGAAAACTCAAAAAAACTCCCATGGACCATGGTTAGCCAATTGAATTAAGGCCCCCTCAGAGGAAAAAGTAAAAGCTACCTTCACACCCTCGATTTCTGAACACTGTTGTTCAAAAACCAAAGGTAAACATAGTTTTAGGGTTGGAGCAACAGGCGCAACTACAATTTTTCCAAACGCACATATGACTTATAGGCAGATGACTTCCGCCGCCCCAGCACCTGGATTGCCACTGCAGAAGACCCAGATGCTACAGCCTACAGTATGTAGCTGACCCAATCCGAAAGGAATCGGTCCCATAGTCCTCAGGCCGCAGCCCCAAAAACACCAAACAGCGCTTTAACACCGCAGCAAATTGGAACTTCGTGAGTGGCCCCCTGTGGTAAAGCTCCAGCAACTGTCCTCCTCCCCCCATGTGGCGGAGTCCCAAATAGCCCTCTGCCAACTGTACCGGGCGGATACCCACCTCAATCTGTGCCGCCATGGTCACCCAATGACCCCGCCCAACCTGATCCGTCTTGGCAATTTTGCAAAGCAAACTATCGCTGCGCACTTGGACGTTATCCAAGAGGATACCTGTGTCCCTGGATGTCTTGCTACTAGCCACTAACTCGCTCACCCTAAAGGCTCCAAAGAAGGCCAATGTGAATGCCAACCATAACAGTTAGGACTCATATGCGGACTCCCCTACACTCCCCAGAGCCCTCAAAAAATCCCTCAGTAACTTAAAATCAATGGGCCGTCCCAAATCTGCAGGTACTGGATTCGCCCTGGCCCACCCCTTCATTGCCTTTGTCAACACAAAGGAATGAGTGAGATCCTCCTGATCTAGTGAACGAGCATGAAATGCAATGCCCTCAAGGGCAGCGGACAAAGGCCCATTTGATTTGCAAGCTTTATAATGGTCCCACACAAACCTCCATAATCTGTCCTCCAGTGACTCACCTTCCCGACCATACCTACAAAGACTGCCAAGTAGCATCATAAGCCCATTGCGTGGAAGGGGCCAAAGCATTCCTGGCCAATCCTCCTATACCAGCTCAATGATCTGCCAGATATAAGGCGGGCATGGTAAACCCACTGTCGCTGCCCCCAGCACCAACTCCCGAAACTTGTCCCACTGACAGCGGGACAATGCATCTGCAATTCTGTTATCGATGCCGGGGACATGGCAAGCCGAGAAATTAACATTAAACTGCAAACACTGCAAAACCAAATGCCTGAGGAGCCGCAAGGCTTGCGGGCAAGAAGCCTGTTGGTTCTTGATGGCGTGTATCACACCCATATTGTCACACCGGAACACCACCTGCCTATCAGCCAGGTCGTGAGCCCACAACTCAAGGGCCACAAAAATTGGAAACAACTCCAATAACAGCAAGTTCCTGGTGAACCCCCAATCAAACCATGATTGGGGCCAAGGAGCCACGCACCACTCATCCCTGAAAATCGCCCTAAAACCTAAACTACTGGAAGCATACTTGTACAGCTGCAGAGAACCGCTATAACAAGGAGGGGCTGGCCACAGCACCACCCTGTTAAATGCCACCAAGAAGGAAGACCAAACTCACAAATCATACCTGATTTCACAGGAAAAATACACTGTATGGTGCTGCCTTACCACCCTCCGTGTCTATTTCAATCACTAAATAACTAAGACAATGGGTTTAGCCTTCTGTTTTGTCTGCCACTATCGGGACCCCCAAGGACAGAAACAACTGTTTTGTCACCTCCAACATGTCATTACAGGCCTGACTGCCACCAGGGCCTACCAACAGAAAGTCTTCCAAATAATGTGCGACCCCCTGCTGTCCCGATGCCACCCGAATACACCAATGCAAAAACAAACTAAACTTTTCAAAATAGGCGCATGAGACCGAACAGCCCATCGGCAAACACCTGTCCACAAAAAACTCCCTACCCAGTCTGAAGCCCAGGAATGGCAGGGAATCTGGGTGCAAAGGGAGAAGACGGAAAGCGGACTCTACATCCACTTTTGCCATCAACGCCATGTGGCCACACCCCCGAACCAAACAAAGAGCCCCCTCAAATGACTGATACTTGACTCTGCAAACTGCCTCAGGTATGGCGTCATTTACCAAACTCCCATGAGGGTGAGACAGGTGTTGTATCAAACAAAATTTCCCCGGGGTGCTTCCCCGGGGAAATGCACAACCAGTGAATGGGGGTCATCTGGTATGGGCCACACATGCAACCTAAACCAGCATTTCAGCATCCACTTTCTGACGGACTACCAGGGGGAGGTCCCTAGCTGACTTCAAGTTCCTGGATGCCGCCACATGCACCTCCACTCCAATGGGCAAATGGAAGCCACAGCTAAAACCCTCAAACAAAAACCGTGAGGCCGTCTCATCAGGGTACCAACAAAGCCACCTACCCAGCTCAGACAGAACTATGGGAAAATGAGCTTTGGCTTTGTCTGCTGGGTAACTTCCAGCCAAAATTATCACCGGCCAATCAGCTCCTGACTGTTATGTTACAGGCTGGGTTTAAAAAGGTATAGTCAGGAGCTGATTGGCCTGTGCTAAAGTACCAGGCACTTTATCACTTCTCCTCACTTCTTATCACTGCTTCATACATCTACCCCTATGTGAGTGAAACTAAAAGTAAAGCTTGTGGGTGGGAATGTAATAGGGTCTGCGAACCAGGAAGTGTGTGGTTTCTCATGTATTTTGAAAGTAGCAGTCATTTTTACAGCTAAACAAGTTCGGTTTTGCAGTGTAAATGATTGTTGCTTTAAAAAGAATTTGCACAATGTTCCACACTTCCTAGTTCTCCCAGTTCTATATTCTTCCCATGAAGTGATAGTGCTGGTGCTTTGTGATGTGGTTTTAGTGACATTTGGAAGTACTGTAGTTCCGGAATGCAGTTACACCAGGGTTGCCTACTTTTGAAAAATCATTTCAGAGAGAAAAGTAAAAGCCAGGGGGCGGGCCTTGCATCAAAAGGGGGCGGGCCTTGCATCGCCAGGGGGCAGGCCTTGCATCGCTCCTATGAAACTCCTATAAAACAGGAGCGCTGGCTGTACACGTGGTTGCAGTATGATTGTTATTGGATCGGTATATTTCAGTATGTTTGTGGGAGAGTTGGTTTTCTCCAATAAGCTTTTCACATAAAGTTAGGGGGCCTATTTATCAAGTATTTTTTTCTTATGCATAATATGGAGAATTATGTATTATTGCTATGTACTTATACCATAGCCAAATGTGAAATATCATGCAAAAGGCTGTGGGGCCAATTTATTAATATATTCACAATGCAATCTTCCCCGATATTAGTACACAGAATTATTACATTGTAATTTGCAATTGGTAGGTGTAGGGGGAGGTGGGGGGGAGGTGGGGGGGCTTTGCATTAATATATCCAGGGAGAGATCAGGTCACAGATGCTTACCGCACGATGACCCGTAAGCTTTCTCCCGCAGCCGATGATTTCTCCTGCAGCCACCGATCCTCTGTTCTCTCTGCCGCATCTCTTCCGGGATGGCTACTGCGCATGCGCAAGATAACAGCGATGACGCCGCCAACGTGATGACGCTGCCAACGTGATGACGCTGCATCATCGTGTCATTGCGTTGGCGGCGTCATTGTGGTTATCTCGCGCATGCGCAGTAGCCATTGCGGCAGGGGGAAGCGCTGCTCTGGGAGAAAGGGGGGCTCTTCCCCGGAGTCCGTGAGATTATCCACAATTCCGGTAGTCTCACGGACATTCCGGGAGAGTCGGCAACGCTGAGTTACACTGAGAAGTGTGTTGTCATTGGGAAATAGTTCTCATATATACCATGTATATAATGTGTTCAATCATATAAGTGGCATCACGGTCAATAAATACACCCAATCATATTAGTTTTGTGCATAGGCAAAAAGATGATGTACAGTTTAAGTCATCTAGATTTAGCAGAATAAACTATAGGAAGAATTTACAGCCTCCAGAGACATTGAAACATACATGCCAAAGTAATAGTCACAGTGCAGAGAGAACATGAGATTGTTAAGTAAGTCAGTTTGCAAATGAAATAATTCACTATTAATGAGAAAATGCAAATGTTGACAGCACACCCACATAAATTAATGATTTAATTAATTAACCAAGATCAAGGGCCTGAAAATTCATATGACATTTTAATGGCTAAGTTTAATAGACTGTCACGATACTAAAAAAGTGCAATGCTAATGGTCGATTGCCACTAACATTTTGATTATGTTTCATACTCCTTTTGCTGGAGACAAATACATGTTTGAAGATGTGAATGTCAATCCATATTTTGGGAAATGAGCTACAAATCCTGAGCCTATGCCAATCTGGAGTAGCAGAAGTCAGTACATGTACATTATATGGGGGGAATTTACTAAGATGTGTATTCTACTTCACATGTGATGTTGCTATGGGCCACCAATCAGAAATTACTTCTTATTTATTTAGCACCCTCTAGAAGATAGTAGACAATATCTGATTGGTTGCCCATAGCAACATCACATGTGAAGTAGAATACACATCTTAGTAAATTTCCCCCTATGTCTATAGATCCATGCAAGAAAAAATATGCTACATATATAATAAATGTCATCTTTACCAGCTAATTAAAAACAATTTAAAAAGTTGTTCATGTTTTTCTGGCTCCTTTGTATTCAATCTTTTATTGTGTCTGTTCTACATATAAAATGTGATTCAAACTTTTATATAAATAGCAAGAAGCTGATTAATTTTTGGACATACAGTTCATGACCTCTCATGGCTTTGACACTGTGAGTGCTGCCTTGGTGGTTTATGTAAGCCGCTGTTGTGGCATTGTCTGGCCATACCTGTACCAGTTAGCCCTGGAAAAAGTCCAGTGATTTGTGTATTGCATTGTACACTGCACACAGCTCCAGAATATTGATGGATAATTGAGCTTTGGCCCAAGTCCATTTTTCTTCTAAGGATCGGGATTCTACTATGGCACCCCAGCCTCGCCGGCTTAAGTCTGTAGTTAGAAGAACCCAGTTGTTGATCCAAAATGGCTGTCTTTGATTTAGGTGATGAGCATTTAGCCACCATGTCAAAGATACCCACACTACTGGAGTCAGAGTCATGAATTGTGACCTGATCTGATGCGGCTGGCCATCCCAACTAAGTAGAATCAGATGCTGTAGCGAGTGAGAGTATTATTGTGCCCATTCAACCATGTCGAACATCGACATCATTAGGCCTACAATTTGCATTGCCTGATAAATTGAGACCCTGGGGTGTCAAAGAAACACATATTTTCATCTGCAAATGCAGTCCTTGAACACTGGAATCCAGTATTGCACCTAGACGCAGCTTTCTTCACAATGGAACCATAGAGTATTTTTCCCAGTTGAGGATCCACCCTTATTGTTGAAGACATGTCAATGTTGTTTGTACGAGTTTGGACAACACCTCTGGTGACCCGGCTAAAAGTAGAAGGTTGTCCAGGTAAGGGAACACTTGTATGCCCCGACGGTGAAGATGTGCTGCACAAACCGCCATGATGTTTTGGAAAAATCCTTGGCATCATGGCTAATCCAAAGGGGAGTGCCTGAAACTGGAAATGTGGGACAATAAAGTGAATGTGTAAATAGGCATCCCATATATCCAGGGACACCATGTAGTTCCCTGGATCCATTGCCAACACTATAGTCCACAATGTTTCCATACTGAACCTGGGCACCTTGACAAGTGTGTTGATTGATTTTAGATTCAGTATGGACCGTTTGGTTTTGGGACCAAAACAGGGTCGAATAATATCCTAGACTCTTCTAGTGCTGAGGAACAGGAACTATCACTTTGGACTGTAGCAGGGATTGTAATATGACCTTGAGATTATCCACTTTGTGAGGCTCTGATGGGAGGCCTATGCAGACAAATTTCTGGGGAGGGCACTTTTTGAAAGACATCAAGTACCCCTGGGACCCAACTTACCGCTCCCAAGAATCAGTGGAAGTCATGATTAGAAATCTTGGTGCACACATACACACAATAGGAATATGCATTTAAGGGAATCCTAGAGTGGTAGTAACTTAGGAGGACTCAATCTCTAACACCTTTGGTTACAGAGTGTAGGTAAGCAGAGTAGAGAGCAATAATATATACTTACAGAAGACAGCAAAAACTAGCACACCAGTCACATACAATGCAGAAAATATATGTCCAATACTGGTACAAATAACTGCAAATGCACTCCAATCAGTTAATGAACAAGTAGGATATGAATGCTGTAAAAAACAATGAAGTAAATGTTTTTACATGGGAGATTAACCCCAAACACTCCTGGCTGCATTTGTCTCTGAGAAAGGAGCAGGGTTTTCATTCAGCTTGAGGGTTAGAACCCTGCTGTGAATCGAAGCCCAAACCCGGGGGAATGAGCAACAGGCTGGAACAGCTTCCCTTATATGCTGGTCTTCCCCCACCTGGTCTAATGAGCCCCATGCAAAATGTGTTGTTACACACAGCCTGTGCTCAATGCCCTGTTGGTCTAGTGGAGTCCCTGCCGCAGGTAGCAGTGTCCCCGCTAGCCACTGTGGTCCATCTCCCAAATTCGCGGTTGGACAGCGATTGAAATGCTCTCACAGAGAGCTCTTACCTGCCCCTTACCTGGCTATGCTGTCCTTGGGGTTCAATCACCTGTGGTGCTAGCACGCTGTTAAGTCCCCCCGCTGAAAGACCCACAACATGAAGCCGCAGCCAGTGTGCTGGCCCAGCACCAGCAGAGATGTTGGAGCTGCAGCGCCGCAATAACTAGGTCTAACAGTACTGCACGGTCATCAGTGTAAAAAAGAAACACTTAAAAAAATACTTATGGGATTGCTCCAGTAATCCCTGCTGAATAACATGGTGCACCAGCTTTCTGCTGGCACCAACAAAAAACTGATGAGCGGAGCATGGAGGCAGGGTTATATGGGAGAGGAGCTGTGCATCCTGGGAGTCCCAAGAACTTAGCTGATTGGTGCCCGGTACTCTGGATCTGCCTACAACCCCCCATGTTATCGCTGTGGGACCATGAATCCCGAAGAAGAAATGAAAACTAGGCCCAAAACAATTGGTAGTAAATCCTATCCCCCACTTCACACATTGTATTTTTCATATATATACATAAATACATTAAACTCATCAGTCCAGTTATGTAGTAGTTCACCCCCAGGGTGCCAGTCCTGGCACCCTAGGATGCAGCCTAATCAGCCTATTGGCACTACAGGCACTGTTCACCCCAAGGAAGTCTGTAAAGCAGATGCTCCATCTGAAATGTTAACATAACAGTAACATGCATCATCTCACCTTTTTGCATTTATTTTTTAAACTGAGTATTAAAAAGTATAGAATATTAAAAGGAAAATAATCAAAGCTATAAAAATAAAAATTTCTGCTGGGAGAATGCTCAACTGTAATTTGCCCATTAAAAGTCATCCATTGAAATGTGATCTCAAAAAATGGATTTTGTATTTTGATACAAATTCAAATGAAAAAAAAAAAACACTATTATTGAAAATGTTGTAGTGGATACAAAAACACAGACTAGAATATAAAGAAATGTGGCCCCTCCTCTCAACAAATATGCAGCTAAATTTACTAAAAGGAACATTACACCAAAAAATAAAATATAAAACAGAGCTTACTGAACATGAGTGCTATGCATAATACTATACTTGGAATCACTCACAGTCTATAGTCTGGCAATTATTCCATTCTGACCAGTGGCATCTATTGATGGTTTCAGATGGATATGTAATTGAAAAAGGAAATAAATGTACTGTAGCGTAAATTTAGTTTCCCTCTTGTAATCTCAATTAAATGTTGGAAATGCACACATTTTCATGGATTTGTAGAATATTGTATAAGGAATGGCTTGATACAGTGGCCCTTATTCAGATCTGATCGCAGTAAAAAATTGTTCTCAAAATGGACAAAACTAGGTGCACTGCAGGTGGGGCAGATGTAACATGTGCAGAGAGAGTTAAATTTGGGTGGAGTGTGTTGAAACTGAAATCTAAATTGCAGTGTAAAAATAATGCAGCCAGTATTTACCCTGCACAGAAAAAAAATAACTCACACAAATCTAACACTCTCTGCACATGTTACATCTGTCCCACCTGCAGTGCACATGGTTTTGTCCATTTTGAGTACAAATTTGTACTGCGATCAGATCTGAATAAGGTCCAGTATGTATATTACATCAAACCAAAACAGCTTCTTATCATTCAGAATATAAGTCTGTCTCCTGTCAGTACATTTTTCCAAACCTATGTGGTGCCTCTCCAATGATTTCTATGTCCTTGTAGCAATAGCACAGGGCATACAATAAGGGTGCATTCCTGAAAGGAAACAAAAAAGGTTGGTGCCAATAGTAATTTGTAGTGGTATTTATACATCAGTGGTGCAGCTTTTGTGGCGGTATATGTACACATGCATGCGCATTTTGCAGCCACTTGGTGCAAACAGGTGCTGCAAATTTCTTATTCACGGGTACATTTGCACCTAGCAGTGCAGGCGAGGGGCATGTAGCGGTGGGCCATCGTCGTGCCCATGAAACCACCAGCGTTCCCATGGTAATCGCTGGTGACACAGGTGTGGGGGCAGGCAGCTGACATCAGCAGATTTCCGCTGCCCGCCTGCTTCCCATGTACAGTGCCCACAGATCTAAGACACCAGAGAGGTGTCTTAGATCTGTGAGCGCCTGAAAAATCATTCGATGGTTAGCGACCATCAAATGATTTTGTCCCCTCATGCAAGGCTGCAAATTGATGTTTATGTAAAACTTCCATCAGCATGCGTACGGGGAAATTGGCATGTGTGTGTGTGTCGGGGGGGGTTTGGGGGGGGGGGCACCAACATCACTTCTTCTGTGCACCCCTCCCCCAACAAACATCACTCTTTCTGTGCCCCCCCAACCAAAATAATCCCTTCTGTGTCCCCTGACCCCACCAACATCACCCCTTCTGTGCCCCTACTCCACAAGCAACACTACTCCTTCTGTTCCATCCCCCACAGCATCACTCCTCCTGTGTCCCCCCTCCCTCCACCAACATCACTCCTTCTGTGTCACTCTGCCTGATCATTTCCCTGCTTTCACTCTCCAGTCTGTGTCCCTACTTTCACTCTCCTTGTCTGTGTCTCTGCTGTCACTCACACTCTCCATGTCCCTGGGTCACTCTCCCCTCCGTGTCTCTACTGTCACTCTCCCAGTCTATGTCCCTATGGTCACTCTGACTGTCCATGTCCTTGCTGTAACTCTGCTCATTCATGACCTTGCTGTCAATCTCCCTGTCTGTGTCACTGTTGTCACTCTTTGTCTCTGCTGTCACTCTTACTGTCCCTATGTCCCTGCTGTCACTCTCTTTGCTCCTATGTCCCTGCTATCACTTCCCATCCATGCTGTCACTTTCCCTCTCTGTGCTGTTACTCTTCCTGTGTCACTTCTGTCAATCTCCTTGTGTTCCTGCTATCACTCTCCCTGTCCGTATGTCACTGTCATTACTGGTTTCACTCTCCCTGTCCCTATATTCCTGTTGTCACTCTTTCTGCCTGTTGTCACTATCTAACACCACATCCTTCTCCACACTGCTGCTGACCAAAGCCACAGCCTCCTCCGCACCACTGCTGACCACAGCCTCCTCCTCCCCACTGCAACCACCAAACCCATCCTACTCCTCAGCACTACTGCTGCTGTACCCAACCTCTTTCTCTGCACCACCACTGCAGATCATAACCTTAGGTAAGGTTAGGTAAGGTAATCTTACCCTGCTGCCTTTCTCTTTCCCACCTGTATGTCCCTGCTGTCACTAATTGTTCCCTGCTATAACTCTCTTCCCTGCTGTCACTTTCTCTGTTCCTACATCACTACTGTCACTTCCCCATCCCTTCTGTCAATCTCCCAATTTCTATGTAACTGCTGTCACTCTCCATGTCACTGCTGTCACTCTCTCTGTCCATGAATTTTGGCTCACATAGTTTGGCATATGTGGAATTTTCACTTAATGTGTAAGTGGCACTAGAATTACATAGTGTAAGGGGTTCCTACTATTGTAGTGCATAATGTGTATAAGGGGTATATGGTGTGGTACACTACACTTATGGCCATGCCCATTTTGAATGGCCATGCCCCTTTTCTGGTGTGTGCATGCCTTCAGCACGCTCAGAATTATAGCCTTCAGTTTCCAGTACCCTCGCTGCAAAATGTACACTTCAACCACTGTTGCAGCATATATACTGGAATAATCATATCTTGAAATACATTGTACAGTATATGTATTTGATGTGATACGAATACTAAAATACACTGAAAGCTGCTCAATCAGATATGAATTCTACTAAGTGTATAATGTGATTTATAAAATTAATGACATGCTAGAGTATACAATAATATAAAATACAATTTTTTAGCAATGCATCAAATGTACATATATTTTTTAAATTAATGATGTAACATTAAACTATGTCAACCACATTTCAAGTACATAACTGATTTCTTCCTCCATGCAACCATAGATTCTTACATAGATTAGCCTGTTATTTTCAAACAGATAAACATTTTTTTCAGCATCCTCAGTGTGTAAGGAACACTTTCAGTTTGAGAAACATACTGTAGCCTTCATAATAAATAGTTTGTTTTATTATACAGTATGTGTACTTTGGAAACAAATTGAAAGCTAGGTAATACTCGATTACCAAATGGCTATTGCATACTTGCCTACTTTTGAAAACTAGTTTCAGGGATATTACTGTTGGTAATAGAATTTTGCACAGCGTCCCATTAAGGGGGTGTTTCATGCTCCACCCAAAGGGTGTGTCTAGTTCTATATATGGAGAGATGACTGATACTTGACTCTGCAAACTGCCTCAGGTATGGCGTCATTTACCAAACTCCCATGAGGGTGAGACAGGTGTTGTATCAAACAAAATTTCCCCGGGGTGCTTCCCCGGGGAAATGCACAACCAGTGAATGGGGGTCATCTGGTATGGGCCACACATGCAACCTAAACCAGCATTTCAGCATCCACTTTCTGACGGACTACCAGGGGGAGGTCCCTAGCTGACTTCAAGTTCCTGGATGCCGCCACATGCACCTCCACT
This sequence comes from Crinia signifera, assembly GCF_055691185.1. Taxonomy (NCBI): domain Eukaryota; kingdom Metazoa; phylum Chordata; class Amphibia; order Anura; family Myobatrachidae; genus Crinia; species Crinia signifera. The sequence continues at coordinate 345,699,557 of NC_139217.1, forward strand.
CCAATGGGCAAATGGAAGCCACAGCTAAAACCCTCAAACAAAAACCGTGAGGCCGTCTCATCAGGGTACCAACAAAGCCACCTACCCAGCTCAGACAGAACTATGGGAAAATGAGCTTTGGCTTTGTCTGCTGGGTAACTTCCAGCCAAAATTATCACCGGCCAATCAGCTCCTGACTGTTATGTTACAGGCTGGGTTTAAAAAGGTATAGTCAGGAGCTGATTGGCCTGTGCTAAAGTACCAGGCACTTTATCACTTCTCCTCACTTCTTATCACTGCTTCATACATCTACCCCTATGTGAGTGAAACTAAAAGTAAAGCTTGTGGGTGGGAATGTAATAGGGTCTGCGAACCAGGAAGTGTGTGGTTTCTCATGTATTTTGAAAGTAGCAGTCATTTTTACAGCTAAACAAGTTCGGTTTTGCAGTGTAAATGATTGTTGCTTTAAAAAGAATTTGCACAATGTTCCACACTTCCTAGTTCTCCCAGTTCTATATTCTTCCCATGAAGTGATAGTGCTGGTGCTTTGTGATGTGGTTTTAGTGACATTTGGAAGTACTGTAGTTCCGGAATGCAGTTACACCAGGGTTGCCTACTTTTGAAAAATCATTTCAGAGAGAAAAGTAAAAGCCAGGGGGCGGGCCTTGCATCAAAAGGGGGCGGGCCTTGCATCGCCAGGGGGCAGGCCTTGCATCGCTCCTATGAAACTCCTATAAAACAGGAGCGCTGGCTGTACACGTGGTTGCAGTATGATTGTTATTGGATCGGTATATTTCAGTATGTTTGTGGGAGAGTTGGTTTTCTCCAATAAGCTTTTCACATAAAGTTAGGGGGCCTATTTATCAAGTATTTTTTTCTTATGCATAATATGGAGAATTATGTATTATTGCTATGTACTTATACCATAGCCAAATGTGAAATATCATGCAAAAGGCTGTGGGGCCAATTTATTAATATATTCACAATGCAATCTTCCCCGATATTAGTACACAGAATTATTACATTGTAATTTGCAATTGGTAGGTGTAGGGGGAGGTGGGGGGGAGGTGGGGGGGCTTTGCATTAATATATCCAGGGAGAGATCAGGTCACAGATGCTTACCGCACGATGACCCGTAAGCTTTCTCCCGCAGCCGATGATTTCTCCTGCAGCCACCGATCCTCTGTTCTCTCTGCCGCATCTCTTCCGGGATGGCTACTGCGCATGCGCAAGATAACAGCGATGACGCCGCCAACGTGATGACGCTGCCAACGTGATGACGCTGCATCATCGTGTCATTGCGTTGGCGGCGTCATTGTGGTTATCTCGCGCATGCGCAGTAGCCATTGCGGCAGGGGGAAGCGCTGCTCTGGGAGAAAGGGGGGCTCTTCCCCGGAGTCCGTGAGATTATCCACAATTCCGGTAGTCTCACGGACATTCCGGGAGAGTCGGCAACGCTGAGTTACACTGAGAAGTGTGTTGTCATTGGGAAATAGTTCTCATATATACCATGTATATAATGTGTTCAATCATATAAGTGGCATCACGGTCAATAAATACACCCAATCATATTAGTTTTGTGCATAGGCAAAAAGATGATGTACAGTTTAAGTCATCTAGATTTAGCAGAATAAACTATAGGAAGAATTTACAGCCTCCAGAGACATTGAAACATACATGCCAAAGTAATAGTCACAGTGCAGAGAGAACATGAGATTGTTAAGTAAGTCAGTTTGCAAATGAAATAATTCACTATTAATGAGAAAATGCAAATGTTGACAGCACACCCACATAAATTAATGATTTAATTAATTAACCAAGATCAAGGGCCTGAAAATTCATATGACATTTTAATGGCTAAGTTTAATAGACTGTCACGATACTAAAAAAGTGCAATGCTAATGGTCGATTGCCACTAACATTTTGATTATGTTTCATACTCCTTTTGCTGGAGACAAATACATGTTTGAAGATGTGAATGTCAATCCATATTTTGGGAAATGAGCTACAAATCCTGAGCCTATGCCAATCTGGAGTAGCAGAAGTCAGTACATGTACATTATATGGGGGGAATTTACTAAGATGTGTATTCTACTTCACATGTGATGTTGCTATGGGCCACCAATCAGAAATTACTTCTTATTTATTTAGCACCCTCTAGAAGATAGTAGACAATATCTGATTGGTTGCCCATAGCAACATCACATGTGAAGTAGAATACACATCTTAGTAAATTTCCCCCTATGTCTATAGATCCATGCAAGAAAAAATATGCTACATATATAATAAATGTCATCTTTACCAGCTAATTAAAAACAATTTAAAAAGTTGTTCATGTTTTTCTGGCTCCTTTGTATTCAATCTTTTATTGTGTCTGTTCTACATATAAAATGTGATTCAAACTTTTATATAAATAGCAAGAAGCTGATTAATTTTTGGACATACAGTTCATGACCTCTCATGGCTTTGACACTGTGAGTGCTGCCTTGGTGGTTTATGTAAGCCGCTGTTGTGGCATTGTCTGGCCATACCTGTACCAGTTAGCCCTGGAAAAAGTCCAGTGATTTGTGTATTGCATTGTACACTGCACACAGCTCCAGAATATTGATGGATAATTGAGCTTTGGCCCAAGTCCATTTTTCTTCTAAGGATCGGGATTCTACTATGGCACCCCAGCCTCGCCGGCTTAAGTCTGTAGTTAGAAGAACCCAGTTGTTGATCCAAAATGGCTGTCTTTGATTTAGGTGATGAGCATTTAGCCACCATGTCAAAGATACCCACACTACTGGAGTCAGAGTCATGAATTGTGACCTGATCTGATGCGGCTGGCCATCCCAACTAAGTAGAATCAGATGCTGTAGCGAGTGAGAGTATTATTGTGCCCATTCAACCATGTCGAACATCGACATCATTAGGCCTACAATTTGCATTGCCTGATAAATTGAGACCCTGGGGTGTCAAAGAAACACATATTTTCATCTGCAAATGCAGTCCTTGAACACTGGAATCCAGTATTGCACCTAGACGCAGCTTTCTTCACAATGGAACCATAGAGTATTTTTCCCAGTTGAGGATCCACCCTTATTGTTGAAGACATGTCAATGTTGTTTGTACGAGTTTGGACAACACCTCTGGTGACCCGGCTAAAAGTAGAAGGTTGTCCAGGTAAGGGAACACTTGTATGCCCCGACGGTGAAGATGTGCTGCACAAACCGCCATGATGTTTTGGAAAAATCCTTGGCATCATGGCTAATCCAAAGGGGAGTGCCTGAAACTGGAAATGTGGGACAATAAAGTGAATGTGTAAATAGGCATCCCATATATCCAGGGACACCATGTAGTTCCCTGGATCCATTGCCAACACTATAGTCCACAATGTTTCCATACTGAACCTGGGCACCTTGACAAGTGTGTTGATTGATTTTAGATTCAGTATGGACCGTTTGGTTTTGGGACCAAAACAGGGTCGAATAATATCCTAGACTCTTCTAGTGCTGAGGAACAGGAACTATCACTTTGGACTGTAGCAGGGATTGTAATATGACCTTGAGATTATCCACTTTGTGAGGCTCTGATGGGAGGCCTATGCAGACAAATTTCTGGGGAGGGCACTTTTTGAAAGACATCAAGTACCCCTGGGACCCAACTTACCGCTCCCAAGAATCAGTGGAAGTCATGATTAGAAATCTTGGTGCACACATACACACAATAGGAATATGCATTTAAGGGAATCCTAGAGTGGTAGTAACTTAGGAGGACTCAATCTCTAACACCTTTGGTTACAGAGTGTAGGTAAGCAGAGTAGAGAGCAATAATATATACTTACAGAAGACAGCAAAAACTAGCACACCAGTCACATACAATGCAGAAAATATATGTCCAATACTGGTACAAATAACTGCAAATGCACTCCAATCAGTTAATGAACAAGTAGGATATGAATGCTGTAAAAAACAATGAAGTAAATGTTTTTACATGGGAGATTAACCCCAAACACTCCTGGCTGCATTTGTCTCTGAGAAAGGAGCAGGGTTTTCATTCAGCTTGAGGGTTAGAACCCTGCTGTGAATCGAAGCCCAAACCCGGGGGAATGAGCAACAGGCTGGAACAGCTTCCCTTATATGCTGGTCTTCCCCCACCTGGTCTAATGAGCCCCATGCAAAATGTGTTGTTACACACAGCCTGTGCTCAATGCCCTGTTGGTCTAGTGGAGTCCCTGCCGCAGGTAGCAGTGTCCCCGCTAGCCACTGTGGTCCATCTCCCAAATTCGCGGTTGGACAGCGATTGAAATGCTCTCACAGAGAGCTCTTACCTGCCCCTTACCTGGCTATGCTGTCCTTGGGGTTCAATCACCTGTGGTGCTAGCACGCTGTTAAGTCCCCCCGCTGAAAGACCCACAACATGAAGCCGCAGCCAGTGTGCTGGCCCAGCACCAGCAGAGATGTTGGAGCTGCAGCGCCGCAATAACTAGGTCTAACAGTACTGCACGGTCATCAGTGTAAAAAAGAAACACTTAAAAAAATACTTATGGGATTGCTCCAGTAATCCCTGCTGAATAACATGGTGCACCAGCTTTCTGCTGGCACCAACAAAAAACTGATGAGCGGAGCATGGAGGCAGGGTTATATGGGAGAGGAGCTGTGCATCCTGGGAGTCCCAAGAACTTAGCTGATTGGTGCCCGGTACTCTGGATCTGCCTACAACCCCCCATGTTATCGCTGTGGGACCATGAATCCCGAAGAAGAAATGAAAACTAGGCCCAAAACAATTGGTAGTAAATCCTATCCCCCACTTCACACATTGTATTTTTCATATATATACATAAATACATTAAACTCATCAGTCCAGTTATGTAGTAGTTCACCCCCAGGGTGCCAGTCCTGGCACCCTAGGATGCAGCCTAATCAGCCTATTGGCACTACAGGCACTGTTCACCCCAAGGAAGTCTGTAAAGCAGATGCTCCATCTGAAATGTTAACATAACAGTAACATGCATCATCTCACCTTTTTGCATTTATTTTTTAAACTGAGTATTAAAAAGTATAGAATATTAAAAGGAAAATAATCAAAGCTATAAAAATAAAAATTTCTGCTGGGAGAATGCTCAACTGTAATTTGCCCATTAAAAGTCATCCATTGAAATGTGATCTCAAAAAATGGATTTTGTATTTTGATACAAATTCAAATGAAAAAAAAAAAACACTATTATTGAAAATGTTGTAGTGGATACAAAAACACAGACTAGAATATAAAGAAATGTGGCCCCTCCTCTCAACAAATATGCAGCTAAATTTACTAAAAGGAACATTACACCAAAAAATAAAATATAAAACAGAGCTTACTGAACATGAGTGCTATGCATAATACTATACTTGGAATCACTCACAGTCTATAGTCTGGCAATTATTCCATTCTGACCAGTGGCATCTATTGATGGTTTCAGATGGATATGTAATTGAAAAAGGAAATAAATGTACTGTAGCGTAAATTTAGTTTCCCTCTTGTAATCTCAATTAAATGTTGGAAATGCACACATTTTCATGGATTTGTAGAATATTGTATAAGGAATGGCTTGATACAGTGGCCCTTATTCAGATCTGATCGCAGTAAAAAATTGTTCTCAAAATGGACAAAACTAGGTGCACTGCAGGTGGGGCAGATGTAACATGTGCAGAGAGAGTTAAATTTGGGTGGAGTGTGTTGAAACTGAAATCTAAATTGCAGTGTAAAAATAATGCAGCCAGTATTTACCCTGCACAGAAAAAAAATAACTCACACAAATCTAACACTCTCTGCACATGTTACATCTGTCCCACCTGCAGTGCACATGGTTTTGTCCATTTTGAGTACAAATTTGTACTGCGATCAGATCTGAATAAGGTCCAGTATGTATATTACATCAAACCAAAACAGCTTCTTATCATTCAGAATATAAGTCTGTCTCCTGTCAGTACATTTTTCCAAACCTATGTGGTGCCTCTCCAATGATTTCTATGTCCTTGTAGCAATAGCACAGGGCATACAATAAGGGTGCATTCCTGAAAGGAAACAAAAAAGGTTGGTGCCAATAGTAATTTGTAGTGGTATTTATACATCAGTGGTGCAGCTTTTGTGGCGGTATATGTACACATGCATGCGCATTTTGCAGCCACTTGGTGCAAACAGGTGCTGCAAATTTCTTATTCACGGGTACATTTGCACCTAGCAGTGCAGGCGAGGGGCATGTAGCGGTGGGCCATCGTCGTGCCCATGAAACCACCAGCGTTCCCATGGTAATCGCTGGTGACACAGGTGTGGGGGCAGGCAGCTGACATCAGCAGATTTCCGCTGCCCGCCTGCTTCCCATGTACAGTGCCCACAGATCTAAGACACCAGAGAGGTGTCTTAGATCTGTGAGCGCCTGAAAAATCATTCGATGGTTAGCGACCATCAAATGATTTTGTCCCCTCATGCAAGGCTGCAAATTGATGTTTATGTAAAACTTCCATCAGCATGCGTACGGGGAAATTGGCATGTGTGTGTGTGTCGGGGGGGGTTTGGGGGGGGGGGCACCAACATCACTTCTTCTGTGCACCCCTCCCCCAACAAACATCACTCTTTCTGTGCCCCCCCAACCAAAATAATCCCTTCTGTGTCCCCTGACCCCACCAACATCACCCCTTCTGTGCCCCTACTCCACAAGCAACACTACTCCTTCTGTTCCATCCCCCACAGCATCACTCCTCCTGTGTCCCCCCTCCCTCCACCAACATCACTCCTTCTGTGTCACTCTGCCTGATCATTTCCCTGCTTTCACTCTCCAGTCTGTGTCCCTACTTTCACTCTCCTTGTCTGTGTCTCTGCTGTCACTCACACTCTCCATGTCCCTGGGTCACTCTCCCCTCCGTGTCTCTACTGTCACTCTCCCAGTCTATGTCCCTATGGTCACTCTGACTGTCCATGTCCTTGCTGTAACTCTGCTCATTCATGACCTTGCTGTCAATCTCCCTGTCTGTGTCACTGTTGTCACTCTTTGTCTCTGCTGTCACTCTTACTGTCCCTATGTCCCTGCTGTCACTCTCTTTGCTCCTATGTCCCTGCTATCACTTCCCATCCATGCTGTCACTTTCCCTCTCTGTGCTGTTACTCTTCCTGTGTCACTTCTGTCAATCTCCTTGTGTTCCTGCTATCACTCTCCCTGTCCGTATGTCACTGTCATTACTGGTTTCACTCTCCCTGTCCCTATATTCCTGTTGTCACTCTTTCTGCCTGTTGTCACTATCTAACACCACATCCTTCTCCACACTGCTGCTGACCAAAGCCACAGCCTCCTCCGCACCACTGCTGACCACAGCCTCCTCCTCCCCACTGCAACCACCAAACCCATCCTACTCCTCAGCACTACTGCTGCTGTACCCAACCTCTTTCTCTGCACCACCACTGCAGATCATAACCTTAGGTAAGGTTAGGTAAGGTAATCTTACCCTGCTGCCTTTCTCTTTCCCACCTGTATGTCCCTGCTGTCACTAATTGTTCCCTGCTATAACTCTCTTCCCTGCTGTCACTTTCTCTGTTCCTACATCACTACTGTCACTTCCCCATCCCTTCTGTCAATCTCCCAATTTCTATGTAACTGCTGTCACTCTCCATGTCACTGCTGTCACTCTCTCTGTCCATGAATTTTGGCTCACATAGTTTGGCATATGTGGAATTTTCACTTAATGTGTAAGTGGCACTAGAATTACATAGTGTAAGGGGTTCCTACTATTGTAGTGCATAATGTGTATAAGGGGTATATGGTGTGGTACACTACACTTATGGCCATGCCCATTTTGAATGGCCATGCCCCTTTTCTGGTGTGTGCATGCCTTCAGCACGCTCAGAATTATAGCCTTCAGTTTCCAGTACCCTCGCTGCAAAATGTACACTTCAACCACTGTTGCAGCATATATACTGGAATAATCATATCTTGAAATACATTGTACAGTATATGTATTTGATGTGATACGAATACTAAAATACACTGAAAGCTGCTCAATCAGATATGAATTCTACTAAGTGTATAATGTGATTTATAAAATTAATGACATGCTAGAGTATACAATAATATAAAATACAATTTTTTAGCAATGCATCAAATGTACATATATTTTTTAAATTAATGATGTAACATTAAACTATGTCAACCACATTTCAAGTACATAACTGATTTCTTCCTCCATGCAACCATAGATTCTTACATAGATTAGCCTGTTATTTTCAAACAGATAAACATTTTTTTCAGCATCCTCAGTGTGTAAGGAACACTTTCAGTTTGAGAAACATACTGTAGCCTTCATAATAAATAGTTTGTTTTATTATACAGTATGTGTACTTTGGAAACAAATTGAAAGCTAGGTAATACTCGATTACCAAATGGCTATTGCATACTTGCCTACTTTTGAAAACTAGTTTCAGGGATATTACTGTTGGTAATAGAATTTTGCACAGCGTCCCATTAAGGGGGTGTTTCATGCTCCACCCAAAGGGTGTGTCTAGTTCTATATATGGAGAGATTGTGAAAAGAGATTGTGAACGTGGCACCTAGAAGTGTGGGTGTGTACTACTACACATCTGAGAGGAATCTTTTAAAATTACTTATATCCAAATGTAGATTAGCCCCAAAACAGCTAGTAAGAGCTACTATACTTGGTAAAGTGCTGAGACATGGCGCTGATAATTCATGTAAATCTATCTTTCATTCCTTTTTTCCCCAAAAATGTAACTTGAATGTAACTATGAAATGTGGGCTAGATAAAATGAGGGAGATTACTAGACTAATGAGGAAGAGAGGGAGATTGCTACTATTTCAGGGAGTCTCCTGCAGAATGCAGGCGAGTAGGCAGCTATGGCTTACTGTGACAATTGTGTGATCAGCTATAAAATGAATGTTTATCACAGTACACAGGTGTGATGCCAAACAGCGAAATTTTTTTTTGATTTTTCTTGGGTTTGTAACCTGACCACTGTTTGATTAACAAAAAGTTGCCGTTTGTGGATGGCAATCGCCCATTTTTGGGGATTGCAAGGGAAAATTCAGGTTTGCCCAGGCATTTACATGGAAGGTGTGTGACCTCAGCTCAATTTTGGAAGGGTCAGGGTTACGCACAGATTGCACACAGTGACAAAAATTATTTGATGATCAGTAAAGTGAGTATAGATTTCCACTTGTATGATGACCAGCAACATTTTTGCAAGCCATTTGCAGACTCAAACATGGTGGGATTTCACTCTGGCAGGGAACGGCTATCTGATCACAAGGCTCCACAATTTGACACAGCAGTGATTTAGTCTGAATAACCCCTACAGTAACATCATGTGACCTATGTGTCCATATCATTCACTGACACGTCTTTGGTCCTATAGGTTTCTCATGGTATATGGATCTTTGTGCAGTTGGTCAATGTTTTCTACTAAGTAGCAGTGTGCATCCATCACAATGGTTTACATACATTGATAGCAATTAGAAAATCGGACACAGTAAATAAATAAATAAAATATTTGAAATCATGGTCAAATCTTACCCAAACAGGCTGAAACTTTTATGTCAGCAAAGGGTGGGTCTTCTAGTCTGGACATTGAACAGTTATTCAAACATTTTGTAGTTTTTCTATTTAAGAAAAAAATCTGCAGACAAATCATGAATTATGACTTTGAAAATGTATTTTATATATATGTATAGTGTATGCTATATAAATAGCACTATTAATATTATTATTATTATTATTATTATTATTATTTTACAGGTCTACTAATTCACAATGAAAATGTCACTGTAATAGTGTGTACAGATATGCCGTGCTATGTGAGTCCCGATACGATCAGATGGTATCGGGACTCGCATAGCACGGCATGCTGCAGAGGGACAATTTAGACCATATAGTGCAGATCTGCACTATATAGTCTTGCCTGCCCTCACTATATCGCTGCCAATTTGCGCTCACCGGCAGAGCATCAGGCTCGTTAGCCCTAAAAAGCCGACAATTAATATGCGATATGGCTTCCGATGTTCAATATATCGTGGAGCATCGGAAGCCATATTGCCCCCGTGTGTACACACCATAAGAGTCACTTATAATGACACAGTCACATCTGTTAACTTTAGGGAGGGAATACTTTTGCAACCCACTGTATATTAATAAAGATTTTTTATTTTTTTTGCTTAAAGTTACCCACATGGGAATGTGTGATACACACTGTTTTACTTCAAGTAATAAAGTGATGGCTACCTTAATTTGTCACACTACAAGCTCTCATATAATGTTATGCTGACAATTCATCTGGCAAAATTATGGAAAATTACGAAAAAAAAAGTACAAAATAATGGTATTGGCTCATGCCGTGTGCCATCTAGCGCAAAATATTATGGGCATGAGTACACATCTTTACTACTTTTAACTCTAAGTCAGGCCTGGTCGACCTGTGACTCTCTAACTGTTGTCAAACTACACATACCATCATGCATTGCCACAGTTTTAACATTCGCTAAAAGCAGAACTGTGGCAGGGTATGCTGGGACATGTATTTTCACAACAGCCCCGGAGCCACCGGCTAGGCCTGCTGTAAATGAAAGAGGGTATTTAAACATGAAGGCAACAACTGGCTTGGTTTTAATGGTTAATTGCAGGAATTTCAATATCTGACCTAACAAAAGGCCAATAGATCTTTGTAGGAGCTCACATACCTTACTTGGTATTTAGTACACATTAGCGGTTTGGTGTAGTCTCTTTTTTATTTATTTATAATACGCTTCATGTTTCATGAATACGAATTGCTCTGGAACTTCGTTTCTGTAACTAATTTACTAAAGTGCAAATGCATTCTCACATTTTGTACTAATTGCCTGCTGTATATTTCTTATGTGTGGTATCCATAGTTCTCATCTTGCTAATAATTTAGTAAAGGTACAGCTAATATTAACCATGTATCATGTATTATTCTGTTTTGGATCCTGAGGTTTATCTTACTTTTAATTAACATCATTAACTTCCCCAAACATATGTAAATGGTTTTGCAAAACGGTGGAACATGCTTTGCATTGGTGTTGCCATGGTAATGCAGTGTTATCATTTGTTTAATATGGCATAATATGGCTGGTGAGACTTGGTCCATTATGGCTGGTGAGACTTGGTCCATTCTTCAGTCTCCAAACTATGGCCCTTATTCACATTGGCGCGTACGCATGCAAATTCGCACGTTTTACCCTGCAACCCCCATTGCGCATGTGCAGCAAGCGCACTGCGCATGTGCAATGTCATTAAAACATACTCGCAAGCAAACTTTCGTGGAGATTTCTCTGTGCGAACGAGTGCATCGGTAGTAGGCGTGCAGTGGGCGTTAGCATGGGCGCGACCATTATAATGAGCAAAAGTGGGCGTACACATGGGCGTTCACAATGAGTGGTGGGAGTGCTTTCGCATGAGTGCAAGAGGGATTGTTCCCCTCCAACGCAAAACTTTTCGCCAGCTCAAAGCAGGTTTTTCGTTTCGCACACCTTGCTCCTTGTAATGTGCTCATTCGTACGGAGCAAACACACGCACGAAATGGCTAAATCAATGGGTAAATCAATGGCACCTGCACACTATTGACACCAATACATGGTTGATTTCATGAGACAATTACCTCAGCACAACTTCTGATTGCATACCACCAGCAATCAAGTGTTAGCAGATACAAACTTCTTCTGTTGCTAAAGTTATGTTGACCAAACCAATGCGCTAAAACCAAACAAATCCCACCCTTATAAATTTGCCTTATGTAACATACCACCACTATTGTCATTTCTACTCTGCTATATTTAGCATGTTGCCCCTGTCAACATTAGTCGACATGTTTGCTAACATTTGGGGAGTAGAGCATGTTCGTTAGCAGCTTGAGGTGAGTGTGCGTGTGCAAATGTGTGGGTGCGTACGACCAGTTACACGTACGCACAGTGATAGACCACCCCCCTTCTTTGTATGGTTGCGTGCGAATGATTTCGCAAGCACTGTAGGCGTGCCTTCGCCCGATGCGTGCGTGTGTTATTTTCCGTAAGAGTGCTTGCGAATGTGCATGCGAGCGCATGAACCTGAATGAGGGCCAATCTCCAATGTTTCTTGCTATACATATACTTTTATGAATGTTGTTTGTTTTCAATCCAAATTCAGTTGCAGTAGACTGTACCATCAGGGAAAATAGTTTACAATAAAAATATATACAGCCCATTTATTATTATTATTATTATTATTATTATTATTATTATTATTATTATCCTATAAACAAAACATGAATGAAAAATTACAAATGCTTGCTACAACATATACGTCATCTGTAGGGCCGAAATTGCAAAAGTGAACTTTTCTTACAATAAATGCCCTATATAACCATGGAAATGCAAAGGGAGGTGTCAATGATGACTGCATCCAACTTTGGGCCTAATTCAGCAATGGTCACTACTTAGAGAATATGCAAGCCATTTCAAGTACGTAACTACCATAGGTGCAGTGTGTGCAACTGCTATGGGGCCCAGAGCTTTGGGGGCCCATCTTCCCTCTGTAAGTTAGATGTGCTATCTTACATTTTCAGTACTGGCTGGTAAATAGGGGCCCTTATAAACTTTTGCTATGGAGCCTATGAACATCTAGTTATGCCCCTGATCCATTAGATCATTGAATTACGTGTGTGCACAGCATTCACGTTTTGCATGCGCTGCCACAGTTAGCGAATAAATATCCGTATGCAAAGCAGTTTGATTGACAGGAAGCCAGCATTTAGGGGAGGAAACATGACAATTTATGGGTGTGTTTTTAAAAACGCAGGCATGCCCAGGTGGATCTCTGGTGTCATTGATGACCACATCCAGCCTGGTTAGCAGGTTAATGGAAGCCCTAGTCTAGTTTAGATAGAAAAAAAAACTGTTTGGTGATTTGGTTTTTGTGAATGTATCAAAATTTGCGATGCATTCACAATTTTTGCAAGGGGTGATTACTCTTTCAGTCTGGGCAGCGACTTTGTTATCGCAGGCAACTGACTTTTCTCTACCTACCAATTAAGCGCTTAGTTGGGTACACTTGGTACTGGTATATGCACATGTAAGATATGCTCCACGTATGGCTTTATATTCAGCTCTGCATTGATCCCACCGCCTGCTGCACTAAGCTACAGTATGCGCTATGTTCCTACATAGTGGATAAGTGATCAAATATTTAAAGTAACGGAAGAGACCTTTTCTTCCTATTTGTTGTCTAGTTCCTTTAAGAAAAAATATATACATTTGGGCTACTGCAAACTAGAACTTTATAATAAATATAACCTTTTATTTTGGATACTGAATATACAAACTGTGGAAACTGTGGGGAAATTAAGATCACCAGCTTGTAGAAATGAGATGTACTGTGTTGAAGGGCATTTGAATCAGCCAGTCTATTATGAGGAAAAAGCATTGATTTAGAACCACTGTAAAAGCACACAGGAATTTAAGAGGAATAAAATACATAGGAAACAATTGTGACATCCAAGATAAGATTGCTCTTGAGATCATTGCACAGTAGGCTGCTTTTTAACTCTGTGCTGGAAAAAAGAAAGTGTATGAGGCATCATTAAAAAATAAACGAGTGAAAGATGATTTGCATTTCAAGAATAGCAGACCCCTTTTAAAGAAACTTTCCATCATCTCTTTAAAAGTAGTTAGCGAAATGCAGTTCATTATTAATGCTTCTTGGCTTTATTTAGCCCATAACTATCATTATATATTTATGAGCTAATCAGCAATTGGAAATGTCCCTGTAAATGGTAACTGGAGCTTGGCATCCAAATAAAATGAACACCATTAATAAAGTATTGTGGTCATTGGGGTGGATCAAGTGTGCTAATAGCCTTACTAACAGCAATTAAGTCAATTAACCATTCAGACATATGCTGCTCAATTTCCTTCCTCAAACAGACCAATGCATCTGTGAAATCCGTAGAGCTTATTTATGGTTTAAGGCAGCAAACAGTCAATAGCCACCAACCACAACAAAATGGCATGTAATATATATTCAATTTAACTAAATGTGTTCAGTCTTTCCTAGTTTAACGTTGTCTAAGGGACAAAACGGTATACAATTAATAGAAGAATGACCTTTATTCTTTAGACTTTTAAATTCTGAAGGCAACTTTAAGTAGTTAATGTTTCCGGATGACTAGTGCTTCAATCTCAAGATATGGATACATCACTCATACACCAGAGGGTTTTAAGTTAACCAGAATAGCACAGACCCGCCCACTGGTTACCATGTAAACCATAATAAGTTGTAATTATATAGCACAAACTTCATGGAAATAATGCAAAGTATTAACAGCACTGAGGGCTCTGCTAATAAAATCCACTATAGAAATACTGTCAAGTATTTTACCTTATAAATTGCAGCCTATAGGAAGTAATTGTTATACAGAAAAGAGAAAGGAAATACCAGGGGAAATTTAATAGGATGAGAGATTCAGAAAGTGAGAGATTTGTTAAGAAATCTCCAGTTTTTTAAAGCGGCAATCAGTTTGATTTTGCAGAGCAGGCTTTTGGGATCAGATCGGACCGAAGGCATCCAACAACTTAATATGATGTTTGACAATATGTCTCCAGGGGCTATGACCCCTTAACCTTGGAAAATATTAAGAGCAAGGTCTTGGTGGTTCCTGCCCATCAATTACACGCGAGCACAGCGATTAAACACAAAGCTAATCTCCACGTGTGGATCAATAAATGTAACCATCTGCAACAGGTCCCTGTTACCCCCGGATACATTGCTTGAATTGCTGCTGCCTTGAGAATGGTCCTGAGGGACTGAAACATTGTCAGGCTTCTTATTTGAATAAACTGATTGGGACACTAACCCTGGTGACTACATTCAACAAGTCTGGTCAGTGCTGTTTTCCCCGTATGGGGAGTTTTTAAATCTATATAGCAGTGTGAGGTCTGGATACACTGCTATCTATACGGCACCCCAGCGGCTACCTCTATATGAGGGTGAGAGTGCAGGTCTTGTATAATATATATATATATATCACAATATTCCGGCGGCACTCAGGAATCAAATGAACAAGAAGCACAGCCTCACACGGGTATTAGCCGACGTTTCAATAAGGTTTACTTATTTTCATCAGGGCATAAAACAATATTGCACTCACCATATTTATGTGCTCCCTTCACCACGTGAGTCTGTCAATGCTGGGCAGCAGGCGTAGCTCCGCCCCCAACACACCCTGGGCCGTGACGTTATCACAGTGCTCCCACACCCACACCCACCCATTGAGTGCAGCTATGGAGCCACACCACAACAGGATCATGTCATCGATATAACGTGCGTAATAAAAAACATTTTTAGTGACCTCTGGGTTGGTAAAGAAAATATCAGGCTCAATCATCATCATATAGGCATTAGCGTACGATGGGGCCACTGAAGACCCCATCGCACAGCCCGTGAGTTGGAGAAAAAATTGGCCGTTAAAATAAAAAAAATTTTTTGTCAGAACCATCTCCAATAAGTCGCAAAAAAATCCCACATCAGGACCTTGATATTTAGGAATGGTGGAAATGAGGCGTCTGGTTGCTGCTATGCCCTGAGGATGTGGAATGCTCATATAGATTGAAGTCACATCAATACTACATAATACACATCCTTCAGGAACACTGCCCAACCGATCTAAGGCAAGCAATAAAGATGTGGTATCCTGTAAATGAAAAGCAGAATCCTGGATTACAGGTTGAAGGTAAATGTCCAAATAGGCCGATACCGGTTGAAAGACGGACCCCCTGGCAGAGATGATGGGTCTGCCAGGGGGGTTAACCAAACTTTTGTGGACTTTGGGCAGAGTATATAATAATGGCCTCCTAGGGAAGTCACAAGTAAGTATATTTTTAGTACGATTGGAGATAACACCGGTATCAGCTGCAGTGGACAAATACTTATCAATTTCAGATTTAAAACCATTGGTAGGGTCAGATTCAAGCAAACGATATGTGGAAACATCGCCAAGCTGCCTCTCTATCTCACATCGATAATCTATTACATCCTGAATAACAATAGAGCCGCCTTTATCAGCGGCTCTAATCACGATGTCACGCCTGGTGCTCAAAGCTTTTAGTGCAACATATTCATCTTTATTTAAATTAGAATGGTGCATAGACGCTGCCTCCTTCAATGGGTTAATAGATGCTTCTACCAGACGCACAAAAGGATTTTATAGATGCATTAATAGATTGAGGATCATAAGTGGATTTTGGAGCAAGTTTGTACAGTTCCGATGGTAACCGGTCATCAGATGGTATAGTGTCCAAATTTCCATAATGTTCCTGTAGTTTTAATTGACGGTGCAGTTTGTAGGTTTCCACTTTCCAAGTAAACGGGTCAAATCGAGTAGTCGGAACAAAACTGAGGCCTTTTCGAAGTACTGCTTCCTCATTAGCAGAAACCGGAGTGGAGGAAAGGTTAAAGATCACCTCTTGCTGCTTGGTGGCTTTCGAGCCACAGATGCGCCTCCACTGCCCCCCTCGCCGGCAGGGTCCCCTTCTCCTGCTCGCTGAGCTCTGGTAAGCACAGCTAAAGGGATGAAGCGCTTCTTAGAATTGCCTCTTGAGCGACCTCTCCCTTGTGACTCAAAGTCACTAGCTGAGTTAGCTGAATCATAGGATGAACCCGTCTGGATCCCACGTCCACCTCTGCGTCGGTTAGGGAATCGATTTTGCTGATGGGAATATCGTGTTAACCAGCCATAGACATTTTGACTTTCATAGTCTTGGCTGACTTTAAGAATTTTTTTCTTTTTTATATTTGATATTTGATTAAGTCACGCCTATAATTCTCCACTTGAGTTTGAATTTTGTCCATCCATTTTTCAGATGGATCATTGAGCAAAGTCTCTTTGTGGGTGACGTCAAAAGCAGCCAATTTTTCTTTGGTCAAAGATAGCTCACGTGAGGATTCTTCTACTACCAGCAATAATAAATCGAACGAACACTTGTTAAGTATTGCACACCATTTTCTACAGAAAGTTACGTTATGTCGACCGATGGTCGGGATGTTTGACACGTGGAAACCGCGGGGAATTTTCCTTTCGGTGTAATATTCTGATAAGGTGGCAGCATGGTAATAGAAATCCAACTCACGTTTCTTTAGTCTCAGGAGCTGATGGTATAAGTCTGTGATGTGGGAGCACTGTGATGACGTCACGGCCCGGCGTGTGTTGGGGGCGAAGCTACGCCTGCTGCCCGGCATTGACAGACTCACGTGGTGAAGGGAGCACATAAATATGGTGAGTGCAATATTGTTTTATGCCCTGATGAAAATAAGTAAACCTTATTGAAACGTCGGCTAATACCCGTGTGAGGCTGTGCTTCTTGTTCATTTGATTCCTGAGTGCCGCCGGAATATTGTGATATTGTGGGACTGCCTTGGTTCCTAAGTGCGGATGGCAACAGGCTAAGTAAGCCTTGTGTAGCGAGTGCCAGGACCCACCAGTATATATATATATATATATATATATAGCAATGTATTTGTTCGGCATTCCGGACGAGAGGTCATAGACCGTGGTGCCTTCCTTCCAAGGTAATAGAATTGAGACCAAGGGCTTTTGGCAAACCCTATAGAATAAGGCGGCACTCCACGGATTTTATGAAAGGTCAAGTGATCGTTTTAATGTCAATTTCAGACAGTACACATGATGCTGGTCGTCAACGTTTCAAGGCCGCCTGGGCCTTTTCATCAGGACGTGCAAATAGGTGCATAAAGTGTGGTGCAGAGAAAAGAAATACAGAATGAGTGTTTTCTTACCTAGAAGTAACTTGCCTGTGTAGCGTGTAACTCCGGGACCCGCTTCCGGGGACTCTGGGGTCCGCCCACTGTGACGTGCGTCTGTTCCCTAGGTAACCCAGGGCACTTACCTCCCGTCTCCGCTCGGCAGGCTTGTGTACAGCAAGAGGACCAACAGTCCTGGAAATGAGTGAAAAACCATGAGTGCAAAATATTAAAATAAATGGCTCGCTACTAAAATATGGTGAATAAAGTTAAAATATGGAAAACCTACTAGTATTAATGACAAGTGAAAAACAGCATGTTCATATCTCATTGGATTAATATCTAAATGACCTGCTGCACTTTGTGGACTCAATTGCACGCATATAGAGATATATAATAAACAATATTCACTTATGTTACTGAACACATGAAAAAATAGCTGCATAATTCTAAAAGATAATAACTTTTATGGAAAAGTCTTGCAATGCCTGTATATACTAAAATTCAAATAAAGGTATTCCATGCCATTTTTTCATTCATCCCGGCAGGTGCTAGAGTGTTTAACCTAAAAATCCATTCAGCTTCTCTTTGGTTCAGTAATTTTTGTCGATCCCCTCCTCTGCTAAGGGGGGGAATGTGATCGATTATTTGACATCTGAGGCTAGCCAGTGTATGTCCATGCTCTTTAAAATGTCTGGCTACAGGTTGGTCCACACTGTTACCTTGTAGCGTAGCTGTAATGGACGACCGGTGCATGGCCATACGTTCCCTTAGGCTCCGGATGGTTTGACCTACGTAATATTTCCCACAAGGGCAAATAATGATGTAGATTATATAGGATAATTTGCAGTGTAAGACATGTTTAATAAGTAGAGCAGGAGGGGCACTTGTAGCAACCCGGTTTCTTGGACTTGACATTGAACAGTGTCGCAGGTGGTTTTTTCTCAATGTTAGTTTTTACTAAAAGATCTCTTAAATTCCTGCCCCTTCGATAGCTGGGCATAAGGGTTTTTTGTTTAAAGCATGTCAGTTGTTTGCCACCTGTCAATATTGGTCCAATGGCTTTTAGTGCTCTTGGTAGCACTCGAGTTGCTGGCATGTATGTGGTAACCAGTGGAATTTTGCTGAATGGCTCACTGCACTTTATGCACCTATATGCACGTAATGATGAAAAGGCCCAGGCGGCCTTGAAACGTTGACGACCAGAATCATGTGTACTGTCTGAAATTGACATTAAAATGATCACTTGACCATTCATAAAATCCGTGGAGTGCCGCCTTATTCTATAGGGTTTGCCAAAAGCCCTTTGTCTCAATATATATATATATATATATATATATATATATATATATATATATATATTGTATATATAAGGTAATGGGGGTTTGGTCGGCACTCCACTCCTACAGTGGTGTAATAGTCCCGGGTGCCTTCCTGGGTACAAGTAGATAAATAGTATTGGAGGTTGGCGGCACTCTTCAGGTTTTAGAGAAAAAAAGACACAACGCCTGTTGTATGCAAACTTAACGTTTCAATTCACTGTTGGAATTTTCATCAGAAGCTGACATTAAAATGATCACTTGACCATTGATAAAATCCGTGGAGTGCCGCCTTATTCTATAGGGTTTGCCAAAAGCCCTTGGTCTTAATTTATATATATATATATATATATATATATATATATATATATACACACTCGAAAAAAAAAAAGGAAACACTAACATAACACATCCTAGATCTGAATGAATGAAATATTCTAATTAAATACTTTGTTCTTTACATAGTTGAGTATGCTGACAACAAAATCACACAAAAATTATCAATGGAAATCAAATTTATTAACCCATGGAGGTCTGGATTTGGAGTCACACTCAAAATTTAAGTGGAAAAACACACTACTGGCTGATCCAACTTTGATGTAATGTCCTTAAAACAAGTCAAAATGAGGCTGAGTAGTGTGTGTCATCCACTTGATTGTATGACCTCCCTACAATGCCTGTGCATGTTCCTGATGAGGTGGCGGATGATCTCCTGAGGGATCTCCTCCAAGACCTGGACTAAAGCATCTGCCAACTCCTGGACAGTCTGTGGTGTAACGTGGCATTGGTGGATGGAGCGAGACATGGTGTCCCAGATGTGCTCAATTGGTCTGGGGAATGGGCGGACCAGTCCATAGCATCAATGCCTTCATCTTGCAGGAACTTCTGACACACTCCAGCCACCTGAGGTCTAGCAATGTCTTGCATTAGTCTTGAACCCAGGGCCAACCTCACCAGCATATGGTCTCACAAGGGGTCTGAGGATCTCATCTTGGTACCTAATGGCAGTCAGGCTACCTCTAGCGAGCATATGGAGGGCTGTGCGGCAACCCAAAGAAATGCTACCCCACACCATTACTGACCCACTGCCAAAACGGTCATGCTGAAAGATGTTGCAGGCAGCAGAACGTTCTCCTTGGCGTCTCCAGACTGTCACGTGTGTCACGTGCTCAGTGTGAACCTGCTTTCATCTGTGAAGAGCACAGGGTGCCAGTGGCGAATTTGCCAATCTTTGTTTTCTCTGGCATATGCCAAACGTCCTGCACGGTGTTGGGCTGTAAGCACAACCCCCACCTGGGGATGTCGGACCCTCACACCACCCTCATGGAGTCTGTTTCTGACCGTTTGAGTATACACATGCACATTTGTGGCCTGCTGGAGGTCATTTTGCAGGGCTCTGGCAGTGCTCCTCCTGTTCCTCCTTGTACATAGGCGGAGGTAGCGGTCCTGCTGCTAGTTTGTTGCCCCTCCTACAGCCTCCTCCACATCTCCTGATGTACTAGCCTGTCTCCGGGTAGCACTTACATGCTCTGGACACTATGCTGACTGACACAGCAACCTTCTTGCCACAGCTTGCATTGATGTGCCATCCTGGATGAGCTGCACTACCTAAGCCACTTATGTGGGTTGTAGACTCCATCTCATGCTACCACTAGAGTGAAAGCACCGCCAGCTTTCAAAAGTGACCAAAACATCACCCATAAAGCATAGGAGCTGAGAAGTGATCTGTCTTCACCACCTGCAGAACAACTCTTTTATTGGGGGTGCCTCGCTAGTGGCCTATAATTTCCACCTGTTGTCTATTCCATTTGCACAACAGCATGCAAAATTGATTGCCAATCAGTGTTGCTTCCTAAGTGGACAGTTTGACTTCACAGAAGTGTGATTGACTTCGAGTTACATTGTGTTGTTTAACACAATGTAACACAGTATATATATACTGATAGCATGCCTGGAATCAAACATTGATGTGATATTTACAGTATGTGTATTGTAGCCATTTTCAGCGATAGTGTTAGGACCTGCAGAAAAGTGGGGTCCCGTGAAGGGGGCTGCAGGCTTAAATTCATTGATCAATTCATGAACCAAATCTCCACTATTTATTATCAGTTAGTTTAGTGTGTGCAGAGCCCCTAAAATGTCTGTTTAAACAATGTGGTCACAAGCCATAGGGCACCCCAAAACTAGGAAAGTGAGTGCCAATGTTTAGTGTATATATTGTATATTAGATTATTTTTTAAAATGAGTCTTAATGTGGTCACATTCTCTCATGCATCCTGTTTTAACTAAGATTCCATAGCTTATGTTAACCATTCCCCTAGATGATTAGTGACAGGTGTGTTGGTAACTGTTTACCTATAAAAGCAAAGTGTGCTGTGAGCTTTAGACCAGATAGCATGCCTGGAATCAAACATTGATGTGATAACTATGTGTATTGTAGCCATTTTCAGCGATAGTGTTAGGACCTGCAGAAAAGTCGGGTCCCGTGAAGGGGGCTGCAGGCTTAAATGCATTGATCAATTCATGAACCAAATCTCCACTATTTATTATCAGTTAATTTAGTGTGTGCAGAGCCCCTACAATGTCTGTTTAAACAATGTGGTCACAAGCCATAGGGCACCCCAAAACTAGGAAAGGTGAGTGCCGATGTTTAATATGATAGAAGTGCACAGCACTGAAACGTTGAACACATACAGTGTGTGTCGACTTTTTATTTCGCCCTTGGAGTGCCGCCGTGTGAGTGAGTTATGGATACCTGACTTCAGGTTCTTTTTGGAAGGCACCAGGCAAGATAAGCACTAAGCAATTTGGAGTGCCGGCCAGACGCCCGCTATATATATATATATATATATATATATATCCCTACAATAGTGGTATATGGCGCCCTTACATATATTTAGAGTTGAACTAATTTCTGTTTTTCCCAATCCTTATTTATCCAATTTGTACACACTAAGATTTTTCTTTCATGTAAAATACATTTATTGATACATACATAAAAACATTAAAACCAAACTTTTTTGCAGTTAATTCTTGACGCGTTTCATCTCCCATATCAACATTTAACAATCAATATAGGGATATCAAGAAAATTGTCCAAAAGAATTTTTCAATTTTGCAAAATGACAACACTTTGAGAAGTCTATTACCTAAACAACCGTCTTTCATCTTTAAGAAAAACAAATCACTAAAAACTATATTGGCCCCAAGTGTATTGAGAGACCCAAAAATACAGACTACATCTCTGGGGAACTGGCTTCCGAGGGCACCCAATGGCTGTTATAGGTGTGGTAGGAATGCCTGTATTACGTGCAAACATATACAAAATAAAACAACTACAATAAATATAGAAGGTGATACCAAGCAGGTTGTAATAAGGGGTTTCATTAACTGTAACACTGAGTATGTCATATACCTGTTGACCTGCGGATGCGGTCTCAGGTATATAGGCAGAACTACCAGAGCATTAAGAACTCGATTCCTGGAGCATAGAAGGAACATCTTGAATAACAACCTGCTCCATAGTGTGTCCAGACACTACAGTGAAAAGCATAGAAATAACCCTGAGTGCCTGAAACTCACTGGCCTGGAACATGTAAAAACATCTAAAAGAGGAGGAAACAGATATAAGATCTTATGTAACCAAGAGATATACTGGATGTTTCGATTCGGTTCACTATTTCCTAATGGTTTAAACGAAGCTCTGGAGCTGAATGTAGTACTCTAATCTATATTATTCTATATAGATTTATCCTTTGGGCCAATCCCTATAGAACTGAAACTCTTTTATATGTATATAAATTTATTTATTATTATTGTTTATTATTTATTATTATTATTAATTATTATTATTATATACATTTTTTATTATATTTTTTTTTTTTTTTTTTATTATTATTTATTATTCACTTTTATAAATTAATACAGGATAATTTTTCAAAAGAAAAAATATCAATATAGCTCTTACCAACATGAGCGAATAATATCAAAGGGTGTAAATTACATATCAATTTATTTACTGTATTATTATGTTTATGTGCAGAATATGGAAACGTTTTAGTGGGGAATTGAGATCGAATTGGGGAAATCGCGTGTTTAGATGACATTATATTTGTATGTGAAATCAAGCATCTTAGAAATGTGATACATTGAAACCTTGTTATATAAGGAGAATGGTTATAGTACGTCTGTTAGGAGGTGGGGTTACAAGAATGAAGTACTATGGGTAATGTAGTCTACTCAGCATTTTTCGTGAATTGTCATTTCTGTACATTAATATATATGTGAAAACACCATTAGAATACATATGAGTATAAGTACTTCATAATCACGCTGAATAACTATTTGAAGAAATGATGTTTCAACTGATTACTTAGTCCTGTATAAATTTAGGACCATTGCGTAACGTCATTTCCGGAAACTACATAACCAAGCACCATGGGATATGTAGTCTGTCTAGCGGACAAGCATTTTGAATGGTCCATTTCAGTCACTATATTTATAGTAGACACAGTGGTTCTAATATAGATGACATTGCGTACCGCTAATGGTTAGAAGTTAAAATATATTGTGAAACACCAGAAATTTACTTATCTATGTGAGCGCTTTAACACAACAGAGCGATACGTCACTTCCGGTGACGCTCAAGGTTGCCGGGGCGACGGAACACCAGTAACAGTATTAGGAACTTCCGGCTAGAAATATAGCGATACGTCACTTCCGGTGACGTTCAAGGTTGCCGAGGCGACGGAATAACACTGACAGTATCAGGAACTTCCGGCTAGGTCTCCTCGTATTAGTGAGAGACGCCGGAAAATGAGACAAAACCACTGTGATATAAATGTGGTGCCTGACTACCTATATATGCATTGATAATGATAAGGTAACATACTGATTGTTTAATAATACATCTCTATTCGTCTCTGTAGCTGTTATATACCTCGATTGGCCAATTTTCAACATGTGATATAAAACATGTGACTATTGGATTTGCATAAGATGATGTAATGATTTAAACCCGGAAGTGAATCCGGGGGTCATCTCTGTTAAAATACGAAAATATACTGTTATACGGTTCTTTTTTGAATTAACTGCGAAGTATTAGAAGAATAAGGTCTGTCTCCATCTAGTACATTATAGTTTTCATTGGTATTTTTATTTTTTCTATGAGTGAATCAATTAACTATGCTAAGTACTCCCAGAGGACACTGGGTATAAATATGAGTCTGATATACAGGACAGCATACCTTGATAAAGCTGGTGTAAGGCCAGCGAAACGCGTAGGTGCTGTGCTACTGTTGGGTTCCAGATCAAAGGACTTACATCGGAGGATCTACCTGCTCAATCGACTGCCTAACTTATCCCCCCCCTTTATTGGATGTCTACGGCTCAATTTCCAAGAAAAGCAAATATCACAGCCACGAGGTTGTAGGTGAGCTTTCAACAACCAGCTCCTCCCTCGCTGTGGCACACTCGGATTACAAATCGCCGTTCTTGGGACTCCAGCTATAATCGGGACCAATTGGAAGGACAGTGCAGGTCAAATCCTACCATCCCTTGCCTTGGGACTGCTCCTATAACGTGAGATCTGGCAACCTTATTTTTAAATCTACATTTTTTATATATATTTTTTGTCCATTTTTATTATATTTTTTCTATTATTTTTATTATCATTATTATATGTTTGAAATATCATACCTTAATAGGTAATAATAAATAAGTGTATTTTTTACCTTATATTGATTCACTCATTAATATCTAGCGCTGCTATTCCTTGTATTTTCTTCCTGTTTCTCTTTGTGGGGACTGACCCTCCCCTTATATAGCAGCAGCTTATTGAACAAGCAGCTCATAACAAGCGCTCCCAGGGGCAACACTTAGTGTTGACCTCCTTTTTCTCTCATCTCCTTCAAGAGACTTCATCAGGGGTGTGCCAGTTATTTTGAAATAATCTGGAAGAATCTTTATAGTGATATAAACTAGATACGTCTTCTCAGTTTATTTGTAAACTTTCTCGTGTCTTTTTAGTATTTCTTTTATTGGAAGCTCCTTAATGCCATCCTATTATTTAGTAGATTGGATGTGAATCCTTATATGTAAGTTTTGTTTCTGAACCATTTAGAAACGGATTATATTGACAGGACTCTATGGTTATTCATTCCTGCACGCATAAATGATTCCATAGGCATCTATATCACCCAATTTGGAATACAATCCTTTTTAAATCCTTTAATAGTGGATATGTATTCACACCTTTTAGAGTTCAGATCAATAGACAATCAAAAGGAGACCACTCCTTCTAGTGCTTGTGCATGTGTACTCCTCAAGGTCCAAATGGCAAGCCCTTAATTGGTTGGTCACATCCACAGTACCATATTGATGTTTTAGATAATGTGGAACTAAAAATCACACTGATTAGCAAAGCTTCTTGCTTGGATCACTGTTTTTATGATCTCAGATCGGTTTTACCCCTGATGAAGTCGTTGTGATGAAACGCGTCGGGTATTTCTTGCAATAAAAAGATTATTCATCTTAACGGACTGTGCATAATCATTGTGAATACATCCAACATTGGACACATTAAGATGATCTCCAGAATGTATTTCTGATTTTAATTAAATACCAACTGGGTGGTACATTTTATGTATTAGGTTGCGCACCCCAATAATTCTTTCTGTTGTATTTGTTTGTTGTTCCTCACTAACAGGAGGGATTTTGGTGGTGCTCTATATGGCTTACAACGCAACTCAGAGTCAAACCCCCAAATCTGTGTGTGTGTATATATATGTATATATATTTATTTTTTCCACCCAGAAGATTGAGGTTTTTCTATGGATTGTTATTCCATATTTTCATTTCTTCCCAACAACCCATGAACAGGTTGGTGTGCTTGATGCAAAATATGTTACCATGGCTGATGGAGCTTAATTTGAAAAAAAGGTTTCATTCTCTCTAATGTCTGTGATCTGACTTTCTGTTTTTATCTGATTTTGCCTCTCTTTCTAAGATTTGATTATTCTTAATTTTCCTTTGTGCAGGAATTTAACTCTTTGAGTGCCAAGTCAATATGTCAAAATAGGTGTGAAAATTGACATTTTTATTCATTATAAATGACCTGTATAGTTTACCTTACAGGTATATAGGAAATATAATCTTTTGTACACTACATTTTTCATTTCAATTTATATAACAAATGTGAGAGACATTGACATTTTTAGCAGATATTTTGAACCTCTCACACAGAGATTTTGGCAGTGGCGTAACTATAAATTTTGCTCCCCCCCAGCCAAGATATTTTCTGCCAGGTGTTCAGCATCACTTGATCCTCGGTGCCGGAAGCGCTAAGCTCCTGTTAAGCCACTGGATGTTGGCACTAAAAGAGTTAAACTCCAAAATATTGACAAAATAGCAATAAAAGGTATTACAGAAAGGCTTGAAATTCCCCCGTCCCATCATCAATTAATTAGTTTAACCTCTATAGCGGTACACAAAAAATATATAAGAAAACTTATCAAAAAGTTTTATCAAAGATCTGGACCACATTATACAAAGCTTTACAAAATAAGTTGATTAAGAGGATATCATGAGATTACCTTAAAAAATTTAATCAAGTACATATTTACAGAAAAGAAAAAAAAAGCTCTGGAAAAATTAACGGATGACATAGGGGGAGATTCTCTAAGAATCTCCGCCCCCTTCGCCCATCTTCGGCTTTATAATCATCGCATATGTTCTAACATCTTGCGTTAAGAGCTGTCCTTTGCGGTGAGAGTCGCCGGGTCCCAGCAGGTCCCGGCGGCTCCCCCTCCCTCCCTTACCCAGCACTGATGCGCCAGGCTCTCCTCCTCCCTGCACCCAGAAGAGGATCAGTGCAGGGAGGAGGTCACAGGTTCGGGCAGCACAGCTCTGTGCTGCCCGGACACAGGTGAGGGAGGAGGGGGCGATGCGGGGTGGCGGTGGTCTGTGCGGGGCGACGTTGCGGGGCGGCGGTGGGATGCGGTAGAAGCCCATTGTAACCCGGCGGGGGATGCTTACTGCATCCCAAAATGCGGTAAAAACCCTGATAACAGGGTTTTTACCACATTTTGCGCTTAGAGAATCTCCCCCATAATCATAATTAAACCAGCATATAAATACTCCTTGAAGAATCATACAAAAACTAAAGGGAAAACCCACAAAAGTATTTAAACAAAAACTGGAATACTGTACCTAAGTTAAAGTTGAGAAATGGGGATAATTACCATGAACGAATAAGATTTCATCAGCTTTGTACAGTACCATCATCCTAAAATGTAATTTCCATTAATTCATAGCCTACTGTAGTTCATAAAAAGTTTCTCCTCATTTTGGCTCCTGCACCATTGTTACTTTCGGTTAGCCATTGTTGTTTTGCTTTATCTACAATTATTATAGTAGTATTCCTACAATCATCTGCATTTTCGTATATGCTTGTAATGGGTATTTGTGTTGTCATACATTTTTTAACTAATAAAACATTTAAAAATAAAAGCCTGCTTTAACTTTAACTATGGGCAGCATAGCTTCTTCTCTTAACGTTAACAAGCCCCACTCTGTAGTAATTTGCTATATACTGTATTAGAAACACAAAAGCAGTCTTGCTGCATTTAAATGACCTCTAATAATTTCCATTTTGACACCTTAAACAATTGGCCGAATCTTCATGTGTGTTTCCTTTGGTCTCTTACATGCCAGTACAGGCTTGTGTTGATTTCTAGCTCATGCTTGTTTACAGTAAAGCACATTAAAAGGATATATGTACATGGTTGATTGCTTCGCATCTGT
The DNA here is from genome assembly GCF_055691185.1 of Crinia signifera. Taxonomy (NCBI): domain Eukaryota; kingdom Metazoa; phylum Chordata; class Amphibia; order Anura; family Myobatrachidae; genus Crinia; species Crinia signifera. The sequence goes on from NC_139217.1 coordinate 345,727,425, forward strand.
GCTATGCTCACTTGAATCAGCAAAAATAGAGATCATTGATAAAATAAAATGGGCAATAAAAATATCAAAATAATAATGTTTCAGCGCTTGGATGGTTCATAAAATTGGCAATGTACAACATTTTGGAAGCCCATTCGCTATTCAAGTTGTTGCATAAACCTTTTGATGTGAGCATACCAAAGGCAAAAATAAACTGTATGTATTACAATTCAACATTAATTGGCTACCTTTATTTAATACTACGTAAACATTTTAGTAATACATTGTTCTTGGTACCCTGCCTGTAATAGTATTTTGGATCTGTTTCCTATCACAGCCTGACATACTACAGTATGTAGAGATTCAGAGGCACTGTTTAGTATGTTTGTCATGTTAAAAGTTTAATGGCCACATCCTTGACTCTGCTTGGACTTTGTATGTTAGAAATACATTTTTGTCCTATTCATCTTATACCCCCCCCCCACACTAGAATCTGTGGGGTCTGGCACTGACCTTCAGTCCACCCCCTTCTCCCCGAATACCATTACGGGCACCCCCCCCCAGTACCATTACTTACCTAGCCGCGGAGGCACAGCATCGCCCTTGTTCCTGCATGCCTCCACTCGCACGCATCCACTTGGGAGCACACACTGCACAGTGCAACCTGCAGAGCACCGAGCCCCTCTGTGTCCTAGGCTCGGCACTCTGCAGGTTGCACTGTGTATTGTGCGTGCCTGGCTGGGGGGGCGCCAGGTGGGGGAGGCAGTGTGCGGCCACAGGGGTAGGGGGTGGCACCATGCCGCTGTGGGCAGCTGCCCGGGCCCCTCCAGAGGCCAGGGCCTGGGGCAGCTGTACCCACAGCACCCCCCTGTCGGTGGCCCTGCTTAGACCCCTTAATATTGGGTCTACTGTCTCCACTAAACATAGTTTTGTATGGCACTGTCATCATGTTACTAACACTGCTGTTCCTATTATTCAATTTATTGATTGCTCAAATGCCTAAATGTGCTATAATTAATGACTGATAGCGGTTTGCATCCTTGAAACTTGGTTGATCACAGAACAGAATACTGTACTTATGTATATCTACTTGTGGTCCTAGTAGACTAGTAGACACTAATATTACATTAGTATAAGACACTAAATTGATCTCACTACCAGATTAGATACACCCCCACCCCCAAAAATGTCAAACTATAAAGGTAATTTAACATAAAAATAGATTTATTAAGATACAGTAAATCATGCATAATGTCTAATTGTGCTGATCCATGGTGATATGAACTATTGAGTGTGACAGTGGCCACTTAAGGCATTTTAGGGCACTACAGTATTGTTACATTATTCTACACTTTAATTCTCCAAGTAATTTACATAAGGTCATACTTATGTATATTACCCCCATATCACATTAAGTCACAATATGGTGCTATATTTATTCAAATTATTCAACACTGTAGTGCCTCTGTAAATTATATTATACAACATTGTAGTATATTATGCTACACTATGGTGTTACTAGTCATTCACATTATGACACACTGTAGATCACATTGTGCCACACTGTAGTACCATGAGAGTTCATATTATGCCACATTGTATTGCTCTGAAGATCAATATGAGCCACAGTGTAGTGCCCCAATGGATAAGCCATAGTATATGGTCCTAGTTATATATTGCATTACTCAACAGCTATTGAGTAGTTCTTCTCTGTCTGGGTTAAAAGCTGGGTCTCTCAACTCTTGAGACAAAGATTACTTTGTCTTGCTAGATTAAGAGATCCACAGATTTCTCTGCAATAATAGACAGACTTGCAACTTGTCTGACACACAGGTGCATCACTGCTAAGACATCCACATTTAGGGGGAAATTTACTAAGATCAGTCAGATCCGTGCAGGCTTCTCAGTATAAAAAATTAGAAATAGAAATAATAAAATTTGCAAAATGGTATGCAGTTCCCCTGCCCTGCAATAACCAGCCCTGGGCTCATTGAGCTTATCCAGGTTGCAGAAATATAGGGGGAAAAAAGCTGGGGTCCCCTTGTATTTCTATAACCAACAGCAGGCTCTTGGCAGGGTTTTGGTCCCCAAAATATGGGGGACAAAAGAAGTAGGGGTCTCCTGTATATAAATATATAAGGAAGGATAGGGGTTCAGCAACTATAAATGAGACATATACTGTATATCAAATAATTATAAAAAGTATTAATAAAAGAATATTGAGGGGGGATAGGGAATTCTACACATATATCATGATCATAAAGATGAATCATGTGCTCAGCAAAGAAAATTCATGCAAACCAGATCCAAGGAGCGGCACCCGTCAGATTCATCAAATACAGTGTAATGCCAGTGTGCAAACTTTCGGGAGTTTTATTCCCTTCTTCAGGCAGATATTGCAATATTGGATACCTGATTAGGAACATTAAAAGCTGGGCAAAGAGACTGAGTGCACCAATAACTTTCTATTGACCCACATCACTATATCTAGGCTTCATGCACAACACTATTTTTTTTCCAAAGCAACAAACAGAGTGCCAAGTGCTTGCCTACCCCATGGCTGCATGCATCCTGGGGGGTTCAATAAGCTGTTGCACAACAACCTGATATTAATATATTGAGACATAATGCTATGATCAGTGAAAGAAAAACATTTCTTTGTCTAGGTAAATATGCCTGGAGACAAATGATGATATGAAATGAACCAAAAACTCCCAAAAAATCCATAAATATATACAATATTTTATCATCTATACCACATCTTTCAAGCCATATTTACTCCTCTATAGTGCCTAGATTTTTGTTTCAGAATAATTATATTTAGTCTTGTTTAGTTAAGTGATCATTGCTTGTCGAGATTTCTCTTTTTTTTTTCAAAAATGTATTTTTATTGAAGCTTGAATAATGAGACAACATACAGTGTAGGTGCACATATATACAATGCACAAGAGTGGTCAAACAATAAATTGTACACGTACATACTGTCTAAAGCAATGACATATTGCCAACGGTAATAAGAAGCTTAAAAAAAAACTTTTTTCGGTACTTGTGAGTTATCTGGGCGTCCGATTTTGGTACTAGATCGCATACGATATCGCATGCGATATCGCATGCGATTTGCGATTTGCATGCGATTTAGCATGCGATTTGCATAAGATTTGCTATTAATTTCATTACCCCACTATCCCCAAAGTGTGTCTATCAACGTGAACCCGAAGCGTGGCGAGCGCAGCGAGCCCGCGAGGGGCGGCGGTACGTGTCCTCCGACCTTTTCATGCCCTACTATCCACTAGGGCGTGGAGTGAGAATAGAATAGTGTGGCGAGCGCAGCGAGCCACCGAGCCCGAAGCGTGGCGAGCGCAGCGTGCCCCGCGAGGGGACGCGGACACCTTCACAGATATCCGCGTGCCCTTGCGGGCTTCACAGGTGTCCGCGTCCCCTCGCGGGGCTCGCTGCGCTCGCCACGCTTCGGGCTCGGTGGCTCGCTGCGCTCGCCACACTATTCTATTCTCACTCCACGCCCTAGTGGATAGTAGGGCATGAAAAGGTCGGAGGACGCGTACCGCCGCCCCTCGCGGGCTCACTGCGCTCGCCACGCTTCGGGTTCACGTTGATAGACACACTTTGGGGATAGTGGGGTAATGAAATGAATAGCAAATCTTATGCAAATCGCATGCTAAATCGCATGCAAATCGTAAATCGCATGCGATATCGCATGCGATATCGTATGCGATATCGCATGCAAATCGCATGCAAATCGTAAGTACCCAAATCGGACGCCCAGATAACTCACAAGTACCCTTTTTTCTTATTTTATATAACAACTCAAATCACGGGAACAATATACACACATCTAGAGTAGGAGTTTATCTTGTATGAAGCAAATTGTGCGGTCCACAACAGATTAATCTATACGTACATAATATAGAGTTCCTGATAACAATAAAATGTTATAATCTGTGTTTCGCCTAGAAAGATGTGTGTATAGCAAAACTGGATTTTGTCCAAAACTTAGGACAAAACAATATAGACAACATTAATAAAACAAACCATTGGTGCCTACCCGGTTCCCAAGGCTGCCGATCCATCCATAGGGCGATCCATCCATAGAAGGGGCTCGAGCAAGAAGAGGAAGAGGGAAAGAGTGAAGAAGGAAAAAGGAAAAAAGAGGGGGGGGGGGATTGGAATCGTAGAGTAAGGGAATTAAATAAAAAAGTGGCAATCTTATATGGGAATAGGGTCTTTATTGTCGAGAAGTTGATAGGAGTACCAGGTTGTAGATGGAAAACATTGCTTAAGAGCAAGTTTAGTCGCAGGGGGTAGGGTCTGAATAAATTTATCCCAGCATCGAAACAAAGCAGGCATCAAGGTTTCTTTGTACTGGGAGGTTTCAAGCCAATCCATCGTAAACAAGATGATTAAACGGGAGGTAGTCATGGGTAGTGTGGGTTCAACCTCATGGATCCATTGTTGCAGGATTGCTATATGGCCTACGGCTGACAGGATCATTATTCATTTTTTATAATTTCTAGGTATGCCTGATTGAAATTTCAATAGTGGCAAATCAATGGGGAAAGGGAGAGTCTGCTGGGACACTTTATGGAAGCTTGAATACTATTCTATTGTTTTACATACATAATCTACACAATAAATAAAAAATAGTATCATCAGTCACAAAGCATTGGGTGATATTGTTACAACATCAAAAAAAAGACAAAACAAGTTCAAGTGACAAGACTATAAACAAATGAAAAGCAACAAAGAATAATATGTCCCACTAAAATGAAATAGTTATGTGCAAATAAAGAAAAAAATATATATACATTTGTAGTAGCTTTGTGATCTACACATATGCTTCATACTAAAATAAATTTTGTATTCTGTGTGCTAGTTTAAAAGACTCTGTTAGAGCAAAAAGAAAATGTACAGTTCTCTGGGGAATCGGGGATTCAACGGTAGGCCCGGTGATATATGACCTCGCCCACTTTTAAGGAAGGGGTTGCTGCAAACCTTCAATAAGTGTGTTAATGCCACCGGGCAGGGCCAGCGCCACCACTAGGCAGCCTTAGGCATTTGCCTAGGGCGCCGGCCACTAGAGGGCAGTACTGGGCAGCAGAAGCAGGAAAGCTCCCACCAGAGGAGAGAAGAGCAGGAAGAAGAAAGTACCTGCAAGCCCAAGTACTATTCATCCTCCCAGCAGGGAGCAGCAGGTGAGTCGTACCCCTGCCCCCCCTGGAGCCCGCCCGTGGATTAGCGATAATCTGCGGGTGGCACCCACTGCCCACAAACCAACCCCCCCTGATTGTTGGCGGCAATGCCCCCTGTGCTGTTCAGTGAGCAGTAATCTGTGGCTGGCTCCCGCTGCCCCTCCCAGTGCTGGTCAGCTGTAATCCGCCCCAGCAACCGCAACGTCACCCAGCACCAACCCACACCCCCCCCAATAGAACCTGCTTGCAACCAAGCAGGTTCTGTCAATCATTTTCTAGGATGCAATAGTGAAATGATAGACAGAATCTGGTTGGTTGCTATGGGCAAATAACCTCATTTTATTGCAGTATTACAAGGAATATTCCAGCATGTAGATTAGAAGAATGACACTGTTGTGCTTGAACTACTTGGCCTCCAGAAGGGAAAGTTATGAAATCATTTATTGGGGTTATTCAGGTATGGTTGGAGGTGCGTCCTACACTGCATTCGCAGGACATGTTCTGTGAGTGCGGAAAGGGGTCTACAGCAGAGGACGCAGCAGGCTCTCAGTGATTGATAGTATATTGCCATTTGGAAGGCGAGGAGTGTGCAAATGGAAGCATGTAGCCTCTGTTTAGAGGAGGGATGAGGCCAGAGATCTCTGTGGTTTCAGAGATTTCCTGGGCTCTGCTATGGACAGTTTGTGTGTTCCCACTGCTGGTGAGTACAATATCTGATACCTGCGTACTAGGACACAGGTCAGATCACTACTGTAGCCGAAAGCATCTACTTGTAAAAGACAACTCCTGCTGAATTACCAACCGTATAATGCTATCATTGCTGTTTCCAAGTAACTCCAACCACATTTCAGGTACATGCTTAGTTCATACATATAATTGCCTGAATCAGGTCCCTTTTTCATTTAACAATTGTTTGCTTAGTGCCATCTTTGGATTGTGAGAGACTGTGACTGCAAATCAGCATTGTCGGACTGGAGTATGAAGGGCCAACTGGGAGAAATTTGGGGTAGGTGACCATTCTTGTGTGTGTGGCCAGTCTCCAAATGGGGTGTGAGAAGTCAGCAAATTGCCTAACCATTAGAACGTGTTTGGACTGGGCATCTTGATAAATACAGTATAGTGTATATAGTAAATACTGCTAGTGCATGCATGATAATGTATCACATTAATAACAACAATTTGATGCAGAATATAAACCATGGTCCTGTGAAGTATAAAGTACAATATATATATAATTAAAGTGCACATTCTGGACCCTGGACACTAGCGGAGGTGGGGGCTGGTCACTTTGACTCACCAGGGATTTCCCTTGTACCCCAGTAAAGTAGTCCAGCTCTGTGTGTCAGCAATAAAACCTTGTTCTAACCAGTCCTAGGATTGGAGACTGAGTCCACGGGATTGAGGTTTTCTGAACATAAGTTTAGAATTATTGACAATATTAAATATTATTTCTATAAGGAAATGTATCAATGTTCATTTATAGGAAATATTTGGAAATATAGTTTAATTACCATTATTATTATCATCTTTTATTTATATGGTGCCACAAGGGTTCTGCAGCACCTAACAAAGTTCTTAAACAATTGTGCAAGACAAGTAAAGAGCAATTTATGGTACAAGACAACGTGGGACATGTACACGGTATATAAATATTTCTGAATCAGGAGACAGGACACTTAAATAGTCATCAGAGTGACAGAAATTTAGGTATAGGTGCCGATGTAAGGAGTATGGAGTAGAAACTTGTCTAATAGAGGGAAATAGGGCTGGATTAAGGGGTGTTCATCCCAGAGGCCCACACATTAGAGTAGCTTCCCAGTAGCAGTTTAGCAGTTCAGTAACACTCTAACAGGGCCCTCCCTCAGCCCTGTTAGGGTGTGTTACCCGGCTCCTAGCTCCCACCACCACTGCTATTGCCACTGCTCAGATGTCTAAGCCCTCTCCCTGCCTGCCAATGACTGCTGCTGCGAAGGAAAAGCGCGGTGTCCGGGCTGCCGGTGCCCGCCACCACCGCTATTGCTGTTGCTGCCACCTCAATGTTTCATCCCTCTCCCTGCCTGCCGATGACTGTTTCTGCTACCGGTGCCTGCCACCACTGCTATTGTCTCAGCCCTCTCCGTGCCCGGCAGTGACTACTGCTGCTGCCTAGGAGGAGCGAGGTGTCCTTGACAAGTGGAAGAGGTAACTCCGGGGAGCAGCCCTCTTGATCTCCCTCTAATCTGACCTATTTTAAAAATTTCAAAAGGGTCCTCCCTCCGGGTCCAGGGGGCAGCCAAAAATGTTGTGTCTAGGGGTGGCCTGACCCCTAAATCTGGCCTTGATGAGGAGAGAGGGTCCTGTTCATGAGAGCTTACATTCTGAAAGGGAGGGGCAGACATACAGAAGTAACACAGATGGAGTAGAAGTGAGGATGTAACAGAGGGTTAGGAAAAGAGATTGATTGTTTCATGAAGAAGTGGGTCTTGAGAGCCCATTTAACATTATGTAGGGAGGTGGTAGAGAGCACCATGGGCAAAATGTTGTAGGCATTGATGGGAAAAAAAGAAATTCTTGGCACAGTACTGTGAGTTAGAGCTGCTTGGCAGGCTCCTGTCTCTCTGTCTGTCATACAACTGAACACTGCTGCACAGTCTGACAGTCATGGTAGAAGTGCAAGATAGCCAGTTTCACACTATCTGTTACTATCTGGGGTAAAATATATTCTATGGATTAATTTGTAAAACATTTGTGTTTGGTTAATACAATGGGACACCTTAAAAGTACAAAATACACTTGCCCACAACTTCTTAGACAGTTGCTCGGACAAATTATTATCCCATTAGGTCTAGTATGCCAGCAGGGGCTGCAGCACAGGCTGAGACATACCAGGCTGGAGCCATCTTGTCCCATACTGTAGGTATTAGCTGGGCTCCTGGGAAAGTGTTAATCAAAGGCAGCAGTGGTTGCTTTGTAGAGTTCCATTGGAAGAGCTGTGGTCACACTAGGACCCCAAACATGAGAACCACACAGGTGCTACTGTACATGTAGGTTGTTTTGTAACCTGGAGGCAGGTGTCTCCATTGCCTCTGGAATTTACGCCTCTGGTATACGACCACATATCTATATGTCAATAAGAAATAGTGCTTATCAGGGGTAAAACGCGTCCAATAATACACTGTCCCTAAAGGCTTTTAGAAAGTCATATGAACAGTATCATGGTGCACAGCCCCTGATATGATATAGAAGTATCTGGAGATATTTCAGTTTGTTTAAGGGAGCTACTTGCTGTTTTAATGAACTTTCATTTGACCTAGCTCTTTGCCACATAAAGCACATAAATATAGGCAAATGGAGATTGAAAAGATAAATAACAATACTGTATGTGAAAAGTGATAATGTACTCAATTTACTACAAGCCAATAAAGAAGTGTGTAAGAGTAGTCTGCACCTTTAATGGCTTACTTTCTCTGTGGCAGACTGAACTCACAGCTACTGATCTAAAGATGCAGTGACACAAAAAGCTTAGAGATAATTAAATATTGATTTTTGTTTTCTAATCCTATATAAAAATTGTCCTGGGTGTCCCAATGGTAGTTTTCATCTCTAGGACATGGTGAACGATATTAACCCTGCTTTGTTTCAAGCTGCTGTGGAGCAAATAAATGTGATCATTCAGAATAAAAAGTAACAGTTTAAGAAACTTTTTTTTTTTCATCTTGCAAAAGACGTGTCCCAATTACACAGTGGTTTTATTTAACTCTTTGTAGAAGAACAAATAGAAAAGGAACATACAAATGTGAGTACAAAGGTGACTACACATAAAGGGGGCTAATTCTGGACCACTTGTAGTGATCTAAATTCGGCTCCTGCCCTGATGGTTGGGTATGCATGGATGGATGGATGCATGGGTGGGCATTTACTCAATACACGTCGAGTTACTCACTCACCAGGCCATTTGCAGCGGGGAGGGAGGGACAGGGGCGGTGGAGGAGCTGAGCCATGGGAACACCCAGCATTTTATGGGTGTCCTGATGCCTGCCAGGGCAGGGCAGCTGACGTCACATGACATCAGCTGCCCGTCCTTTCTTCGTTCCGGCGCCCGCAAATAAAAGTCAGTTGAGACTGTCTTTTATTTGCGAAGGCAGGAGAAATCCTTCGATGGTCGGTGACCATCGAAGGATTTCTCCAGCAGTGGCAGCATGTGAGGGGATGTGTCTTCGTTACTCATCCCCTTGCATGGTTGCAAGGGAAAACAACAGTGAGGGGGGGGGGTCAGTATTCTGCAGGGCGGCCTCTCTAGCGCTCGGTAAACTGCGAGCCAATCAGAATAATGCCACAGGTTTCAAAGGTGGTTTTCATTCAGGAATAAACAGAACAAAATGATCCTTATAGGAATATATATATATATATATATATATATATATATATATATAGTCACAGTATTGGCCAGCACACCTCAGCAATATTCAGCTTGAGTGGTGCCTTCCCTGGTTTCCCAATCAGGATTCCAAATGCATACAACTTCTATGGGCGGCACTCACTGCATCAAGAAGACTCGAACACAAGGAGTAGTTGAAGAATCTACGTTTCGGAGCTTTATTAACACCCCGTCATCCTGATGACGGGGTGTTAATAAAGCTCCGAAACGTAGATTCTTCAACTACTCCTTGTGTTCGAGTCTTCTTGATGCAGTGAGTGCCGCCCATAGAAGTTGTATATATATATATATATATATATATATATATATATATATATATATATATATTACTTTCATGCTTAGCTGGCACAGTGTTGTTCTGCATTCTTAATTCCCTGCATAGATTAAGTATTTGAATAAACAAAAAACAATTAAATAGAACAGGGCCCAGAATGAATTAAATGCATTCATATATGTTTTGCATCCATTTGAGCACTCCATGTATACAGTCTCTTCTGGACACACATAATTGAATGTCTTCTGTGCTGCACAAAAAATGATAGCTGTCCTACAGATTTATGAAATCTGAGATACACCTGACTCACTAATCAATATGAAAATTGTTTCAGAGTGCAAGATTGAAATAACTGAGCCATATACTTAATGCATCTATAAAATGGGCACCCTATGCCCAAGCTCAAATACAATATTAATAGTGGCATTTGGTTGCCAAGATGCAGCTACATCCTGACAGCATTGAATGATATAATTGCTGTTACATTAAATATATATCTTGGCACCATAATACCACAATAAATATGGCATTTAAATTAGGTGTAGTACTTATAGTAAATGAAAGCTTTGATTCACTATTCTATAAATGAAATACAGTCATACTGTACCTGCACTTCCTTAGACCTGAGCTTATATACAGTGCAATGTGTATAACATAGGATCCTGATTAGGGATGTGTAGTGTTGATGCACAGTGCATGTCACTTACAGTATTCTGATGTATGTCATTTAACAGAAAACTCCAAATACAGTATTCTGGTTTACTTTCTGATTTCCATGCTGCTTTCTGACTTTATATACAGTATAATGATATCAAAGGAAAATATGCCTTTTTGGAGATGCAATAACAGTATGCAATAGGAGGGGTGAAACAAATAATTGAGGCTCAATGTAGACCAGAGAGATTGGCAAGAACAGGCAGGGAGAAGGAGGGTTCAGGTCACAGAGTCTTCAGGCTTCAGAACAATAGGAATAGGTGCCATTGACTCCAGGGCCCCAGATAAACAGCAACAAGCAAGTGCAGGGGGAGCATGTTCATTTCTCATTAATGGTACAATAGCATTAGTGTGTTGGAGCAGCTAAAATGGGCAGCCAACTATTGTGTCAGTCAACATTGATCTATACTCAAATTTTTTTTTTATTTAACATATTTTATTCACATTTATACAAATAACAATGTATAAGATTCTCAATAAGTGCACAATACACAATAAAAAAAAATAATTAATAATATTAATAGTAATAATAATAAAAATAAATAAGTACAATAAAACAGGATAACGTCCTCCAAGTTATTGCAAAGAACATACCACAAATTGACATGTACATTTTGCTTATAAAATTGTACCTATATCTTTTGAAAGTGTTGTTATCATATCTACTCTTATAATAATGTTATTACAGATGAATAATGTTGAAGGACATAGTATATATAAAGAAAAAAAAAAATTTTTTAATTAAAAATAGCCCGGGGATATTCAATTTGTATGAGTTCTTCAGAGATGTTTTTTCAAATGAGTTACCATGTAAAAGGTCAATATTAAAATTTAAAATACTAAATTCTCAAGATGGTCATGTTTTTTCCTGCCTTGTATAGTTTGTGTAAAAACATACCATGGATTCCATATTTGAATAAATTTTATGGAGTTGTTCTGTAGAAAAGCCGTTATCTTCTCCATTGAAGCTACAAACCAAATCTTATTAGTCACTGATTGAATTGAAGGAGCGTTTTGATTTTTCCAGTGTGATGCAATAAGACATCTTGCCGCACTTAGTATGTGGCTCGCTAATTTTTCTGAAAGAGTGTCTAGAGAAGTTATCGGATGTCCCAACAGAAAAGACCATGGGTTCTTAGTTACTTTAGTTAGTAATACTTTACTTAATAAAGTTGCCACTTCTTCCCAATAGGCCGCTATTTTAGGACAAGTCCACCATATGTGCAGAAAAGTGCCCGATTCACCACAACCTCTCCAGCATAGGGGGGAAGCTGAACTATACATTCTATTTAGTCTAACTGGTACTAAGTACCATCGACAATAAATTTTATATGCATTCTCCTTAATCAGGGTTGAGATTGAATTTTTAGATAATCGCTCACGAATTACAGGCCAGGAATCTTCATCTGGTGTATCTCCCAAATCAATCTCCCATTGACGTTCAAAATTTGGTGCAGGGGGTTCTGATGAAAGTAGTAATAAATTATATAAAGACGAGATTATTCCTTTCCTGAGTGGTTCATCTAAACATAATCGTTCCAAAGGAGATTTTAGTATCCTGGAGGGAAAATGATGGGAATCTATATAGTGCTTTATTTGTAAATATGTGAAGGCATTTAAATCTGGGAACGAATATTTTTCCTGTAAATCGCCTAGGCTCATACAGATTCCTCCCTGGAGGACATCTGAGGCAAATATAATTCCTTTGGAAATCCACTTTGTTGCTAAAGTGGTTGCCCGTCCCTGTACCAAAGATTTGTTTTTCCATAGCGGAGTAAGGGGAGAAGGATCCGACAGTAATTTATATTTTCTAATCCCCTGACTCCACATTGAACATGTGAAGTTAACTACAGGGTTGCTAGCTACCTCGTATGGTCTACTTTTATTGGGGAGCATTAATACAAGAGGAAGTGACATGATTCCACTCGAAGTAGCCTCAAGGTCTACCCAACCTGGCCTAGATGAAGACGAAAACCAGACCACCGCCTGGCTGAGATGTGTAGCTAAATAGTATAGTTTAATATCCGGAAACCCTCGACCCCCTCTGGAGGATTCTTTGCGTAGAATCATAAAACTAATTCTGGGATTTTTCCCCTTCCAGACAAATTTAATAAACCATTTATGGAGCTGGTTAAGAATCTGTATAGGAACACTAACTGGTAGTGTTTGAAATAAGTAGAGAAGGCGTGGCAAAATGTTCATTTTAAGAGCGACTATTCTACCGAACCAGGATATATAATATGAATGCCATAGGTTTAAATCCTTTTTTATGGAATTAAGAATTTTAGGAAAATTGGCATCATATAGTGAGTTATAATTATTAGTGATGTATATGCCAAGGTATTTTATTTTATCTGTCTTCCATGTAAAGCTATATTTTGTTTTAAGAGGATTTAGATTTTCAGGTGTTATGTGAAAAGGTAGAGCCTCCGTTTTTGTATGATTAATCTTGTATCCAGATAAATTGCCGTATGTTTTAAGAATGTTAAATAGGTTAGGGAGTGATGTTTGTGGTGAAGATAACGTAAGTAATACGTCATCCGCAAACAATGAAATTTTATAGTCTTTTTGGTCAGTTAAAATACCTTTTACCGTCCTGGACTGACGAATGTATGCTGCCAGAGGTTCTATAGTTAAAGCAAAGATCAGGGGAGATAATGGACACCCCTGTCTTGTGCCATTAGATATTGAGAAGGAGTTTGACATCATTCCATTGATCACAATTTTTGCGGAAGGGAACGAATATAGTGCTAATATACCCTGTAAAAATGAACCATCCAAACCGAAATGACGTAGTGTCTCTATCATAAAAGGCCAACTAATTCTATCAAATGCCTTCTCGGCATCTAGAGAAAGCATTATTGCAGGTATTTTCCTAGAATTAATAATATGTATTAGATTAATTACCTTTCTTGTATTATCACGTGCCTGACGACCAGGTATAAATCCTACTTGATCTTTATCTACTAAGGATGGCAAGATAGTGTTTAGGCGCAATGCTAAAATTTTAGAGTATAATTTTAAATCATTGTTCAGTAAAGATATAGGCCTGTAATGAGCACAATTTGTTGGGTCTTTACCCTCTTTATGAATGACTATTATACGTGCCTCTAAGGCTTGTGGAGAAAAACGCTCTCCATTCATAATACTATTAAATAAAGAGTTTAAATGTGGTACCAAGATCTCTGGAAAGGTTTTGTAATATGTTGCGGTAAACCCGTCTGGGCCTGGAGCTTTATTGGACTTTGAAAGTTTAATTGTTTGAAGAATTTCTTCTTCAGTAATAGCTGTGCTAAGGGTTTTAGCAGTTTCTAGAGACAGATGTGGGAGTTTACATTTGGATAAGAATTGTTGAATCGAAGATGTTAACGAGTTAGAATGTTTTTGAGAGGTGTTATACAAATTGGAGTAAAATGATAGGAATTCCTCTGTAATGTGTTTAGGATCATAAATCTGTTTACCTGTAGATGTCTTGATTGAGTGAATATTATTATGCGAAAGTTTTGACCTCAGCTTGGAAGCTAAAAGACGGTCCGCTTTATCACCTTTCTCATAATAAGATTGATTAAGCCATTTCAGCGAGTTTTCCGCTTGGTGAGTGAGAAGGAGGTTAAGTTCTCCTCTGGCGGTTTGTAAACGGGATAGATCTTCTACTAGGCCTGATGATTTATGTTTTTCATCCAGAATTTTTAACTGTTCTGATAATGTACGTATAGTTTGTGTTCTAGTTTTTTTTGCATGCGCAGCAATACTTATCATATGTCCCCGAATCACTGCTTTATGAGCTTCCCATAGTAACATTGGACTTATCTCTGGTGACTTATTTAGATTGAAATATTCTTGTAATTTATTAAGTATAAGAGTTTTGTTTATTGGATTAAGGAGAATCCGATCATTTAGTCGCCATTGCCCATGGCCCACAACCGACTCAGCATCCTGAATATCCACACTTACCGGACCATGGTCCGACCAGGTCCGAGGCATAATGGCCACATTAACAATGGACTGAGTTAATTCAGTACTGAAAAATATCATGTCTAATCTTGTGTAGACCCCGTGTAATGGCGAAAAGAACGTATAGTCTCTGGCTGAAGATTCCTTGATTCTCCAGGTATCAAATAATAGTTGGTGGGAAAGAAGGTTAATCAGAGCCGATGAGGCTCTCGAAGAAATTTTCTGAACTGATTTCGGTATAGGATTAGATCTATCTAGGTGTTCATCTATAATAGTGTTAAAATCTCCCGCTAGGATCACATTTCCTTTGCGATGTTTTGATATATGTCCATCTAAAGTATTAAAGAACCGGGGTTGATTTTGGTTGGGTGCATATATGTTGATTAGAGTATAAGGTTTATTATGAATTAAACCCTCTAGAATTAAAAATCTCCCCTCAGGATCCCGAATAATCTTAGAGTGTGCAAATTTAATATGAGCAGCTATTAATATAGCAACCCCTTTTTTCCTACGTTGAGGATCACATGCATGGAAAACATTAGGGTAACGTCTACTCTTGAGTTCTGGATGGTGAATTCCCGAGAAATGGGTCTCTTGTAAAAAAATAATGTCTCCCTTCATTTGTTTCAGACTTAAGAATAACAATGACCTTTTTTGTGGAATATTAAGACCTCTTACATTTAGGGACACTATTTTGAGTACCATGGTAACATATGTGTTGGAATTAGCATTGACAAAGATTTAAATGTTAAAGTTTTTGTATAGTGGCGCATAAGTAGAGAACTAACTCCCGGGCTAGGGGTATAATTGCAGTCAACATTGTAATATATAAGCACATACACGAAAAAAAATCCAAAAAAAAAAGAAAGGGGTGGAGGACAGGAACAGAATTTAAGTCCGTTCCTCATATCGGACCCAGGGGTAAAAGTGGCTAATTAGCCAAAATTGTCCGATGCCGGTCCTAATGACCGGTTGGGGGTTAACCTCAGGTGTACCCAAGTCGTCTATAGACTTGAGAACCAGTAATATATATACATCGAATGTATAAAGATCCCAAGCGCGCAATTTAGTTTATTATGTATATCGTATTTACTCAAATCTGGCATTCCAAACATATCTTATTATTGAAATTATAACTGTTTAAAATTATTAAGCTGGACCAACTATAAGTTTTGTTGCATCTTAAATACTGTATGTAATTCTTATTTAAACCTTGCATTCCAAACATTTCTTATTATTGAAATTACAACTGTTCAAGATTAATAAACTGAACCAACTATGAATTGTGTTGCATCTTAAATACTGTATAGCAATATCTCTATCGTTTGTCAAATAAAAACAATTTTTTGTCATTGTCATATGTCTTCCGAAGTTCAGTGTATATTGCCATTTGTCTCCAACGTAAATTGGCCACAGACTATATCAGATACATCAGTGACGCATTTGTGACCATATGGAAAGTACTTTTAAATTAATGTTGCTATTGTGTAACTGAAATATTTACTAACAGTATCTTATTTTTAAGAACTTCAGTTTGTATTTCTAACGGTTTGAGCCTACTGTCTGCCACTCCTCTCTTGGAGGATATTTTCGATTTAGTGTAGAGTTGGCCTCCAGAGGTGATTTTGGACAAGGAAGTTTTAACGATTGAAGAATCAGCAGGGCTTCATCTGGTGTTCTTGCAGATAGTATTTTATCTTCCGCTCTAACTTGTAATGCAAATGGAAATCCCCATCTATATCTAACTTGATGATCTCTCAGAATTTTAGTAATATCGCTCATCTCTCTTCTTTTTGTTAATGTAATTGGTGATAAGTCCAGGAAAATAAGTAGAGTTACACCCTCAAAGACAATTTGAGTAGATTTACGTGCTTGAATATAAATTTTGTCTTTTGACTGAAAGTAGTGTAATCTTAGAATGACATCCCTTGGTTGGGAGGGATTTAGAGATCGTGGTCGAAGAGCTCGGTGAGCACGATCTAGAATTAGCATTTCATCTGGAATAGAAGGGACTAGAAATCGGAAGAGACGTAGAAGATAGTTTTCTAAGTGGGATAACTCGACTGATTCAGGGATGTTCCTGATGCGGAGGTTATTCCGTCTTCCACGATTATCCAGATCCTCCTGCTTATCAGATAGGAGTAGAATGTCATGACGCATTTCGATACTACTTTGATCCAACATCTGTTGGTAGCCAGCGATCTCATCCTGTTTCTTCTCTAGTGTATTCACACGGGTGCCTAAGTCATCTATAGCAGTTTTAAGCCCTGATACGGCATTGTGAACCTCATCATGAATCATTTGGCGGAAGTTGCGTAACTCTGATAGTATAGATGATATGTCCGCCTTTGTCGCGGGAGATGATGATATATCCATATCAGATCCTATTAGTGAAGTATTCATCAGCGAAGGTGACAAGACAGATTCTTGGGAGTTTGGTACAGGATTGTCGTTTGGTATTATAGGTTGGGAATCTGTCTTCTTTTTCTTCTTATTATTTGGCATTTAAGGGGTATGAGCTTTAAATGTTTCGGGAAATGTCTAGAAAGTTTACAGTACCTTTTGAAAGTATATCGCGCCTGGGATCAACACACAACGCATTTACATTTTGAAGGTAGTGAGCAGCTTGGATTTTAGTATATTTTTCTTGAAGAGTAGTAGTATCACTGGCTGTGACCCAAATAGACTATTATGGTTCAATGTGCAAATAATGTTGCAATAGACTGGCTTTCTGAATCTCAGGTGCTTTAAGATACCCTGATCTTAAGTGTTTCTATGAGCTGTCACTAACTGGGCTGGGTATCACTGTCTGGAGCCAGTCTGAAGAGATGACTGTTGCTCCTAAGATGGCCCCTGTAACTGTCAGTATTAGGTTGCTTTATTATTTTCCTTTTTTTTTCACAAATACTGTGGGTATAAGTGGTTACTGTACTGTGTGCAGCTCCTGGGGAATGACAAATAAGCTAGATCCTAGGTAGCTCTTGTCCTGAGCAAGGCCCTCCCAGCTCTATATCAGCGCCGCCCCTCCTTCGTCACTAGGAGGCAAGATGGCGCCGAGCTGACAGCTGGGAAACGCCAGCGTACCGCTGACTTTATGGTGCCGTACCGATCCGCTTCAAGTGATGTGCAGCAGGGAGAAGGTGAGAAGATTTGGGCATATATGATTTGCACCCCCAAAGATAGCGTTTAATGTTTGACAGCCGGGCAGCATTCACGTACGGGTCCCGTCCCCGGCTGCTGTCACTAGTGCAGGGGAGCCGCAGGGTGTTTTTTCTGTCCCCTTCTCCCTCCCGGTCTCCTCTAGTGTCTCTTTGAGGTGAGAGGGACCTAGGTATTATCTAGAGCTTGACTTACTTTTAACTTTTAGTCCGAGTTAAAAGCTTATTTTTGGGTTATTTATAAGAGCACTTTATCCTCACGTCTGCTCTCCTCAGCCGTTAGGCCACGCCCCTATACTCAAATTTTACCATTGGCCATAGTGGTTTTACAAATTCTCAGTAAAAAGACACCTATTATATATAAGCAATTGACTGTGTACTATATTACACTGGGCATGTTTTCTTATTTGTAAGGGTTGTTCACCATTTCAAATTCTTAACTTGATTATCATTCCTGTTAATTCCCTTTTTGCTGTCCAGTTGTATGGAGCTTTTTAACCTTTAAGGGTCCCTTAAGAACCTTATGCCCATTCTTCTTTATTTAAAAACTTTGCTTTGTTAACTACTGCTTATAAATTGTGACATAAACAATATAAAATTATTCCACATTCCAAGACACATGAAGTCGTTACAATGGAAAAAGTAAAATAAAAGTCAGAGTAAAATTGCATTTAACATAGGGGCCTGATGCCTCATTGGACACAGATGCAACTGTGCATTTTGCTGCAGCTGCTTCTGGGTCTTATGCTAATTCCGCAGCCAATTTTCCAAATATTGAAATGCCCACTTGCAGATTCTTTGTAAATACATATCTGTAACTCTTTAAACACAGTATTTTACACATCGGCCAATTGTATGAATATTGACATAGCATGCTAATCTGTATTAGGCCCATAATAAAGTGGCCATGTGCAACCAGGGATTTACAGGGTTTTTTTTTTATAATTTTTCAATTGCATTAAAAGTGGAAAATGGTAACACTAATTAATCTTTATTTCATGTCCTTACATCACAAAGAAATGCTTTTATAGTTAGTGGCCCTGATTCTTAGTGGAACACAAATGTGTTCTTTGCTTTAGCCATGTCTGCATCTTATGCAATGCTGTGGCGAATTTAATAAAAGCTGAGATGCACATGTGAAGCATTTTGAGATGGGGCTTTTCTGTCTCAGAGAGTTTTTAGACCGGTTGCAATATTGGACCAGATTTACAGCATCCTGTGTGAGCTTCTGTGTATCGTTATTGACATGCATGCAAGAGGCTCAACTTAGAAAACCATCCACCCCCTTCAGCTTTATGTCACATGAACCCCACTTAAATCCACTGACTCTTTAACACAGGTGCAAAACGACAGTACACATAATTTTTCACATTGGTGGAAAAGTGTGACTTCCTTTTGAAGAATGCAATTATTAAAATAAGCTGAAAGGGGGGGGGGTAAATTTACTATTTTGATTAGGTCAATCTACCTCTCTCTGCTTTTCCTTTTCTTTCCTATATTTTACATATTAGATCCCATGAGCCCAACTATTTATCTCCTTGTTGTGCAGTTAATGCTTCAATCCACCTTTTAAAATATTTTCAGGACTAGTTTATGTGGTCTTTCCTGTAATCCCAAATCTTAACTTTTGATATAATTTTGTTGCTTAGTGTCTTGTTGCCTGTATACCTGTTGGCCCTTGATCTTATTATTTAAATGCAATACTCTCAATTTCTGTGCAGTGCTCCATGTTTTTATCAAAATTCTGATCTTCATTATTATTTGCTATTGTGCATATGCAGAACATATAGAAGACGGTGTATTCATTACCCCGAGTGTACACAAAGGAGATATAGCATAAGTGAAAGTTATACAAGCAATTGACAGGTAAAGTTATAGGCATTCCAAAATCACATCTGGGAGGTGTCTGAAGCAAACACAAACAATGAATGATTTAAGAGCATGTGCCATGGGTGTGACAGTAAAAGTGTCTGAGTTCTCAGACATAGCCATTTTCACAAAGGCTATATTGATGGGGAAAAACTGTACCTACATTTCATAGTTGTCTAAGGTGCATGCAATGGTTCTGCGATGGTGCTTTATATAGAACCATCAGCACTGTTACAGCATGCATGGAGCTAAAAGGGGCATTTCAGGATTTGCATATGCAGACACATGCAAGTACACATGAATAAGGCTTAATCATTTGCATAATACATCACCCACTACTCTCGCAACAGGCATTATTGTGGAGGCAGCAGTGTTCACCTATGCCTCGGTCCTTGTGTTCTTCTATTGCTCTGGTGTTTAAGGTTTTACCTCTAGTCTTGATCTGTGTTTGTGGAAACCTGTATCTACCATCTATAAAAATTCAGTTCTACGTTGTTTTGTGGTTTATTTTCTGTGTAATGTTGTCACAAGTGGAATGCTGGGTTGCTCATTCTTATAAGCCCTAAGGATTTCAGTGCAAGTAGAAAGAACTGAAAGAAAAGCAGTAACTATGTGAACATGTACCAATCATGTCTAGAACCATGATATTCCAAAATTGTTGGACTGGCCCACTGAGGAACAGGGAAATACCCCAGTGGGCCCTACATTCTGGGGCCCCACCCTCTCCTCTAGGGATCACATTCCAGTAAATTAATCCATTACATTTGTTCTGGCCATTGCTTGGCTAGTTGCTCTGGATTTATGACTATCATTATGTCAAAGTTAATATAATATCTAAAACTAGATATCTATTAAACCAATATCCTTGTTCTGTATTCTAGTCATGTCAAATTAGGATTCCTAACCCGCTACATACCAGAATTCCAGCCAATATCTAATATAAATCAATTACTTGCAGAGAGAATTCTTCCCACAAATATTGTTATTTAGTTTATGGTTGAATTGAAATAAATGGCGATAATATGGTTGTAAGATAAATAAATAACATTCTTTCCACGGTTGAACTTCCACTTAAAATAATTTTATTTTTTTTAAGTGTGGATTGGTGTTTGGTTTATAAACTATGCTCAAGCCAAAGTGGCAAAGTGACAAAGTTAATAAATTATAATAGCTCAATCTAAAACCAACATTAATTCTTATAATTACAGTAGTTACATAAACAACAAAATTAATGCATAGCACGGGCATTTAATCAGAGTCTCAAAACTACCATAAATCTTTAATTAGCTCATACATTTAAGTGAGCACCAGTATCTTTTTTTCAGGGTACAGGATTTTTTTTTCTCATAGAAAAAAAAAGAAAATGTATTTAGTTTTTACAAATAGGAAACCAACACACATTGGTATTGTATTGATTTCCAGTGCCTCCAGTGAGCACCAAATGCATAATTGATTTGGTGTGCTTGCTTACATATCAACATGCTCATGCTTATTGGCATATAGTGGGGTATTCAGCGCTGGAGGAATTCAATTAAAATTGAATATTCCACAAACAAGTACCTGCAGATGGACTAAACCTCATTGCTCCTTGAGTACAGTCTATGATAAAACCCATAAAATTGGGAAGCATGCGCTGTAAAACGCATTGATTTTGCAGTGTACATGGAAACAGTTGGTTTCCACATGTGGGCCACAATTTTTTGTTCAAGAAAAATGCTATTTAATTGGTGGACATTTAATTTGTTCATTCTTTAAGTACTCAGTCCCCCTCAAATACAGTAGGCAGAAGCAGTCAATTTGTGTTTCCTTGTCAACATGGACTACCTTCTTCACATTGCATTCCACTGGGCCAAAAAAGAATGAAGTATCTATTATGAGTGCAGTTTTTTTTAATATCTGGGAGTTAATATTCTGAATACATATGGGAACATCCTTATTTGTTTATAGGGATATCCCTATTTATGTATTTTGGTATAGGAACATCATTATGTATTTTTCTCTTAAATTACACCAGTGTATATTTTTGGGGTGTGGATCATTCGTTTGACAGTCATTAGTCAACCACTATTGATTGACAGGCAATAGGTCAACAATGAAAAGGTCAACAGGCTTTAGACCGACATTGACAAAAAAGGTCAACATAAACAAAAGGTTGACATGAAAATGGTCAACACGGCAAAAAGTTGACATTCCCATTCACTTTTTGTTCTCTAGGTCAAAATCTGTAACAAAGAAAGGAACTAAGTGATCAGGTGCACACGACACACAAGCAGCTTATAAACAATTTAAGGTGACATTCAATGACCACCTGGTATAGACAATGTGCAAGAAAGGGTTAAAACTGTTCAATTAGCGCTGGTGTTGTTCTCATAGAATAGTCTCTGTGTTTTAAAAAAACACACAAAAAAGTCACAGAATTGTCACCAATGGGGTTCCACAATAGGTAGGATTTCACAAAGGTTTATGATCCTCCAATGATAACGTAATCCCAGTTAGGATATGAAATGACACAAAGAAAAATAATAGTGCATAACTTTTTAAAACATGTGGTTTAATAGGGATGTGCACTTACAATTGGTAGGGGTAATAAAAGCATCAATACAAAATCGCTCAAGGCAAGACTGGGGTGCCAGGAAGACAGTCCAAGAAACAGGATCCCACCAGGTCCGAAAGCTGGGGTGAGCTGGAATCTCGAATGTCAGCACAAGAGTCCGTAAGTACTTAAATAAATTAGGCAACAAACGCCAAATGCATTTCGGACACTAGGTCCTTCCTCAGTAGCGTGTTAACTAACAGTACATTACTTCCTTATATACTAGAGATGATAAGGGTCAAAACTCATACCGGCCAATCACTATTTAGAAGATGGCCGTGTGTTCCACCAATTTATAGGAGGCACATAATACACGTAGTGCGGCCAATATGGAGTACTTCCGTATTGCGGGTGCCCTCAGACGTCATTCTACGTACCATCCATCATGCTGTAATTAGGAATGGCCGTGCGTTCCACCTCGTACAGGCGGCGCGCGCCACATATGAAGCGGTGCGTTCCACCTAATCAAGGCGGTGCGCATCGCATGTGACGCGGACGCTGGGTATAAACACTTCCGCCTTTCAGATGTCACAGACATGGCTGTGCGTTTCACCTCATGATGCGGATGCGTTCCAACTACGCTCCAGCACATGAGGATGGATAATATATAAAGGGTCATATACATTCAGTTAAAGCATCAATAAAGAGAATTGATTTAGAATAAATATATATATATAAAAATGTCATTTCATAAATTACATTAAAAAACATTAGAGAGATGGTCAGGGAGTAATAAAAGAAGTAGGTAGCAGCAATAATATGTAGCAGCACTGATAAATGTAATACAATTCATAGCAGCACTGATAAATGTAATAAAAAAATATATTATTTTTAGCAGCAAAAGGAGAGATTTATAGCAGCATGGTTAGGAATTAAGACAGAAAGTGCTTCAGTTCAAATTCTGCGTTTAACCCCTCGGGAACGGTAGATCCACTTCATTTCTGTCTGTGCTAGTCTCTTATCCAGATCTCTTGTGCGCCAACGTGGGGTAATTAACTGAATTCCCCAAAAATTTATAATGCAACACTCATCAGATTTATGTTCTTTTTTAAAATGCTCCGATAGGGTATGTGTTATCAATCCCTTGCGGATATTGTAGACGTGTTCTGCAAGTCTAACTTTTAATTGGCGACTAGTCCTACCAACATAAAAAAGGTGACATGAACACTCTATTAAATAAATAATATTTTTGGAATGACAGGTAATGAATTCATTCATTTTTAATTTTTTATTTTTAACTTCAAATTCAGTCATCTTGCGGTGGGTACTTTTAACAGATCTACACATAAGGCATTCACCACAGCGATGAAATCCCTTAGTCCTGATACTTTGTCTAGGGCCGACATCAAGTGTACTCTTTACCAGATGGTTTTTAAGTGAAGGAGCCCTTCTATAAATAAAGATCGGCTTGTCTGGAATTATATTACCCAGAATTGGGTCCTGTCTGATCATATGCCAATTTTTTTTTAAAACTGTCTCAATTTTTAAATGGAATTGGTTGAATTGTGAAATGAAGGTCCATTGAAATTTATCATCTGTAGTATCTTTAGGTAATTTTTCTCTCAAAAGGTCACTTCTTTCTACACTTGCAATTTTATTTTTTGCTATATTTAGAACATCAGGAGTTTATCCTTTTGCCACCAATCTATCTGAGACTTCCTCAATTTGTTCATTACATACCTCTATGTTTGAACAATTCCTTTTTATACGGGTATATTGGCCATACGGAATTCCTTTCAACCAATTGGTATGGGGTTGGCTTGTTGTCTCAATATACCCATTAGAGTCCGTGGGTTTCCTGAAGGTTTTTGTATTGACCTTACCATTTTCAATATAAATTGTAAGGCCTAAAAACGATATTTCCACTGGACTAGTACTAAAAGTCAGATTAATAGAAAAATTATTACAATTAAGAGCATTACAAAAAGTTAAAAGACTCTCCTGGCCATCTCTCCATACAAAGAAAATATCGTCAATAAAACGCTGCCAGAGCACCAGACCCGCCCCCAGGACGCCCCCCTGCCATATCCTAAGATGTTCCCAATAGGACATGAACAGGTTGGCATAGCTGGGGGCAAATCTGGTGCCCATAGCAGTCCCAACACACTGCAGATAAAAACTTCCATCATGGTAAAAGTAAGTGTTAGAAAGGATAAAATCAATCCCCTCCAAGATGAAGTCTTTTAAATCTGTGCTTAATGAGGACGAATTTAAAAAGAAGGAGACAGCTTGTAGGCCTTGTTGTTTTTGGATGATTGTATACAAGGTGCTCACATCAGCACTACAAAGAATATCTCCTTCATGCCACTCATTTTCATTGAGATTGTGGAGTAAATTGCCTGTGTCTTTTAGATAAGCATTAGTTTTAGACACAAGTGGCTGTAAGAAATAGTCCACAAATGCCGAGAGGTTACTAGTTAGGCTATTACACCCTGATACAATAGGCCTCACTGGGTGGTTAATAGCATCTTTGTGGACTTTAGGGAGTATGTATAAAGATGGTATGGATGGTTCCTTTATATTTAAAAATTCAAACTCCTTTTTGGAGATGAAATTTTTTGTAAGGGGTTGTGTGGTAAGTTCCAACAAAGTTTTACTTATTCGCATCGTAGGATCACCTTTAAATTTTTTGTATGTATTATCTTTGGAGAGTTGTCTATTTATCTCTTCCATATATAATTATTTTTTCATGACAACCACACCACCACCCTTGTCAGCAGGTTTTATGATTACCGACTTGTCCTCTTTAAGGGCCTCCAAGGATTCAAATTCTTTTTTAGTCAAATTACATTTTTTGCTATACTTGGAATCACCTCTGTTTAAAATTTTATTAATTTCATCCATAACCACCTTGTTAAAACAATCTAAAAAACTCCCTCTGCAGTGTGTTGGGTAAATATATATATATTTATTCTAAATCAATTCTCTTTATTGATGCTTTAACTGAATGTATATGACCCTTTATATATTATCCATCCTCTTGTGCTGGAGCGTAGTTGGAACGCATCCGCATCATGAGGTGAAACGCACAGCCATGTCTGTGACATCTGAAAGGCGGAAGTGTTTATACCCAGTGTCCGCGTCACATGCGATGCGCACCGCCTTGATTAGGTGGAACGCACCGCTTCATATGTGGCGCGCGCCGCCTGTACGAGGTGGAACGCACGGCCATTCCTAATTACAGCATGATGGATGGTACGTAGAATGACGTCTGAGGGCACCCGCAATACGGAAGTACTCCCTATTGGCCGCACTACGTGTATTATGTGCCTCCTATAAATAGGTGGAACGCACGGCCATCTTCTAAATAGTGATTGGCCGGTATGAGTTTTGACCCTTATCATCTCTGGTATATAAGGAAGTAATGTACTGTTAGTTAACACGCTACTGAGGAAGGACCTAGTGTCCGAAATGCATTTGGCGTTTGTTGCCTAATTTATTTAAGTACTTACGGACTCTTGTGCTGACATTCGAGATTCCAGCTCACCCCAGCTTCCGGACCTGGTGGGATCCTGTTTCTTGGACTGTCTTCCTGGCACCCCAGTCTTGCCTTGAGCGATTTTGTATTGATGCTTTTATTACCCCTACCAATTGTAAGTGCACATCCCTATTAAACCACATGTTTTAAAAAGTTATGCACTATTATTTTTCTTTGTGTCATTTCATATCCTAACTGGGAGGACGTTATCATTGGAGGATCATAAACCTTTGTGAAATCCTATCTATTGTGGAACCCCATTGGTGACAATTCTGTGACTTTTTTGTGTGTTTTTTTAAAACACAGAGACTATTCTATGAGAACAACACCAGCGCTAATTGAACAGTTTTAACCTTTTCTTGCACTAGGTCAAAATCTGCAAACATGGACACCGTATAAGTGTACTGCGTCTCCTTGCATGGCTCACTGCGCTCGCACACTATTAAAATCTAACCCTATACCCACTTGGATCTTGAGATAAAAAAATTGTATTTAAAAAAATCATGAAAAACTCATGTCGACCTTTTTCCCATTTCGACCTTTTTCCTGTTGACCTTTTGCTTTTGTTGACCTTTTGTCAATGTCAACCTAAAGACTGTCAACCTTTTTCATGTGTCAACTTATTACCTGCCCACCAATAGGGGTCCACCTATTGACTGTTGCCTAATTACTATTGACCAATCAATCCCATATTATATTTTGTGTACAATGAAGGTAGCAGTTGTAATATAACTTCTTGGTGTACTTTATGGTTAAATATTCACATTTTAAAGGTTACCAGTGCACTGTTGTTTCTACAAGATGTTATTACACTATGGGGGTTATTGTGGTTGATTTGCAAGACTGCCACCCATAGGTGTGAAAATGTGGAGTGCCTGGGTGCACAGGCACCTCCTAATGACTGGCACCTCCTGCACGATTGCAGCCAGGGCTGACATCGCAGTCGAAAGGCATTTTTTTTAGGGAGCGGAGCAGGGCCAGCTGCAGTGACAGACGAGGCAGAGCTGCAGCAGGATACACACTAGAGATGGGTGCCAGGACCGAAGATTCTGATATAGGATTCATCACCGGGGTTTGGATTTTTCAAGAAGCAGTGAAAGGCTTTGGATTTGGATTTTTTTCAACCATGGTCAAAATACGCCCAAATCACCTAATTTTTGTGTTTTTTTGTCCCTAGAGTAATATTAACCTCAATAACATTAATTTCCAGTCCTTTACAGACAATTTTGACCACTTTACAGCTCACTATGTTGTTTTCATTCAATTTAGGCCAAAGTCTATATATTTTTTTGAAGACGCAGCTTGTCCAACACTGCGTGGAGGCAGAACAATCACACACGGAACTTCTGACAGTATCTCACTATGGTGTATTGGGGTGCAGTGCAGTGCAGTGCAGTGCACACAAATAATATAAATATCGTTAATAAGAGAAAAAAATGTATTTATATTTTTTAAAGGAGGACGCAGCTTGTCCAACACTGCATGGAGGAAGACAATAACACATGGAACTTCTGACAGTATCTCACTATGGTGTATTGGAATGCAGTGCACACAAACAATAAACAAAAGCAATATATATATATATATATATATATATATATATATATATATATATATATATATATATATAGACAAAGAAGAAATCCGGCACTCCACAGGTGTGTACAAATAATACTTGCTCCGGTGCCTTCCCAGGTCGCTGACCAATTGTAGTATAAATGGCAAAGAGGCGTCACTCGGAGACTGGATACCAATTCAAAACTTTATTGTGTGGTGACCGACACCAGTGTTTCGAGCAGACTGCTCGTCCTCAGGGTACAACTCACAGAATACAACTGACAGAGTATATACCCTACAAAAATTCCCGCGCCCACCAATGCATGATCATACTTACCTGGATCAGGTGTGCCCTCAGCGTGTGAGGCGTGTGGACGGATCCCTCCTTAGCCGCTGCGTGCTTCCGGGTGACGTCGTCTGCACGCGTCACCACTCCTGGAACGCACGTCGACAACAGGAGTTCACCCGACTTCCGCATCTGTGACACGCAGGAGCTCTCCCGTCCAGGTATAACCTTAAGAGCACAATACAAAAATGTGCAAATAATGTGTTAACGATGCCTACACAATATGGCAATATACAATTAAATTATACAGTGTTTACAATACTAATATCAAAAAAAGTGAAAAAAAGACAAAAATGTATAAAAAGACAAAACATGACAGACATATTAAAAAGTAACCCATTGTAGGTCAGAGTCAATTATAGTAATTTAATAAGCGAATCTGCAGTAGCCAATTCACCTAAATAGGGAAAACATAAAAAATACAATAACTTCATTATCAATCCACTATACTGACCTATACTTTAACACGTGGCCAACCTTCAATGGGAGCAGTAACAATATGAAATTTAGTAAATATAGCAAGATAGGTTGCAGACATTAATTAATGTGACACAAAGATAGCAAAAAAAGGCAGGTATACAGACCAGATTGTGCTTATCGACTGGCCGCTAAAATAACAATGAAACAACTTCACAAAAAGCTCTGTAACCCATGCTGTTCATTTAACCCCCTAGGCGCGATGGTATCCAACACATGGATCCATCGTGCTTCAGCCTGTAGGAGTTTTTTTCCTCTATTTCCCCCTCTATAATGAATAGGAATGTGATCAATTATTTTTGACCTCACACTCGCTACACTATGGCCCAAAAGCACACAGTGCCGAGCAAATGGTTGATCACTATTACCAGAAGCGAGAGCCTGCCTGATAGCGTGTCGATGATTGGCCATCCTGGTTTTAAACTGGCATTCTGTCTTGCCCACGTAGTAGAGACCACATGGACAAGACAGAACGTAGACCACAAATTTAGTGGAACACGTGACCGCAAACTTGATGGGAATACTGCGGCCCGTGTGAGGATGGTTAATGAATTTTCCTGCCAATAAAGAACCACAAGTGGTGCATCCCACACATTTATAACAGCCCGCCGGTCGGGTCAAAAAATGTGTTGGTGCAGATTTTTTAGTGAGACCACTCACATCCAATTTCACTACGAGATCGCTCAAGTTTCTGCCTCGCTTATAAGATGGCATGATCTGCAATTTATTCAAACCGTGCAGATCTTTATCAGTTGTAATCAGGGACCATTGCTGTTTAACTTTTTTAGTGACTACCTGACTATCTGTAGCGAATTCATTAACCCAAGGGATTTTAGATTTAATAAGCTCAGCCCTATCGGGTGGATTCAAAGCTTCCTCTCTCGAAGTGTCTAACACCCTCTTTTTAGCCTTCAAGAGGGAGCGGCGTCTATAGCCCCTCTCTTCAAATTTCTCCTGCATTAGATCTAACTGTCTACAGGTCTCATCAGGGTCACTAGTAATGCGGCGTACTCGTAGCATTTGGGAAAAAGGTAACCCCTCTCGTAGGGGCAATGGGTGGCAACTTTCATGACGCAAAAGAGTATTTCTATCAGTGTCTTTAACAAAAATAGAAGTGGAGAGTCTCCCACTATTCAGCATGATTTTTACATCCAAAAAGTTGACAAAACTATCACTGATGGAAAAAGTGAACTTCACTGGACTGTCTGAATTATTGTGGGACTCAAACATCTCTGTTAGGGACTCAGCGGAACCATGCCAAAATATCAACAGATCGTCGATGTAACGAAGATACAGTAATATTTTATCCTTGTTGGGTCCCTGAAGTAACAATGTATTATCCAACAAGCACATGAAAGCATTGGCGTACGATGGAGCCACCGGGGACCCCATCGCACAGCCAAGCTTCTGCCTATACATCTCACCATTGAAAGTGAAGTAATTCCTATGCAGAACCAAAAACAACATTTTCATAAAAAACTGTGCATCAGGGCCACAGTAAACATCATTGTTGTCAATAAATGTATGCACAGCATCCATCCCCTGTGAGTGGGGGATGCATGTGTATAAGCTGGTAACATCGGCGCTGCAAAGTAACATCTTATCTGGCCAGCTATCTACCTCCTGTAGGCGTTTGATCAACATGTTTGTATCTTTTAAATACGCCCTAGTTTGTTGTATACAGGGGTTAAGATAGGCGTCCAGGTAAGTAGAAATCGTATGATACAAAGATCCCCTGGCAGAGATGATGGGTCTGCCAGGGGGATCTATTAACCTTTTATGTACCTTAGGTAAGGTATAGAACAAGGGTACAATAGGGTAATCTGTTCTTAAAGCTGTACATACATTTTCTGAGATAAGACCCTCATTCAATGAAGAGGCAAGGATATCGTCCAACTCCCGCTTATATTGAACAGAGGGATCACAACTCAAATGTTCATATACATCATTGTCAGACAATTGACGTTGGCACTCCTGTAGATACTTATCAAGATCTTGAATCACCACTGAGCCCCCCTTGTCCGCCTTTCGAACTATTATATCAGTCCTTTTCTGCAAAGACTGCAAAGCCTTGCGTTCATGTGTAGACAAATTATTAGAAATCAATAAAGAGGGCTCAATGGGATGGATTGAATTCTCCATCATTCTTGTAAAAGAACGTATCGAAGGATTATGGGACTGTGGGTCAAATTGGGATCTCGCTTGCAATTTTCTAAGTTGGGGAGGTATAGAGGGGATTTGGGATTCACAACCTGAGTTCAGGCTGGGGGTGATAGGGTTATTAGCAAAATGTTCTCGGAGTCTCAAAGAACGACCAAATCTGTAAGTGTCCACTTTCCATTAAAAGCTGTCTCTCTTTGCGGTTGGGACAAATGATAACCCCTTAGAAAGTAGCTGCACTTCAGTGGGATCCAATGGAATGCTAGATAAGTTAAATACCAAGTCCTTACCTAGCGTACGACCTTCCGACCTTTTCTGGCGCTCGTTCTGCTTACTGCGCCGTGTCCTCTGCCTCGACCTGCCGGTGGCTTGTGGGAGGCTGGTGCGGCTGCGCCTAAAGGGACAATACTTGGTGCTGAGGTAGGAGGGGTTTGTAGATCCGTGTCACTGGCTGAGGTGCTGGTGCCATCATAGTCCAGATGTTGACGACTCCTGTAGCATCTCGTGTAGGGCTTTTTATTATTATTACCCTTGGAGCCATCCGTGCTGAGCCACATATAAACTCGATTTTGCTCGTAGTCCAATTGCACTTTGCGCTTCTTCTCTCGTTTAAAGCGTATAAGATCACGACGGTATGATTCAATTTGTTGGTTAAGTTTGCTGAGCCAATCCATCTGAAGATCTTGTGCAAGTGCAGGTTTATAGGTGGACTCAAATACGGTTAATTTATTTCTAACCAACGCGCAGCTCATGGACGACTTGGGGGGTAGTGTTCGGAGCAGTCCAGATTCCTTGGAATCCGGACTAATACACACTACATTTATAGTAAGGCCCCTGAAGTACACAGCTCCTCTCAGCATTTCTGAGCACCGCTGGCAGGGTGAGGACTTAGGATTTCCTGCCTGGTGATTGAAATGTGTGCTTATAGGGAGGTGTTGGAAGAGGGGGTTTGTATGTTATATGGGCAGTCTATGACTTTGTTTTAGGGTGATATAAAAAGTTGTTTTTATATTGGTCTTTAATGATAGTGGCTGCTTTTTATTGTTATTTCAAAAAGGTGTGTGTGTATCAGCTTTTTGTAGGTATATGGTGTGTGTATGTGTATGCATAGAAGGGCTGTGTATATGTATTCTATGTGTGTTTGTGTGGGAGGGGGCTATGTGTATACTACAGTACATCTGTGTGTGTACATGCTGTGCCTTTATGTATACTATGTGTGTGTATATGTTCGGGCTGTGTATGTGTATACTGTGTGTGTGTGCATAGAGGGGCTGTGTGCATGTGTGTGTGTGTGTGTGTGTGTGTGTATATATATATATATATATATATATATATATACACTGTATATACTGTATTTACTGTGTGTGCATACTGTATGGGGCTGTGTATATGTATTCTATGTGGGTGGGGGCTCTGTGTATACTACATCTGTGTGAGTGTGTATGTGGGGGGCTTTGTGTGTGCATGTGTGCGCAAAGGGGGTCTGTGTATATTTATACTATGTGTGGGAGGCTCTGTATGTATATACGTGTGTTTGTGTGCATAGGGGGCTTTGTATATGTATACTATGTGCAAAGGGGGCTCTGTATGTGTATACTATGTGTGTGTGTGTATGTGTTGGCTGTGTGTATGTATTCTATGGGTGTGCATGTGTTGGCTGTGTGTATGTATAGCAGGGCCGTCTTTTCATATGGGCTTAATGGGCACTTGTCCAGGGGCCCCAGGTGTATAAGGGCCCTATGCTGATAGATAAGGATCCCCTTTTTCCAGGGATACCAGAATTTTGAAAATCGGCCCTGTGGAACTGGAGATATCAACTTCAAAGCAGCAGTCCACATCCGACCTGTTAATTGCAATTCCCAGTCATATTTCTCAGGTTCTCTCTGATGTACAGTTTTTCTGAGGGTATATTCCACAATCTGGGACTCTCCCCTTTCTGTCGACACTAGAGCCTTGTCTCTATCATGCCCGGAACCAGAGATATCAGCCTTCCAGCAGCCGATCCCTGCTCCAGCTCCAAACATCTGGTGTACAGTTTTATATTTTTGTCAATGGATTGCTCTGGCTCCTGATCTCTGATCCCCAAGTCCCCAGCACCTCCTGAAAGTTGGGACTCTAGGTTTTTATACTATTGAAGGCTAAGAAATCTATTTCCAGATAATCTGAAGTCACGATTTCTGCAGTCAAACAAGCTGCCCTTCCACCGGAAAATGATGAATATTAAGCCCACTCCATTATCCAACCCTCCCCTGCATATAAAACACCCCCTACCTCCCTGGAAGTCATTTACAAGGGACCCTTCATTCAGCTCAGTGCCCCCTTCCACACGTTAGTGTTCACCCTCCCACCACCTGTGCAGTAAAGGAGTAATTAGCAGAAGTTACTGCTCCAGGTCCTACATGTTGAATGGAAGATAGAGCACCCCCTGCCATCCGTGGGACATCAAAGCTGCTGCTGATAGCACCCCCCCACCCCTAGGAGGGGAGAATGGGTAAGGGACCTATTGCATTGCTTTGCCCAGGGGCCCACACTGCTGTTAAGATGGCCCTGATGTATAGTGTGTGTGTGTATCCGCTGTGTGTATGTATACTGTGTGTCATAATTGCCTACAGTCCCAGAATGGATTGGAGGATCATAAAAAATATGGTGTGTGGCATAACGTGTAATGGGCAATATGTAATGTGGTATACTATGTAATGGCTGTGAGATGTCTAATATGCATTATGGTGTAAGATTTTGGTGCACTGTCCTTGTTTTACAAATATTTGTCAAGCCCTGGCATAGGTGTTTGGCATTATGTTGGGTGGCATTATGTTGAATGGGCATTACTGTGTGTGGCATCTGTGATGGGCATTATTGTGCATGGCATTATGTCTAATGGGCATTACAGTGTGTGGCATTATGTGTAATAATAGGTGATGATGGACATGCCCAGTAGGCAGTGATGGACATGCCCCTCCAATGGTGCACCCCCTAAGAAAACAGGCTGCGCATGCCTATGCCGGCACCCATTTGCGGCGTGTGTTTACACGCACTGGCTGCAAATGGATGTTTTACATAAACTTCAATTCGCAGCCTGCGGGGGAACGCCAACATCATTGGATGGTCACCGACCATCCAGTGGTGTGAA
Source organism: Crinia signifera (assembly GCF_055691185.1). Lineage (NCBI taxonomy): Eukaryota > Metazoa > Chordata > Amphibia > Anura > Myobatrachidae > Crinia > Crinia signifera. Next base: position 345,760,738 of record NC_139217.1, read on the forward strand.
AGGCACATGCACACCTAAGGTTTCTCAGAGCAACCTTAGATGTGCGTGTGCACTCTGAAGGAAGAGGGCGGGCAGCTGACATCCGGAGATGTCAGCTGCACCAAGGCCCCCTCCCCCTACACCAGCATCAGTCCATTATCATAAGAATGCCCATACAAATGGGCTGGTCCGCCGCCCCTCACCCCTCTCCACCCCCCATCTGCACTCTTGGGTGCAAGCATCCGGCTAACAATCTGTTCGCCGTGGATGCACGCACAGAAATTATCCTGCACATGCATATACGCCCACCATTGAAGCCATTGCGAAGATTCTGGTTCATGCAAATGGACCAGAATAAGGGCCCATATTTTTTACACTTTTATACTGCCAGTAAAAGAGACACTTATTTGTACTCTGATATTTGGTAAGGACTCTCCCCTATAGCGTAAGTCCCAATGCTGATTAGACTGGTCTTTTAAAAAATGGAGTGGATGGTAATTTTTTTATATTTTTTTATATTTATACAAGTGAGTATGTCACAGAGAGTCTGACTGGGCACAATACACCTGATACGACAATCTACATAGTCCAACCACAAAGTCAAAGCATCCAATTTTACTATACAATTTGACATTCAGTTTAGGGGTTTGCAGACCATAAAACATCAGATGATTGTTTATTTCAGCCTCAAAACTGCAGGATAATAAATCCTGTCATTTAAATGTGAAACCTGCATCTACTGTAATGTGCAATAGTTTGTACACTGTTTGCTAAGGCTTAGAAAATGAATCCTTTACTCTCTTTCTCTAGTAGAATCTTTAATTCTGTAATCAACTCAAATTACAAATAAAACAGCAAAAAAACAATTTCATATAAATATTGGTCAAGACAAGAAAGTTATAAATAACTGCTCCTAATAGCAGCTGCAGAATAATGCGATATTGCCCAGCAGTTGATCAATAACCATAAAAAGGCAACGTGTAGTGTAATATATCACAATTGGTTAAATGACAAAATGGAACTGATGTAATCTAGAAATAATTTTTTACTTAGTTAATAAAAAACTCATTTTTAGTGATTTTATTTAATAATCTGCATTCATTCCTTAGCAGCAGATAAAAGTTGGACTTCACATTAAATGCAAAATAATATATAATCATTATACTGTATATAAGACAGCCTAGACTGCTTTATTCTCTAAAACCAGTCCAAATGTATACAAATTAAAATATTCAAGATATTTATATACGACCAGGGCTTAAAGTGGTCCTGGGGAGGTGGGGGAACTCATTTGCCTCTGCCACCTAATTACCCCCCCTCTGCTCCCCATTAGGCAGAGAAAGGGTCAGTGGTGAGGTGTTAGGCACCCTCCTGCAAACTATAATGTGTTTCTGCTAGAATTACTGTGCAGGGCCGAGGTGGAGGTTTAACTAGTTCCAACTCACCATTACAGGTGGTGAAACTCAGTTCTCCAACCCGTCTCCCCCCCCCCCTCCCCACTAAAACCCCTGTTTAGGACAAGAACTCATTAAAAAGACCAACTCACCAGCAACCAGTATGTAGAATCAGAATTAGCAGTGCCAGATTTCCCACTGGACACATGGCTATAGATGGCACCTGCTGGGGGCAGCACAGTAACCACATTGGCATGCCCACCACTTTCCATGGTATCTTCTGAGCTCTTCACCCAGTGTGTGGCGGCCTTTAAGCTTTTTTTGCATGGCTGCCTCCCATTCAGGACTTCCACTTTCGTTCTAGGTGAAGAACAAAGAAAACGCTGTGGAAGTCCCAGAGGAGGTGGCAGGCCTCCAATCTCTCTTTATGTGGGCCATGTGTACTAAGCTTCACAAATTGATAAAGTGGAGAGTGATAAACTACCAGCGAATTAAATCTGCCCCTGAGGGATAAGGAGCACAAATAGGGGAAATCAGGATATCAAAGCAATAATTTAGATGGCAATGATCCTTAACCCCCCTTTATTCCACTGTTTAATTTAATTGATTATAGTATAATTTGCACGCATATGTTTATTGCCACCAACTAACGTATTGTTTCTTACATGACCAGCTTATCGCATTTGTATTCTTAAACTTGCTTGTGTATGATTTTGTTATACTAAATATGTTAATATAGATGCTCCATGCTTGCAATCACTATGGCACATTCTATTGTTTTTCAACACAGGCGTCCGGGTGTCCCCATAGCAACCATCCCGGCTGAGCGGCACGCTGTACGGAGGATGTCGTCCTATGACGTCAGCTAGATGCACCGGCGGAGATGTGGGCATAGAGACGCTTGAGGTCAGCACTGGTGACTTCTTCTATAAGTGTTTCTTTTATATTTCTGTGTCTTTGAAAAAGGTAATAAAATTACCGAAACATCAGACCTGTCGGTTGTCGGTCAGCATTTATTTTTCACATTGGAAACCTGGTTTGAGTGCCGCCCAATTTTGTCCAGGGACACTTACCTATATATATGTATATATATATATATATATATATATATATATATAGATACAAAAGTACCAACACACTCGCCATTCCTAGGAATGGGGTGCAAACAGCACCCACATCCCAGGGTGGGGTGCGGTGGCCTGTGACCACACACTCTAGTAAATACAAACACAGGGAGCCCAGCACTCACTACAACAAACTGACTCACCTTAACATTCAAATAATCAATAAATAAATAATGGGGTTTTAGTTCATGAATTGATCAATGCATTTAAGCTTGCAGCCCATCGCCAAGGGACCCCATTTCACTGCAAGTCCTACACTAACAACTGTTTTTCTTCTATAAGTATGTGTTTATTTTATATTTCTGTGTCTTTGAAAAAGGTAATAAAATTACCGAAACATCAGACCTGTCGGTTGTCGGTCAGCATTTATTTTTCACATTGGAAACCTGGTTTGAGTGCCGCCCAATTTTGTCCAGGGACACTTACCTATATATATATGTATATATATATATATATATATATATATATATATATATATATAGATAGATAGATAGATAGATAGAGAAAGAGAAGCGTCACGGCTACTTGCGGCACTCAAGGAGGTCTTTGCAATATAAAGAAGAAGCTGGAGCCAAGAACAGCTGCGTTTCTAACAGTTTCAGAAGTTTATTCCTTCATCAGAGAACAATCAAATACATTAGTGCACTTACCTAAATAAGCTCCCACCACATACCCCATGTTGCAGACTCCGGCGGCCCAGCTCCGGTGACAGGGACTGACGTCATTCGTGCTGCGCCCTGCATCAGCTGAAGCGGGTTGCCATGGAGATCTACATAAACCAAAAACAGTGAAAGTGAAAAGAAGGTGAGTAATGGAGCACAGATTGAGTAAGGTAGAGAGGCATATATGCATAATGCAACATGGCTAAACCAATAATGCGTAAACAAAATGAAAACATAAATCTCAGCGTGAGATAGAACAATGATGTCAAATCCACGGACTGAACATCGCGTAGGGGATTAGAAATCTGTGCTCCGTTACTCACCTTCTTTTCACTGGTAAATTTGAGCCTTGGACAAGGACTCCTCCCTGAAGGCCGTTTGTAGCATGGCAAGTGTCTCAGTACCAGATTACCTGAGTTTAATAAAAAACTTGATCACACATTGTTGCTCGATGGTAATCTCCATCTCAAACCTCAACCAATGTAAAAAAGGACACTTCATTTACAGCTCAATCCGTACACTGTAAAGGCTCAAAGGCAAATGCTGCTATTGGAAATGTGTAGCTAAGACTCCCCAACAACCATCCCGCCCTACAGCACCACCATGCACCTGTTCTGCATGGTGTAAAAAAAAAAAAATCAGTCTCATTACTTTCTGGATAGACCCTGTATGCCAAATTCCGTGGGTAACATTTGAGTCACTCTTTAGTTTTATAGAGACAAAATTGAATTTAAATGAAATAAAAGATTAAATAATCAATTTACTATTGCCATGATATGCTGGATTTTCATGACTAAAGCTTTTATTAAGTGTAATGAAGCAATGTATTTGTAAGATAAGATGAACAATGAATACAATTCCTCTAGGGAGTAACCCGAAGCTTTCTTAGTTTTTTTTTATATTATTATTCAGCATGGAGTGTTTAAAAATGTCAAGGCCAAAAAGGTTACTTGGTCAGTGTCTTTTTTCACAATAAATCTCTTGAAATGCTGGCACATGGTCAGAAGGTTCCCATAATGCATTGCATGTCTGCTGCTGATAAGAGTGTGGGCTGTGTAACCTTAGAACATGTGACAAGAATACAAAAAGTACATTTCTATTATTTAGTGTTGAAAAAGGAAACTACTGCTTGCTGCAGATCAAACATCCTTAAAAGAGAAAACTGATAAGAAAAAGAAACTCTAAGACTTCATCCTCTTTAAAGCTGAAGGTTGCACGATTTTGATGTTCAGATAAGTTATTTGTGTTGATATTAGAAAGGAAACAAGAAAGAATAAAATGTGATCCTTAATTTATTTTCTTATACCTTGAATGACAGCTTCAAAGGCAATGACTCTTTCCTAGTATAGTAGTATACCTTATGAAATTCTGGTTAATATTTGTAATAAATACATGTGTACTATCATACAGACTATAGATAATAATATTGGAAATTATTGGGTCTATTAATCGATTATTGGCTTATATAACAAAACTAATAGTCCATTAGTGTGCACATATCTTAAGATAATGATCTGTTATAAAATGAATATCAAAATATACTCAGGGGGTGTTTTGCTCCCCCTCACATCTCCCATGTCCTTAGGCCATCACTCCCTGTAACCAGCATCATTTTTTATAATGTTTTACACTCCTCCCACTGTAAAATTGGTTCATTCTCCTCCCCCATGGGCATATCTACCCCTCCCCAATATGCAGAGCATGAGTTAGGATTTGATTGATTTCTGTGCACTTGCTTCCCTGGAGGCTGCTGCTCACTGTAGCTGCCAGGTATTTACACTGGAGGCAGCGCCTGCTATCTGCCGGATGGAGGGTTGCCTGATCACTGATGATCATAGTGATTATCCTGAAATTTGGAGCCCAAAATCTCAGTTCACATTCAATTAATTACAAAAGTCCATATTGCATTTTTATGAAAACAATCCACAGATCTGGTTTTCAGTACAAAACTCCTGTGTTACAAACCTCAGTGTTGTGTGGGTATAGTTAGTAAGTACATTGAATTGAAATTGGAAGAACCTATTTCTGGGTCAGGTTCTCTCCAAAGATATTATTTTGCTGTACCACACACAGGGCCTTATTTTGGTTCATTCTTTCTGACAAAATCCTTCTTAGATGGGCAAAACCATGTGCACTGTAGGTGGGGCAGATGTAACATGAGCAGAGAGAATTAGATTTGGGTGGGGTTTTACTTCAAAGTGAGATCTATATTGCAGTGTAAAAATAAAGCAGTCAGTATTTTCCCTGCACAGAAACAAAATTATTCACCCAAATCTAATTCTCTCTGCACATGTTACATCTGCCCCCCCCCCCTGCAGTGCACATGGTTTTGTCCATCTAAGAAGGATTTTGTCAGAAAGAATGAACCAAAATAAGGCCCACAGAGAGGTAAGAACACTACCCAGAACAGATACAAATAGGTATCATTTATGTATTAAGTGAAATAATTGTGGTATTTATCCTACAATTATAATATAGGTAAATCAGTGCAGCTTAATTATTCAAGAATAAAGATACTGCAAACATATTAACACTCTTAAAAGGGACTTTAATCCAACAGAGTCAAACGTCCCTAAAAACAAAACAAAAAAAAACCACATTTTACAGGTGCACCCTAAAGTATTAAAATAAATGCAAGCATGTTCCGTAAACATAACACTATGAGTGAAATGTAATAGGATGAGAGATTCAGAATGTGAGCGATTTGGTAAGAAAACTCCAGGGGTTTTTTTAAAGCAGCAATCATTTACACTTCAACATCAAACTGGTTTTGCAGTGAAAATGATTGCCGTTTAAAAAAACCTGGAGATTTCTTACCAAATCTCTAATTTTCTGAATTTCTCATCCTATTAATTTCCCCTGAATATTACTAATAGCATTTACAGTATTATAACTTATTAACATCAAATCTCAGAGCATGCTGGGAAGTAACACTAAAGTCCATTATGTAATAACAGACACAGGGAGTATGAAATGTAATGAGGTTAGAGCTTAGTACTTTATAAACAGAGATTTCAAACATTTGGTGCCTGATGAGACTTTTGTAGATTGGCTAGCAGAAGTGAAGATGTGTTGAAGTCCTGATCTTAGAGCTTGTTTATTTGTATTCTCTCCAATTTGCTTCCCATCGACATTTCAGTGGCTTCACTGTAAGGCTTTCACTCTTATCACTGTCACCTATCAGAAGGTATCAGCCCTCATGTCTCCACCTTATAAAATGGACACCTCAGCAATTCTCTGCACACTTTTATCAAGGCTAGCTACCATTTGCTAACAGCTACTTCTCTTCCATCAACTGTCTTACAGCCTTCCTGCTGGCCAATCACAGGGGCCGTCTCTACTTGTGCATGTGCAGAAAAGCATAATTCCATGCGGCAGACGTAATACACTTGTACATTTCTTTTTACTGTGTAAATTGAACTATCAAAACATATAAAAAACATGCAAGACTGTACCACAGAGCATCTGTAAAGAGCTTGCCACTACCTATGGCCTTCATGCCAAGACTGCCAGGTTGTCTCCCAGCTGGTGTCACTGTCAGATAGTACAGTGCCAATGACATAAAGGGTAATGAGGGTGTCCTCCTTTATATGCCTTTATGTGTTAGATATGTAGACTTCCAAAGTTGACTACTGTTATGTCTCTACAACATGATCCTGTAACTGTAATATATGTAAGGCTTTCATTTTTTTGGTCATGTTGATCTAATTGACTTTTGTATAGGTGGATTTATTGTCACATCTGATGGCCTTGTGAATGAGGACACATCTATACATTTGTTAACATGTTTACATCGCTTTTTACACCTTAATCGTGCTTTTGTCTTGCTTAAAAAAAAAAAAATAACAAGATATCCAATGCAAACATTTATGTACAACAGGGATGGGGAACCTTTGGGCCTCCAATTGTTGTTGAACTACACATCCCAGCATTCCCTGCAACAGTTTTCTTTTTGGCCATGCTAAAACTGTTCCAAGGCATGCTGGGATATGTAGTTTGGTAACAGCTGGAAGGCCAAAGGTTCCCCATCCCTGATGTATAAGTTCATAGCTATACAATATATTGTACAAACAGATGGGGCCCTATTAAGAATCACTCTTGGACCGGGCATTGTGACTCAATGTTACCATGCAGCAAGTTGCGCTACTGTTTCTCTTCCTCATTGATTAATTATTTCATACAAATACAGTAAATTTAGACTGAATCCTACCTCAAAGTGAATGTGTGCACATGTTATCACTAGTAACCATTTTAAAAAGCTGAAGGCATGATAAAGGTCCACCAATATCTACAGTACCTGTTTATTTATGTCAGCAAGTAATGTCATGCTTGATTTATGTTTGCTATCTGTTTATTAAAAGAAACAACTACAACTGAATAATATTTTGGCAGTCATCATGACCAGACTGATACTTAGCGTTTTAGTTATCTCTGGGTTATTAATACCAAATAATAAAGCTAAAAGAGTGACAAAATATTACATACTGCAGATAGAGCCGCTCTCATCTGAGCGACTCCTGGCACGGTACGCGCCACCTGCGCCACGGGAATGTATCTCACTACAAAATGCCCCCTGCTGACTCTTTTCATTGTGCTTCTGCCAGCCCTTCCTCCCCTGTTCTGTACGGTGATGTCTGCTGTATACTTCCCCATGATTACATACTCTTCCCCATTTGGAAGCATGATGATAGTTTTGATCTTCAATAAAAGATGCCAGCGTTGTTAATTTGGTTGCAAGGGTCTATTTTTTTTTTCTATATTTCTATTACATTTTAAGGAAAATATTTTAGAAGTTATTTTTTCATTTTTAATTTAGAATAAAAATAAATTATGAGGTTCATTTAATTAATACAGCCCAGTAAACACTGCTTCAAACACTAAAAAAGTCACGTACAAACAATGGTTTGGGTGAAGATCTTCATTCAGTACATTCTTACACCTAATCTCAGTTTTCTTATTCATAGTTCTATTCTTTGGGTTTTTTTCTTTTATTAAAATGCTTTTCAAAAAGACACTAATTATAGCCCTACATGGAACTCTTGTAATTATGCCTATTACAATTTGATTCATTTCCATATGTCAACACCATTGCAAGAGGATAAAAGTCCAATTTTTATAATCGGTATTGTCTGCAAGAAAATGCATATGGAACATGAGTGAAAAGCTCTTTGTTGAAATTAAAATGATGATTATAAATAAAAGTCTTCATCTGACATCTTGTAAATGGACACTTAGAAATAAATTGCCACAGTTGATCAAGAAAATTGCTAGCTACCTTTTATATAAATGAGGCAAATGCTTTTTAACATTGAACCAGCAATATATTTTTGTCGTGTTCAACATTTCAGAGCACACATGTGTAATGTACTGTATACCAACTACTACCCTAGTCTGTGTATGAATACTTTGTACTGTGCCAAATTGAAATACAAATGTGCAGTGTTTATAATGGATCAATTAATTATTAATGTTGGTAATAACAAATATCAATGAATTCAAAATATCTAAGCAATTTTCTAATTGGATATACAATGTAAAATTGTATGACTGAATTACTGAAACATATCAGATTTACATATAAACAAAATGATTTAAATGTATATCTTACAGTGCATGGCATAACGCCATAGGTGGGGAGATCTGAGGAAGGTACGGAAGGAGAAAAGAGCCATCTGATATGCTATTATCATATAGCTCTATGGCCCTTATTCAAGTTCGTGCGGTACGGCCCGCGTGCGGCCGTACCGCCGATGTTTTTACACTGCACATGCGCAGAGGTGAATCTGCGCATGTGCAGCCCCCTTCGCCGCAGACGGATTTCGTCCGCCGCAAAGGGGGCGGATAGGGGCGTGAGAGGCATCATGCCCTCATTTCCCTATGTGTACGCCCCGCGTTTCATGGGCGTTCCCATGCAAACGCGGGGCGTATGCATGGTAATGAGGCCATGACGCAACTCATGGGGGCGGAAAGCTGACGTCGCCGGATGTCAGCTTTCAGCCCCCATACAAGCTACCACACGGACGATTGTCCGTGTGGTCTCAGCTTGCGGGAGCTGCCGCGGCGTGCGGACCTGCCTTCGATGGTCGACGACCATCGAATGCAGGGGGCAGCTCCCACCATGGTGGAGGCGTAGCCTCCACCATTTTTATGCGGATCGCCAGCCGTCCGTGTACGGACGGCCGTGGCGATCCGTAGGGTGGGCGGGGATTGGTTTGTGCGGCCGGAGCCCCGTGTGCGGCTCTGGCCGCACCAACCAGAATAAGGGCCTATGTGAGTAATTTGATTAGGGGTTCTACCCCACAGCATCTTCATCAATTGTGATCCCAGTTACACCCTTGGGGGGTGTGATATGCCTATTTGATTCACACATTTTGTGAGTGTGCCTTTAAGGGGGACCATACCTCTATATATAATCAAACCAAAATTTATAAATCAGTCTAACAGAAATTACTCTAAAAAAAATCCACTGTCTTAACTGTATTGCACGAGGATATTTGTCTTCTATCTCCCCTTTTTGTCATTTCATAACAACCATTATGGAGAGAGTGAATTGAGGAGATACATCAGGCAGTGGTGTAACTAAGAAATATCCTCCCCCTTGCCACAAATCTTGGCAACATTTCATAGATGTTCTATAAAGTATAATGTATTTGTGCCACTACTCCACTTAGTAACCAGCCATCTTGGCGCAACCGTTGGTCAATTATGATGAAAACTATATTATGAGCAGTGAGGTGCTCAGAATTGACTGAAGAGATTGGAAATTGAAGTTATTGAGGTTAATCATACTGTACAGTAGGTACACCAAAAGCTATTTTTGAAGAAAAAAAACTACTTTTGAGGGCAGTTTGGGACAATGAATTATAACCAAATCACAGGGGTCAGTGCACAACTCTGTACAACAGATGTATGTCATCCTGACCCTATTTGGATATTAAAAAGGACATGCAGAGTTTTTTTTCCTAAATGACAACTTCATAGTGCTTATATTTATGAATGCAATGGTGCATGGTGCTTGAAGCGAAAACAAGTTGTACAATAAAAAACATTATTGTTTCACAAATGACAATTTCCATTGCAGAGTTTGTAGCTCCATCTGACTTATTGTTAATCTGGCCCTGGTCCCGATGGTGGGTGTTGCTTAGGGACGGTACTCTAATGTGAAGCTAGGGTTAATGGCTGGTTAGCATATTGCCCTACCCCCACTGGAGACAGCACCGTTTGGAGTAGTAGTAGTAGTAGTAGTAGTAGTAGTAGTAGTAGTAGTAGTAGTAGTAGAAGTAGTGGGAAGCAGGGAGCAGGATGGCACTAGAATAGTGTGAATCAGGTGGAAGAATGAACTGTAATAGGAGGGAACTTGTCAGAAAGACGTCAGAGTAAGTGAAACAAGAATCTCCTCTGCTCCAGGGTCATCTCTCTGCATCTCCTGGGTCCTGAATGTTGTCCATCCCTCTGTGGACAATGCTGAAATCAATCTTAAACCAGATGTACAGCCAGAGAGTGTGTGATGGGAATGCTCCCATGTTCTTTATCAATGAATATGCAGGAGGATGTGCTTACCACCCCTGTCGAAGCCCGGCTTGCAAGGCCAAGGAAATTGTACCTTACATAGCATCCCATGGCCTCTCTATTCCCAAAAAAGTGGGTGATATGCCCCGATATCCAGGAAATACTGCCCACCCCCTTGCCCCCACTTTATATAAATGCCTCACCTGTCATACACAGAACAGGTCATCTGTGTGCAGTTTCCTGAACATCGGGAGACAGAACATATGCAACCACTGCTGAATCGTATGAAAAAATACTGTAGGTCATGTTTGGCACCTCTGGAGTTGAATCTCTGAAACAGTGAGCATACATGCAGTGTTTCTTCTATTAATTTAGGAACTCCTAATAAGAAGTTTGTCCTGAATGAAAGCACTGTAATAAAGTATTGCCAGACAGATTCAGTTCCAAAATCCTTATGGGGTTACTCTGTTCAGGTTTATTATGTTGACTATAGGAGGAAAATTTACTAAAATGTGAGTTTTTACATGTGAAAGATTCACTCTATTATCTTCTAAAATGTGGTAGATAGAATCTAATTGGTTGCTATGGGCAACATCTTTCACTTATAAGAACTCATTCCTACATTTACCCATAGGAGTGAATGGAGCCTTAGTGAATGAGCATTTGTCTGTTATGGTCAGGATAAATAGCAGTTTTCTCCTGCAATGTTCTTAATAACAGATTGCCCTGTGATCTAACTGGTTATATGTTAAATAGCAGTAATGTGACAGGGTCCCCAGTATGCCAGGGGGCAGTGGCGATACATGTGGACCCCATAGCAAAAGTTTGTAAGGGCCCCTAATGCTGAAAAGTGTATAAAGCACATGATACTTTGACAGGCAAAGTGGGCCCCTCTCAGCTCTGGTCCCCATAGAAGCTGCACCCCCTGCACGTATGGTAGTTTTGCCCTTGCTAGGGGGGATAGGAGAAAATCCTTCCTTGTTGTATGTGTAGTGGACTGTGACAAGCTCTTCTGTATCTGCAGTAGTTTGCCTGGTCCAAGGTGTGGCTGTTCTGCATTGTCAACTTCTCTTACCCGCTTAAGTATGCTGTGCTAACCCCGAATTTCAACAAATTGACTTCAGAAGATGATAGCTCTATTGAATGCGTGTAGCATATGAATCTGCCTGAGCCAGAAGGCATTGTCAGCCTGGGCCAGCAGGCAGTGTCAGGAGCACATGGGAACTGTCCAGCAGGAACTTTCCCACATACCCAGTGACCTTTTTGTAATTATATGCTATATTATTAATCATATACTGTAATACACAAGTGATGCTAAGAGGTCTATTAACCCTTGTTTCAACAGTAATTTCCTTATAATCAGCAATGCCCCCTTTGACTTGTGGAATCCTTATAATTCATGTTAGAGGTGCATTATGCCTATATTATCTGAATTCTATTATTAAAGGCTATTTACTGTATAAACAAAAAATGAAAGCTTTGCAAACCTGCATTGCATACAAGATCCTCTATTGTATTTGAAAATGCAATATATCTATTTTTGTGTTCATTTTTCAGTGTTTTAATAAATACCTTATTCTTCAACAACCAATTAGGCATTTACTCCCTTAGTACTACATAGCTTTTTCCCATAAGCAAGCTCTTTAGAAAATTGAATCTCGGAAATTGCACAGCTTTTACTTCATCTGTCAAACTGCAGTGTTCACTTTATTTTATATTATCTTGTGTATGTGACTAAAGTCTAAATTTGTCATTTTATAGTGACTGAACTTGAAATGTTGTACTGATACTTTGTTTTACCTTCTATAGTGATGGTACGGCAATATACATATAAAATGGAGTTTACTTTGTAATGATGTACATAAAACTGCAGACTTGTGCTTCATTTACACTTGACAAACAAGATTTATTTTTTCAATTTAGCATGCACTCTTTGTAGTTATATGTAACTGGTTATATTTTAATTATACGAAGACTGCACACCATTTTTTACAATAAAATACAAGTTTTGCAGTTAATGAAACATTGTGCACGCTGTCTATGTACCCTAGTTTACTACTTAGCTATCTGAGATACACTAAACTTTACTGTAAAAGATTCCTTATGCTAGGGTTAGGCTCTGCAGGGAGATTAGGTTTAGGAGCTAGGCATTAGGAATTTGGGTTAAGGATGGTAGAAACATACTTACAAGTAAACTGGTGGATCAGAGTTCTGCACCAGAAGTAATGGACTGTTAGGCCCTGGAAGACAGGCTAAAGCTGCTGCAGCCACCAGGAGCAGGTAAGTGACCCCTAGGTCACCAGGGACATTAGGTCCTCCACAACTTTTTTCCCGGGTGTGCATTTATTGTGTCTACCTTGTGTGTTCCTGTTTTATTTATGTACTCTTTTCTATAATCTATTTAGATCACTATGGTACCTCTTAAATATCTGATGAGGACTATGAAAATAATAATAATAATAATAATAATAATAATAATAATAATAATAATAATAATAATAATAATAATAGATTTTCGCCAACCCCATGTTACAGTTTTGGTATTGAATTTGGATTAATTTTGGTGTTTTGGTTTTGGATCTGTGTTTTTATTTAAAAAAAATATATATAAAATCATGTATTGTGGGTCTATTTTATTTTGATAGGCATTATTACCCACAATGTCATTTATTTCCAGTCAATTTCGACCACCTCACAGCTGAAACTATTATTCACTAAAATTGGCCAATGGCTAAATTCAGCAAGAAAGCAGCTGCACAAACATTCAGCATGTTTATCTGTTTAACAATGTGTTTCAAAATAGTATTGTATTAGAGCTATAACCAATAAAAATGCACAAAACAGCTGTTTTCTAAGAGACCTGTCACTGTCCCACTGCATGAATGAAGTCATGTGGCTAAATTTCCAAAATCTCAATTCAAAATTCCCAATTTGATCACCGAACTTAACTCTATTGGTCTAATCTCCTCGAAAAGATTGGGTTCTGGTGCAAAAGGCTAAAAAATTATACTTTGTTTATAAAAAGGTACAATGTTTATGAAGAATAATGTGTTACAAAGAAAAACAGTGACAGAAGTTTTTACATTGGTTTCCAATTGGAAAATAAAGTAAAAAAACTTGCAAATAACACGCAGAAACCTATTCTTGGAAAACACAGTAGAACACGATGGAACAGTCCAGGGGCAGAAGATGAATTTAAAATGGTCCAGGGAGATTTTGTAGAAATGGCCCAACTTGGACATCACCAGAAGTATAACATACTGTGTAGCCATGGCAGCATCACTGGATGGAAGAGTTGCTGTACTGCAATGATGGAATAACAGTATGAATGTGTTCAATGCAGTGTAATGTGCACTGGTTGGCTGAACAGGCCTTATATAGGGGACTTCGTTGGCGGGGCATTGTTCTTAATACGCCCCTGGAACAGTCTCTCAATCAGATTGATCCCTCAGAGTTGAACCCTGAACAAAGGAGCTCAGGCTTTTTATCAGCAGAGCATCACGCCTGATCTCATCTACATATCTGCTGATTGGCTGATTAGGTAGTTAGGTATGTGATCTCCGTGAACTGCTAAAATCGCTTTTAACTAAAATCCTCATAATTTGCCCTATGAAATAATTACATTATTTTCTGCTGTTGTAGCTACAAAATTAATGTAATGCAAATCTGATGTTTTATGAGATTGGATTGGCTTAATATTAATATCTTTGAAACTGCAATTCTAAAAGATTTGCAAATTACACCCAACCTGAGAATAGACTTGACATATCTTTATGGCAATTTATATGCTCCTAGTGATTATGTGAATATTGAACTTACATCATACCCCACATGTAAGGTGATGACACTTTGATCTCTGCTTAACCTAAATACTTTTTCCATGTACACTGCTCTTTGTCTACCTCTATTGGTTTTGGTATAGATGAATACATACAAGAAATCACTTTGTTACCTAGGACCTGCCATTTTAAGAGGCATCTTCCTGGACAGTGACAGGTTAAGCATAATTAATGTACTTTTAGATTGGCAATCATTTTCCTCAGATTCTTCTGAGGACTTACTGTAAGATGTCTAGGAGCAGGGTCTTTCTATGCCCTTACTTTTAAAAAACAGTTATCCTGTAAGGTATAGAAATTAACCTAGAAATCAACAGTCTAATGGAACTTCCTCTTTCTGATTAGGGATGTGCACTGGGCACTTTTCTTGCTTCATGAAATGCATTTTGGTATCGCGGCAGTGTTTTGGATCTGGATCTGTTCCAAACCACCACCATTTTCGTGTTTTGTGTTTCGTGTTTTTGGTTCTGATTTTTTTTTTTTTAAAGCATAAAAACTGCTAAAATCGCAGAATTTTTTTTTTTTGCTCCTACAATATTATTAACCTCAATATAATTAATTTCCAATCATTTCCAGTCTATTCTGAACACCTCACAATATTGTTTTAGGACAAAAGGTTGCACAGAGGTAGCTGTATAACTATGCTAAGCCACGCAAGTGTGCGGCACAAACACGTGGCTCATCTAGGAGTGGCACTGTAGCGGCAGACAGGATGGCAGAAAAATGAGGCCCCAAAAAAGCACATAATGGCAAAAAAAGGTGCAAGATGGAATTGTCCTTGGGCCCTCCCACTCACCCTTATGTTGCTTAAATAGGACATGCACACTTCAACAAACCAATCATTTCAGCAACAGGGTCTGCCAAACAACTGTGGCTGAAATGATTGGTTTGTTTGGGCCCCACAAAAAAAGAAGAAAGTCACCTCTCCCTGTCCAAACTGGCTCTATAGAGGCAAGATGTCATCCTCATCCTCACCCAATTCATTTTGATGAACATCATCTCCACATTTTGCAGAAGCAACCTTCTACCTGCTCACTGACCAGGTTCCCCGCTGCGCTAAAAATTCTTTCAGAGTACACACTGGAGGGGGGACAACTCAGGTAAAATAGAGCCAGTTTGACTCTGTACAGGGGCTTCCAAACTGCCTTTTTTTCTTGCCAGTACAGGTAAGGACTGTCTGACATGTCTACTTGGATGCTGTCACCAAAGTAATCCTCCACCACAGTGAATGGAAGGTCTGGCATGATGGGAAGGTCCGGCATCTCAACCACAACAACCCTTGGACTCTCCTTGGGGATTTGTGATACCGTGTCTTTAGAAGGTTGAGTTCTTTGTTGTCTTTTTGTTGACAGCTTAACACTCTTTAATTTTCTAGGGGGGGGGGATGAGGAGGAGGGCTGTGATCGTCGTGTGAAGCTGTGAAACCGTTCCTTTGCACTCCGTGTGGTAAATGGCATATTGGCAAGCCTACATTTCTACTCCAAGGATTTATATATTTTTTTTTCTTAAACGAACTCAACTTTGCCTTTTTGGATTTCACAAGCCCTCGACGATGACATTGGCAGATGACGTTGATGGCATTTTATCATCATGTTCTATGTCTTGACTAGTGGCAGCAGCTTCAGCACTTGGAGGAAGTGGTTCTTGTACTATTGGAGCCTCCATATTTTGGTTCTCCATTATCTTTCTGGAGTACAGTCACACAGCAGCAGACACAGAAAAATTGAAAAGGATTATTATTAAGGAATTTAAGTCAGTAACCCTTATTGTCCAAACAAATTAGATTGATTATCTTGCAGCACCAGCATGCACACAGGTGAGGTGAGACTTGTGTAGTACCCTGTTCCAGCTAACAGTCACACAGCAGCAGACACAGAAAAATTGAAAAGGATTATTATTATTAAATCAGTAACCCTTATTGTAAAAAACAATATTTAGTATTTTTTGCAGCACAGATGTGTGGTGTGCACACAGGTGAGGTGAGACTTGTAGTACCCTGTATAAGCTTACAGTCACACAGCAGCAGAGCAGCAGACACATGAAAAAATACACTAACTACACTAACACTAACACAGTCAGCAGTGTAGTAGTTAAAATTTTAAACTACTACACCCCGCAGGTTGTCACTATCAGCAGTGTATTAGTTAAAACTACTACACCACACAGGTTGCAGTGGGGCGGGAGAGTGAGCACGTGGGCAGGCGCCAGGGAAGACTGCCAGACACATGTACACTGTTCAATCTCCTAGACTGGAGTAAACATGGCGCCCGCCAAGCCGTCCTTATATAGTGATAGTGTCCGGATCTCGCGAGATCCAACAGTGGCGTGCTCCGGGCCTGGGTGGGAATACCCGAACAAGCTTGAGAGTGCGTTCGGATTGGGGGGTGTTCGGGGGTGTCCGGATTCCCCGAATCTGAACTCACTCATCTCTTTTTCTGATTGAACAGACTTATACTAGAACATTAAAAGAACATAACAAAGGCATTCAGGTCACCTGTCCCCTGACTTTGGAGTTGCAGAAACCAATTAATATATGACTTTTAATTAACAATCTAGTATCACAAACACACACAAAATCATAGTTGTTCCACAATCACGGACATGTTTACTTGGAACATATATGCATATGTTGTGTACTACATATGGTGAACTTGCAGTCATCTGTGTATTGGAAAGGCCACTAGGCCATTTAAAGAAAGATTAGTGCACCAACAGTCATCAATTAGGCATGCTCTCAGTGTGAGAGAGAATAACCAGCCAATAGTGCATGATATTGGAGACTTCAAACACATTTTAGTTACTATATATTATGGTTGTGACATAAAGTTCTTTTGCAACTGGATATTTAGACTTCACAAAGTATTGTCATGGGAAAGGTTATTTGTGGACCAGAATGAGACTGGAGTACGGGGCCCTGTCTTGCACAGACCATAAATGTTACAGGCTCTATAAAAGGTTTATTCATGCATTAGTGTGAATATGACAAGATAATATTAAATGGCAACAGAAATGAAAACAGACCACAATAATTATAAATAAATGCCCTGCCCCATAGAATGTGCTGAGAGGATGCAGGTCAGTCACAGTAGTGCTCATGCTACTGGGGGTGAGCTGGAAGAAGACTTGCTGGGCAGAAACACAGGGCTGGAAGAATGCAGGCCAAGCATACTGTAACAAAGTAGTACCTTGAGTGGAGTTTAGTGGTGATCGGGAAGAATGAGCAGGACCAGGGCCGGCGCTACCCACTCAGCAGCTCCTGCAAAGCAGGGAGGCGCCATGCTGAAAAGGCGCTGTCTCCCTCCCTGCTCTGCTAAAGCTGCCTCAGCCCTCACTGTCACTGCCTCATGCACACCGCCCGCAGCACCTGTCTGACAGCGTGCGGCAGTATGGAGAGGCAGAGCAGCTCCCTGCACCGCGCACACACTGTCCTCCTCCTGCGACCTGTCCCCTGTTCCTCACAGACACTTGAGCCGAGGCATGTAGCACTGTCTGTGAATGCCTGGATGACATGTCCGGATCCGCCCCCTACCCATTGCTCCCTGCGCCTGTCAGCTGTCAATCAAATGACAAACAGGCAGCGCCGCCTCCCCTTTCTTTCCTCTTCTCAGTGTGCTGTGCCAGTGCCGCTGCCAGTCCTCAACACTCCGCCCCCTCTATCTCCTCCCCTCTTCTTCCATCTCCTACTTCTCTCCCCTCCTTTCCCCCTCAGTCACGAGTGCTGCACATACTTTTTGTACTGCTTTCGGATCGCATCACACACCGTACGATGCAATGCGATCTAGCCCATAGTGTATGCAATTCTCGCAGCGTGTATGGGCACCTTTAGTGCCTGCAACATTTTGCGGACACAGCACTGAGATGGTGTATGCATACATGTACATGTACCCGAGATCCTCCATAGGATCGCATGTTGCATACACTCCCACAATCGGACTGCAGCTTGTTGCAATGGCAATGTGAAGGGGCGCAAAATGTATGGTTTGCAGGAGGGCTCCGGACACCCTAGCACCGGCCCTGAGCAGGACACAACAGGTACAGGTAGTCTGATAGTCTGACACAGCAGGAGCAGTTACCTGGATTAAATCAAAGTGCAGACAGCAGTGCAGGTTATGACAATATACTGGATGAGCAGAGCACAGCAGGTGCAGGTTCCTGGATTGAACCAAAGTGCAGACATCAGTTCAGGTTACCAAGAAGTACTGGATGAGCATAGTACAGCAGGTGCAGGCTACCACAATGTTGTGGATGAGCAGAGTACAGCAGGTGCAGATTACCCTGATGTACAGGATAAGCAGAGCACAGTAGATGCAGTTACCGGGATTTAACCAAAGTGCAGACAGCGGTGAAGGTTACTAAATTATACTGTTGTGCAGAGCACAGCAGGTGCAGTTACCAGGATTGAACCAGATGAGCAGAGTACAGCAGTTTACCATGATGTACCAGATGAGCAGAGCACAGCAGGTGCAGGTGCCAAGATTGAACCATAGTGCAGACAACAGTGCAGATAACCAAGATGTACCAATGAGCAGAGCACAGCAGGTGCAGTTGTCAGGATTGAACCGCAGTATAGCCAGCAATGTAGGTTTCCGGGATTGAATTGGATGAGCAGATCACAGCAAGTGTAGGTACCGGAATTGGACCGAAGTGCAGCCAGCAGAATAGATTACCAGAATTGGACCGGATGAGCAGATCACAGCAGGGGCAGGAACCAGGATTGAACTAAAGTGCGACCAGCAGTGTAGGTTACAGGGATTAAACGGGATGAGCAGACCATGGCAGATGCAGGAATTGGGATTAACCAATGAGCAGTGTAGAGCAGCTGCCTGGGAACAGACTTATACTCCTGGCTGAAAAGGTGATTGGCCATGACACTTTAGCTAACCGAATTGTGTGAGGTTACTAAGTCCAGAGTGGTCAGCTGACTCAGACTGTCATGGCCATACCCAGTACTGGGCCTAGAGGGAAACTCCTGTATAGCAGAACCACATAGACACTGTAATGGCTGTAGAGGAGGAGACGCCATGAACATACTGGGATATATGTATAAGGCCAGCAAGGGCTGACACATGGGCCCTTATTCTGATCAGTGCGGATATATCCGCGTGCGTTCGGGCCGCCGATGTTTTGTGTCTGTGCATGTGCAGAGGCGTCTCTGCGCATGTGCGAGCGGGGCGTACGGCCAAATCCCGCATGATCTGTGAACACTCCGAACAGGGGGTGGAGAGGGGCGTGAAGGGCTATTTGGGCTCATTACCATATGCATACGCCCCGTGTTTCATGGGCGTTCCCATGCAAACGCTTGGCGTACGTATGGTAATGCAGTCGTGACGCACGTGTAGGGGGCGGACATATGACATCGCCGGATGTCAGCTGCCCGCCCAGATCCCTGCTTTTGCACGGAAACATGTCCGTGTGGTCTGAGGTTGCGGGAGCTGGTGGAGCATTCGGTCCTGCATTTGATGGTCTGCGACCATCGAATGATGGGGGAGGTTCCCTTAGATGGAGGAGGCGTATTCCGTGAAAAATACACGTGCGGTCCGTTCGGCCAGCTTCTTACCGCATACGGACGGAGTTGGCGATCCGTATGGAAGGCGGGGTTTCGCACGCACGGTCCTGGCCGCATATTCGGCTCCGGCCGCACCGATCAGAATAAGGGCCATGGAGCTCAAGTATATAACCTGTGCCTCTGCGTGTGGCAGATAAAGTACCCGTCAGGGTAGCATTGCAAAACCACGCATTGTGACAAGCACTGTATATCCTAATGAGATTAATGAGATTTTATAGTGGATTTTTATAGATCCATATAGAAAGTATCCACTATATTATTAAAAAATCTATTTATCATTTCACATAGAATGTAATTTAGGTGAATAGTACTGTATTTATACTCTATGTGCAGTATTATGTTTAAACATATGCAGCTATAAATGTTAATAACATTGGGGCAGATTTCATAAGCCTGGTGAAGTAACAAAAATTTGATAAGTGTAAGGAATAACAGGAATAACAGCAATCAGCCCCTAACTGTCATACTACAGAATAGGTTGGAAAATGGCAGTTATGAGCGGAATGGCTTTAGGATTATAACCTTCCACTTTATTACCACTTTATCACTTCAACAGGCTTAATAAATCTGCCTTATTCTTGCTTATTGCTTTCATTTCTATAGCAATGCCATCTGGTTGCGATCCTGGGAGAGTCATACTGCAAGTGTCCTAACATATATGTTAAAAATTGCCTTATGATATAATTTATATTTTAATATTTGCAGAATGTTTTATCCTTATGCTTTAGTATTGTAAAATGTACTGTAGTAACATTTCAAAAATAGGTCACACAAAGATCTTTATTTAATGAAATTATGATATTTCAATATGTCTGAGCAGCCATTGTTTATTTAACTATCATCATAGTGATGAAACATTGTGGAACTTAAAAATTAAAATATTCCTTTTGAAATTGCATTTAACATAATCACAACTGCATTACAGTATCATATTATTGTAAAAAGTCAAATCTCTGTCACCTCACTTTATCTACCAAATCACAACCAACAAAGCAGAAAACTGAATTATTCTCAGCTGTTAGATTTCTTAATTTAATATTTACAGTGTGTTTCTTCTTATCCGGCTCAAAAATGAGGCAAGTATTTGTGCCATGTCACAAAACAGGAACCACTGTCAGAGAAATTCTATTCATGGTGATAACCTACAAGTGTTCAAAGGCCATTCCACACATATCCTGCAGAAATGTAATGCATTATTGGTGCATATTACATGGGATAGATAACAATCATTATCTAAATTTGATTATTATTATTATTATTATTATTATTATTATTATTATTATTATTACTATTATTATTATTAATAGTAGTAGTAGTAGTAGTAGTAGTAGTAGTAGTAGTATAAGTATAAGTATTGTTCTTTAACCCCTTAAGGACGCGGCCTATTTGAGCCCAAAGGACGCAGCCCTATTTTTCAAATCAGACATGTGTCAATTTATGTGGGAATAACTTTCTAATGCTTTTACTTATCCAACTGATTTTGAGATTGTTTTCTCGTGACACATTGTACTTTAAGTTAGTGGCAAATTTTGGTCGATACAGTCTGTGTTTTTTTGTGAAAAATACCAAAATTTGGAAAAAAAATTGAAAATTTAGCAATTTGCAAAATGTTAAATTTTCTGCTTGTGAGACAAATAATCATACCACTCAAAATAGTTAATAACTAACAAAGACCATATGTCTACTTTATGTTGCCATCATTATTTCAACCTCCTTTTAATTTTTTTGGACACTAGGAGGCTTAAAATATAAATAGCAAATTCTCAAATTTTCAAGAAAATTTCAAACACTGATTTTTTTAGGGACCAGTTCAGTTCTGATGTGACTTTGAGGGACTTGTATGTGAGACACCCCCATAAATGATGCCATTTCAAAAACTGCACCCCTCACAGTATTCAAAACAGCATTTTGGAAGTTTGTTAACCCTTTAGGTGTTTCACAGGAATTAAAACAAAGTGTAGGTGAAATTTCAAAATTTCATTTTTTTAGCAGATTTTCAATTTTAATACATTTTTCTAAGGAACACAGTAGATTTTACTAGAGAAATGTGACTAAAAATTGATTCCCCCAATTCTTTTGTTTTCATAAATATCCTATATGTGGCCCTAATGTGCACGTTGACCAAACCACAGGCTTCATAATAGAAGAAGCACCTACTTGATTTTGGAGCCTCCTTTTTATGAGATTATTTTTTATGCACCATGTAGGTTTCTAGGCACCATAAGATGCTAAAAGTTAGGAACCTCCCCCACAAGTGACCCCATTTTGCAAACTACACCCCTCAGGGAATTCATCTAGGGGTATAGTGTACATTTCAAACCCCCAGGGGTTTCACCAATTTTGGTACAACTGGGCTGTGAAAATGCAAAATTACATTTTTTTACACAAAAATGCAGTTCTGGCTCAAAATTTTTCATTTTCACAAGGAATGAAGGAGACAAAGCACCCCAAAATCTGTGCCGCAATTTCTCCCGAGTACGGCAATGCCTCATATGTGACCAAAAAATACCATTTGGGTGCATGGCAGGACTCAGAAGGGAAGGAGTGATATTTGGATTTTGCAGCACAGATTCTGGTGGAATGAATGGTGGGTGCTATGTCGCATTAGCAAGACCCCCGAAGCACGAATACAGTGGAACCCCCCCACAAGTGACCCCATTTTGCAAACTACACCCCTCAGGGAATTCATCTATGGGTATAGTGAGTACTTTGACCCCACTGGTGTTTTGTCAAATTGTTAGGCATCGATACGTGAAAATGAAAAATGTCATTTTTTCCATTAATTTGTAGATTCACCCCATAATTTTATACTTCCACAAAGGGCAATAGTAGAAAAAGCACCCCAAAATTTGTTACACAATTTCTCCTGAGTATGGCAATACCCCATATATGGTTGTAAAACGCTATTTGGGCAGACAGCAGGCTTCAGAAGGGAAGGTGCACCATTTGGCGTTTTTGGCGCAGATTTTGCTGGAATGGTTTTCATGCGCCATGTTGCATTTGCAGAACCCCTGTTGTATCAGAGCAGTCAAAAACCCCAACAAGTGATACCATTTTGTAAACTACACCCCTCAAGGAACTCATCTATGGGTATAGTGAGTACTTTGACCCCACTGGTGTTTTGTCAAATTGTTAGGCATCGATACGTGAAAATGAAAAATGTCATTTTTTCCATTAATTTGTAGATTCACCCCATAATTTTATACTTCCACAAAGGGCAATAGTAGAAAAAGCACCCCAAAATGTGTTACACAATTTCTCCTGAGTATGGCAATACCCCATATATGGTTGTAAAACGCTATTTGGGCAGACAGCAGGCTTCAGAAGGGAAGGTGCACCATTTGGCGTTTTTGGCGCAGATTTTGCTGGAATGGTTTTCATGCGCCATGTTGCATTTGCAGAACCCCTGTTGTATCAGAGCAGTCAAAAACCCCAACAAGTGATACCATTTTGTAAACTACACCCCTCAAGGAACTCATCTATGGGTATAGTGAGTACTTTGACCCCACTGGTGTTTTGTCAAATTGTTAGGCATCGATACGTGAAAATGAAAAATGTCATTTTTTCCATTAATTTGTAGATTCACCCCATAATTTTATACTTCCACAAAGGGCAATAGTAGAAAAAAGCACCCCAAAATTTGTTACACAATTTCTCCTGAGTATGGCAATACCCCATATATGGTTGTAAAACGCTATTTGGGCAGACAGCAGGCTTCAGAAGGGAAGGAGTGCCATTTTATCACAGAGTTTGCTGGAATGGTTTTCGGGCGCCATCTTGCATTTGCAGAGCCCATATTGTACCTGTGCAGTGGAAATCCCAAGCAAGTGATACCTTTTTGTTACTAGCCCCCCTCATGGAACTCACTTACGGCCGTAGTGAGCATTTTGACCCCACTGGTGTTTTGTCAAATTGTTATGGGCTGTGAAAATAAAAAAAAATAATTTTTTCCATTAATATGTAGCTTTAGATCAAAATGTGCCATTTTCACAAGGGTTAATAGGAGAAATTGTGTAACATATTATGGGGTGCTTTTTCTCCTGAGTATGGCAATAGCATATATGTGTTTGTAAATTTCTGTTTGGACACATGGCAAGACTCAGAAGGGAAGGTAATGGCATGCGGCTCTTTGTACAAGCTGTGTGGAGTACATTAAAATTCAAGGGAAGTGTGATATATCTTAAAACAATCTTTGATACACGGGTTGTGTGGGGCAGGTTTCACATTGGTAAGTTGTGTCCTTTCTTATCCCCTTTTTGTAGCATACTCTACATCGTTTCTGGGACCTTCCTTTCTTTCCAGTGTGGGGGACTTCACTCGGAAAATGTTGCCCTGGTACAATTCGCGAGGCCTCGCTTCCAGAAGTACTAGGGCCCCCCTGTTCCTGGTTGCCAAAAATAAGGGCCTTTATTACTGCCTCTTGGTACTCCAGGAATGTCCCCCTTTGGCCTGCACATCGATGTAGTACAAATGCGTTGTACAGTGCCATTTGTACTATGTGTACAGCTAATTTTTTATACCAGAACCTTGTTTTTCTGGTCGACCCCCCCCCCCATGTACCTATTATAATCCACAATGCAGTTGGGTTTTGGGGTTTCGGTACTTGTGCCCCGCACTGGGACAGGAGTGCTGCTATGGCCATGCACTGTTGTCAAGATAAGGACATCTCTCTTGTCCCTATACTTGACACACAGTACATTGTCGCTGCATAATGCCCTGCTCTCGCCCCTTTTAAGTGTTTGCCCAAGCAGCGACCTAGGGAGGCTTCTATTATTTTTACGTGCAGTGCCGCATGCCACAGTACTTCTGGAAGCGAGGCTTTTGAATAGTGGGACGCTGGTATAGAAATTATCCAGGTACAGGTGGTATCCCTGGTCCAGCAGTGGGTGCACCAAATCCCACACTATCTTCCCACTAATTCCGAGTAAGGGGGGGCATTGTGGGGAGTCTATTTTTGTGTCTCTACCTTCATATATCCTAAATTTGTGTGTGCACCCTGATGTACTCTCACACAGCTTGTACATCTTCACGCCATACCTTGCCCTCTTACTTTGCAGGTACTGGCGGAATTGGAGCCTCCCTTTGAAATGTACCAGGGACTCATCTATTGAAATGTGCTTCTCGGGGATGTATGCCTGGGCAAACTTGGTACTAAAATGGTCTATTAGGGGTCTAAGTTTATATAACCGGTCATAATTGGGGTCATCCCGGGGTGGGCACTGTGCATTATCCCTATAATGGAGAAACCTAAGGATCGCTTCGAAGCGGGTCCTTGACATAGCCACACGGAACATTGGTGTATTGTATAAGATGTCTGTGCTCCAGTAGGACCTAATCGTGGGCTTCTTCACTAGCCCCATGCACAGTACAAGGCCCCAAAATATAACCATTTCATTTTTATGTACAGGGGTCCACTTGCGGGGCTGGGCATAATTAGAGGTGGGGTTTTGCTCAATAAATTGTTGGGCATAAACATTAGTCTGGGTGACCATTAGATCAACTAAATCATCACTAAATTTTTTTTTAAAAAAGTCCAGCTCTCTGAACCCTGCTGAATTGAATTGTATTCCTGGATTCCCTGTGAACTCAGGGACCTGGGGTACGTAGTTTTCAGGGGTTGTCCATGTGGGGTCAGAGGACTCGACTACTGCAGTGGGAGTCCTGCGTTGCCTCCTCGGGGGTTCATCAGAGTCACTAGATGATGAAGAGGATGACAAACGGAAATTTGTCTCATCCTCGCTAGCAGACTCAGTTTCAGAGGCCAGAAACGCGTATGCCTCCTCGGCAGTATATGTTCGTTGGGCCATAGTTTTATTGGTGTATGTATTTATGAAGTGCTTCAACACGTGTGGGGTTTTGTAGCACTGACAATGTGCAAATGCACTGCAAAAATTATGGTGTGCGAATGCACTGAAAAATTATGGGGTACAAATGCACTGAAAAATTATAGTGTACAAGTAACGCACAGAAAAAATTATGGGGTACAAATGCACCGAAAAATTATGGGGTACGAGTAACGCACAAAAAAAATTATGGGGTACAAATGCACCGAAAAATTATGGGGTACGAATAACGCACAGAAAAAATTATGGGGTACAAATGCACCGAAAAATTATGGGGTACGAGTAACGCACAGAAAAAATTATGGGGTACAAATGCACTGAAAAATTATGGGGTACGAATAACGCACAGAAAAAAATTATGGGGTACAAATGCACCGAAAAATTATGGGGTACGAGTAATGCACAGAAAAAATTATGGGGTACAAATGCACCGAAAAATTATGGGGTACGAGTAACGCACAGAAAAAATTATTGGGTACAAATGCACCGAAAAATTATGGGGTACGAATAACGCACAGAAAAATTATGGTGTACGGATAAGGTACAGAAAAATTATACGGATCACAACACACAAAATTAGGTGGTGACTACATGGAGGGTGATCACAGCACAGATGACCACAGGGAGGGTGATCCCAGCACAGATGACCACAGGGAGGGTGATATAGGCAGGGGTGACCACAGGGAGGGTGATCCCAGCACAGATGACCACAGGGAGGGTGATCACAGCACAGATGACCACATGTAGGGTGATCACAGCACAGATGACCACAGGGAGGGTGATCACAGCACAGATGACCACAGGGAGGGTGATCCCAGCACAGATAACCACAGGGAGGGTGATATAGGCAGGGGTGACCACAGGGAGGGTGATCCCAGCACAGATGACCACAGGGAGGGTGATATAGGCAGGGGTGACCACAGGGAGGGTGATCCCAGCACAGATGACCACAGGGAGGGTGATCACAGCACAGATGACCACAGGGAGGGTGATCCCAGCACAGATGACCACAGGGAGGGTGATATAGGCAGGGGTATTGTGGTGATCAGCGCAATTTTACACAGCCTAAACAGCCTAAACTCTAACACAGCTCTGACACAGCTCTGACACAGCTTCTCCTTAAGAGGCTCTAACACGAGTGAGCCCGGGAAGAGAAGCAAAACATCCCTTTTTCAATAGAAAGGCTGTGATTGGTTAGTCAGGACTGACTGACCAATCACAGCGATCGGCGGGGCGGGACCACTCTGATTGGTCCGCCGGCGCACTGACACGATCGGCTGCTGTCGATGACAGCAGCCATCTTTACTATGTCACCTTGTCACTTGACAAGGCAACATGACACGGCGGGGACGTACCGGTACGGCAAGGTGCGCGAACTACCCCGCTGCCGTGACGTACCGGTACGTCCGCGGGCGGGAAGGGGTTAAATCACCTGCTGTTTCAGTCAATTCCCTATAAAATAGTAAACACAACAGCAGTTGCCTAAAGTATACTGCATAAATAAAGTGATTTTTATGTTTTAATTTTAAGACAGTCTCAGATATACTATGTTCTCATTGCTGCCCCTTCAAAATCCCGTGTTTTTGTTTTCTGGTTTTTGGCAGTGCACAGATCATCTCAGCTCACAGACCCTGCTCATACTGCACCTGTCTGCCTTGTTCACACTGCTTCCCTAGTCTGCCCTGCCAAAAAGTGTGAGGAATCTAAGAGCAGCTTGTATTGGCTGTTGAAAAGCAGCTTTGATTGGCTGTTTAACGAACAGCTTTGATTGTCCATACAGCCACCAACTCTCATCCTCTGGTTGAGATTGTGCACCGTGTAGTAATGCTTAAAAAGTTCTGTAAGTTTGTTCACAACCTGTTGCTGGGTTTTATGAATGCCATGGGCAGACAGTATTTTTGAAATGCTGTAGTACACTGTGGAATCCTTGACAGTGCCAGTCACTTGCTTCTTTATTTCCTCCCCCCCTCTCATCATCAGCAGCTCCAGCACCTCCTCGTCCCTCCAGTGTGCCTTGCCTCATTTCCTCTCTGCAGCATTAAATTGATGTCACTTGATCTCATTCCCCAATCAGCTTGCTTTTTCAAGTCCTGTGTGAAAAACCCAGGTCGTGCCTGTTCACACTGGCAGACACCCGGGTAATTCCTAGCATAACACCCAGGAATTCCACTCACACCCATTCACACTAAGACAAGACACAAGAAATTACTGCTTGCCCTGGCAAAAGCACAGGTTTTTTTTGTGGGGTATTACGGACAGTACTTAAGCTACAGTACTGTGTATGTGTTGGATGCACACCTCGAACTATTGTGTTCTATTTCAATTCTTCCCAACAGCATATTTGGAAACAAATATGGAGTAAACAACTGATCTACGCCTTCCACTGTCAAATTATGCAGGTTATACAATTCTGTATACTGTGTATATACTGTATAAAATCCAATAAATCTATTCTACCACCTGTAATATACAATAGCTATAACAATCATTGCTGTACATTGTCAATATTTCTTTAACCTGCAATTATCTAATTGTAGTACTTGTACAGAGCATCGAACATTAAAAAAAGGAACAATGAGATTGCTTGACTTAATTATTCATGAAACAGGCATGCAATGCCCATTAAAACAGAAGTGAAGCTTGCGTTATCTAATTTAAGTACTGTAGGTCATTTTCCAACAAGTTCTTTTATGTATTTTACTCTACATTCTTTCATATTATTAACACTTTTTATTTTATTATTTTCATGTGCATTTTTCTTTTTGTGCATGTACTGTATTAAGTTCTTTCTAAAAAAACAAACACTCCAATTAAACAGGCATAAGTTCAGGGACCTTCCGTGAATCCACCCTGCAGAATTTCACTTACTTGGATCCTCAATGACTTGGTGCATATACTTTAGAATGCACTGCGTTCGCATAGTGGTGCTACACTCTGTTAAATGCCATTGTTTTACATTTTTATTGTGTGTCCACAATCCACAGATTTGCTTTTCTAGTTTCATCAAAGAAAATGACAATGAGCACTGATGCCAATGATGATCAGCTACTCTAAATGCAACATGTTCTAGCATAGCCCCATGTGTCTTATGGCTATGGGTATATGCACTGTCTTCTTTGAAAAGTTTTCTCTCTAGTAAGCTGTGCAACTGCATATTAATAACATTGTCTGCGGAGATAAAACAATCAATAAATCAAATCTGAAATTTAAAAAATCCTAATTCTATTGCAATAACCCCAACAAACACACTTCTGATAATAAAATACTACACTAAAATACCGGTACTTGTTTCCTAGCACGGCGCCCATCGCATCGCAGACCATAAGGCATACGATGGTATGTGATGCGATGTTATGCGATGGCAGCCGATGTTATACAATTTTAAATTGTATATCATCGCATTGTATGCCATTGTATGGCATATACAATGGTATGCGATTTAAAATTGTTTGCACACTAAGAACTACCCATTTCTTTCACTTGTACATTAACCCCTTCCCGCCGCAGCCTGTTTTTGCCTTCCTGACAGAGCCCTTTTTTTTCAAATCTGACATGTATCACTTAAGTGGGGATAACTTTTTTTTGCTTTTACTTATCCCAGTGATTTTGAGATTGTTTTCTCGTGACACATTGTACTTCAAATTAGTGGTAAATTTGGGTCGATACAGTCTGTGTTTTTTTGTGAAAAATAAGAAAATGTCGTAAAAAAATGGAAAATTTAGCAATTTTCAAAATGTTAAATTTTCTGCTTGTGAGACAAATAATCATACCACTCAAAATAGTTAATAACTAACATAGACCATATGTCTACTTTATGTTTCCATCATTATTTCAACCTACTTTTAATTTTTTGGACACTAGGAGGCTTAAAATATGAATAGCAAATTCGCAAATTTTCAAGAAAATTTCAAACACTGATTTTTTTAGGGACCAGTTCAGATCTGATGTGACTTTGAGGGACTTGTATGTGAGACACCCCCATAAATGATGCCATTTCAAAAACTGCACCCCTCACAGTATTCAAAACAGCATTTTGGAAGTTTGTTAACCCTTTAGGTGTTTCACAGGAATTAAAACAAAGTGTAGGTGAAATTTCAAAATTTCATTTTTTTTTGCAGATTTGCAATTTTAATACATTTTTCTAAGGAACACAGTAGATTTTACTAGAGAAATGTGACTAAAAATTGATTCCCCCAATTCTTTTGTTTTCATAAATATCCTATATGTGGCCCTAGTGTGCACGTTGACCAAGCCACAGGCTTCATAATAGAAGGAGCACCTACTTGATTTTGGAGCCTCCTTTTTATGAGATTATTTTTTAGGCACCATGTAGGTTTCTAGGCACCATAAGATGCTAAAAGTTAGGAACCCCCCACAAGTGACCCCATTTTGCAAACTAAACCCCTCAGGGAATTCATCTAGGGGTATAGTGTACATTTCAAACCCCCAGGGGTTTCACCAATTGTGGTACAACTGGGCTGTGAAAATGAAAAATTAAATTTTTTACACAAAAATGCAGTTCTGGCTCAGAATTTTTCATTTTCACAAGGAATGAAGGAGACAAAGCACCCCAAAATCTGTGCCCCAATTTCTCCTGAGTACGGCAATGCCTCACATGTGACCAAAAAATACCATTTGGGTGCATGGCAGGACTCAGAAGGGAAGGAGTGATTTTTGGATTTTGCAGCTCAGATTCTGGTGGAATGTTGGTGGCTGCTATGTCGCATTAGCAAGACCCCCGAAGCACCAATACAGTGGAACCCCCCCACAAGTGACCCCATTTTGCAAACTACACCCCTCAGGGAATTCATCTAGGGGTATAGTGTACATTTCAAACCCTCAGGGGTTTCACCAATTGTGGTACAACTGGGCAGTGAAAATGAAAAATTATTTTTTTTACACAAAAATGCAGTTCTGGCTCAAAATTTTTCATTTTCACAAGGAATGAAGGAGACAAATCACCCCAAAATCTGTGCCCCAATTTCTCCCGAGTACGGCAATGCCTCATATGTGACCAAAAAATACCATTTGGGTGCATGGCAGGACTCAGAAGGGAAGGAGTGATATTTGGATTTTGCAGCACAGATTCTGGTGGAATGAATGGTGGGTGCTATGTGGCATTAGCAAGACCCCCGAAGCACCAATACAGTGGAACCCCCCCACAAGTGATCCCATTTTGCAAACTACACCCCTCAGGGAATTCATCTAGGGGTATAGTGTACATTTCAAACCCCCAGGGGTTTCACCAATTGTGGTACAACTGGGCTGTGCAAATGAAAAATTACATTTTTTTACACAAAAATGCAGTTCTGGCTCAAAATTTTTCATTTTCATAAGGTATGAAGGAGAAAAAGCACCCCAAAATCTGTGCCCCAATTTCTCCCGAGTATGGCAATGCCTCATATGTGACCAAAAAATACCAGTTGGGTGCATGGCAGGACTCAGAAGGGAAGGAGTGATTTTTGGATTTTGCAGCTCAGATTCTGGTGGAATGAATGGTGGGTGCTATGTGGCATTAGCAAGACCCCCGAAGCACGGTGAAATGATGAACCTAATAATCCATAGATGTGTGGTATATTTTAAAACACTCCTTTATACATAGGCCGGGTTTGTCGGGGCAATTTTCACAGTGGAAAATAGTATCCTTTCTTATTCCCTTTTTAAAGCAAACTTTGCACCTTTTTTGTGTCCTGCCCTTTTTTGCAGTGGAGGGGATTTTGTTAGGAAAATGCTGCCCTGGTACAATACGGGGGCCAGTACTAGAAGTACTGGGGCCCTCTGCCTGCTGGTTCCCAAATATTAGGCCCTTTATGACTTCCTCTTGAAAGTGCATAAATGTCCCTCTCTGGCTGGTAGAACGGAATAGCACGTAAGCGTTATACAGTGCCATCTGGATGATATACACGGCCAGCTTCTTGTACCAGATTTTTGTTTTCCGCAGGGGACTGTACGGCTTCAGTACCTGATCTGAAAGATCCACTCCGCCCATGTACTTATTGTAATCTAGGATACAAATAGGTTTTGAGGTGTGGGTACTGGTACCTCGTACAGGGACGGAGGTGGTACTGTCTCCGTGAATTGTTGTCAGTATAAGGACATCCTTTTTGTCCTTATATTTGACCAACAACATATTTTCGGTGGATTGTGCCCTGCTTTCACCCCTTCTCAGTACTTGGGCAATGTGCGTTTTTGGGAGGCCTCTTTGGTTCTTGCGCACAGTACCGCAAGCTGCTGTACCTCTTGAACCAAGGGCCTTAAACAGGGGGATGCTAGTGTAAAAGTTATCCACATAGAGGTGATAACCTTTATCCAGGAAGGGGTGCACTAAATTCCAGACAATTTTTCCACTATCACCTACGAGGGAGGGGGGGCATTCTGGCGGTTCAATTCTTGAGTCCTTCCCTTCATATACCCTAAACCTGTGGGTGTACCCTGAGGTGCTTTCACACAGCTTATACATTTTTATGCCATACCTTGCCCTCTTATTGGGAAGGTACTGGCGGAATTTAACCCTTCCTTTAAAATGTATAAGGGACTCGTCGATACAAATAAATTTTTCAGGGATGTACATCTCTGCAAATTTGGCACTGAAATGATCAATGACCGGCCTGACTTTAAATAGCCGGTCAAAGGTGGGATCATCTCTGGGTGGGCACTGTGCATTATCGGTGTAATGTCAAAATTTAAGGATTATCTCAAAACGAGTCCGAGTCATGGCCATACGGTAAAGTGGGGTGCTGTACAGAACATCTGTACTCCAATATTGCCTAATTTCTGGCTTTTTTACTATGCCCATATGTAACACCAGACCCCAAAACGTCATCATCTCTACTGCATCTACAGGGGTCCACCTAGCAAATGATGACGTGGGGTTTTGAGCAATAAACTGCTGGGCATATAAATTACTTTGGTCCACCATTAAATTTATAAAATCATCAGAGAAAAATAATTTGAAAAAGTCAATTTCTCTGAGACCTGTTGAATCAAATTGGATTCCTGGGATGGCCAAAAACTCAGGAACCTGGGGCTCAAAATTGTCTGGTGGTGGGGTCCATACGGGATCAATCATTTGGGGGGGTCTCAGCTGCTCTACGGGGGCATCTTTGAGGGGGTCCCTCATCACTAGAGGAGGAAGACGAATCCATCAAATTCCCCGCTTGCATCACTGGCTGTGTCAGAGTCAGAGGCAAGCATGGCATATTCCTCCTCCGCTGAATACATTCTTCTGGATGACTGGGATGACATTTGGGATGACATTTGGGATGACATTTTTATTTTTGTGTTTCTGTAAGTGTAATGTTTCAACACGTGTATAGTGTAGGGGGGTACAAACTTTATTTCAACACGGGGGGTATGTAGTGTGTAGTGTGTATGTAGTGCAGAAAAAATACTTTATACAGGAATTTGATCCCAATAAAAAAAAAAAAATTGAAGGGGTTAAAAAAAAAAAAAAGGTCCTGCGCCAAAAATTGAGCACATATGTTGGTCAGTAACGTCCGTCACTGAACAGCGCTCAAAGGCAACAGGAATTTGATCCAAAAAAAAAAAAAATTATATCAACCCAGTGCCAAAAATGCTGTTCAGTGATGTACGTCACTGATCAGCGCTCAGCGGCCACAGGACACCCACAAAAGCAACGTGGGTGTAAAAACAATTTAAAAAAAATAAACCACAGCACTCTCCAAAAAAAAAAACAATTTAAAAAAACTGCAGAAAAAAAATTATATCAACCCTGTGCCAAAAATGCTGTTCAGTGATGTACGTCACTGATCAGCGCTCAGCGGCCACAGGACACCCACAAAAGCAACGTGGGTGTAAAAACAAAACCCCACTGCACTCTCCAAAAAAAAAAAACAATTTAAAAAAACTGCAGAAAAAAAATTATATCAACCCTGTGCCAAAAATGCTGTTCAGTGATGTACGTCACTGATCAGCGCTCAGCGGCCACAGGACACCCACAAAAGCAACGTGGGTGTAAAAACAAAACCCCACTGCACTCTCCAAAAAAAAAAACTGCAGATCAGTGATGCAGTGATGCAACACTGATTAGCAGTGAGGGGCAGTAGGCACACAACTGTGGGTGCAACCTGACAGGGTATATATAAAAAAAAAAAACCTGGACCCCCAAAAAGTTGCTGATCAGTTAATTTATACTGATCAGCACAAAAGGGGGGGGCAGCAGGGGGGCAGCAGTCAGTTGCACAGGCAGCACAAGCTTTGGTGCAACTGACAGGTATATATATATAAAAAAAAATAACCCCTGCACCCCCAAAAAGTTGCTAATCAGCACAGATATACTGATCAGCACAAAAGGGGGTGCAGCAGACACAAAATATAGCACTCTCTATCACTCTCTGTCACTATCTCTCACTATCTGTCACTCTATGACACTGCAGCAGCAGCACACAGGAAGTGACAAGATCCAGGAAGCATCCAGCTGCTGGCAGCACGCTACCAGCGGTGATCAGGTAAGTATCAGGCAAGGATCAGGCAAGGATCAGGTATGTATATCACGGCAGAATGGCCGGTGACCGCTCTGCACGCAATTCCAGACCGGAATGGCATCTGCAGCGCAGTCACCGTTAGTTTAAATAACGCGCTATGGCTGTGATTGGTCCGTCGGTCCGACGGACCAATCACAGCCTTGGGGGCAGGTGGGGTGAGGTGTGGTCATCACCGGTGACCCCCTCACGCCCCCTCACACGCGGCGGTGATTGACACCTGTGTTACCGAGCGTCATATTCGCTGGTAACACAGGAAAACGCTGCGATTGGCTGTTCACATTAAACAGCCAATCACAGCGATCGCCGACGGGGGGAGGCATCGCCGCCCCCCCCTGGACATGCTGGGACATGTCTGCTGTCAGGGACAGCAGACATGTTTAAACTGTCACCGCGTCTATAGACGCGGGGACAGTTTAAAGTCATGACGTATATATACGTCATGTGTCGGGAAGTACATCCCGGCCATGACGTATATATACGTCAAATGTCGGGAAGGGGTTAAGTTAAAGCCTAAATGAATGCTCAAACTTTCTTGAGGTTGTTGTAAGAGCATTATTTCAGATAGAAAATATACATTGACAACTATTTACTTACATTTAATTAAATATTTTTAACAAATTTTACTTACTTCTAAGTAATGTGTCACAAGAGGCCTTTATGTAATGTACCTTAGAGCATCTGCAGAAATCTTTCCAGACTACCCATTAAGAGGCCTATTTGTTTTCAATAATGGGAATGTTACATATGCAGAAACATTGGTTTCCACTTTTTATTTAATAATGGGCTCATTCATTATTAGTGGCCCAATGGAGCTGCCTAATTTTCTGCAAACTAAGAAAATTTTAATTTTAAGTTTGCCTGAATGAACCTTCCTCATCTTTAGGAGTGTGAAGAGGGATCTAAAGGAATTATTCCATCATCTCTGCTATGTGTGCCCTGCAGCCTCCTGCATGTATTATCTCAGGTCCTGCTTGTAAAACAGGCAAGATCAGTAGGGATTAAGGTGCATACACACTGGCCGATATATCAGCCGTTAAATTGCACCATCGGCCAGTGTACAGTATATGAGCGATATATCTGTGAACAGCATAGTTCACAGATACTGTATATTGTGTTGGCTCTTCAACACAGCGGATGCCCAGATATATTTAGAGATATATCGGCGCATCATGCTGTGTGTACAGGCAATCCACCGACTGCGTGAACAGCTGCATCGGGAGCCGATATTGATTGACAGCTCAGTCAGCTCAGCCCACTTGTGATGTCCGTTCCGACGGATCGGGCAGTGTGAATGGAGAACATGCTGCCTTCTCTGTCTATAGATATATCAATCAATTATATCAATAAATCTGTAGATTCAACAGAGCTTGCTCCTGGTCCCCGCCGCCTCCCCGCCGCCGGTCCCCCTTGCCCCCCAACCCCCCCCCCCCCCCAACCATGCCCATCTCCCTGAAGCGAAGACAGGCAGGGACCCGCAGCGCTGCCGTTGAGAGACTGGGATGCACGCGCATCCTAGTTCAGTGTAGGCCCTGTCCGCCGGCACTCGCCAGAGGAGAGGCTCTGGCGAGCCCCGGCCAAGGATGACAGGGGCTCCATCTGTATCTATTAGTGTGTACCTAACTTTAGTGTCACTGCTACTTTAGAAGCAGTGGTAGGGATCACACAAACAGATGATTTTCAGATAAGCTGTCTCCACTGGAGCACTACTGAATTGCTGTGGCAGTTAAGTATCCCCACTGCTGCAGCTCTCAGCGAGTTGGGTATTTAATTAACACAGCCAGAACCCCCTGGATAATGAATGAACTCCTCCTTTTGGCAAGAAATTGGCCCACCTGGCCATCGGCCCCTCTGGCATTTGCCAAAAGTGCCACGTGGCCAGTCTGGCCCTGGTTTAGGGTTAGTAACCAGCCATTTTTTGGAAGTATCAGGGAAAACAAAGGCATGCCCAGTCGTTTGAAAGAATGTTGTTTAATATCCGCTCTGGCCTTGATCAGCCTGATCAATCGATTGATGGTGAACGGCTAGCGTATGAATTTAATGCTAATTGCAGGGCTGCAATATTTGTGCAAACTTTTCGCAAGCATAGCACAGCAATTTGCAGGATCACACCAGTCGCAATTTCACTCTGGCTGGGCAGTGATTACCTGATTGCAGATCTCTGCAAATTATCAACCCAGCGATAAGGCCTGAATAACCCTCAATGGCACAGCAGACAGAAAATGCTGTAAAACTGTAGGTAAGAGCTCTCGATTAAATTCAGCTGCTTGGTGCAAAAGTATGCTCGGAAACACTTTTGTGTTGCAGGGGGTATTTAAATTTAAGAAAATATTTATGTATATCAAGCACTCGCTAACAATTTGTATAACTGTTTATTAATGCTATGATGGTTTTCTTTCCTAAGCTAAACAAGAACAACAAATGTATTCCTATATTCATAATGTATATGGGACACTCCCACACAGACCCAAATAAATAACCGAGCAGTTCCTGAATTGAGATACATATGGATGACTGGCAGTGGGGAAGCTGGCAGTTAGAGTATCGACACTGGCATCATGATTCAGGGAATCCTCCCCCAGCCCCTCTTACCATTCCTCACTGCCACCTACAGTAACTCCCCGCCACCTAACCCTAAACCCCCTCCAAGTGCCTAACCTTAACTCTCCATCAACACATCCTAACCCTAATCCCATCACCCCCCCCCCCTCCTGCGCACAATACTTGAAGTTCCCCTCCAGCATCTTGGCAGTTGGATACCAGTGCCAGCATCTTCACTGATGTCAGGATTTTGGCGCAAATCTCCTGTTGGTAGTCAGGATTCCTGCTTCGGTATTGTGAACCGGCATCCCCAGCATTAGGATGCTGAATGTAACCCCTGAATTTTTGCCTAGACATCCAATATATTAGTTATTAAAATATAGCCTTTATTAATCTCTTAAAATTGTTACAAAATACAGAGTGATAAAGGGAAAAGATTAAATATTTCTATTAATGTATTTAAAAAAAATATTGTTTTCTTTTGTTTTCATATTATTGTTCATTTATCCACTATTACCATTATTATTTTATTAACTTTACTCATACTGTTTTTCTTTGTGCCCACTAGCAGATAATCCCACCACCAAATTTAGTGTCATTATGCTGCTGTTGGATGTGGGCCAATTTATTGTGGCGATATAGTGCACCAGCTGCACTGCCGCTAGTTCCGCCTCCAATCAAGCACCCCCCTTCTAGCACAGCACCCATCAGTCAGCAGCATAGACCACAGCAGTAGCCAGCAACACCTATCACCCTTCACCCATAGCAATCATTTAGCTCCCCTTACCCAGCACAACACCACACATGCAACTGTACAGATCATAGCAGGCACAGCAGGTAATACGACACAATACTCTGTCCGCCCAATGAATAGTGGTCACCCTTGGTTACTTGAATAAAGTTATTTGTTTCAGGGAAAAAGGGGGAAAAGGTGGGATGTTACCTGAGCACAAGTGGCATTTATAATTCGACAATATTTGACACAAATGATAGAAAATAGTATTTAATTAGTTCCTACAGATGTTCTTGCATCAGCGAACGGGGTGTGCGATGGGATCTCCTGTCGCACCCTCGTTCGCGAACACGTATATGCACAATGTTGAACAGAAGCTATTCTTTAATCCTGAGGTCTCCCCCTTTGTTAAATTCTACACCAGATTTATTGATGACGTGTTGTTGTTTTGGGTGGGCAGCGAAAATGCATTTAGAGAATTGGTTTCGTCCATCAATGGACTTGATTGTCCGATCAAGTTCACATATGAGATGAGCCAGTCCTCCATTCACTATTTAGATGTAAACATCTTGATTAAAGGCAGACAGATCGAGACATCCATTTACACTAAAGCAACTGACTGCAATACACTTTTAAGCGCTAGAAGCTACCACCCCCCTGCATTAATAAGAGGTCTACCGTTTTCACAACTTATTAGAGTCAAGCTGATAACAAGCAATGAGAACCAGGCACTCATTGACTTGGATAAAATGATGCTCAAATTTCAAGAAAGGGGGTACTCCCCAAAAATCTTGGCTAATGCTAGAGCCAAGTTTGATGCTATTCCGCGAGTTGATCTCTTAAAAAGGAAGTCCAAAGATGAAAACAAGTTAAGGGACAGGCTGGGTTGGGTGAGGGACTTTAACCAGGCTGACAGTCAGATTGCGAGGCATTCCTTTGGCCGGTGGTCCAGCAAGATAAAGATCTCAAGAAATTGAGGAATGTCACGTTGATGCCTTGTTACAAACGAGGACGCAATGTGAGAGATTGGGTCGTCAACACTGACATTTCCAAGAGACTACCCCCCAATACGCGGTTAAAGTCTGGGGGTTGCTACAGGTGTGTGGGCTGCACCACCTGCAGTGGATGTAAAATCCCTATCAAGCACGCTGTCACCTGTACTACGACCCACGTAGTATATATGATCCACTGTCCCTGTGGTTTATGCTACGTGGGTAAAACTATACGCACGTTCAGAGAACGCATAGCCATACATAGGCATGCCATTAAATCTGCCCTTAACAAAAAAGATAATGATCAGTCTGTTGCCAGGCATTTTGCTGAGGCAAAGCACAGCCTGGCAAATTTGAAATATATTATAATCGATCATGTCCCAGCAGATAAAAGGGGCGGGGATCGGGCCAAGAGACTACTCCAACTTGAGACATATTGGATCCATAAATTGGAGACAGTCAGACCTAAAGGGCTGAACGAATATATTTCATATAATATGTTTCTGTAATGGCAGGAGTCTTGCTGGGATTGTGTACTTTGGGGTTCTTGTGTCAAATTTTGTATTTATTGTAATGTCTTGTGTTTGTATTAGGTCCGTGCAACTCCCCAGCGTCCCCTCACGTCTCGGGTGCTTGGCAACCGGACGCCGTCCGGGACGCACGCTGACGCAGTGATGTGAGATCACTAGATGGACAACGTGCTAAACCCGGAAGCGACGGGAGACCAGAGCGCGCCAGGTGAGCGAGGTGTTTGGAGGAGGAGCTGGATCAGGCACGGTATATAGGTAAGCAATGTATTGTATGCATTTGGTTCTGTGATTTGAAAAAGGATTAACATCCGAAACGTTATCCGCATCGGCTGTGTCGTGTGTTTATTTGGAAGCCCGTGTGAGTGCCGCGATTCTACCCCCTTTATATATATATATATTGTATTGTATACTGCCCTGTGGAATGCACCAAGGCCCTTGTTGTTTGAAGAGGAGTGCCGGACCCCAACCTTTGCTATATATATAAAAAAAAAATATATATATATATATATATATATATATATATATATATATATAGTATCCAGAGGTCCGGCACTCCCAAAGATGCTGGTAGCTTGTACCAGATGTGGCTGTGTCACCTGCCAATTCATGATCCCTGGTACCACGTTTCCACATCCCCACAATGGCACAAAACTCACCATTGGATATCATGTCAATTGAGCCACGAGCCACGTGGTCTATCAATTGATTTGCCCTTGTGGGCTTTCATACGTCGGCAAAACGGAGTGTAAGTTAAAGGAGCGGATGGCAGCCCACCGTTCTGCCATCCGCAAAGCCATCCAATCTGGAACCAGCAAACAACTGGTTGCGCGGCATTTCGCTGAATTTAAACATTCCATCAACTCCTTAAGATACCGTATTATAGACACCATACCACCACTACCTAGAGGTGGTAATCGAGCACTGTTGCTTCGCAAAAGAGAAGCACAGTGGATCCATAGATTGGATGTCATTGCACCCAGGTTCCTCAATGAAAGCGCCTCACTAGCGTGCTATCGGTAGCAAATCCTGCCTGTCATGCATTTGCTCATATACTAGTTTGTGCCCAGTCTCATATAACTTATTTTGCTTAGGTTATGCCTTGATTTTCTATGTTTACTGTATACTGATGGACTGTTTTCTCTTTTTCCGTAGTACTGCTTGTTGCCATGGTGATGGTTTTTGTTGTCACTTGTTACAGCCGGCGCGATGACGTCATCGCATGGTGCCCATGCCAGATGTTCGTCCCGCTCCGGATCATAGAAGATGATCTCTTTTTTTCAGACCCATCCATTTCATCTAGGATTTTATTTTTTACCCGCTATATAGATGACCTCCTATTCTTTTGGAGGGGAGCCACCGATGACCTTATAGCACTCTTTGAGAGGAACAACTGTTCTGACAGCCCGGTGAAGTTTACCTATAAAATGAGCCAGTCCCAAATTGAATTTCTTGATGTTGCGATTTCAGTTGAAGATTCTAAACTAGTTACATCAGTATTTGTTAAAGATACAGACCGCAACACATTTTTACATTGGCGCAGTTGCCATCCGACTAAGCTCAAACAAGGCTTGCCGTACTCACAAATGCTGAGAATCCACCGGATTAACAGTAATATTCACTCCGCTGCCAGGCAAATGGATGAACTTATACATAAATTTATCAGGGGTTATAAGTTAGATTCCCTTCTGGCCACTAAGAACCGAGTACTTCAGTTGGATAGATTACAATTATTGGAACCCAAACCCCAAAAAACTGCAGGTGAAACCATACCGTGGGTAATGCAATTTAATTCCTCATCTGGGGGGATCACAGGGATATCTAAAAAGCACTGGAATATTGTACAAACGGATGAGTCACTGGGGTTGAGTGGCACAAGGCTCATGCCCTGCTACTCTAATTCCAGAAATCTACGCAGTATTCTAGTCAAATCTGACATCACGGGTAGAGGTAGCGAAGCACCCAAACATTTTTTGCAAAATAAAAAACCTGGCTGTTTTAAATGCCCCTGTACCACTTGTAAATTTGTAGTGACAGGTGATGTATTTTTTCACCCTAGACTAGGGACTAAATTTAACATCAGACATCATCTGACATGCGAGAGTACACACGTGGTATACCTAATTGGTTGCCCGTGTGGACTTGCGTATGTCGGCAAAACTAGCCGCAAATTTAATTAACGTATGGGGACCCATCGTTCCTCAATTAAAATTGCTCTCGCCTCTAAAACTAGTGATCAGCCGGTAGCAAGGCATTTCTTGCTAGCTGGCCACAACTTAACCTGTCTAAAATATCGCATGATCGATCATGTGCCCCCGCTCAAAAGAGGGGGGGACAGGAATGCTCTTTTGCTTCGTAGAGAAGCATTCTGGATCCACAAGTTGGATACCATTATGCCCCGAGGCTTAAATGACATGATGCCATTATCTTGTCTACTTGCTAGGTAACTCGATACTAACATCAATCCGGGGTTTTGGTTGCTATATTAGCTTATGCCCATTGTTGTTACCCCACAGCTTTACTTAGGATTTTTCATATATATTAACATGTCGACTATATTGTTCTAATATGCACTTTTTAGCGATTTTTGCACAGTGAGCGATTAGATATATAACTATGTATCTTTAGAACATATTGAGTACATTAAAGTAGTAATATGCTCATTATTCATTGTGTCCTTTGTATGTTTTTAAATTTTCACAGACTCCGTCACCTTGGCAACCAGACGCTATGAGGATCTTGACGTGATTGAGTCACTGATGTGCGCCAGCGTGAGTGCAGGGCGCTGACACAGTGACGTCATCGGGATGCCGTGCAGCGTGGATAGACGCCAAGGCGGCGCAATGTGCACAGGGTGGGGATATAAGGTAAGATTATTGCATTTGTATTTTGTAATCTGAGGAAATTCCACTAGGAATGAAACGTCATTACTGATCTCTGACTCCGTGTGATTTTTTGCTATGAGTGCCGCACATTGTGTATGCTGTATATATATATATATATATATATATATATATATATATATATATATATATATATATATATATACAGATCCAACAGGTGGCACTCGGTTCCCCCAATAAGTACGCAGAGACAGTGGTCACATCAACGTTTCAATTCTTATTTAAATTTTCATATCCTGACGAAAATTCAAATAAGAATTGAAACGTTGATGTGACCACTGTCTCTGCGTACTTATTGGGGGAACCGAGTGCCACCTGTTGGATCTGTATTGTGCCTTCCCTGGCTGGACGGGCACCGGTGCCAAGCTTTGTCTCATTAGAAGAGTGCCGACTCCTTGTCTTCTATATATGTATCTATATATATATATATATATATATATATATATATAGGTGACAGTGTCAGCCAGGCACTCGTCCTTCAGAGATCAGCTGCCGTTGGTGCCTTCCTGGAAAGATGGATAGGTATCGGCTGGAAGCAGAGGCGGCACTCAGCGGACTTAGTGAATATATCTTTATGGAAAAAACAATATTTTTTTTGCATATTGTTTTATTACATAAAGAAATTTTCACTAAGTCCGCTGAGTGCCGCCTCTGCTTCCAGCCGATACCTATATATATATATATATATATATATATATATATATATATATATATATATATATATAGAAGAAACAGAGAGCACTCACCAGTCTTCAAGCAGTATGATGCAAATAAAAGCTTTTAATACATCACCACAGTCTCAGGCATAAAGTCGACGTTTCGAGCCACGCCGGGCCCTTTGTCAAGACACAAGAACAGGATGGGTCACAGCCCCATCACATTCTGGGGCTGTGACCCATCCTGTTCTTGTGTCTTGACAAAGGGCCCGGCGTGGCTCGAAACGTCGACTTTATGCCTGAGACTGTGGTGATGTATTAAAAGCTTTTATTTGCATCATACTGCTTGAAGACTGGTGAGTGCTCTCTGTTTCTTCTATATACATTGGCTGTACCCCCATGGACTGTGGCCTGAGTGTGGCACCCCAGCAGTTGTCTCATGGAAGTTTGAGTGTGCCGGTTCTACCAACCTCTATATATATATATATATATATATATATATATATATATATATATACGCAGAGATGGCAAAGGTGTCACTCGGAGACTGAATACAGTAAATGCTTAATCCAATGCTAATATTGCATT
The DNA here is from genome assembly GCF_055691185.1 of Crinia signifera. Classification (NCBI taxonomy): domain Eukaryota; kingdom Metazoa; phylum Chordata; class Amphibia; order Anura; family Myobatrachidae; genus Crinia; species Crinia signifera. The sequence continues at coordinate 345,804,092 of NC_139217.1, forward strand.
ACTGGTTTCAGCACCAACACAGGTGTTTCGAGCACATTTTTGTGCTCGAAACACCTGTGTTGGTGCTGATACCAGTAAACTGTGGTCAGTCTGGCACTATTTATTTTAACTGCTTTGGTGCCCAGTGTGCCATACCAGTCCAGGGGTGCTGCCATGTATCAGTATAATTCCAAGAGTGTAGCCATGTATCGGGTATAATTTCAGGGGTGCCACCAAGTGTCATGTATAATTCCGCAGGTGCCGCCATAAGGGTTAAATGCTTACGCCATGTGTTGTGTATAATTCCAGGGGTGTCGTCATGTATGCTCTTGAATAACGTGGAATGGGCATTACAGTGTGTGGTGTATAGTGTAATGGGCATTACAGTGTGTGGTAAATACAGTAGTGTAATGGGCATTATGGCATGTGGTATATAGTGTAATGGGCATTAAAGTGTGTGCTATATAGGTTAATGGGCATTACAGTGCGTGGTATATAGTGTAATGGGCATTATGGTAAGAAAACATTTATAGTAATGCTACTGCCTTTTCTCATCTTAAAAATAGACCCCATAGATCAGTGGTTCTAAACCTCAGTCATCAGTACCCCCCCCTTCCCCCAACATTTTACGTTTTCCAGGTCACCCCACAGGTGCACTCATTATATGACACATTTTGAAAGAACCACAGATGGAGCTAAATTCTTCAAAGAAATCTGGCAAACGGCGATGGTACTTATTTATACACCAATAGTTCTTTAACATAAAATTCCTTTTGCCTTGTTGTAATCCACATGTATATGTAAAAAAAAGGATGTTTACAATGTAAAGTACATCTATGGTCTAGATCAGTGGTCGCCAACCCGTCGCTCGCGAGCTACCGGTAGCTGAGCGAAACGGGTGGCTCGACCACTGTGCCCTCCTGCCCCCTCCCGTGTGTCCATCCGCCCGCCCTCCCGTGTGTCCGCTGCCTGCCGCCCGCCCATGTGTCCGCTGCCTGCCGCCTTCCCCTGCACAGTGCACACACTCCTCACTTCGGAGGAGACAGACGCTGGAGGTCATATTTGACCTCTAGCGTCTGACAGGAAACACAGCGCTGCAGCGCTGTGCTCCCTCAGGCGCAGATACAGAGGGGGGCAAAGGGGGCACAGAGCAGCCAGCCCCACCCCCACGCAGAGTGTCAGCCAGGCAGCCACACCACAGGTACTAGCGGCCAGCCCCACACAGTGTCAGTGGCTGGGTATCGGCCAGACCGCCGCAGCCCAATGTCTCCCGGCAGCCTTGAGCAGCCATCCCTGTGCAGTGAGTGTCAGAGGCTGGGTGTCAGCCAGACAGCCGCAGCACTCGAGCTCCTGGAAGCCTGGAGCGGCCAGACCCGCGCGGTGAGTGTCAGCAAGCCTCCCATCACTGGTGAGATTATGTGCAGTGAGATTATGTGCAGCATATTGTGCAGGGGCATTACAGTGTGCAGCATATTGCCCAAGGGCATTACAGTGTGCAGCATATTGTGCAGGGGCATTAAAGTGTGCGGTGTATTGTGCAGGGGCATTAAACTGTGCAGTGTATTGTGCAGGGGCATTACAGTGTGCGGCATATTGTGCAGGGGCATTACTGTGTGCGGCATATTGTGCAGGGGCATTACGGTGTGCGGCATATTGTGCAGGGGCATTACGGTGTGCGGCATATTGTGCAGGGGCATTACGGTGTGCGGCATATTGTGCAGGGGCATTACCGGGTGCGGCATATTGTGCAGGGGCATTACCGGGTGCAGCATATTGTGCAGGGGCATTACGGTGTGCGGCATATTGTGCAGGGGCATTACGGTGTGCGACATATTGTGCAGGGGCATTACAGTGTGCGGCATATTGTGCAGGGGCATTACGGTGTGCGGCATATTGTGCAGGGGCATTACGGTGTGCGGCATATTGTGCAGGGGCATTACGGTGTGCGGCATATTGTGCAGGGGCATTCCGGTGTGCGGCATATTGTGCAGTGGCATTCCGGTGTGCGGCATATTGTGCAGGGGCATTACGGTGTGCGGCATAGTATCAGGGTTATTGGACAAATTTTTGTAGCTCTCCGGGAGGTTTTTTTTTTGTCTTTTTTTGTCTCGAATAGCTCATGGTCAAATAAGGTTGGAGACCACTGGTCTAGATCATATTCTAGTAGAAATATGAAGAACCTACTGTAGCAATGCATCCCTCACTCACATGAAGAAAAGTGAGAAACTGTGCAAAAAGGTATCTTTGATATGAATCCCAAATCGTGATGTCAATAACCGTTCCCTCCACTGGGTATTGAGTAAACGTACCTTACTCACATAGGTTACACTTAAATAACTCCTATAAAGGTAGATTTATACACAGAAGTAATCCCCATTGGTTGTGCTGTTATCCTCATCTCCGTGTAGGGTATGGAAAAGAGGAGAACACAACACAATGTCCAGTACTTCTAGATCTCAAAATATTTAACAGTTATAGGTGGGTTTTCCCCAAACACAGCATGCCCTCCGTCACACTTTGAAGGGGTTAGACCTGTGCATAAAGGTTTCTTTTAATTCAGATTTGGTATATCCCCCTGTGTTAAAAACTGATCATGAACAGTGAATAGCGTACCATACTCACAAAAATGTGGGCTGGACCATGCATATAATTTTATCTTTATCCTGATTGGCTCAGACTTCTGTATCCCAGTATATAGTAAAAATAAAGAGATCATTTCTCTCAGTTTTAAAAAGTAGTATTTTCTTTTCGGAGCTAAATACTTCACTTGTGATTCTGTGTATAGACCTGGAAAACGTTAACTGTTGGGGGGTACTGAGGACCGAGGTTGAGAGCCACTGCCATTGAATTATGATGGAGGTGTCATGTAGCCAAACTGTTACAAATGCAAAAGAGTAGATGTTGATCAAGATATATGTGTATGTAAAGCATATGAGGACATGTACCCTGTATGTAGTAATATACTGACATTTGTACCTTTTGTATTGCAAAAATGTTTAATCTACTGCAAATTCAGCACTTAGGCAAATTGTATTCCTAACTGTAAATCTTCCCCATTTATGGAAACATTAGACCATTTTTCCACAGTTTTATGGAATGCAAATTTACAGGTGCACAATCTTTCTTATACTTGTACTCAGATGTTTCTGTAAAATATTAGCAGATGTGGGTGATATAGTGAGTGGAAAATGACCATTTCTTGGTTTTCCAATCTGATATTACACCCATTTGTTTCTGAAAAGGATAATGTAATCAATTACATGGTGTATGTCTAAAACAATTCATAATGCAGCTGATTTGCATTTATTTGTTATGCTACAGATATGCCACATCATTTTATCACTTGCCTTTCTCTGTTTAGTGCACTTTCCTTGGATTTCATGCTCACCATTTAAGTAAATGGAAAGTAGACAGCATGTCAAAAACTGACAGTATATGACATGTTTTGATGGTGCTTCTTAATGTGATGCAAATAAACAAAGTGATTTAACAAATAAAAACAAAATATTTTTACATCTGGATACTGAAAAGACTGATATAATCTGGAAAATAGATTGTTTCCTTGGTGATATTCATTCTCTCAGAATTTCATTTGTTTTTGTATTTAACAAAGAAAAAAAAAAAATTCATAGGAAAGATATATAAATAATATACCTTGGGGATCTTGTTCCCAAGCCCAAACTACTTTCCCAGAGATTTTGCTGAGCGATCTAAGCGGTGCTAGATCACTCAAACTGCTCAGCAAGATCACTCAGCACACAGCACTGCACAGCGATGTGTCAGGGCCAGCGTTCTCCAGCGAGTACACTAGCTCTGGCCGGCGATCTAACTAGATTTATCTTAATCGCCGGCATACTGATGCCGGGAGGGAGGGGGGGGGGGGTGTGTGCATTGCTATCGATATGACTCCTACACATACAAAGTGACATAGGGGCATTTTCTAAGCAATCTAGTCAAATTAAGTGCCATGAAATCACCCCATGTGTAGGCCTTGTATATTAGTAATACTATGGAAGCTTATCACCAGCCTATTCATCATCATTAATGCTAGATTCTGCTTGTGTTCTGTAATGGTCCATTCAATATTAGGTTCCCCTTTATTGTAAGCAAGCTGTGAAACAATAATGGGACGGAGATATGGGGTTGTAAAGATTGATCCAATGTTTTCCATCTGCTTCCCGCGCAGTGTAGGATTTAAGGCCATGCGACCTCAGATGCATACAGGGCATGCATACAGAGCATCACCTCTAATGAAGTAGCAGTGTGACCAATAGCAGTAAGTAGCTTTCCCTGCACCAGAGCATTGCTTCATTGCTCCAGTAGTTAGATATTCTTGGGGCAAGTTGGATACTTAATTATCAAATAGACCTCTAACTTAAGGTATGCGATGGACGCGACCGACGCTATTTTTGGGCTATTTTTAGCCTTTTCCCCAACAATTAAAAAAAGGCATCCATCGCGTGCCTTAACTTAAGGTATGCAATGCGACCGACGCGACCGACGCAATTTAACATTGAATGCATTGTATTCAATGTTAAATTCCTGTGTAAAATCGGGTCCATTGTATGCCATTATAATGGCATACAATGCGACCAATGCGATGGACCCGATTTTACATAGGGTACAATGTTAAATGGCCCAATGGACCCGATTTTTGATTGTATACCCACCCTGATGGGTAATTTGTATGAAAAATGCTCCCCCCCCCATTGTTTACGCCACCCTACGATAAATGCCAACCCGAAGCGTGGCAAGTGCAGCGAGCCCACGAGGGGCGGCGGTACGCGTCCTCCGACCTTTTCATACCCCCCACTATCCACGTCGGCGTGGAGTTGATTCTATATAGTGTGGCGAGCGCAGCGAGCCACCAAGCCCGAAGCATGGCGAGCGGATTTGTAATACCTGTGAAGTAATGCGCGTCCGCTCGCCACGCTTCGGGCTCGGTGGCTCGCGTAATACCTGTGATGTAATGCGCGTCCGCTCGCCACGCTTCGGGCTCGGTGGCTCGCTGCGCTCGCCACACTATATAAAATCAACTCCACGCCGAAGTGGATAGTGGGGTATGAAAAGGTTGGAGGACGCGTACCGCCACCCCTCGCGGGCTCGCTGCGCTTGCCACGCTTCAGGTTGGCGTTAATCATGGGGTGGCATTAACAATGTGGGGGCATTTGACCCATCACGGTGGGGATACAATGAAAATTGGGGTCTGGGGAGCATTTAACATTGGGGCCAATGTAAAATTGGGTCTCAGGGACCATTTTACATTGGTTCCGATGTAAAAATTGCATCAATCGCATTGATCACATCGCATGTGATTTGGTTGCATGCGATGCGATCACCGTGATTTTTTAGGGCCTGATGGATACAATTTTAAGTGCTGGCGCCGTGCTAGGAAACAAGTACCATTTACTAAGATGGGAGTTCTTTTGAAGATGGGATGTTGCTATGGGAAACCAATCAGAATCTGCTCCTTATTTATTTAGCATCTTCTAGAACAGTGGTTCCCAACCTGGAGTACATGTACCCTTGAAGGTACATTGCAGACCGGTTGGGGGTATTTTTAAATAATATTAGTAATGGCGAAGATGTCTCCCATTGCCATGGAGGTGAACCACATCACGTAACTTCTGGTTCAGTCAGCAGAGTAATCAACAACTCCTTGTGATTTTGACCTGCAATCCACTAGGAGCTACCCATGCTGACTACAGCCATCAGCGTTCACCTGCCCTGCACTGACATGGGTGGAGGAAGCAGTGGCATTAATCCTACAGGAGCTAATGGGAACCCTGGATACAGTACATAGCCAGGGGCCAGTACACTACATTTGCTATTCATTAATATAAGTATTATTAACCGCTCACTATTACTCCACTCATAAGTACTACGTATATTTTAAATTGAGGGGAGGGGATACTCATAAATGAAAAGCCTAAGCAAGGGGAAGGGAGAGAAAAATGGTTGGGAACCGCTGCTCTAGAAGATAATAGATAGAGGGCCAGATTTTCTAAGCATCAAAAGTGATAAAATGGAGAGTGATGAACAGCCAGCCAATCAGCTCCTACCTGCCATGTCACAGACTGTGTTGGAAAATGTCAGGCAGGAGCTGATTGGCTGGCTGTTGATCACACTCCATTGTATCACTTTTAAAGCTTAGAGAATCTGGCCCAGAATCTGATTGGTTGCCCATAGCAATATTGCATCTTCAATAGAACTACCATCTCAGTAAATAAACCCCTAAGAGTTGAATAAATATTTAAAAGCAGAGGTTTAAAATATGCTGATGATTTGTGCAATAAACAATAAATGCATCTGCAAGAAGATAAATTTAAAGCATACCAAGATACGTTTTAAGTGCATTGTCATGTAATGGAATATGAGATACACCAATCTTCATTAAAGTTTTCCTTTTTTTCTTTTTAAAGTTCCAGTGGAACTACCCGTAGTGGTCTATTAGGGCCAGTTCTAAATCTACTGAAGTCCAGGGTAAATATTTCTGGAATATGATAAGCTTGCCTGAAGAGGTGCATTTTCAGGGATGCTTGAAAGTTTGGAGGCTAGAGGAGAGTCTTAATGTGCGTGGAAGGTCATTACATAAGGTAGATGCTGCCCAAAGAAAGTCCTGCAATTATGAATTGGATCTACAAATGAGTGTGGATGAGAGACTTATATCTTGTGCAGAGCAGAGAGGTCTGGTGGGGATATATTTTGAGATAAGCGAAGAGATACAGTATATGATAATGCAGTCAGGTTAATGGCCTTGAATATGAGTAGAAGTATTTTATATTGACTATGGTAAAATACAGGCAACCAATAGAGGGATTGACAGAGCGGATCAGCAGATGTTGAACATATAGCTAGGAAGATCAGCCTCAAAGCTGCATTCAAAATAGATTGTAGTGGTGAGAGTCTTTTCTTAAGAAGACCGGTAAGGAGGCTATTGCAATATTCAATGCGTGAGATAACAAGTGCATGGATTATAGTTTTTGCAGTGTCTTGTGTAAGATATGGACGGATTTTGGATATGTTTCATAGGTGTATGAAACATGATTTAGAGACAGATTGAATGTAAGGCATAAAGGGCAGTTCAGAGTCAAGGATGACCCCTAGGCAGCGAGCTTGTGGAGTAGGATTAATTGTTGTGTTCTCAACAGTGATAGAGATATCAGGTTGGTAACTGCTCTTGGCTGGTGGGAATGTAATTAATTCTGTTAATTAATTCTGTTATGGAAATCTTACGTTTGAGGTGGCGAGATGACATCCAAGATGAAGAATGTAGAAAGACATTCAGGGCCAGATTCTGGTTCACTTGCAAAAGCAAATTCTCTCTCTAATGGACAAAACCATGTGCAATGCAGGGGGCTGATGTAACACGTGCACAGAGAGTTACATTTAAGTGTTATTTTGTTTCTGTGCAGAGTAAATACTGGCTGCATTATTTTTAGTTTTTAGTTTGATTTCAGGAAGGGTCTGTGAAGTCAGCGCCAGCCTCAAATACAGATTTATGGAATGGTTCATTAATTGTCTATGATTTGAAAGTGGTTAGCAAACAGAGATCCATTTACAATTATTTAGCAAATTTACATTGGGCATATTTTCTTTCTGTCTGGTCAGTAGCCAGGACCACTGAGAGGTATGCTTGGAACGTTAACATTTCGGGGGTGACCTCATCACTGGAGGTATGGTGGCCACCTCCCACGATTAGTACATGCCTCCCAAAGAAATTGAGGGGGGAGTGTTATTATCCCCCCCCCCCCTCAGCAGCAGCACATTCACACTGTCAGTGAGACGCTCATGCTGAGCCTGCTGTCAGCACAGCACAAGCTGTAGGTATGTGCTGCTGCTGCCTGGAAGGGACGGAGGGGGTTCAGACCAGGGCCCCTACCAGCCCCCCCCCCCCCAGCAAGCCCAGGCTTCAGTAATTAAAATGTTCTTTTTATTGAGGTTGATTCACAGAGACAGAGGGGGTGATTCACATTTACGATGGTGAGGGGACTGCAGGTGCAGACCCCTGGAGTGGAGATATTGGGCAAAATGTACTAGGGTGTGAAAATCAGAAAGTGAGAGATTTTGGAAGAGTTTTCCCATTATTTTTAAAGCGGCAATCAATTACATGGCAAAATCAATTTGTTTGTTTTTTAGTGTAAATGATTGCAGCTTTAAAATAAAATGGGAAAGCTCTCCCAAAATCTCTCACTTTCTGAGTCTCACACCCTATTACATTTGGCCCATTATCATTGTACTTGTATCATATGTGATTTTTGTGTTACATTTTGAAAAATAAATAATGGAATCTGAGCCCAAAACTATTAAAAATAAGAAAGAATAGTGGATGCATTATCTCTATTTATATAAAATGAAATGCATTTTAATAAAAATTTCTAAATATAAAGAACAGTATTTATCATATAACACTATAATAAAATATAATGATCTTTCTAGTATAAAACATCTTTCTCCAATTAAATATCCTATGGATTTTTTTTTAAGTTTGCAGATGTTACTTTGAGATAAACATGTTAACAGTTACACCTTAAAAAAATCTCATTACACAGTGAAAAGCCTTTAAGCGGATATAATATATTAATTACATTACATAATCATTTGCTTGACTGGTTTAGAAAGTGAATATTTAATTATTTTTAAACACTGCAAATGTAAAAGTGTTTATTATTAAAAGAGAGATCTAATATGAAAAAGGCTTGGCAGGTAAAGCTTCTCCAGAGTGCGTTCTCCCAAATGTAAGTACATCCCTGACATAATATTACATTTTAAGAATAATAAAAAAAAATCTTGAAAATGGGCTAAGCTTAAAATGGTGAGCAAAATGTTAAGAGTAAAACACTTGTGCACAGATGGTTAAATCAAATCGAGCAAGGTACTAATTGAATCACATGTGCTCGATCATGGATACCCCTTAGTACCCAATCCTAACCCTTGCTCCTCCATGGTCTAACCCTAACCAACCCTGTACTGCCTAAACCTAAACATAAACCACCACCACAGCCTATTCTTGACCCTCCCCAGCATACTTATGTTTGGGACATCGACAGTCAGGATTGAAGTGTCAGCATTGTGAGCAGTGTCCTCATTCCGGTACCAATGTTCTGACTCCAGCATCAGAATTTTGACTGCTGGAATCCTTTGCACCAATACAGTATGTCAACTCCATACTTCTGTGTACAATTTATTAAATTAGCAAATAGTTTCAATATGCAGTAACCAATTGTCATTAAAGGAAATACGACAGTATATTGAAATGTGCTTATAAAGTCTTGCGCTTGTTTAGATATTACTTGATTCTTAGTAAGCAGTATTAGCCATGTAAAGCTGATATACTTTACTAGATTCACAATATTGTGTGACTGACACACATGCACTGTTAGGGTCAGTGGCATACTGAAGCATGTGGAGCATCTGGATCAGGTGTTCAGGGCACTGACAGGTGTGGAGAGAGCTCTTGCATAGTTTAGTCGCTCATATCATGGTGATATGAGTGGGCAGCATCACAGACTCTGACCAGCATCACAAACTCTGGAGCTGTACCCTGGGATCACCACAGTGTGACTCATGTGATTACTTGACACTGGGGCTGTCAGTCAATATGCGACTGGCGGGCTCACCAGTACTGTTCTGGGACATAGCAAATTAATTGTGCAGCGATGTTACCGCCTCAGCCAACAGCAATAATGGCACAAAAGTAAAACTGGAGCAGTGACCAGAAGCAATCTCCATCTGCTTACATCAGAGATTATGCCTTCTACATTCTATCAGACATTTTTATTTTATTGCAGCTCCTAGGCCATCACTGAATTAAATCTTAATTACCATTACAGGCATTAATTTAGCAGATAGAACCATAGAGTAAATGGGGCAGCACGGACGGTGTAATGGTTAGCATTACTGCCTCACAGCGCTGAGGTCATGGGTTCGATCCTCACCATGGTCCTAACTGTGCAGAGTTTGTATATTCTCCCCGTGCTTGTGTGGGTTTCCTCCAGGTACTCCGGTTTCCTCCCACAATCCCAAAATATACTGGTAGGTTAATTGGCTTCCAACAAAAATTAACCCTAGAATGTCTGTGTGCGTGTACATATGGTAGGGAATATAGATTGTAAGCTCCACTGGGGCAGGGACTGATGTGAATGTTCAAATATTCTCTGTAAAGCGCTGCGGAATATGTGTGCGCTATATAAGAAACTGTTAATAAATAAATAAAAATAACAAATAAAGTTATCCAATATAAATGGCACAGGTTTGAGAGGGGATTATATCTATTCCTGCTGAGCATGCGAATGCCCACCCCCAGCGAAGATACACGGCGCAACGGCAATGGATGCTTTGCTGACCATCGAATGATTTCTGCAGTGCTTGCAAATCTAAGTCAGACTTAGATTAGCAGCCTCCTGCTCCGAGAACTGAGCAGGCAGCTGACTTCTGGTGCCTGCCCCGATTTGCTTGGGGATGCCCATCGCATTTGAAAGCTCCCTGACCACCTTCTACATGCCCCAACCCCCCTTTGCAAGTGCATCGGAGACTATGCAAGCCTCTGAAGGCACCCGTATAGAAGCTTTGCACATGCGCATAAGCGAATATATGCATGCACAGAGCTTTAACATCGAACTCCCCATGCGAATTTACAAATCAGAATCAGGGCCAGAGAGTGATTCAAAAGTCGCAGTACACCCCTTTGTTCAAAAACTGTGCAGGTAATGGGAAAACTTACCCCAGTAAGGTATGCTCGGTACATACCTTACTGGAGTATTCAGTTTTCCCATTTCCTGCACAGTTTTGTAATTCACCCTGTATACAGTATATATAAAAAGAAAACACATGTTCAGTAACACTTCCTTACTTTGCTGCTGTTGAGACTGAGCCTGTCTGTCACACACACAGATAGCACAGGAGTCAGGAGCCGGAGAACACACATCTGCCCAACACAGCACACACAGCCAAGAATGGCATAACAGGGATCCTTATTCATGCCTCCCTCAGGCTGCAGCTGATTGGTTTGTACAACGGCTTTCCCAGTAATGCTCTGCTGGCAGCTATTAGTAGGGTCATGGGTGAGCATAGTGCCACGGATCATAAATAGAGATCGATCTGTGGAGGGGGACCCTTTCCGAAGGTGGTGGAATGGCTTGGTCAACTAGGATTGTGAGACCCTTGGGCACAATTGTGTAAAAATGTCTCTGAATAGGTGTACTTTATCATATATATATGCTTGGCTCTGTGTGTACCCATTTCATACCTCCCAACTGTCCCTATTTCTGCAGTACAGTCACCAATTTTGGTGACTGTCCAGCATCCGGCCTGGGACCGGCGGTGTCCTGCGGTGGGGGGGGGGGGGCAATTGGAGTTCCCCTTGTCACAGCAATGTATAGACACTGTGCATCTGTTCACAGGAAATGGATGGGCAGGGCTCTTGGTCAGGAGCGCTCAGGAGGCTGGCTATGCCCCCTAGCGGTGAAATGGGGCATGGCTTTACAATCATAGACATATCATTGAACCATGCTTCCTTCACACAAAGCTACACTCTTTTTTGTAGGTTCATGGGCCACACGGGAATCCTGCTCCTAGATTATTTACAGTTAGGAGGTATGCAGTTTGCATTTCCTTCTTAATAATTGCCATCACCTGTGGGGATAAACCTTTCTGACCCATTAACCTGTTCCTAACAGGTGATGGCAATCATACATTAAGTGAAAGTCCAGGAACACAGCATTGAGTCCCTCCTGAAGAGGGTCATGTTGAGGTATACGGTCATTAGGTAGACCCATATTAGGTCGACATGCATTGGGTCTACCACTAATGGTCAACATGGCTTAGGTTGACACATGAAATAGGTTGACTGGGTTGGAAGGTTGACACAAGCATTAGGTCAACAATGGCAAGGTCAACAGTAAAAAGATTGACATGAATTTTAGTAGTTTTTATTTTTTTTTTGCCGACATGTGCCGACGGGCAGTATTTCATGCCTTACCATCCTCTAGGGTTTGGAGGGAGAATAGAATAGTGTGACGAGAGCAGCGAGGTCACAGTTCACTTTGACGGTGTCCATGTTGACTATGTCAACATTCGGGACAAAAAAAATTAAAACTCAGGTCCAACTTTTGACTGTTGACCTTGCCATTGTTGATCTAATGATTGTGTCAACTGTTTAACCTTGTCAACCTTAGCCATATTGACCTATTTCATGTGTCGACCTAAGCCATTTCAACCTTCAGTGGTCAACCCAATCCATGTCAACATAATATGGGTTGACCCAATGACCCATACCCCATGTTGAGAGGTATGACCTGATGTTAGCCTTAACATTGCTTATGGCCACATTTTAATCTTTTATCTGTACTGCTTTCCTAGCACGGTGCCCACGATAAGCATTGCATGTATCGGTCTTTAATCGCAAGCATAGCATGCATCTTATGTGTTTCTGCACCATAAGATGCATGCGATGTATACGATTTATGCGACTACAGTGATTTTTCATCGTATCCATTTTTATCACATGTATCGCATCGGTCGTACTGTTTTAATGTCATAAAATGCATGCGATGCATACGATTGATGCAATGAAAGTATTTTTTTATCTTGGGCATTGTAAATCCTATCACATGCCTTCACATATCATAAGTAGTGTAGTGGTATGTCATGGCATGCAATGTGATATGATTTTCATGTTTTTTTACTATGGTGGTGCTTATACGATAAAGAATCAAATGTGTTTCCTTTCAGTTGTATGTGAAGTGATTCCATGCAGTGGCGGATTCAGGGGGGGGGCACCTGGGCACATGCCCCCCCCCTGTCATCACTGTGTCTCTAGCCCCCCGGGAACTGGAGATATCGCCTGGCAAACCTGTAACGTTTTTTCCCCATAGGATAATATGGGACCCGTCAATTCCGACCCCCACCCGGTTCCGATGGCTGCCAGTTCCCACCCTGGCATCACAGAAGCTTGTGTTTGATCTCATTCAATTCCAAATCGCTGGGCCTTCAATATGATATCAGGCTGTTCCAAATCGGTCAATCGGTTCCAGAGATATTGCATATAAACCGATTTTTTTATTTTTGAAATGTAATTTCATGGCTGTTCATGTTCTTTGAGGGCAGATTTGTCTGGAACCAAACATTCCAGTTTCACTGGACCAAAATCATTCAAAGCCCACTCAAAAGTTCTTCAATATAATACAAGTTCTACAATATAATGGTTCCGAAGATATAGCCGGTTAAATGAGATAACTGGTTAAAGGGGGAGGGGTGGTTTTCTCTCCAGAGGCGTAACTACTTTTTTTGCGCCCCACCGCCGGACATTTCGGGCGCCCCCCCAAAAAAAATATTAACCTCCTCCTTACCCGTCCCCATTGCCACCGGTGCTTCTGCCTCTAAACCGACATGCAGATCTGTGTCGAGTGACGGGCGGTCCCCGGCTCAGGCTGCAGTGCTAATATAATAACAGACACTCGGAAAATGGCTGCCCCCATACAGCATTGTGGGGGCAGCCATTTTCCGAGTATCTCTTATTATATTAGCACTGCAGCCGGAGCCGGGGACCGCCCGTCACCCGACACAGAACTGCGTGTCAGGTTAGAGGCAGCGGCGCCGGCGGCAATGGGACCAGGTGGTAACTATAGTCCCGCAGACCCCCCAGGCGCCCACACCTGCCTAGCGCCTCCCCGCCACCGCGGGGGCTGCGGGACTATAGTTACGCCACTGTTTCTCTCCCCCTCACACCAGAAAATGCAGGGACTAGGCTGGTGTAAAAGGGGCCAACCTGGGAATGCATTTTCTGGTGTGAAAGAGGTATTATTTCAAATAGCCAGGACCTGCAGTGCTCTGAATACAGCCAGGCTCTGCCACTGTCAGTGGCTATCACTTCTGCTGTCCCCCATTTACCACGAGCATGTATTCCCCTTTGGCAATGAGCATGTAATCCCACATGGCAACAAGCATGGAACCTCTGGCAATGAGCATGGAACCCTTGGCAATGAGCATGTAGAGAAGCAGCACTTATGTAGCATAATTTTTAATAGGCATTATGGTGTTTGGCATAACACATAATGGACATAATGGCGTGTAATTTAACGTGTAATGGACATTATGGTGTAAATGTTTAATGCGAGCCTGTGGTGGACAATGTCCCTGTTTATGAAGTGTATTGTGAATTTTGGCTTTATCTGTGTGGCATTATGTGAATTATTTCTCAATCCATGTGGCATTATGTGAATTTTGCCTCAATCCGTGTGGCATTATGTGAATTTTGGCTCAATCCATGTGGCATTATGTGAATTTTCGCTCAATCCGTGTGGCATTATGTGAATTTTTTCCCAATCCGTGTGGCATTATGTGAATTTTGGCTCAATCCGTGTGGCATTATGTGAATTTTGGCTCAATCCATGTGGCATTTTATGCATTTGGCTCAATCCGTGTGGCATTATGTGAATTTTGACACAATCCATTTGGCATTATGTGAATTTTGGCTCAATCCGTGTGTGTTATTATGTAAATTTTGGCTCAATCCATGTGGCATTATGTGAATTTTGACACAATCCATGTGGCTTTATTTGAATTTTGGCTCAATCCATGTGGCATTATGTAAATTTTGGCTCATTCCATTTGGCATCATGTGTAAGGGGCAAGTATAATGGGGTCTAGTATTTTGTTGCATAATGTGTAGAAGTTGTATATGGTGTTGACACGCCCCCTGTTGAATGGCCACACACCCTTTTCCGGAGCGCGCCTTCAACACGCGCACAACTACATCCTTCACTTTTGTCGCCATGGTGGGCCTGCGTACTTTAAATGCCAGGGCCTATTTTTAATTCCATTCCCACACTCTCCTGCCGCTCTCTTAGCATGTACACTGGCACCACTAACACCATCCCTCCCCCACCCAAACCCTTTTTTATCATGGTGCCCCCCCTGTCATTTTATCCTGGATCCGCCCCTGATTCCATGTGAAGCAATTCTTAACACCACCCCCACTATGACCGCCAACCCGAAGCGTGGCGAGCGCAGCGGTACGCGTCCTCCGACCTTTTCATACCCCCACTATCCACGTCGGCGTGGAGTTGATTTTATAAAGTGTGGCGAGTGCAGCGAGCCACCGAGCCCGAAGCGTGGTGAGGGGACGCGGATACCTTCACAGGTATCCGCGTCCCCTCGCGGGCTTCACAGGTATCCGCGTCCACTCACCACACTTTATAAAATCAACTCCACGCCGACGTGGATAGTGGGGGTATGAAAAGGTCAGAGGACCGTACCGCCGCCGCTCGCCACGCTTCGGGTTGGTGTTCATAGTTAAGAATGGGATGCATTTAAAATTACACTGTATTTAGTGGTTTTAATGAGATGATATGTAATTTTTAAGTGTTGATGCATCAAATTGGGTGCTTATAATGTCAACTCCACTTCCATTGTTAATGCCTCCCCAAACTATCAAAGGCAATCGATTTAAACGCATACATTGCAGTCATCGACTCGCGCGCATCATACCTTACTATACTACTGTTTTTCATACGATACATTTAAAAAACGAAATCGCACGTATCGCACAGATTGTATGCCTTATAAAAATGTACACGAATAATGCGATGGGCGCCGTGCTAGGAAGTAAGAAAGCAGTACCCTTTTATCTAATGGATAAAATACAGTATGTGTCTGTGATTTGTGTGCCAATTGTGACTAGCTCTCTGCCTCAGACCCATAGTCTGCATCAGATATTCTTAACCTCAACCTTCTGCCTGTAGAAGCAGGTGGGATAATTAGTAACCAAGCAAAATACCATAGATTAACTTGCTTGTGCCTGATTAAAGAAATCTACAAATCATAACCTAATGTTGGTACTTACTGGTATACGTAATTGTTTGCAATTTATCTTTTCACACAGAGTAATGCTGCCCATACATATGTGCGATTGCATTCAATTTGATCTCGGGTTTGATTTCCCTTGAAGCTCGCCATTCGATATATCGCATGAAATTTACATTTAAGTGCATTCGATTTTGCATTCGATCATGTGATTTATCGAATGCACCATTTGATAAAAAAAGAGGAGGGGGCAGGAAGTGACCAGAACTCTTCAAGAATCGCACGTTGCCATTTAGAAAAATCGCATGCGCACAAAACAGCATTCGACCCCATGTACAATTTGAGAAATATTATGTGCAGTACATAAGACCGTGAGACGTGACATTCGAGCGGCGTGGCCGCACATCGGGTTAAATGCTACACATTGTGTGCATGCAATCATTAGATTTCTCTTCCAGATGCGGTCGAAATCGAAGGATTGCATGCAATATCTCACACAAGTACAGGCAGCATAAGGTTTTCTGTGTATTAAGAACATATCGTAAAAGCAAGGCAAATAATAAATTGCTTCACTTCCATTTTTTATCATAATAAATACAAACATTGAATATAGTAGTACAAAAAAGGCAATGTGACATGTATATTCTATTTATTTTTATTATTTAACAAATAATGAGTAATTAAAATGTTTTTTTTTAGGACATTAAAGGCAGAAGGTGGAACCTGTTCCAAAAATAATGCTGTATTATGTAAATAAATAAATAAAAGGAAATTGTTTTTATTTGTTGTTATTATTTATGAATGGTTGTGCTGTGTCATTATCTGCACAAATGATGTATAAAGCTGCATTAGAAAAGCAGCACACATTGATGTTGCTAATTAATTGGATTAATGGAAGGGCAGTGCAAATTAGGTCCAGGTTGGCTAATTTCATTGAAAATTGAACACCAATCCCAGAAGTAATTGGAATATGGATGAAGTAAATTGAGTTAAAATAGAGGAGAGCAAGGAATTCATTAGCCCACCCACTCTCTATAGTAGTTAATAAGTAAGCAATTAATATGCAAATGCTTGCAAATTTTTTTTTACATCTGGTAAATGAAGGATTAATGCATTATGGGATACATTTATTTTATTTAAAAAGGCAATAGAAAAGAAGAGCTGGAAAAGAAAAGAGGAACTAGAAACACAAGTTTAGCATATTCACAACATATCTAAATTGCTGATTTTATAACCGTTTAAACATTTTATACCAGAAGTGCCTACATTTTAGATAAATTTCTAAATAAAACCAAATATTGTCGTTTTGTGTATCTTCTGTATAATACAGAAGTTGAGTAAAATAGACAACTAATTGTGTACTGAGGGAGGAATTAAATTATCCCCGATAGCCAACATTGGGGCAGATGTATGAAATAGCATTTATGCTGTGTACACATGGGGGAGATAGGTGCTATAATCGCTGGGAATATGGTCGCAGGCGACCATATTGCCAGTGATTGGGAGTTTGCCCCGGAGATAAATCTCCGGGTGCGCGCTCCCGTTTTCTGCCCCATTGTAATCGCTGGTCGCAGGAGCTTGCTCCTGCGACCAGCTAATTACCTCTGGGGCTCCCCCAGCAGAGGTTCGTTTTCAACAGCGACCATCTCTGGTCGCTTGTTGAAAAAGAGACACTGAGCAATATATTGCTCAGCAATATATTGCAAGCAATATATTGCTAGCAATATATCTCCCCCGTGTGTACGCACCTTAAGTGCATATGCTGCACTTAACACTAGTTACTGGGGGGATAATGCTTTTTGAAATGTATTACTGGGGCACCTAATTTAAGCTGCCGAGGCTAAGGGACAGCCTGCCGAGTAAAGCTCAGCGCGGCTGTCCCCTTCAATCCGCCAGCTGTTTATGGCTAGGACGATGTATGACCAGCCTCCTAGACTTACATTGCCCGTTAGCTGCACCAGCCGCTTCACCAACCAACCAGCCCAGGGCTAGCGTTGTCCTATTCCCAGTTTAGGGACAAAGCTAACCCTGTTGCTGGCTCCGTGCTGGGTAGGAAATTTTGCGATAACAGCAAAATGTCACGCATGATCATTGAGCCGGCCAGAGGGAGATCATTTTTTTTTAAATGCGCATGCGCTGTGCTGACGGGCCGCTACTAAAGAGAGCCATGGAGACAGAACATAGCGGCTCTCCTTATCGGCAAGGATGGGGTGGGGGATGGGTTTAATGCATTAGGCTTTTAGTCTGAAAAATAGATGGGGGTAATTGAGCAAACATTATGAATAAAAAAATTGCAACAAATTGAATCCCCTAGCGACCTCCTCTAGTATCCTAAAAAATGGTCTGCTGTATGGGGGTAGTCATTTTGTGAGTGTCCCTTTTTATTAACCGCAGGAGCCAGGAGAGCTGGAATGGGACCGCAGACAAGACCAGCCGCTGGGGGGGGGGGGGGGTAAGGTGGGTGGGGGCGGGGTTTAACTGTACTTAGGGGGAGTGCTATTAACATTTTTTTGGGGGGGGGGGGCACTGCCAACATTTTTGCAGGGGGGAGAAAAATTAATGGTTACGCCACTGTGCAGGTCACAGGAAATCCTATAGCTGTTATCTCCACTTAAGTTTGAATTAGTGTAACTGGGAGACAACCAGTGATAGCTCCTACTTACTGTAGATTTGGCAGGGGGTTTGCCTCATGTCCCCTGCCTAAAGAAGAGATAGCCCCAGCCTGGGTCCCTGCACCTGGGCAATGTATCTGGCAGGTCCATGGACTTATGCATATGCAAATCCCTGAATCTATGGACTGCAACCCTTAGAAGCCAGATTGGGCTATCGGAAGACAGCTCTCTATTTATTGCAGCCTCATAATGTGACTTCCTTGTGCCTCTGTGACTGATAGGTAAGACTTCCAACTGAAAGTTACTGCCAGCAATAGTGAAGCCAGAGTTGAAAATGATTTTAGATGAATCTCTTGCATCAGGGGCAAGTATCCCTGTAATCATTAGAAGTCATAGAATAAATGTATCCTTATAGATTAGGGATTCAATAAACTATCTAAAATTAGCAAAGGATAATAACATGCTGCATGCAAGGTTTTTTTTTTTTTCATTTTTTTCTTCCAGCCAGTATATACAAATTATTCCCCCCCCCCCCCCCCAAATATAAATTGGGGTGAGAGGGTGTCCTTGTGGATGTGTCTTGAAAATTAATCTGGCTTTACTCTATAGAGAAAAAAATCCTGAAGCGATTAAAATACATTGTATGCGGCAGGCTGCATAAAGACAGAAATTCACTGATTTAGTTGAATTTTAGAATTACATTGAAGCAATTTGCATTGCAAACTCTGAATCATGCAAAACAACATCTCGTTTTATGCAATTTATTTAACTTATGCCTATTTAATAGATGTGCATCACAATTTAGCTTCACTTTGTGATAACTGAGTTCTTATTCTTAACCTCTATTTGGCCTTTAAATCCATGACGGGTCATAAAAAGTAATTGTTTGTTACAATTTCAGAAACACTTTATAAAGTTATGAGTCTGTGAAAATATAAATAAATACTGTATTTGTACAGTTTGATCAGTGCAGACAATACAAATAAATCCATTGTAGCTTTTCCATTGATTCAACCATTGATTAAAACATCTAGTTTATCCCATTTATTCAATATCTATAAAGCATATTGTTTTTGTAAATATTGACTGAATAAGATAAACTGGTACTTATGTAATATCTTGGCTCCCGTTTTTCTTATGAGACCGCGTCCGCTCGCCACGCTTCGGGCACGGTGGCTCGCTGCGCTCGCCACAGTATATAAAATCAACTCCATGTGTAGTTGGATAGTAGGGGTATGAAAAAATGGGGTGCATTTAACATGGGAGCCCAGATAATACATAAGTACCGATAAACTTAATAAAGTCTGTAAATGATGTAAGTAACAGAGTTCATATAGCAAAGCATGGACATAAAGCGTGTACTGTACCTGTATAAGTTTGGTTGTATGCATCTAATGATGATTGATGAGGATTTTTGATAGTGCTATTAATAAATGTGACTTACATTTATCATAAATGCAAATTCATATTCAAATAAAATGCAATAAATGAAAAGAAATCCTCTTATATACACTTTTGGTAATATCACATCTAAAATTAAATTGTAATCTTTGCTGCTGCAGTAAAATGATCATTTGAAATATGTAATGGAATTGTCCACGAGTTCATATAATATTCATTAGCATTCACTTTAATGGATAAAGTACTATCACCTGCAAAGGTCAATCTGAAATCAGCCAATCAGAATATAGGGCCTTATTTTAGCGATGTATTGCGATTTTAAAACATGACTAAAAATCCCACCCTATAACATTTTGGGGGTTATTCTAGTTCATTCTTTCTGACAAAATCCTTCTTAGATGGAGAAAACCATGTGCACTGCAGGTGGGGCAGATGTTACTTGTGCAGAGAGAATTAGATTTGGGTGGGGTTTTACTTCAAAGTGAGATCTATATTGCAGTGTAAAAATAAAGCAGTTCTTATTTACCCTGCACAGAAACAAAATAACTCACCCAAATCTAATTCTCTCTGCACATTTTACATCTGCCCCCCTGCAGTGCACATGGTTTTGTCCATCAAAGAAGGATTTTGTCAGAAAGAGTGAACTAGAATAACCCCCATAGTGTTAATACTACCAGTATTGTATATTGTTGCACCATCCCTCTGCAATCACAAGAAATACAACTTCTGACAGGTGTAGAAGTGTCTGGATAAAGGTCGACATTTGGACAAGGATGACCTAATGCATGTTGACCTTTTTCATGTGTTGACCAATAGTGGCCGACCTAGATACTGTTGACCAATAGTGGTCGACTTAGTTTTTTGACTGTTGACCTATATGCTGTCAACATTACAACCCATAACCAATGGTTGCAAGCTGTGCAGAACACCCGTCACCCATTTTATTATATTTACCATACCAACAGAACAGTGAGGTCTGCAGAGCTACAAATATATCTGGGAAAATGCAAAAGGATGGAGCAAAATGTGCTTGTTGCCATTACTGAGCAATTTCTGTCATTTTTGCAATACTCCCCAATAAAACCCTAATGGTTTGCCACATATCTACTGTATATGTACCATCTCTACTTTGTAATTGGCCACCACCTACAGTAGGAAGCTGAGTTTCCTTTACAGCATTGTGATTGTTTGTCCTCAAGCCTCATCTGCTTAGTCAGTGTTCATGTAAAAAAAGATACTCTCAAGAGTGTAAGAGAGTGAACTATAATTTGGTTCTTCAATTGTTTCAGGAGGCCAGTTTCCTCTAAAGTTACCCTTGGAGAAGTAGTTGCAATCCTCCCATGAGCCAACTTTAGACCTTCCCGGGTGGTAGGATAGCATGCGATATATCGTAAGCAGACCTTTTGCATGCAATATATTGCATGAAATCCCAACCAAGCCTTCCCATCTCGCATACGATCCAACAGATCCTTTCTTCAGCTGGTTTGACTTGCAGACTCTGGTGCGATCAAACTGAAGTTGGATGTTTTTCATGCGATTGATTCAAGCAATTGCATGAAAAATCACGCGTGAATCGCCTAGTGTGTGGGCACCTTAGAGCCTCTTCTGCAGTTTTACAATTATTAGGTAATATTACACTTTTTATTGATAGATATTGAACAAAACAAAATAAAGCAATTAAGTTACATTATCATTTGTAATGCTATTTAAGGTCCGGTAAATTTCTAATTTATAATATAAGATTCTTTAATCATACAATGTATCTAACTTATTCTAATATAATGCAAACTTTTTTTCAAGTTAAATTTGCATCTGTTGAATGAGTAACACACTGTACTACATACAAAGCTGATACACAATAAACAAGAATGAATCCTTTTCAAACGTCCTGTAAAGGAGATGTTTTACTTTTATTTATTTTATGGAGCTGAACATTATATTATTTTAATGTGTTAGCTTTGATACCATATTCTCCCTTTACCGGATTTCTGTATAGAGACAATTTTGAACATTTCATTTCTTCTTATCAAAAGGATCTTCTAATTATGAGTTTTGAGACATAATTGAAGAAAATATGAAAAAAATAAACTAGCATAAAATGAACAAGGACAACTTGAATTCTATCTAGGTAGGTAACATATGCTTTGTCTATAGAAATGATTCACACTTTCTTAACAGTATCAGTGTAACTCTGCCAGTAGCAATCAGCTGCCCAGCATCGCCCCTTCTGATCACAGCTTGATGTACTCAAGAAGCAAACTAACCCATCACTTTGTTTTGACTGAAGTCACTCCTGCTGCTTCCCTTCCTCTGTCTTTGCTGTGAATATGCAGCTTGCCTTGAGAAATTGTTCCACTCCGACTGCTCAGAACACACTAAATGAGATTACCACGCACTGCTTTCACAGTATTGCCAGACAGTTCATTTACAATTATGTAGCTTACTGTTTAACACTACTGGTTCTTTATCTTTGTGGGGGTTTTATTTTTCGTCTGAAATCAAAACAGGTGGCATATGGAACTGTAGCACGCAAAAAGAGAACTTTCACGGCCTTAATATGATTATGACCCCATTCCCACAAACATTACAAGCAGGCAAAGGTATTACCATAAATAGCTCAGCTTTATTTTTCCAAATAATGTTTGATCTCTTTTGAAATGGACTGTACAGAAACTTAAAATGACTACCCTCATAAATAAGATACAAATGAATATTATAAACAGTAAAATCATAATTAGCTGTGGTAGAGCCCCACAAAAAAATCAGGTTAGTGGGATTTCTTTCAACATAACACAACATTTTATCTATTTTTTCCTAAGATTTACACACAAGTCCTAAAAGTAGATAAAGAAAACCAAAGCATACAAATGAGACAAAAATGTGCTCAAAGTTACAATTTCACATATCTGTGATGGACAAAAGTATTGCTTTTATTAACTGGTATGACCCCCTTGTGCATAAATAACTGCATCTTAACATTTCAGATAAATGTTATTTAGTCCTGAACCCTGGCTTCCTCTTTACAAAACAGCTTTAACTTTGTTATGTTGGTAAGTTTCCCATGAACTGCTTTATTTAGGTCTTTCCAAAATATTGCAACTGGATCAAGGTCAGGACATTGGGGTGTATTCAATGCCGCCTTCAAGGGGGTTAAGCAACAGGCATAGAAGAAAACAACCTTTAACCCCCGCGCCGGCCACTCACCCTATTCAACATTCCGGGAGAATCCTCGCTGTTAGAGGATGGCGAGGATTCCCCCAAACAGCGAGGCTCTTGTCTAATGCAAAGAGCCTGCTGCATTTAGCTGCTAGACTCTCTGTTTTAGCTGCCGCATATGCCAATTTCCCCTCGCTCCAAAAACAGAGTGAGGGGGAATCGGCGTATGCAGGGGGTCAGTTGAAAACTGACCCTGCAAGATGTGACAGTGGACAGTCTGCACTGCTCGCTGTCACAGCTTGTCAGCAGCATTGAATACTGCCCATTGATTTCAATTTATTCTTCTTTAACCATTATTTGGTTGAATAACTTGTGTACTTTGGGTCATTTTCTTGCTGTATGACTCTTGAGATGCAGCTCATAGACAAATGTCCTGACATTTTCCATTAGAATATTCTGCTATAATGCAGAACTCACTATCCCATCAATGATGGCAAGTTGTCTTGGGCAAGATCAAGCAGAATGGACCCTAAACATGATGGGGGAAATTTACTAAATTTGTAAAAAATAGGTGTAAAAATAGGTGTATTTGTATCCAGAATTACACTTATTTTTTACATTAATATCCCTAAAATACGGCAATTCATATTCATATTGATGTGCTATCAATACGAATATGAATTGCCGTATTTTCGGGATATTAATGTAAAAAATAAGTGGATTTCTAAATACAAATACACCTATTTTTACACCTATTTTTTACAAATTTCCTTTAGTAAATTTCCCCCGATACCACCACTGAAATGCAGTGTTCTCCTTTCTCCAAACATGAGCTTCTTATTTAAACAAACAAAAAAAGCTTTATTTTGGTCTCATCTGTCCACAAAACATTGTTTCAATAGCCTTCCAGTTTGTCCAGTTGATCGTCAGCAAATTGCAGATGGGCAGCAATGTTCTTTTTGGAGGGCAGTAGCTTTCTCCTTGCAATCCTGGTCATGCACACCATTGTTGTTCAGTGTCCTGATGGTGGACTCATGAACATTGACATTAGCTAATGTGAGAAAGGCCTTCAGTTGCTAGAGGTTTCCTTGGGTCCCTTTGTGATCTTGCAAACTATTAGATCCCTTGCTCTTTGTTTGAACTTTACAGGTCGACCTCTCCTGGGGAGAAAAATAATGGTTTGGAATTTCTTCTATTTGTACACATTCTGTCTGAATTAGCTGAGTACAAAATCTTTAAAGATGGTTTTGAAACCTTTTCCAGCCCAGTGGACATAAATAAATTATATTCTGATGTCAGATGGACATTAAATATTAAGCACAGCCCATGTGCTCAGTCAACATTTTGATTTTACTGTTTTTTTCAAAACACAAGGAGGAAAATCGGAAAAGTTGACTAACCACCTGGGCATTGATTAATACTTAT
This sequence comes from Crinia signifera, assembly GCF_055691185.1. Taxonomy (NCBI): domain Eukaryota; kingdom Metazoa; phylum Chordata; class Amphibia; order Anura; family Myobatrachidae; genus Crinia; species Crinia signifera. The sequence continues at coordinate 345,828,469 of NC_139217.1, forward strand.
TGTACATTTCCACTAGAGTCACTATCACCTACTGGATACATAACTTCTTGAGTTGCACACTGTAGCTGCTAACACTGGATGTTAGAATACATATATATATATATATATATATATATATATATATATATATATATCATTTTCAGAAATGAAGGTATATGTGTACTAACCCTTGGAGCGAAAGATCATGTAAATTAAGTCCTAAATGCCATTACAGACTGTGGGGTAAATGCAGTGTTGTACTGGGGCACGAAGGGTCACAGGGGGAATGCAGTGGTAATGGCAAATGTTTAGGGGTGTGGCAACCAACCATAAGGCTTGGTTAACCATTAAAAGGTGTCAGATAATCTCACCAGGCTTACTGGACAAGATTCTGTAGAGGATTGTACCATAGGAGAATGCAGGCTGTGGTAACACGAGAGGGAGGCTAATGACACAGACAAATGCAGGTTGTAACAGTAGCAGAGACAGACTTGGATCACATAATAATGTAGGCCGTGGTAATAGCAGAGACAGGCTTGTAACACAAGAGACTTTACCAGACACATTGGACCAGGTGGAATGGCTGAACAAATGCAGGTTTGAAGTGAGGCAAGGAACAGTAGGCTATAGCGTAGAAGGTCTCTGCAGGCTGTAGCGTAGAAGGTTCAATAAACTGTAGAATAGAAGATCTCTGTAGTCTGTAGAGTAGATGATCTCAGCAGGCTGCTTAAAACATAGTGAAAGATGCTGTAGTCAAGGTGCAGGTAACAACAGTAAGATAACTTAAATGAACCCGCACAGCAATGGAGCAGAAAAGCGATGTTGCCCTGTAAGTAAGTTAGAGCGTGATACTTAAACCCCTTGCCTTGTGCTGATTGGCAGCAAAGAGCTGGCAGGCTGGACTGAGACTTACATTGTTACATAGTTACATAGTAGTTAAGGCTGAAAAAAGACTTGCGTCCATCTAGTTCAACCTTGGTTTATTAGCTTAAACCTTATTTTATGTATTGTATACTGATATTTTATCTTAAAGACAGATTTTTATTCTTATTTGTACCCCTGGATGTTTGTCCAACCTTATTTTAAACATATTTAATGTGTCTGCCGACACCACCTCACCAGGAAGAGATTTCCATAGTTTGGTTGCCCTGACTGAACTGAACTGTAGCCTACATCACTCTGCAAGCTGAGCAAGCTGTCATAGATACCTAGCCAGTGTGAAGCTACATTATTTATTATATATATAATATATTTATTACTTATTAATATTGCCACATGGTTTGTGTGTTTCTTCAATTTATTGTTTGGAGGCTGGTATACCTCCTTAATAGTGTCTGCTTATATACATAATTTGTGACCACTACTCACTCTTGTGCCTAAGACGTTTTTCACTTTTTTTTACAGGTGCATATGTTTATGTGTTCCAGTAATCACATTTTGCATTTGTGCCCACATGTCCATATTGTACTTTGGCCTTTCCTACATAACTTTCCCCCCCGATGCCCATCTTCAATCTGAAATAGATACAAGCAGTCATATGGGCAGCCAGAACATCATTATTATTATTATTATTATTATCCTTTATTTATATGGCGCCACAAGGGTTCCGCAGTGCCCAGTTACAGAGTACACATAATCAAACTGGAAAACAGTAACTTACAGTTGAAGACAATACAGGACAAATACATGGTAAATACAGGGTAAATGATTATAGGAACATCAGCCGATTGCTGCAACATAAGTATCAAGGTGACAGCAAACAGCATGCTTTGGTGCAGTCGAAGACTGCAGTCAAAGAAAGGATAAGCACATGAGGTAAGAGGTCCCTGCTCTTGAGAGCTTACATTCTAAAGAGGGGGGGGAGCAGACAGACAGGGGTGACACCGGAGGGGTAGATAGGACAAGAAACAGAAGGTTAGAAGGACAGTTTGCTGGGTTTGGTGAAGAAGTGGGTCTTAAGAGCCCGTTTGAAGTTCTGTATAGAAGTGGAGAGCCTGAGGGGGAGAGGTAGAGAATTCCAGAGTAAGGGAGCAGCACGTGAAAAATCTTGGAGGTAGGAGTGGGAGGAGGTAATAAGTCGTCAGGAGAGCCGACGGGTGTTAGCCGAGCGAAGGGGATGAGTGGGAGTGTAAATGGATATAAGGTCAGATATGTAAATGGGAGAGGAGTGGGTGACGGCTTTGTAAGTGATCGTGAGAAGTTTGAATTGAATTCTGAAAGGGAAGGGAAGCCAGTGAGCCAGTGAAGGGCTTATAGAAGAGGGGAGGTGGAGGTAATGCATTTGGTGAGGAAGATGAGCCGGGCTGCAGCATTGAGGATAGATTGGAGTGGAGACAGGCATTTGTCAGGGATACCAGTTAAGAGGAAATTGCAGTAGTCCAGCCTGGATATGATTAGTGAGTGGATAATGGCCTTAGTGGCATCCTGAGTGAGAAAATGTCTAATTCTGGAAATATTTTTGAGATGAAAATGGCAGGTTTGTGAGAGGTGCTGAATATGTGGTTTGAAGGAGAGAGAGGAGTCAAGGATTACTCCAATACAGCGTACTTGGGAGATAGAGGTGATAGTCGTGTCATCAATAGATAATGTGATTGTGTGATGCGAGGTTGTGCGGGAGGGTGGGAAGATGATCATCTCAGTCTTCGACAAGTTAAGTTTAAGAAAGCGCTGGGACATCCAGGAAGAGATAGCAGAGAGACATTTGGAGATACGAGTGAGGAGAGCAGGGGAAAGATCAGAGGATGAAAGGTAGATTTGAGTATCATCAGCACAGAGATGATATTGGAAGTCAAAAGAACTAATGAGCTCACCTAATGAGGATGTATAGAGAAAGAAAAGGAGAGGACCAAGAACAGAACCTTGTGGGACACCAACGGTTAGTGGAAGTGTGGGGGGGGGTAGTGTTATGAGAGAATACAGAGAAGAAATTATCAAAGACGTAGGAGGACAGCTAGGAGAGAGCAGTTTCACACAGACCAAGGGAGTGAAGGATTCAGAGATGGAGAGGGTGGTCCACAGTGTCAAATGCAGCAGACAGGTCGAGAAGAATAAGCAGAGAGTAGTGGTCCTCAGATTTGGCAGCATGAAGATCATTGCAGATATTTGTGAGGGCAGTTTCAGTGGAGTGTAGAGAACTGAAGCCAGCTTGGAATGGGTCAAGCAGAGAGTGGGAGGAAAGAAAGTCAGTGAGGCGGTTGTAGACAATACTCTCAAGGAGTCTGGTGGTAAAAGGGAGGAGAGAGATGGGTCGGTAGTTGGAGAGGGTGTTAGGATCAAGGGTAGGTTTTTTAAGAATAGGGGAGACAATAGCATGCTTGAAGGCAGAGAGGACAGTGCCTGATGAGAGGGAGAGATTGAGAAGGTGGGCAAGATGGGAACAGGCAGGAGAGAGGTGGCGGAGGAGGTTGGAGGGGATAGGGTCAAGTGGGGAGGTGGTGGTGGGGGAGGAATGGATGAGGGCCATAACTTCCTCACCAGATCAGCAATGGCATCAACCCTCTTACATAACATCTACCCTCCATACCTGCAGCATAACGCTCCCCCAACCACAGCCTAACCCCACCCCTTAGTGTCTAACCATTACTGCCCTCCCCAACAGCCTAACCTTACTGTACCCCCTCAGTGCCTATCTCACCTTCAATTTTAGTGCATAACCATACCCATCCACCCTAACACTAACCCCCCTTCTTAGCCTAACCATATCCTCCCTTATAATGCCTAAACCTAAGCAACCTATTTCTGTCCGACCCCGGCATACTTATGTTCGGGATGCTGACAGTCGGGATTCCAGTGCCAGTTTTGGAGTTCCATCACTGGTATCGGTATTCCAACTGCTTCCCGTATGCTGAGATGCCAAATGCATTCAGTCATAAGCACAATATGTGATTGTTCATACTATATGATCACTAACAAACATAAGAGGTGCTTTGTTTTTATATGCACAGGTAAAATGGGTATTTTAAACAGCAAAGTGTAGTTTTCATCCAACTCACCATAATGTGAATATTTTATCTAGTATTATTTCCCCATTACCTGCCTGGAAGCCAGCTTGCTATAAAATTATGAAATCTATATAGTTGTGCTTACAACTGATGTCTCTAATATAATATACAATATTGTCATAATGTTAATCCGGGAAGGCAATTATAAAGAAATAACTATGGATACTGCTACTGCATAGCGTGGTATTTTATATTATTCCAGTATCACCCAAACTAAATATTTATTTTGCATTGAATTGAATGCTACTGAAACAATTATTTTAAATACAAAACAAGCATGGGTACTCTTTACCTAGCACGGCGCCCATCGCGGGCATCGCGGGTACATTTATGTCTGGCCGCGACGCGACCGACGCGATGCCCGCGATTTCCCATTGAAAACCATGTTAAACATGGAAATCGGGTCGGTCGCGTCGCGGCCGGCCATAAATGTACCCGCGATGCCCGCGACGCGATGCTCCCGATTTGCCATAGGAATCAATGTTAAAAGGCCCGATGTACACGATTTTACTGTTAAATGCCTCAATGCCCGCGATTTACACATAGGAGTCAATGTTAAATGGGCTACAGAGCCCAAATAGGCAGAATTAACCCTTAAATGTCCCCCCAAATGTTTTAACGCCACCCCACGATCCACGCGAACCCGAAGCGTGGCGAGCGCAGCGAGCCCGCGAGGGGCGGCGGTACGCGTCCTCCGACCTTTTCATGCCCTACTATCCACGTCGGCGTGGAGTTGAGAATAGAATAGTGTGGCGAGCGCAGCGAGCCACCGAGCCCGAAGCGTGGCGAGCGCAGCGAGCCCCGCGAGGGGACGCGGATACCTTCACAGGTAAACGCGTCCCCTCGCGGGCTTCACAGGTGTCCGCGTCGCCACGGACACCTGTGAAGCCCGCGAGGGGACGCGTATAACTGTGAAGGTATCCGCGTCCCCTCGCCACGCTTCGGGCTCGGTGGCTCGCTGCGCTCGCCACACTATTCTATTCTCAACTCCACGCCGACGTGGATAGTAGGGCATGAAAACGTCGGAGGACGCGTACCGCCGCCCCTCGCGGGCTCGCTGCGCTCGCCACGCTTCGGGTTGGCGTGGATCGTGGGGTGGCGTTAAAAAATTTGGGGGGACATTTAAGGGTTAATTCTGCCTATTTAGGCTCTGTAGCCCATTTAACATTGACTCCTATGTGGAAATCGCGGGCATTGAGGCATTTGACATAAAAATCGCGGTCAATCTGCCTTTTTAACATTGTTCCCTATGGGAAAATCGCGGTCATCGCGGGCACCCGATTTTGATGTACCCGCGATTTACCCGCGATGCCCGCGATGACCGCGATTTTACCCCCGACGCCCGCGATTCTAATCGTGGGCGCCGTGCTAGGTAAAGAGTACCCAAGCATGCATTTTCTTTTTACATTTTCTGATGGTATAAAAAAATTGCAACTAAATTCAAAATGCAATGACATAACAGCACATCATAAACATTAATACCACTATGTATTCCGTAGAGAAGTGTAACATTCAATAAGGGGAAAATACTGTATATGTAGCTGTTTAGTTTATGGGTTACAATAGTAAATTCACATTCTACAGTTCACCAATATAAATCTAATGCCCTTGTTACTATAAGTCTATATAGTCTTCTGTGTAGAAATATGCAAACCCTCTTAGGGAATTCAATAAAAGGAACTTTCAGAAATGTATTAGTTATTGAGTAAAATTCCCTTTTCCTAATGTTAACAGAAAAAAGTGGAATCACCAGTAAAGGTGCTTACGCACTCTACAATTTTTTTTTACCAACTTTTTTGACCAATTTCGTTCATTTTGGCCATTCTGAACGAAACTGGTCAAAATATCTTTCAGTGCGTTTGCGACGAACGATGAATGATGATGCGCATACCTGCCAGTTGTTCATCAAGGTTGTTCGTCAACATTGAATGCAGCTCAATTTGGATATCTTTCAAAAAGAGCCTATAAACTGTAGCTAGATCTTTTGTCTTTCGCCTGTCGTCAATATCTTTTGTCAACATTTTCGTCCAGGACATTGGGTTCAAGAGAAATGTCTTTCAATGAAATTGGTCAAAAAATTGTACAGTGTGTATGCACCTATCACTAAAGTACATAATACTTTTATTAAATTGCAAAAAATGATCTGCTAAATTTATTTCAAACAACTTGATGATATATATATATATATATATATGGGGCGATGACCCGGCACTCCAACAACAATCCGGTAGTGGCCCTGGTGCCTTCTCTGTAGCCTGGATGGCTACTCAATAGCGAGATGATCCGGTGAACGGAGGGGGTGGAGCGGCACTCAAATGGACTAATCTCTCACAGAAAACAGCAACAACGTGCGACCAACGTTTCGGTTTATTTAACCTTTGTCAAGATCGTTCAAATAGTGAAAACACATACCTTTTATGCCAAACACCGTGTGTGACCCTGCGTCTCCCTCTTCCGGGTCCATCGACGTCACCAACCGGCGCAGCGTGCGTCGCCGGTTGGTGACGTCGATGGACCCGGAAGAGGGAGACGCAGGGTCACACACGGTGTTTGGCATAAAAGGTATGTGTTTTCACTATTTGAACGATCTTGACAAAGGTTAAATAAACCGAAACGTTGGTCGCACGTTGTTGCTGTTTTCTGTGAGAGATTAGTCCATTTGAGTGCCGCTCCACCCCCTCCGTTCACCGGATCATCTCGCTATATATATATATATATATATATATTGTATAGAAATTATATTTTTCTACATCATTAATTGCATATTTTTAGGTAGTATTACTTCTCAATTGCCTGCCTGTAAGCCAGCTAGCTTTGTATAATATACAGTCATCTAGAGTTATTGAAATGCTGAATTTAGCAATGTGCCAGACTAATAATATTACACAGTAAAGAAGAGGAGAGATGTTACACCCTGTAACTCCTGCTGAGCTGAAGATGCCAAATCAGATTATAACACACAGTTGCCACATTATCCTGTCTTGAGTTCACTAACACTCATTAAGCTTTGAAAATCCTTTTTATGGTGTTTATAACACCTCCGGAGGAGTTTACTGTGTAAATATTATTCTACCATTAAATTCTGAAACAAGGCAACCATCAACAAGTAGAATTTGTAATAGGCCTGCAGAGAGGCCTCTGCTTGCAGGCCAAAAACCCTGTGAAGTGAGGCCAATGAAAGCAGCCAAGAACACAGTATGAAGTGATAAAGCACTTCATATTGATGCTTTAAATCTCCTACCACTTGGGCCTGCTTAATGTAACAAGCCCACTGAGACATCTGATTTGGGCCTACAGTCAAATAAGCAACAGGGAGCCACTTACTGAAAGCAGCCTTCCATAGACAGAAGGCATTAACAGTTTAACCCAGTTAATCTAGTGTTGATGTATATTGGGTTAAAATAAATACAGTACGTGTGCCAAGCTGAAGCATACAGAGACAGCAGATGGTCGGACTTTACACAATCCACCTTATCCTGAAAATAAACATCAGTCTGTCTTTTTAGGAAATCAATAACTTACAAATAATTATTTATAGATTGTAAAAAAAATATTAATATTGTGTACATTAATTTTTTATAGCATAAATTGTAGAAAGATTATATACAACTATTTTGCATTTAGTTGAAAGTAGTTATTTCATTGCAAATTTGTTAATGTTATCCACATGCATATATTGGTCAGTAAATTGTTCTGGATATGACAATGTACAGCTACAGCTGTACTAGATAGAATATTTTATCCTTCAAAATGTAAAATCAATTGGGGTTATGTTTTCCATTAAGGTCATTGTCTGGACTGCTATAAATAATCAAATAGTGGTGAAATTATTATTAAGAGATCCTATACTCCATATAGGTGGTAGCGTTATGTAATGGCAAATGGTCAACATGATAGATAACTCAATCAGGTCTTAGAACAAGTTAAAAATTTTGCACAGGGTTAATGCAGCAGGAACATACTGTATAACAGGAACACAGCGCTAAGATAATGTACTGTACAGTATGTACCAGCCAGGAACATATAGGAGATCACAGGTAGGGTGAGACAGGTGGTAGAACACACCTGCGTTTGAAAATATGGTGGTGGCAATGGATCATGCATACTGGCTCTATGCATGCAGTGATATAGCAGTGGTGTTACAGTGGAACTACTGTATCTGGGGTGACTGGTCTCTGTATGCTGTCTCGACAGGTGGGATGCTCTAAAGCAAAAAACTCCATTATTGGGGATTTTACTGCATTTTTGTATGCGTATGCACTAAAACCTGTACAGCGGGTTACCGCCGTGGGGGGTATCGCCAGCAAAAGGCCAGCAATACCCCATAGAAGCCTTGGGGCTTCTCTTCGCAAATCTCAACATTCCAAACTGACCCCCACTCAACCTTTCAGGAGGAGGAGGTGGAGCCCAGAATTTCCTGCAGCCATCTGAGCAGCAAGCTACCGGGCACACGAGGAGGGGGAGAGCCATAGGAACCCGCTCACCCCCTCCAGTTGTTTCGCAAAGGGCAGCTCTTATCACAAGAGCTGCCCTTTCCGATATTAATCGCATATGTTACAGCATTAGCATTAGTATTGATGCGTTAACCGGCAGAGGGGGCAGATGTTAGAGCATCTCGCCATATGTGAGTAACACTAGAGATGGGATGTGGATACAGTGCAGGAAATTGGGAATCCAGTGGTCAAAATTCCAGCACTGGAATCCCGACATCAGTGGAAGTGCTGACGCTGGAATCCCAACATCTGGCATCCCACACATTACATTCTGCCACAAGGAATGCACCGAAATTCACATTCTGCCACACGGAATGCACCGAAATTCACATTCAGCCACATGGAATAACCCGAAATTCACATTCTGCGACACAAAATGAGCCGAAATTCACATCCTGCCATATGGAATGCACCAAAAATTCACAATAAGTCAAACAGAATGCACCAAAATTCGCAAAAAGTAACACAGAATGTGCCAAAATTCACAATAAGTCACACGGAATGTGGAGAAATTCACAATAAGTCACTTGGAATGTGTCAAAATTAACAATAAGTCACACAAAATGTGCCAAAATTCACAATAAATCACACGTAATGAGCCGAAATTCACATTTTGCTACACCAGATTATGCAAATATGGTTATGCAGTGGAAAGAGGGTCTCTTCACAAGTGTTATGTTGTCTCAGTTGCTGCCTGTGATGGAGTTTTGTGCCTCATTAAAATGTACTGTATATGTACTTTTAAGGGAGGCACAAAACTTCAATCACAGGCAGCAACTGGGATGACATTACTCTTGTGAAGATGCCCACTTCCCCCTCGCCCCGTGTAAAAGCACAGAAGAAAATGCTGTGAACTTGAGAAACCACCCACCCCCACTCACCCCATATTTAGTGCATGTCCCCACTTCAAATTGGTCTTACATTGTAACTGATTACTGCTTTTAAAAAAACTGGAGATTTCTATCTACCCAATAGAACACATGTGGCATACAGTTCAATGTGCTTTCTATGTCATCGTTCCACCAACAGAAAATATTATGGAATATTCAGAAGACACAGTGTACGCTATCTGAACAGTACTTCAAAGAACCCCTGGACCCACGCCCCAGCATGTTGCTGCTGTAATTCAATCAAAAGGATGACCTGCACATTATTAGACAAGGGGTCTTCATTATAAATTAAGACATTGAATTTAAGTTTTTAGCATCCCTTAATAAAGAAAATCAATAGCAAAAAGAACTCAAAGTTAAGGGAGCACAACATACAAATACGTGATGAACCGTCTCATGCGGGGTGATGTGCGGAGATAAGAGACACCGCTGGAGCCGGTTTAAGTATGCTGGTGTAAAAAAAAATGTATGTGTATGTAATAAAGTTAGACTTTTGTGTTTGTATTTCAAAATTCTTTTTACAAGTGAACTACAAGTCCAATGGGGCCAATTAATGCCCCCGCATGCTGGGACTTGTGGTTTTTATTTATTTTAACATGTATCAGTTCAGCGTCCACCACCCAAGGATGCCAGGGACAGCCCCAAGCTTCAGCCCTGGATGTGTGAAGCCTGGGGGGACCCCTTTATTGATCCCCACTCTCCCAGGTACCCCATGCAGGGCTGACCAGCCACGGTGCACATGGTATGGCCGAGGGACCCTACGTAAAAAGTGCCCCCCGGATGCGGCAAGACACCACGGGTTGTTGGAGCCCGGTGCTGGTTCCAAAATACAGGGAACCCTAAGTGTTTTGGTCCCCTCATCCTTTTGGAACCAGGACCGGTTCAAAAGTCCGGGAATGGTTTCAGAAATACGGGGACCCTTACACTTTTTGTCCCCCCGTATTTTTGGAACCAGGTCAATGAGCCCAGGGCGGTTATGCCCAGGAGGGGGTCTCCACAGCATTTTTTTTACTAAATACCGCACACTTTTATGTCCAAAAAAACAGCACCATATTACATTTGCGAGTTTTTCACAAAATGTGCAATTTTTTCTTAAGCGATTTATTGCGATTTTAAAACATGACTAAAAATCACACCCTATAACATTTTGTCTCAAATATCAACAGTATAAAATCATCAAGGTGCAAATGTACATGAATATAAAGTCACTTAGGACCTAATTCTTAGTCACATAAATTGTTGATGCTGCATGCGGTTGGCCAATGTGTTAAGTCTGTGCATGTGTCATACAGATTGTTAGTGCTTAAAGACACAGAACAAATTCTATGGCATGGTCTATGGATGATTATTGGGAAGTAAAATTGTAGTGGCTAAGCAGATGTGGGCTTTTTACTGTAAGTAGCAGTCAAAAGACTAAAGTTGGACAAGTTCAGCCAAGAATATTCTGGATAATGCATATAAGGCTACATCGATTTAGAATATGTTAATGCTTGAGTGGTGGAATGTGACAATGCATCTTCTTCTGACATAATTAACCTTGTGAACAAGAAGGAGAAAGGTGGGAGGAGCCTGCACTAAGAATTGGATTATCGATGTTTGAGATAGAAAGGTTGGGGAAAAAACTGACTATAATTGAAGATGAATCCTAAAATTTACATCACCTATCAGCCTATACCCTTGGTTATGGCTTAAGAAATGTGATGGTCAGTGGTGCACCCCCGAGTAATGACACGTTTAATAAGAAAACAAAAGAGAAAAAAAAACTCGGGTGGGGTGCACTCTTACTCCCCAATCTAGAAGTTGCTCAGCTGCTTAGATAATTTTTAAGATTTTTAGATATTTTTTTAAGATTTTTTGATGCCAAGTGAAATAATTTTTAAGGTTATGTACCTTTAAGTCCAATGTGCGAAAAAAATAATAATAAATATGAAAAAAAAAAAAAGATTTTAAGAATAAATTTTAAAAACCATTATTCTTGCCTTTGTCCTTGCGAATTATTTATAGACAATGATGGGGCTGGTATGCAGGATTAGTGCAAAATAATTTTTTCTCTTCTAATTTCTTATAATTAACCTTGTGGTCAGACCACATACTGTACTTGACCTAATTGACCTTTGTGGTTTTAGCTAACCGCAAAGTTCTCACATATACTTACAAAGGTGATTTCATCCTCATTGTAAGTACAGCCTGAGCTCCACTTTAAATGACAGCTCAGTGGACCTCAGCCAATCAGGAGAGTGCTACACACATGACACTACCTGATTATCTACTGGGTCCTCTAAGTGACCGTCAGGGAAAGTGAGTCCATGTGAATACATGGATTCCCTTCAATTTGCATAAGCCAGATTTATTGCATTTTTAAACCATGGATGTCTACAGGGAATGAAGAGGGCTGATCTACACTGGATATAGGTGAGTATTTTTTGGACCCCAAACTGTTTTGTTTTTTTAATGAACTCTTTCTTTTATTTTACACATATAAATATTGCATGAATCTGACTGATCCTTATAATTGGTTTAATTCAGATCACAGGACAAATTTCTTACAGTTTCCAATTTTTTTCAAAATGGGAAAAACCATGTGTACTGTAGGTAGGGCGGATGTAACTTGTGCAGAGAAAGATTAGAGTGAGTTTTTTTGTTTCTGTGCAGGGGACAGGACACTGAAGCAATCATCAGGGTGGCAAAGGTTTATATATTCTAAGAAAGGCACATGAGGAGAGAGGGCCCTGTTCTGAGAGCTTACATTCTAAAGGGGAAGGTTAGAAAGGCAGGACTGACACAAAGGGGGAAGAAGTGAGCATAAACAGAAGGTTAGGATGAGAGATGGTCCGGTTTTATGCAGGAGTCTAAAAAAGCGCTGGGTCATCCAAGAGTATATAGCAGAGAGACAGTTGGAGATATGAGTGAGGATAGAGGGAGAGAGATCAGGAAAGGAGCGGTAGATTTCATGATTATCAGCATGGATGTGAAAGTGGAAGTCGAGTGAGCAAATGAGCTCACTCAGAGGGGATGTATAGAGATAGAGAAGAAGAGGACCAAGAATAAAATGTTGGGGACACCTACTATCAGTGGAAGAGCAGGAGAGGTGAAGTCTTTAGAGGTACAGCTGGGCATTTCCAAAACTGACAGTGCAAGTCCAAGCATTAACAGTGATAGTAAAAGTGTTCTTAGATGTAAAAATGGTGATATTACGGCAGAATAGCCAGATTAAGCAGCCAGGAGTAGTATGTTGTGAGTATGAAGCAGTCCTTTGGTTTTCTGAGTTTTCAGACCTTCTGTTTACTTTGATACCAAGTAGGTTGTCAGTTTCCTTCAGTTTCTGTCCAGTTTAAGTCCAGGCTAACTCCAGGCTGATGGTATGCAATTGTAACTTCCTACTTAGGATCTTCCTACTTTGGATTCTGACTAAATTTCTACAGTCAGATTTCTATGGCCAGCCAAGGCTTGGTCAGCTTCCAATACTGTAATAAGTAGGTCTGTAAAAGCTGTTTCTAAGTTCATTGATTGAGAACCCACCCAGTGCCCTTCTCCCACTAGAGAAAGTGAGCAATACAACTGAGATAAGCAAATGGTGAGAAGTTACAGACCATGTCCCAGTCACTGGTGAATTCTAAATCACTTTCTAATTTCTAATTTAGGGCAAATATTGTCTGCTTTATTTTTACAGTGCAATTTAGATTTCAGTTTGAACACACCCCACCCAAATCTAACTCTCTCTGCACATGTTACATTTGCCCCACCTGCAGTTCATGGTTTTGCCCAATTTGAATCCTGAGAATATAGCAGCTTAGTAAATAAGTTGCATTCTCAGACAAAAATCAGACCCAATCCTATTTGTAACCATCTGAGTTGCTAATCAGCAGAAGCTGCCACTCTTATTACATTAAAGAAGGAGGAGGAGTTTGCAGGTGCACACTAAATATATATGCTAGACCTTTTAATATCTTGCTATATTGCATTTGAGGTTATTAGCATAGTAATGGCCATTAGTATGGGCTTGTCCACCGCATCCAGGTTACCTCAATAGGACAAGTCCCTAACACTACTCTGGGACAGGTCCAGGGCACAGGGCCCCCCAGGTCAGCCCAGCAGAACCACCCCATGGCATCACATTAGTGTGAAATTAAAGTTATAGTATAAGGGATAGGGGAAATTATATGTGATAGGACTTACCAAGGTAAGAAGTAATAATAAATGTGAAGGGTGCTACATATATATTAAACAAACTAAAGGGGTGATTGAAAGTATACGATATGATGCCATGGAGCAGCCCAGCAACAGCAGCCCAAAGAGCCCAGCGCCCCAAACACAGTCCCACAGACTAACACCCAGCATATATGTATAGTAGGACTTACCCTCATAGTGCCAAGCTGAGGTGTGCAGTCTTGAATGTTGGGACTCCAACCTATTTAAAATCAATCTGGGGCAGGTGGGTGGGGTGCTAGTTAAGGAGGAAGGCGTCTCTAGTTCCTTCCAGTGTGTATGAATACACAATATATAGTACATAGGGGGAGGGGCCCTAAACTGCACACCCTGGACATATGAGGTGCTACCTGCTGAGACTTGTAGTGCAGCAAGCAGGAGGAGGAGTTTGCAGGTGCACACTAAATATATATGCTAGACCTTTTAATATCTTGCTATATTGCATTTGAGGTTATTAGCATAGTAATGGCCATTAGTATGGGCTTGTCCACCGCATCCAGGTTACCTCAATAGGACAAGTCCCTAACACTACTCTGGGACAGGTCCAGGGCACAGGGCCCCCCAGGTCAGCCCAGCAGAACCACCCCATGGCATCACATTAGTGTGAAATTAAAGTGATAGTATAAGGGATAGGGGAAATTATATGTGATAGGACTTACCAAGGTAAGAAGTAATAATAAATGTGAAGGGTGCTACATATATATTAAACAAACTAATGGGGTGATTGAAAGTATACGATATGATGCCATGGAGCAGCCCAGCAACAGCAGCCCAAAGAGCCCAGCGCCCCAAACACAGTCCCACAGACTAACACTCAGCATATATGTATAGTAGGACTTACCCTCATAGTGCCAAGCTGAGGTGTGCAGTCTTGAATGTTGGGACTCCAACCTATTTAAAATTAATCTGGGGCAGGTGGGTGGGGTGCTAGTTAAGGAGGAAGGCGTCTCTAGTTCCTTCCAGTGTGTATGAATACACAATATATAGTACATAGGGGGAGGGGCCCTAAACTGCACACCCTGGACATATGAGGTGCTACCTGCTGAGACTTGTAGTGCAGCAAGCAGGAGGAGGAGTTTGCAGGTGCACACTAAATATATATGCTAGACCTTTTAATATCTTGCTATATTGCATTTGAGGTTATTAGCATAGTAATGGCCATTAGTATGGGCTTGTCCACCGCATCCAGGTTAGCTCAATAGGACAAGTCCCTAACACTACTCTGGGACAGGTCCAGGGCACAGGGCCCCCCAGGTCAGCCCAGCAGAACCACCCCATGGCATCACATTAGTGTGAAATTAAAGTTATAGTATAAGGGATAGGGGAAATTATATGTGATAGGACTTACCAAGATAAGAAGTAATAATAAATGTGAAGGGTGCTACATATATATTAAACAAACTAAAGGGGTGATTGAAAGTATACGATATGATGCCATGGAGCAGCCCAGCAACAGCAGCCCAAAGAGCCCAGCGCCCCAAACACAGTCCCACAGACTAACACTCAGCATATATGTATAGTAGGACTTACCCTCATAGTGCCAAGCTGAGGTGTGCAGTCTTGAATGTTGGGACTCCAACCTATTTAAAATCAATCTGGGGCAGGTGGGTGGGGTGCTAGTTAAGGAGGAAGGCGTCTCTAGTTCCTTCCAGTGTGTATGAATACACAATATAGAGTACATAGGGGGAGGGGCCCTAAACTGCACACCCTGGACATATGAGGTGCTACCTGCTGAGACTTGTAGTGCAGCAAGCAGGAGGAGGAGTTTGCAGGTGCACACTAAATATATATGCTAGACCTTTTAATATCTTGCTATATTGCATTTGAGGTTATTAGCATAGTAATGGCCATTAGTATGGGCTTGTCCACCGCATCCAGGTTACCTCAATAGGACAAGTCCCTAACACTACATGGCATCATATTGTATACTTTCAATCACCCCTTTAGTTTGTTTAATATATATGTAGCACCCTTCACATTTATTATTACTTCTTACCTTGGTAAGTCCTATCACATATAATTTCCCCTATCCCTTATACTATCACTTTAATTTCACACTAATGTGATGCCATGGGGTGGTTCTGCTGGGCTGACCTGGGGGACCCTGTGCCCTGGACCTGTCCCAGAGTAGTGTTAAGGACTTGTCCTATTGAGGTAACCTGGAAGCGGTGGACAAGCCCATACTAATGGCCATTACTATGCTAATAACCTCAAATGCAATATAGCAAGATATTAAAAGGTCTAGCATATATATTTAGTGTGCACCTGCAAACTCCTCCTCCTGCTTGCTGCACTACAAGTCTCAGCAGGTAGCACCTCATATGTCCAGGGTGTGCAGTTTAGGGCCCCTCCCCCTATGTACTATATATTGTGTATTCATACACACTGGAAGGAACTAGAGACGCCTTCCTCCTTAACTAGCACCCCACCAACCTGCCCCAGATTGATTTTAAATAGGTTGGAGTCCCAACATTCAAGACTGCACACCTCAGCTTGGCACTATGAGGGTAAGTCCTACTATACATATATGCTGAGTGTTAGTCTGTGGGACTGTGTTTGGGGCGCTGGGCTCTTTGGGCTGCTGTTGCTGGGCTGCTCCATGGCATAATATCGTATACTTTCAATCACCCCTTTAGTTTGTTTAATATATATGTAGCACCCTTCACATTTATTATTACTTCTTACCTTGGTAAGTCCTATCACATATAATTTCCCCTATCCCTTATACTATAACTTTAATTTCACACTAATGTGATGCCATGGGGTGGTTCTGCTGGGCTGACCTGGGGGGCCCTGTGCCCTGGACCTGTCCCAGAGTAGTGTTAGGGACTTGTCCTATTGAGGTAACCTGGATGCGGTGGACAAGCCCATACTAATGGCCATTACTATGCTAATAACCTCAAATGCAATATAGCAAGATAGTAAAAGGTCTAGCATATATATTTAGTGTGCACCTGAAAACTCCTCCTCCTGCTTGCTGCACTACAAGTCTCAGCAGGTAGCACCTCATATGTCTAGGGTGTGCAGTTTAGGGCCCCTCCCCCTATGTACTATATATTGTGTATTCATACACACTGGAAGGAACTAGAGACGCCTTCCTCCTTAACTAGCACCCCACCCACCTGCCCCAGATTGATTTTAAATAGGTTGGAGTCCCAACATTCAAGACTGCACACCTCAGCTTGGCACTATGAGGGTAAGTCCTACTTTACATATATGCTGAGTGTTAGTCTGTGGGACTGTGTTTGCGGCGCTGGGCTCTTTGGGCTGCTGTTGCTGGGCTGCTCCATGGCATCATATCGTATACTTTCAATCACCCCTTTAGTTTGTTTAATATATATGTAGCACCCTTCACATTTATTATTACTTCTTACCTTGGTAAGTCCTATCACATATAATTTCCCCTATCCCTTATACTATCACTTTAATTTCACACTAATGTGATGCCATGGGGTGGTTCTGCTGGGCTGACCTGGGGGGCCCTGTGCCCTGGACCTGTCCCAGAGTAGTGTTAGGGACTTGTCCTATTGAGGTAACCTGGATGCGGTGGACAAGCCCATACTAATGGCCATTACTATGCTAATAACCTCAAATGCAATATAGCAAGATATTAAAAGGTCTAGCATATATATTTAGTGTGCACCTGCAAACTCCTCCTCCTGCTTGCTGCACTACAAGTCTCAGCAGGTAGCACCTCATATGTCCAGGGTGTGCAGTTTAGGGCCCCTCCCCCTATGTACTATATATTGTGTATTCATACACACTGGAAGGAACTAGAGACGCCTTCCTCCTTAACTAGCACCCCACCAACCTGCCCCAGATTGATTTTAAATAGGTTGGAGTCCCAACATTCAAGACTGCACACCTCAGCTTGGCACTATGAGGGTAAGTCCTACTATACATATATGCTGAGTGTTAGTCTGTGGGACTGTGTTTGGGGCGCTGGGCTCTTTGGGCTGCTGTTGCTGGGCTGCTCCATGGCATAATATCGTATACTTTCAATCACCCCTTTAGTTTGTTTAATATATATGTAGCACCCTTCACATTTATTATTACTTCTTACCTTGGTAAGTCCTATCACATATAATTTCCCCTATCCCTTATACTATAACTTTAATTTCACACTAATGTGATGCCATGGGGTGGTTCTGCTGGGCTGACCTGGGGGGCCCTGTGCCCTGGACCTGTCCCAGAGTAGTGTTAGGGACTTGTCCTATTGAGGTAACCTGGATGCGGTGGACAAGCCCATACTAATGGCCATTACTATGCTAATAACCTCAAATGCAATATAGCAAGATAGTAAAAGGTCTAGCATATATATTTAGTGTGCACCTGAAAACTCCTCCTCCTGCTTGCTGCACTACAAGTCTCAGCAGGTAGCACCTCATATGTCCAGGGTGTGCAGTTTAGGGCCCCTCCCCCTATGTACTATATATTGTGTATTCATACACACTGGAAGGAACTAGAGACGCCTTCCTCCTTAACTAGCACCCCACCCACCTGCCCCAGATTGATTTTAAATAGGTTGGAGTCCCAACATTCAAGACTGCACACCTCAGCTTGGCACTATGAGGGTAAGTCCTACTTTACATATATGCTGAGTGTTAGTCTGTGGGACTGTGTTTGGGGCGCTGGGCTCTTTGGGCTGCTGTTGCTGGGCTGCTCCATGGCATCATATCGTATACTTTCAATCACCCCTTTAGTTTGTTTAATATATATGTAGCACCCTTCACATTTATTATTACTTCTTACCTTGGTAAGTCCTATCACATATAATTTCCCCTATCCCTTATACTATCACTTTAATTTCACACTAATGTGATGCCATGGGGTGGTTCTGCTGGGCTGACCTGGGGGGCCCTGTGCCCTGGACCTGTCCCAGAGTAGTGTTAGGGACTTGTCCTATTGAGGTAACCTGGATGCGGTGGACAAGCCCATACTAATGGCCATTACTATGCTAATAACCTCAAATGCAATATAGCAAGATATTAAAAGGTCTAGCATATATATTTAGTGTGCACCTGCAAACTCCTCCTCCTGCTTGCTGCACTACAAGTCTCAGCAGGTAGCACCTCATATGTCCAGGGTGTGCAGTTTAGGGCCCCTCCCCCTATGTACTATATATTGTGTATTCATACACACTGGAAGGAACTAGAGACGCCTTCCTCCTTAACTAGCACCCCACCCACCTGCCCCAGATTGATTTTAAATAGGTTGGAGTCCCAACATTCAAGACTGCACACCTCAGCTTGGCACTATGAGGGTAAGTCCTACTATACATATATGCTGAGTGTTAGTCTGTGGGACTGTGTTTGGGGCGCTGGGCTCTTTGGGCTGCTGTTGCTGGGCTGCTCCATGGCATCATATCGTATACTTTCAATCACCCCTTTAGTTTGTTTAATATATATGTAGCACCCTTCACATTTATTATTTCTTCTTACCTTGGTAAGTCCTATCACATATAATTTCCCCTATCCCTTATACTATCACTTTAATTTCACACTAATGTGATGCCATGGGGTGGTTCTGCTGGGCTGACCTGGGGGGCCCTGTGCCCTGGACCTGTCCCAGAGTAGTGTTAGGGACTTGTCCTATTGAGCTAACCTGGATGCGGTGGACAAGCCCATACTAATGGCCATTACTATGCTAATAACCTCAAATGCAATATAGCAAGATATTAAAAGGTCTAGCATATATATTTAGTGTGCACCTGCAAACTCCTCCTCCTGCTTGCTGCACTACAAGTCTCAGCAGGTAGCACCTCATATGTCCAGGGTGTGCAGTTTAGGGCCCCTCCCCCTATGTACTATATATTGTGTATTCATACACACTGGAAGGAACTAGAGACGCCTTCCTCCTTAACTAGCACCCCACCCACCTGCCCCAGATTGATTTTAAATAGGTTGGAGTCCCAACATTCAAGACTGCACACCTCAGCTTGGCACTATGAGGGTAAGTCCTACTTTACATATATGCTGAGTGTTAGTCTGTGGGACTGTGTTTGGGGCGCTGGGCTCTTTGGGCTGCTGTTGCTGGGCTGCTCCATGGCATCATATCGTATACTTTCAATCACCCCTTTAGTTTGTTTAATATATATGTAGCACCCTTCACATTTATTATTACTTCTTACCTTGGTAAGTCCTATCACATATAATTTCCCCTATCCCTTATACTATCACTTTAATTTCACACTAATGTGATGCCATGGGGTGGTTCTGCTGGGCTGACCTGGGGGGCCCTGTGCCCTGGACCTGTCCCAGAGTAGTGTTAGGGACTTGTCCTATTGAGGTAACCTGGATGCGGTGGACAAGCCCATACTAATGGCCATTACTATGCTAATAACCTCAAATGCAATATAGCAAGATATTAAAAGGTCTAGCATATATATTTAGTGTGCACCTGCAAACTCCTCCTCCTGCTTGCTGCACTACAAGTCTCAGCAGGTAGCACCTCATATGTCCAGGGTGTGCAGTTTAGGGCCCCTCCCCCTATGTACTATATATTGTGTATTCATACACACTGGAAGGAACTAGAGACGCCTTCCTCCTTAACTAGCACCCCACCCACCTGCCCCAGATTGATTTTAAATAGGTTGGAGTCCCAACATTCAAGACTGCACACCTCAGCTTGGCACTATGAGGGTAAGTCCTACTATACATATATGCTGAGTGTTAGTCTGTGGGACTGTGTTTGGGGCGCTGGGCTCTTTGGGCTGCTGTTGCTGGGCTGCTCCATGGCATCATATCGTATACTTTCAATCACCCCTTTAGTTTGTTTAATATATATGTAGCACCCTTCACATTTATTATTTCTTCTTACCTTGGTAAGTCCTATCACATATAATTTCCCCTATCCCTTATACTATCACTTTAATTTCACACTAATGTGATGCCATGGGGTGGTTCTGCTGGGCTGACCTGGGGGGCCCTGTGCCCTGGACCTGTCCCAGAGTAGTGTTAGGGACTTGTCCTATTGAGCTAACCTGGATGCGGTGGACAAGCCCATACTAATGGCCATTACTATGCTAATAACCTCAAATGCAATATAGCAAGATATTAAAAGGTCTAGCATATATATTTAGTGTGCACCTGCAAACTCCTCCTCCTGCTTGCTGCACTACAAGTCTCAGCAGGTAGCACCTCATATGTCCAGGGTGTGCAGTTTAGGGCCCCTCCCCCTATGTACTATATATTGTGTATTCATACACACTGGAAGGAACTAGAGACGCCTTCCTCCTTAACTAGCACCCCACCCACCTGCCCCAGATTGATTTTAAATAGGTTGGAGTCCCAACATTCAAGACTGCACACCTCAGCTTGGCACTATGAGGGTAAGTCCTACTTTACATATATGCTGAGTGTTAGTCTGTGGGACTGTGTTTGGGGCGCTGGGCTCTTTGGGCTGCTGTTGCTGGGCTGCTCCATGGCATCATATCGTATACTTTCAATCACCCCTTTAGTTTGTTTAATATATATGTAGCACCCTTCACATTTATTATTATTTCTTACCTTGGTAAGTCCTATCACATATAATTTCCCCTATCCCTTATACTATCACTTTAATTTCACACTAATGTGATGCCATGGGGTGGTTCTGCTGGGCTGACCTGGGGGGCCCTGTGCCCTGGACCTGTCCCAGAGTAGTGTTAGGGACTTGTCCTATTGAGGTAACCTGGATGCGGTGGACAAGCCCATACTAATGGCCATTACTATGCTAATAACCTCAAATGCAATATAGCAAGATATTAAAAGGTCTAGCATATATATTTAGTGTGCACCTGCAAACTCCTCCTCCTGCTTGCTGCACTACAAGTCTCAGCAGGTAGCACCTCATATGTCCAGGGTGTGCAGTTTAGGGCCCCTCCCCCTATGTACTCTTATTACATTACCTTATGTGTCCATCCCTAGTATTAAAGGCAGTTTTCCAATCATCGCACATCAAGATCATTGTGAAATTGTTGGCCCATCTGTGATCTACAAGAAGTTGGCAGTTGATGTCATATAACCAGGCATATGGTGATATGGATAGCAATCCTTGATGATATTTACATTGTGACAATTTTAATTTGATCATGGAGATTGGGCCTGACAAAGTAGAGAAAGCAGTGTGCATGCATGACCCCTTAAACTGTGGTCACATTTATAATAAAATGCAACTGCATCAACTCAGTGTTGGTGAGATGGCAATGCGGAGGTGCAGTCCATGTTACCGGACCATTTGTGGGGCAGGCTGCGTCAGATGCATGACATCACACACAGCCACTATGACCCAAAACATGGTGGATTGCTTGCCTTGATTTTTTCCAAAATGCTTTCACAAAATGCTTACACAATAGTGATGCACCAACAAAATATTTTGGTTGAATTGCAGAGAGGGACCCAACACCAGGCCCGGTGACAGGGGGGGTCAAGGGGGACAAATGTGATGGGCCCTGATGATCTTAGGGGCCCCAGAGGCAGAGCATGGCTGTGGGCTGCGGCAGAAGTGATGTACACCATCTGTTGTGTGCCCCCGGCTGGCTTTCTGTGCCCCGCTGTCACTTGGTTGTGCTGTACTGTCTGTACCGTGGCCACTGGGGCCGGCTCACTCAGATGTATAGTGTTTGTGCTACGACTGCATGTGCTCCTGGCCACAGGCTCGTCCGTCTGTACTGCGCCCTGGCTGCCTTTACTGCATGTGCTCCTGACCGCAGGCTCAGACATCTGTTCCGCGCCCTGGCCGTCTTTTCTGCAGGCAGCAGGAGAAGACCTGGATCTGAAGCTAGGTGTGGAGGGGAGGTGGAATGGCCGTGGCTGTAAGGTTGGAGGTGGGGTCCAGTGAGGGGAGGGGAATAGGATTGAGGGCTTTTATTAGTGAAGTGAGAGCCGGGTGACACTAATTAGATTTAACAGGGAGTATGCATGCAATAAAAAAAAACAAGTTTTCCACTCTGTGTGACTCTTGCTAATAGCCCAACACAAGCTGGGGGCACCCTCCATCCCGCTCTCACTCTCTTTCTTCCACCCCCTCTCTGTCTCTTCATTCAATCTCCATCACTCTTTGTCAATATCTACTTTCCCATCTCTCTCTACCACTCTCTCCCTCCATCACACACCACCACTCTCCCGCTCCCTCTCTCTGCCTCTCCTACCCATTTACTCCCTCCATCACATGTATACTCTCTTCCTCTCTCCCTCCCATCTCCCCCACTCTCTCTCTTCCTCTCTTGAACCCTCTTTCTAAGGCTCTCCCTCCTTCTCCTCTCTCTTACCATTTCTCCTTCTATTTTTTGTATATTTTAGTTTATTTCTGTTTACTCAATTTTCTAGCATGGGTATTGTGACTTTTTCATTGGAGTCAAGTGTATGTAGTTTTGAGATTGTTTCTTTGTATGCTGCCATTTAAGTACTATATTAGTGACATGGTTTCTGTGTCCATAGCATTGCGGACATAAAGATTGGAAGCATGTGATATCATGACTCATATCACACGTTGGTGACATCACAAACCTGTGGTACACACTGGGTAGAGATTTGTGGGATTGGTCATCAAGGTGGTGGTGTTATGTTTGTGTGCAGGGTCAAGGGGGGCATGCAGGGATGTCAGTGTACTGGGCCCCAAGATTTCTGTTGCCGGTCCTGCCCAGCATGCAGGCTGGCCTTGCCCTGTGCTTGGTAGCCCCCTGAAGGCTATCCCCAGCAGTTGTAGTTTTGCAATTACTCACAAAACTACAACTAAATCTGAATAAATCCTATAGTCTGCTATTTATTTTCTTTGCAAAAAAGAATTAGGCCCCACAGGTAAATTGGGATTCCTGATTAACCCTATTTCCAAGTTTTCTTTGATGTATTCAGGCCTAATTCAGACCAAATTGCTGGGCATTATCAAATTGTTTTTTTATTAGTGTGTGCAGTCTGTGGTGTTGGAATTAAATGCCTTCTACTAAAATGCCTATGTTCTCGCTGCCACTCCAGGAAAATGCCCAGTTACCACCCCAATATGCCAGCTTTCTATCAATAACCATGTGTATGGCCAGCGATCAAAAAAAGAAGGATGATTTTTTTGCAGAAGGGCTGGTGCTGCATACTACTGGCCATACGCATGCACAGGCTATAGATAATCACCCTGCATGTGAATTCGCAGGTGAGCAGGGCAATCATGTCTGAATTAGGCCCATACTGTAGTTTCAGATTATCACCGGGACAATGGAAAAATTCTTGCCCCTTATCAACGAATTAGGATCAATATATTTATGAATTCTCACTTAAGAATGTGAGCTCTTATTAGGAGTTGCAGCCATTGACAGATGATTTTCTAGGAGACAGGCGTAATTTACTGTATCATACAACCTTCTTTTTCAAATGTGAATCAAAGCTAATATTTTTTTCCCCTAATAGTGACGTGCCAAATGACACTCAATGCAATCTCAGTAGAGTTCATCACAAAAATTTCTTAAGTAATGGAGTACTTTAATAACATATAAAACCATCCAAGCTCATATAATAAATCAGTAGGGATTTTAAAGCGGTGTAACAAGATAAACTTAAGGCGTGGGGTCCAGGAGAAATGCTTGTTTGAGCATGAGCAAAGAAGAATATTCCGATATGCAAAAGAACATCTTATGCTAACTCGAGAAGTGAGTATAATCTCTGAAATTTATCAAGTGATAGGTGTCATACAATGCATGTTTTATTTTTAGTATTGCAAGTACCGTTGTTTTAGAGAATCCCTGTAGGAGTTGCAGATCCATCTTGATGGCAGTAATTAAATTGTCTAGAGCTGAGTTTGCCTTTAAAATTGTTATTGGTACTATTGTGTTAACATCAAAGTTATGTATCTCACATGATCTTCATATGAACCCAATCAATCTCTAAAACCCAACAGAGATTTAATATATGAGATTTTTAGTAACCTTATCTGTAAGTTAAAGCCTTACTCATCAAATATGCTTCCCCATGGGGATGGTTTCTGGGGCATTTCAGTGGTGGATTTTAAATGGTTTAGCTGAATTTAATAAATGAACATGCTATGGTCTAGTCATTTATCTCAAATTGCTTTTCTTATAATTATGCCATTCCATTTTGAGAACACTTTACACATGCATAGTTTGCAAATTTTCAACCAATAATTCCTTATACCTCCGAGTGCAAATTAGGTTGCTAAAACAATGATTTTGTTTTGGTTGGATTTCTCGATTTAGGCCTTTGTGATAAATGATTAGAGGAAAATCATGATCTAACTACCAATATTTTTATAAATGAAAAAGTAGGGAAATCTAGGGTGCTAAACTCAACTTCAGCTGCTCTTTCTGAACACTATGGGATCAATGTAGATATACAGTAAATTTAGAGAGATTTTGTGCCAAAAGGTGGTGTTATTCTATTAACCTGTGAGAAAGTAAATGTGCTAAATACTTAATTCTTGAGATTAATGATATTCTTTATCATTTTCCATATTAATTATATGGTGCTTTTTTTTATTCTTTCAGATCATTGCAGTATATGTAAAAGTGAGACATATACATGTATTACCCATGTTGGGAACATATATACTGTAATATTGTTAACTTTGCTATTAATCAATATAGATAGAATAATTCCTCCCAATAGTGCTGATTTTCCTTCTAATTATAAGAAATTAAAAAAAGAGGAACATGTTTCAAGATTTCTTTAGGTGTCAATGGTTCTGGTGGATAATTTTTTACTATTCACC
This sequence comes from Crinia signifera, assembly GCF_055691185.1. Taxonomy (NCBI): domain Eukaryota; kingdom Metazoa; phylum Chordata; class Amphibia; order Anura; family Myobatrachidae; genus Crinia; species Crinia signifera. Next base: position 345,853,729 of record NC_139217.1, read on the forward strand.
CAAAATTCACGCATCTCACTGACATACAGGTATGTGTTAGAAATACAAAAACCTTAATGACAACATCAACATACAGGGCCAGATTCTCTAAGCTTCAAAAGTGATCAAATTGAGAGTGATAAACAGCCAGCCAATTAGCTCCTGTCTGACATTTTTCATACACAGTCTGTGGCATGGCAGGTAGGAGCTGATTTGCTGGCTGTTTATCACTCTCCATTTTATCACTTTTGAAGCTTAGAGAATCTGGCACACAGTATGAAAAACAGTGAGTAGCTGTATGCATCAAATCAATGAAACCATGATGAGATTTTCTTACTCTTATATGTCAGTAATATATTTACCAGTGGTGAATATCTGAAACATTGCAAAAAATCACTGATATGCTTTCCCTCACTTTACACATATGTAAGTAAGGTATGTGAATTTTGAGCCAAGCCACAGAGCCAACAAGGAAATTGATAAAGAATAACATATATCTCAAGCATAACTATCTACCAATAGGTTGATCATGGAAGAATCTTGTAAATGAGACAATAATATCAGCACCAACTGTAAGTAAGCCAACATTGTCCACCTAGTTGGATGTTTTTCCCATGTTTTAAAATGATGGTTTCAGAACAATACATTCATTATTTTTGAAGATTTCCTATTATTTTCAGAATGTTCTTTATTAATGCACCAGAAGCACAATACAGTATATCTAGTTAAAAAAAGTTTGAAAAATGGAGAAAAAAAACATACCCATCCGTTCTTCTGAATGCTGATCCCCAAGTTATTGTCTAGGACAGGGAAATAATTACTGTATGATAGTCAAGCTAAAATTACATTATCAACTTTGGAAAAATTATCCTTTAATCAATTATCTCATGAAGAAAATCTGTAAAAGTTAATAAAACACACATGTCCTATTGTGTTTCTATACTTCCATTAAAGATGGACATTGGGGCATATGTATTAAGCCTTAACAAGAGATACATGTGAGGGTGATAAAGAGAGATAAATGTCCAGCCAATCACATCCTAACTGCCAAGTTAAAGGCAGTAAGGAGCTGATTGGCTAGATGTTTATTTCTCTTTATCACCCTTATCTCTTGTTAAGGCTTAATACATGTGCCCCATTGAGAGCATGCATTATGAATAATGTGACTTGCAGCGCATAGAAGATATGTGTATGTCTACACATATGTAGGTCTAGACATTATTGCACTGTTAATAATAGATATGTATTATGCTGCACTAATTCCATGAAAGTAAAGGTGGCCATAGCATTGAAAAAATAATTATATTAATTTTAATACAATTTTACTTAATTATTTCTATAAAATAAAAATATTATAATGTATTAACAAATTTGTTTGAGTAGTTTAAGGATTTTCTTACAATGATATATTGTTCTAAATATTTTGTAAGGATAATGAGTTATTATTGATAATGTATACAGTATTGAGCTTGCATTTTTATCTTTTGCCAAAATGAGATAGGAACCATAAATTAATTGACCACAGACAATAGTTGACCCAAGAAGCAGAATTTAAGCAAAGTTGGGGTACACAAGCAGGGGTCGGTCATGGTGGCATACAAATAGCAGAGTTTGGGGTCACAGGCAGTAGTCCATCCTGACAACATACAAATAGCAATTGGCTAAGGTAAAATAATACAACAGCAAACAATATAGGATTGATATATCTCACTACAACCGAGAATTATCTTACATTGAAGCTGCTATTTATTGCACCAAACCTCTAGCTAAAAAAAGTATACCCTGTGACTGCAGGCATCCAGGTTAAATTCCTTCAGTATGCAATGAAACAATTGCTGTTCATGATCAGTCATTCATATTTATACAGGCACAAAGCAGTTATCGCTGTTCTTAGCACTATCATATACCTAAAACTGTCAGTCTTAAATTATGTAAGAGTCAGAATTTACTCTGCTCAGGTTCTAAGCATTTTTTTACTTTACTATTTTTTTTAAACAGATTTTATTAATAGAATGAGAGAGACATTACGGGCCCATTGAAAGGTCTGACAGTATTATCACACCGTGTCACAAACATACATCAATGAATAAATTGTCAAATGTACATAGTAAACAATGATACACTTAAAAAACATGACAATGAGGAAAATTAGAAAGTCTCATTCAGGTTTTATATATTGAGAGAGAAAAAAAGGATAGCAAAATGGGAAAAAGAACAGAGAGAAAAAATGAAGAAGGTTGAGATATAGGGGAAGGAGTAGAGGGTCAAGGGGGCCAACCCAACCGGACACAACTTTGGCAAGATAATTCTCTGTGTCAACAATTGGAAATCAGGGAAGTCTGTGCAGAGAAAAGCTAAGGGTAGTCAAGTGAATATAGGAGGATCTCCAAAGTTAGAAGTCCATGGCTCCCAGACTCTAGAAAACCTTTTAGAGGAGCCCTTAACTAGGCTAGTGATAAATTCCTTAGACATACCATACTTGATTGATATGATTTCACTTATATTTGGTGCCTCAGTTCATTTCCAGGCAGTGGCGATGAGACATCTAGTTGCCAGGACTATATGAGTAAAGAGTTTGTTTTGAAGATGAGTTGCCTCTGGGATACATACTGAGAAAAGAAAAAAAATGGACTAAAGGGGATCTGAATATCTAAGATAGAGCCAGCTAAAGCACTTTACTTCTAGTATCATTATTACAATAAAATAACACATTTTACATTACTGCAAAAGTAAAATTGTAAAACCACACTTTTCAATTTACATTATCTACAGAATGATGTAATTATGTTTGTTCTATCCTCTCTATAAACTTCCATTTGGCCTGAGCTTAAGTTGACACAGCATAAACACTCCTAACGTATTTTTCTTGTTTAATATTAATTTTTAATGATTTTTCCCCCAAAAAATCTTCTACTACAAGTAACTGATGATTTAGTAGGTTCCACTCAGGAGGCGAGCTCAGTGCCCCATTTAGGGGTTCATACATGCACCAGGGAGTTGGATACAAAAAGCACTGGACTGGAACCAATCGCTAGTGTAAGAATTTCAAAACCACCAGTCTCTACATGAGACTAATATACATTATTAAGGAGGGGACTGTTATTTGTGTCTACAGTCAAATTGGACTCTATGAAGTGGGAGGTTGAGAAATATAAAATAAACTGTCAATTGAAATTGAAAGAATACTTTGGTAATGCTTCAACTTGTGTGTCTGAGCCTGATAACATCAAGTGTGCTATTCCAGCACACTTAACTAAACTTGAAATGCAAGCAGGGTTTAACCCATGTGTAATGATGGCTCTTTTGGGTGGACGTTGGATTATATTGTGTCATCCATGGTAAGCCCCCAACTAAGCAGGAAGGAACATGCTAATCATTTGTGCCATGACGAATATCATGCTTTGCGTTACTTGGGTTCTTACACTGATATTGTGATTCACCCTTCTGATAAAGGCATGGTGATTGTGATTCAGGATTTATCTAATTATAAATCAGAAATTACCTGACAATTATCAACTGTATCCAGGTATGAGATACTTCATGGTAACCCTACTTTGGTTTTTACTAAGGAGTTGACCGATTTATTACAGGATGTGGCCAGTAGCAATGTGATCACACATGTGAATTGAAGCATTGATACATATTTGTCTTATGGTAGTGGTACCATTAATTTATACATTACCTAAGATTCACAAGTGTTTGGAAGCTCCACTTGGCTATCCTATCATAGCCACCAAAGGGTAATTTGTTAAAAATGTTTCAATGTATTTGGATGCAGAACAGTATAAGTCAAGTTTTTTTTTTTTACCATAGTTGCTATTACTAATGTAATAATATACTGTAGCTGCACCTATTCAAGTGAACATTGTGGACATGAGTTATCAAATACCCAAGGTGCATTGGGGAGCATTAATGGAAGCCTGTTAGGTTCAAACTAAGCTGATATCAATTTGATCACTAGACAGGGCTTACACAGAATAAGTGCGTGCAACTAACATAACATAATGCTAAAGGCATGACAATGTAATAGAATAATGACATTTAAAGATTTATTTTACATCATTGTCCTTCTGTTTTTTCTTTCTATCTTCATTAGTATATCAAGTGAGTTAAATGATTGTACAAGTATATAGTATTATATAAGCATATACATTATAATGGTGTGTGAAATAAATAACAAGGGCAACATATGTGCAGAATATTATTATTCACTTCTGGAACACCTACTTATTATTTGTCTACAGAATTTGTTAAGTATCATACTTCATAAGGCTTATATACAAATGGAAACATTTCACCATGAAGTGAGTCTTTCTTAATTAAAAATGTCACAAAGGCTCTTAAACTGAAGAGTCCAGGATTAGTGACTGTACCTGTGTGTAACAAGTTGGAAACATAATAATCAAGTTGTTGGAAATAAAGGTGAATGTATAGCAGTAATGTATAAAAATTCACTGCATTGTATTATAGTTTAGAGCAGGGATTCACAATCATAACACCCTAGAGCAGGCATGACCAAACTATGGCCCTCCAGCTGGTGTGAAACTACACATCCCAGCATGCCTTTCCATAGTTTTAGCATTCCCTAATAACAAAACTGTAGCAAGGCATGATGGGACTTGTAGTTTCACCACAGCTGGAGAGCCATAGTTTGGACATGCCTGCCCTAGAGCCTTGCTGGCTAACCTTGACACTCCAGCTGTTGTTTAACTACACATCCCAGCATGCTCTGCATCTGAATTAGCACGGCCAAATAGAAAAACTGAAGCAGAACTTGCTGGGATGTCTTGTTCAATAACATCTGGAGTGTCAAGGGCCACCCCAAAAATGCAGAAAAATAAATATAAAATTATGTAGATTGAGTTTATATATATGATTCTCAGGTTCAGTTATGTGTTAAAGGGCAGGATTTTATTCTGTTTGTAAACATATTTTATGATTGGTAGCAACCAGCAATTTTTTTGTCCATAAATAATTGATAATATAATGATAATGATAAAGATCATATAGATTGCACTCTTGCAAGTGTCCTGAGGCACCCCAGGGAGCCACAGCACACAGTTTGGGAATCACAGGTTTAGAGGATGTTCGGTACTTATATGTTAGCCGGGTGCCCGGCTACACCACGATGACAACGTAGCTTTGGCCAGGTTGTCAGCGTAGCCATTGCCGGGAGCCCAGCTAATAGGTGTGCGGCCGGGCGGAGGGTAGGTGCGGCCGGGTGGAGGGGGGAGATGGCGGCTGACCTCCTGTTACATACAGGCAGGGCGGTCTGCCGGGCGGTTGTCAATGGCGGTGTGGGGTGAAGGGATGCACAGCGGGGGCATAATGGCGGCAGAGGGGGAGATCCCGGCAGCCGCTAAGGGAGCATCACATGGTTTCCCTGCTCCCCCAGCGGCCCTATGCTAATAGCGTAGTAAGAACCAAGTGTCATGGCGGCCACGATGCGGGGATCCAAATCCTGGAGGTGCTGGGACATCTGGATGGTAAATATAATGACACACACACACTACACACACACACACATACACACTACACACACAACACCCACTAACAGGATCATATGCCCACTATCCAAGTCATACCACCAGTGTCCACGTGGGCATGGAGTTCATTTTAGAAATTGTGGCAAGCACAGTGAGCCACGGAGCCCTAATCATGGCGAGCGGACGCGCATCTGCGTCCCCTCGCGGGGCTTGCCATGTTTCGAGCTCAGTGGTTCGCTGCATTCGCCACACTTTCTAAAATTAACTCCGCTCCCACATGGACACTGGAGGTATGACGTGGATAGTGGGCATATGATCCTTTATGTATTAGCAGGGCTCCAGTTACATAATTTGCGTAACTTACGTCATTTGCGTAAGTTACGTAGTTTATGTAGCCAGCATAGTGGTGTATTGGTATTCTTAATACACTACTGCGCAAACTACGTAACAGGCGCCCAACTAACATATAAGTACTGAATGTTCTTGTGTCCTACAGTATATAATCACTTTGGGCCAGATGTACTAAGCTTGAAAAGTGATAAAATAGAGAGTGATCAACCACGAGCCAATCATCTGCTAACTGCCATGCCACAGGCTGGGTTTGAAAAATGACAGGTATGTAGGGTACACACCAGGACGACCACCGTCGTTCACGACCGATAGACGACCATGGAACGATTTCCCTTGGACTTCCCGGGAGCTCCCAGGCAGTCCCCAGCAAACGATTAGCAAAAATTGTGGTTTTTTGGCGGAACGATCTAGATCCGATCCCGATGCGCCCGCGATGGTCGTTAAGACGGTCGGATCGCTGGTTTTTGTTTTTTTACAAGAACACATGCTACCGTCGTCAAATTGGCCTTTGAAATTTGAATGAAGGGGCTGGACTAGCAGAGGGGGATAGGAATAGCAGCAGCCATTTTAAACCAGTGTATTTCTGCTTTGTTACTAGTGAGGCTTGGTTTATACCTGCTGAACGCTGGACATAGCTATTTACACATTACTTTGTTTTGCCTGCCATTACAAAGTGTCTTTTAACCCTGCACTATGGAGAATGCAGTGATGGGTAGTCACCAGCAACAGTACCTGCTCTATTATGCAGTGTTGAAGCTCAGGCGTCAGAGAGCCCAGCGCAGGAGAGAAAGATCATGCTGGACAAAGCAGTGGCTACTTCAGCGTCAGACTCGTTCGCACATGCTACTGCTCAGGGACATCAGGGAAAATAACCCAGACGATTTTCGTAACTTCTTGAGGATGGATGATGCCACATTCCAGGAATTGCTGCGTCTGGTGACTCCCCACATCGAGAAGCAGGATACCAAGTATCGCATGGCTATCCCTGCTGAGGAACGGCTGGTGGTGACCCTGAGGTTTCTGGCGACAGGACGGTCTCTTGCTGACCTAAAGTTTGGATCCCTCATCTCTCCGCAAGCTTTGGGCCTCATCATCCCGGAGACCTGCAAAGCCATTGTGAAGGTGCTGCAGTACCAGTATTGCAAGGTAAGGATGAAATATACACCGTACACTTTATAGTGCAAACAAAATATTTTTATTTATAATTTAGGCCTAGGACAGAAACAGGTTTTTTAGGCCTTTCATAGGTAAAACATGTAAAATAGTAAATAGATTGTGTCAACACAAATATATTATAATACCATATATAAAAGATATTGTACAAAAACACACACTATATATAAAGATTTAAGTATGTATGACCCAGTTTAAACTTTCCCAATAAGTACGGGCTACTGTGTGGCAGAGGATGTCTGCTGCAGATTTGTAAAGGCTGCGGCCCACATGGCGCAGATGCAATGGCCCCGGCCCCATTGATGTGCGCCATACGCCATGTGAGCAGTGGCCATCACATACCTGCAGCTGAGACCATGTATGCCGCACAGTACCCCATACTATTGGTAAAGACAAAAGGGCAATAAATGGAGTTTGCTATCCAGATTGAGGAGAATCCTGTTCTCCCTCTGGTAATGCAGGTACAGGTAGCAGCATATAAAAAAAACAAAAAAACAAACTCTGGTAACTTCTGGAACAGGCCCTTACAACAGTAGGGATAAGGTACTGTGTGGCAGAGGATGTCTGCTGCAGATATGTAAAGGCTGCGGCCCACATGGCGCATGGCGCAGATGCAATGGCCCCGGCCCCATTGATGTGCGCCATACGCCATGTGAGCAGTGGCCATCACATACCTGCAGCTGAGACCATGTCTGCCGCACAGTACCCCATACTATTGGTAAAGACAAAAGGGCAATAAATGGAGTTTGCTATCCAGATTGAGGAGAATCCTGTTCTCCCTCTGGTAATGCAGGTACAGGTAGCAGCATATAAAAAAAAACAAAAAAACAAACTCTGGTAACTTCTGGAACAGGCCCTTACAACAGTAGGGATAAGGTACTGTGTGGCAGAGGATGTCTGCTGCAGATATGTAAAGGCTGCGGCCCACATGGCGCATGGCGCAGATGCAATGGCCCCGGCCCCATTGATGTGCGCCATACGCCATGTGAGCAGTGGCCATCACATACCTGCAGCTGAGACCATGTCTGCCGCACAGTACCCCATACTATTGGTAAAGACAAAAGGGCAATAAATGGAGTTTGCTATCCAGATTGAGGAGAATTCTGTTCTCCCTCTGGTAATGCAGGTACAGGTAGCAGCATATAAAAAAAAACAAAAAAACACACTCTGGTAACTTCTGGAACAGGCCCTTACAACATTAGGGATAAGGTACTGTGTGGCAGAGGATGTCTGCTGCAGATATGTAAAGGCTGCGGCCCACATGGCGCATGGCGCAGATGCAATGGCCCCGGCCCCATTGATGTGCGCCATACGCCATGTGAGCAGTGGCCATCACATACCTGCAGCTGAGACCATGTCTGCCGCACAGTACCCCATACTATTGGTAAAGACAAAAGGGCAATAAATGGAGTTTCCTATCCAGATTGAGGAGAATCCTGTTCTCCCTCTGGTAATGCAGGTACAGGTAGCAGCATATAAAAAAAACAAAAAAACACACTCTGGTAACTTCTGGAACAGGCCCTTACAACAGTAGGGATAAGGTACTGTGTGGCAGAGGATGTCTGCTGCAGATATGTAAAGGCTGCGGCCCACATGGCGCATGGCGCAGATGCAATGGCCCCGGCCCCATTGATGTGCGCCATACGCCATGTGAGCAGTGGCCATCACATACCTGCAGCTGAGACCATGTCTGCCGCACAGTACCCCATACTATTGGTAAAGACAAAAGGGCAATAAATGGAGTTTGCTATCCAGATTGAGGAGAATCCTGTTCTCCCTCTGGTAATGCAGGTACAGGTAGCAGCATATAAAAAAACAAAAAAACACACTGTGGCCCTTGTGTGGCAGAGGATGTCTGCTGCAGATATGTAAAGGCTGCGGCCCACATGGCGCATGGCGCAGATGCAATGGTCCCGGCCCCATTGATGTGCGCCATACGCCATGTGAGCAGTGGCCATCACATACCTGCAGCTGAGACCATGTCGATGGTAAATGATAAAATAGCCTATTTTTTAAGACAGATCCTCAAAAACAGGAGACTCTGGATCTTCTATCAGTAAAGAACTGTAGAATTGACGGTACTGGGGGGGTTGAGAAGGCTGTGTAGGTGTTGACTGGGTATGTGTTGGAATTGTGCTCGACTGGCCTGCTACGGTGGCAGGCGGAGTAGGCACTGGTGATTCTAATGACAGTGGTGTGGCTGGTGCACTACCCATGCCAACTATTTTAGTAACACTGTTGAGATACCCTAAACTGCCATTATACACCAACTCCATGCATAACTTTTCAAAAGTAAGTTGCTGGTCCGGAGCCATGTTGCGAACACACTCTGCCACATAAGTGAAGTAGTTGTCATGTTTGTCCGGGTTTCTTTGCAGGACTTGCTGTGCCCGCATCATAAATTCTTCATGTGCTGATGCTTCTCCTTTTTTTCCTTTGCCACGCATTTTTTTGGCACGGGGGAGTGGTGGAGTGGGTTCCAGGGTGGGTGGTGGAGTGCGTGCCGGAGTAGGAACTTCGCTCGATGTGCATGCATTATCAGATAGGACAGATAGGTCTGGGGTTGCAGGTGGGTAGTCACCAAGCTGTAAAGAAATTGAACATGTTTACTAATCAATTCTATTTACTTCTAATTTCAGTTCCCTACCAGCGTGAATGAATGGAAAGTCATCGACAGAGGAGTTTGAACAGCGATGGAACTTTCCAAATTGCGGTGGAGCCATTGATGGCAAACATGTCCGCATAGCCCAGCCTATCAATAGTGGTTCCTACTATTTTAATTACAAGGGCTATTTTAGCATTGTACTAATGGCTGTTGTTAATGCGAACTATGAGTTTATCTTCCTGGATGTAGGAAGGAATGGCCGTGCATCGGATGGTGGCACTTTCAAGGACACAAAGTTCTACGAAAGGCTCATAGCGAACACCATTCACTTGCCCTCTGTCCAGGAAACTAAACAGGGGCTTAACTTTGTTTTTGTGGCTGACCAGGCTTTTGGCCTGCACGAGCATGTCATGAAGCCATATGCGCAAAGGGGCCTGAACCATGACAAAAGGATCTTTAACTACAGACTATCCAGGTCACGGCGTGTTGTGGAAAATGCTTTTGGCATCCTGGCTAACCGGTTTTGCATTTTCCACACTGCCATTAACCTGAGGGTGGACAAAATTGACTGGGTTGTCACGGCGTGCTGTGTCCTGCACAATTTGCTCCGCAGAAAAGCCACACAGCAAAGGGCTACAGGCACAGCACTCCAAGAAGACCAAGAACTGCCAGAGGAGGTAGTGCAGATATCCTCCTTGCAAACCCCAACACAACACTACACAGGGAGTGCACGAGCCAAACAGGTGAGGGAAGAGTACATGGCCTACTTTAATGGGGAGGGCGCTGTGGATTGGCAGGAGGAATCAATTAGATAGCCAAAAAAATAGACTCACCGATGCAGACTGCGAATTCTCCTCCTCCTGCGCCGTGACTTCTTGGTTTTCATGTTCGACCATCAGGACTACTCCTGTCCTCATCGACTCCTGGCTGAGGGTGAATGTCAACCGATCATAGTACCAGAGCAATGTTTGATACATCTCGTCGACTCCAGCACCAGACTTCTTTGCAGCCTCCACCTTCTTGTGTTCCTTTAAGAACACCGTGCGCAGATTCTGGATGCGTTTCCTCACCCATTCAACATTGGCCTCTGGGTGAAATGGAAGACTGTAGCGTGCCAAGTCCTCCAAGGCTTGGTTTCTTTTCATTTTGTTCGAATACTCTTTGGATTTTGTTCCCCACAGGCATTCGTGTGAACGATATTTTTCAATAAACCCTTCCAAAAACTCTTGTTCCTTTGCGTTGGACATTGGGACTGTAAAAAGATAAAACCATTTTAGTTGTTATAGTTATATCCATGTTTTGTTTCATATTAAAATTTTTATAGTTATAGTTATATCCATGTTTTGTTTCATATTTAAATTTGTATAGTTATAGTTATATCCATGTTTTGTTTCCTATTTAAATTTTTATAGTTATAGTTACCAGTTTACCTAGTTCTTATGTTTTAAGTATTTAAAATGTTAATAAACTTTTATGAAAACCACTATACATTTTATTGTGCAGATTGCCATTCACACACACACAGGTGAATGGGGCCTAGCAGAGAGGAGTGCATGGAATACTGCAATGGTGGACAATGGTTATATGTATATATCTATATATACACAAACACACACACAGGTGAATGGGGCCTAGCAGAGAGGAGTGCATGGAATACTGCAATGGTGGACAATGGTTATATGTATATATCTATATATACACAAACACACACACAGGTGAATGGGGCCTAGCAGAGAGGAGTGCATGGAATACTGCAATGGTGGACAATGGTTATATGTATATATCTATATATACACAAACACAGGTGAATGGGGCCTAGCAGAGAGGAGTGCATGGAATACTGCAATGGTGGACAATGGTTATATGTATATATACACACATGGGGCCCACCCGAGCAAACAGTGACATGGTCGGGTGCACGGTTGCCAAAACAGTGCTCTATACACACTATATACATTGGTGGCAACAGTGGGCATGCATAGGAGAGCATTGGGAGTGCAAACATACCAGGTTGTTGTTCTGGGAGATGAGACAAGAAGGAGAGTCCAACTCCAGCACTGTTTGCTATGTGGAAAAACATGGCGCCGGGGGAGTGTTTAGGAAATGCCACTCAAATAGGCTGGATCAAACGACGGACGCACCGACGGACGGACGACGGAGGCGGCAAAAAACACTCACGATCTGCATACGATTGACGGTCGGTCGGCCTGGGATTGCCGGATCCTACCTGCAGCACGTAGGACCAAAGATGCGACCAAACGAGTGGCGTGTACGCGCATTGGATCGGAATCGGATCAAATAAATGTCAAAAACACACGATAGTACATACAATCTGCATACAACCGGTCGGAATTGGATCTAAATTAACAGAATCGGGCCCTAGTCGTCCTGGTGTGTACCCAGCAGTAGGAGCTGATTGGTGGTTTATCACTCTCCATTTTATCACTTTCCAAGGCGTAGTGCATCTCACCCTTTAGACCAGGCATGTCCAACGTTGGCCCTCCAGATGTTGTGAAACTACACATCCCAGCATGCTTTGCCACAGTTTTGCGATTAGAGAATGCTAAAACTATTGTAAAGCATGCTGGGATGTGTAGTTTCACAACATCTGGAGGGCCAACGTTGGACATGCCTGCTTTAGACTGATAATAGAATTAAGACCGAATTTTGTGCTTTGTGATTTGTTTGAAATTAATGTTCATACAGTAAATTAAGTAAATTAATGTGGCTACAACATCCACATATCTCCAGAGCTAATTTAGCTACAGCTTGTATAAACCAACAAGTCAATATCTTGTTAAGGAATTTGTTGGATTCAGCTTCATAAAATCCCCAATAAGTGTCGGCTAACAGAGCTAATTTTATAGCCATGGGGGAATATATATATATATATATATATATATATATATATATATATATATATATATAAAGTAGTTTGGCGGCCTGGCACTCACCCAACGGGGTACAACTGCCTGGGTGCCTTCCGGGTTCAGTGAATAGTCAAAATAACTCACAACAGCGGCACTCAGCAGGAACTTTTCAACAAGTGTATTCAAAACCAAAAACCAACGTTTCGGGGCCCGTGGTGCCCCTTTGTCACCCACACCTTGACAAAGGGGCACCACGGGCCCCGAAACGTTGGTTTTTGGTTTTGAATACACTTGTTAAAAAGTTCCTGCTGAGTGCCGCTGTTGTGAGTTATTTTGACTATATATATATATATATATATATATATATATATATATATATATATATATATATATATATATATATATATATATAATATATATATATATATATATATATATATCTATTAACCATTGTAATTTACCGCGGTTAGTAACACTTTTAATTTGGTTATGTGGTCAAATAAATAATATTGATTGCAATGGGAGAAAAATCTTATACCTTTATTATTTGTCAAGATTCCCAGATATACAGCGCATCCGAAAAGTATTCACAGCACATCACTTTTTCCAGATTTTTTTATGTTACAGCTTTATTCCACATTGGAATAAATTATTTTTTTTTCCATCAAAATTCTACACAAAAATACCCCATAATGAAAAAAAGTTTTTGGGAGATATTTCAAATGTATTAAAAATATAAAATTAAGAAATCATGGGTGAGATTTAATGGGATGAGAAATTCAGAAAGTGAGAGATTTGGTAAGGTTTTTTAAAGTGGCAATCCTTTTCACTGCTAAATCAAACTGGTTTTGCAGTGTGAAGGATTGCTGCATTAAAAAAACTGGAGATTTCTCACCAAATCTCTCACTTTCTGAATCTCTTATCCTATTAAATCTCACCCCATATGTACATACTGTAAGTATTCACCACCTTTGCCATGAAGCTCAAAATTGAGCTCCGGTGCATCTTGTTTCCACTGATCATCCTAGGGATCTTCCTATAGCTTACAGTAATTTTAGTCCACCTGTAGTACATTCTGTTGATAGGAAATGATTTGGAAAGGCACATACCTGTCTATATAAGGTCCCACACTTGACAGTGAAGCGACGTGTATACTTTCCAGATGCACTGTAAACAGAATGGGTAGATTAATGGACAATTATGTTTATACACAGTAATGACCAAGTATATGAATACGAATTTAAACAGCTACATTTTTATTAAACATGTGTTAAACATCTAATGAAGTTCAATAGCTGATTTTTATTAGTGACGTTCTGCAAAATATCTGGATTTTTATACAAATGTGATGGTTGTTGATCAGGAAACATTTTAGACACACATTAATACAGGGACATAAATAAGTTCAAAGATGTATCTCCATACTGAGATTAGTTATTTAAGACATTAATGAAGATCCAAAAATTAGTTTTTACACAAAAAAAATAAAAAATTCAAAATAATTAATTAAGGAAATAATAAAATGCATGTCCGCAACAGAGTTGAAAGTTCATCTCAGTCTTTGTGCACTCATCCGGTCTTTAGGGATTGAAACCGACAGTAAACTGGTGGCTCCACTGTGTGACATAGTCCTGTGTGTCAGGGTTAGACAAGCAAGATTAGGCCATCTGCCAGAAACAGTGTTCACCAGTGTAGTGTGTCCCATCTCACAGTCCAGCAACCATGGCAGATGCACCTTCACTCACTGCAGTGCAGGCTGAGAGATATGGGACAGGAGCCAGCCTGTCCCTTATAGCAGGTGCTAGCAGGGCTCTGGGACAGAGCCAATTAATTACAGTATGCAGCAGCAGTAGGTGTGCCACAGATCTTCATTGGAAGGACACTGCTTGCACTTATCCCAAAGTGAACCACAGAGGTGCTGTTGGGCATGCATGTGCCCCTTCAGGGCTTGGAACCTTGAGTCAGGCAACTCCATTGCCTCTGTGAGCTACGCCCCTGGTCAGAAGTACTGAGATGCTTTATCAGTTTTTTCAATATGCAAATTTATATGATGAACAACAAAATTAATACCTTATACCGGGGGTGGGGGGGAGGGGAAACTAGGTACATTCTTGCGCAAAAGTGTGCTGTTACTCAGAATTATTTCAATTTCAGATTGCAAATATCTTAAAACAATATATTTGTTTTTTCTTGTTTCACACATATTTTGTTTATGCTAGTTGTCTGATACATTTTTTTTCTTGTCAAACCCACTATAAAACCTGCATAAATTCTGTATATGAATTTTAGTGCACTCCAGTATGCAGAATCTAATAAGTAAGAAGTTGGAATATAATCAGCCATATGTAATTGACTTCAAGTTCGGCAGCTGTGCGGGATGCCAGATGAACTCAGTTTTTTTTTAAAGTGCAATGCTTTGCTTTGTACGTGATTGGCCCTTTAAAAAATCCTCCGCGATTGGCCAGCATAATGCACAGCTGCTGAACTCAGAGCTAATTATATTTGGCCACATTACTTTAAAAATGCACATAGCAAGAACACAGACCAATAGCTTTCACAAGAAATTCTCTGTTATATTTGCAAATATTTGTAAATGTTAAATCGCTATTATTAGAAATGCAAGTTCTGTAAAAGAGAATTATTTTAAAAATTTATGTTGAAAGTAAGTTAATTTTAAAATTTCATACGGACTTAAATTTCCATGTGAGGTCAAGACCACAAAGTGTAATCTTCTGAAAAAAAAAAAATCTTCAACATGCCTAAATAAAACAGTGTCAAAATATACACATACTAAGAAAATATGTGTCTATTCTATAATAAAGATACTATAGTATATTAAAATATTGTATTATTATTATTATTATTATTATTATTATTATTATTATTATTATTTAAAATGAATTATTAAATGAAACGTCAACTACTATAAAAAATGTATATCAACATCACTATTTATGAGTTGATTGGTTGGTACTTTAGCTCTCAGCTTTGATACATCTCCCCATGTGAGAAGGAAGGTACAGTATGCTTTAGTTTGTTCTCATTTCAAAATAAAAACAGAAGCATTATGTAATAGTATTAACCCCTTACCGCCGCAGCCTGTTTTTGCCTTCCTGACAGAGCCCTTTTTTTTCAAATCTGACATGTATCAGTTTATGTGGGGATAACTTTTTTTTGCTTTTACTTATCCCAGTGATTTTGAGATTGTTTTCTCGTGACACATTGTACTTCAAGTTAGTGGTAAATTTTGGTCGATACAGTCTGTGTTTTTTTGTGAAAAATACCAAAATGTCGTAAAAAAATTGAAAATTTTGCAATTTGCAAAATGTTACATTTTCTGCTTGTGAGACAAATAATCATACCACTCAAAATAGTTAATAACTAACAAAGACCATATGTCTACTTTATGTTGCCATCATTATTTCAACCTCCTTTTAATTTTTTTGGACACTAGGAGGCTTAAAATATGAATAGCAAATTCTCAAATTTTCAAGAAAATTTCAAACACTGATTTTTTTAGGGACCAGTTCAGTTCTGATGTGACTTTGAGGGACTTGTATGTGAGACACCCCCATAAATGATGCCATTTCAAAAACTGCACCCCTCACAGTATTCAAAACAGCATTTTGGAAGTTTGTTAACCCTTTAGGTGTTTCACAGGAATTAAAACAAAGTGTAGGTGAAATTTCAAAATTTCATTTTTTTTTTGCAGATTTTAAATTTTAATACATTTTTCTAAGGAACACAGTAGATTTTACTAGAGAAATGTGACTAAAAATTGATTCCCCCAATTCTTTTGTTTTCATAAATATCCTATATGTGGCCCTAGTGTGCACGTTGACCAAACCACAGGCTTCGTAATAGAAGGAGCACCTACTTGATTTTGGAGCCTCCTTTTTATGAGATTATTTTTTAAGCACCATGTAGGTTTCTAGGCACCATAAGATGCTAAAAGTTAGGAACCCCCCCCACAAGTGACCCCATTTTGCAAACTACACCCCTCAGGGAATTCATCTAGGGGTAAAGTGTACATTTCAAACCCACAGGGGTTTCACCAATTTTGGTACAACTGGGCTGTGAAAATGAAAAATTACATTTTTTTACACAAAAATGCAGTTCTGGCTCAAAATTTTTCATTGTCACAAGGAAAGAAGGAGACAAAGCACCCCAAAATCTGTGCCGCAATTTCTCCCCAGTATGGTAATGCCTTATATGTGACCAAAAAATACCATTTGGGTGCATGGCAGGACTCAGAAGGGAAGGAGTGATATTTTGATTTTGCAGCACAGATTCTGGTGGAATGAATGGTGGGTGCTATGTCGCATTAGCAAGACCCCCGAAGCACCAATACAGTGGAACCCCCCCACAAGTGACCCCATTTTGCAAACTACACCCCTCAGGGAATTCATCTAGGGGTATAGTGTACATTTCAAACCCCCAGGGGTTTCACCAATTTTGGTACAACTGGGCTGTGAAAATGAAAAATTACATTTTTTTACACAAAAATGCAGTTCTGGCTCAAAATTTTTCATTTTCACAAGGAATGAAGGAGACAAAGCACCCCAAAATCTGTGCCGCAATTTCTCCTGAGTACGGCAATGCCTCATATGTGACCAAAAAATACCATTTGGGTGCATGGCAGGACTCAGAAGGGAAGGAGTGATATTTGGATTTTGCAGCACACATTCTGGTGGAATGAATGGTGGGTGCTATGTCGCATTAGCAAGACCCCCGAAGCACGGTGAAATGATGAACCTAATAATCCATAGATGTGTGGTATATTTTAAAGCACTCCTACATACATAGGCCGGGTTTGTCGGGGCAAGTTTCACAGTGGAAAATAGTTTGCTTTCTTATTCCCTTTTTATAGCAAACTTTGCACCTTTTTTGTGTCCTACCCTTTTTTCCAGTGGAGGGGATTTCGTTAGGAAAATGCTGCCCTGATACAATACGGGGGCCAGTACTAGAAGTACTGGGGCCAGTACTAGAAGTACTGGGGCCCTCTGCCTGCTGGTTCCCAAATATTAGGCCCTTTATGACTTCCTCTTGAAAGTGCATAAATGTCCCCGTCTGGCTGGTAGAACGGAATAGTACGTAAGCGTTATACAGTGCCATCTGGATGATATACACGGCCAGCTTCTTATACCATATTTTTGTTTTCCGCAGGGCACTGTACGGCTTCAGTACCTGATCTGAAAGATCCACTCCGCCCATGTACTTATTGTAATCTAGGATACAAATAGGTTTTGAGGTGTGGGTACTGGTACCTCGTACAGGGACGGAGGTGGTACTGTCTCCGTGAATTGTTGTCAGTATAAGGACATCTGTCTTGTCCTTATATTTGACCAACAACATATTTTCGGTGGATTGTGCCCTGCTTTCACCCTTTCTCAGTAATTGGGCAACGTGCGTTTTTGGGAGGCCTCTTTGGTTCTTGCGCACAGTACCGCAAGCTGCTGTACCTCTTGAACCAAGGGCCTTAAACAGGGGGATGCTGGTGTAAAAGTTATCCACATAGAGGTGATAACCCTTATCCAGGAAGGGGTGCACTAAATCCCAGACAATCTTTCCACTAACACCTACGAGGGAGGGGGGGCATTCTGGCGGTTCAATTCTTGTGTCCTTCCCTTCATATACCCTAAACCTGTGGGTGTACCCTGAGGTACTTTTGCACAGCTTATACATTTTTATACCATACCTTGCCCTCTTATTGGGAAGGTACTGGCTGAATTTAACCCTTCCTTTAAAATGTATAAGTGACTCGTCTACACAAATGAATTTTTCGGGGATGTACATCTCAGCAAATTTGGCGCTGAAATGATCAATGACCGGCCTGACTTTGAATAGCCGGTCAAAGGTGGGATCATCTCTGGGTGGGCACTGTGCATTATCGTTGTAATGCAAAAATTTAAAGATCGTCTCAAAACGAGTCCGGGTCATGGCCATACGATGAAGTGGGGTGCTGTACAGAACATCTGTACTCCAATATTGCCTAATTTCTGGCTTTTTAACTATGCCCATATGTAACACCAGACCCCAAAATGTCATCATCTCTACTGCATCTACAGGGGTCCACCTAGCAAATGATGACGTGGGGTTTTGGGCAATAAACTGCTGGGCATATAAATTACTTTGGTCCACCATTAAATTTATAAAATCATCAGAGAAAAAGACTTTGAAAAAGTCAATTTCTTTGAGGCCTGTATTATCAAATTGGATTCCTGGGTTGGCCAAAAACTCAGGAACCTGGGGCTCAAAATTGTCTGGTGGTGGGGTCCATACGGGATCAATCATTTGGGAGGGGGTCGCAGCTGCTCTACGGGGGCGTCTTTGAGGGGGTCCCTCATCACTAGAGGAGGAAGAGGAGCTTAAGACGAATGCAAATTCATCGCTTACTTCACTGGCTGTGTCAGTGTCAGAGGCAATAAGGGCATATGCCTCCTCCGCTGAAAACAGTCTTTGCGATGATTGGGACATTTTTATTATTTTTGTGTTTGTGTAAGTGTAGTGTTTCAACACGTGTATAGTGTAGGGGGGGTACAAACTTTATTTCAACACGGGGGTATGTAGTGTGTATGTAGTGCTTTAACACGTGTAAGTTAAAAGAAAAAAAAAAAGCTCCTGCGCCAAAAATTGAGCACAGATGTTGGTCAGTAACGTCCGTCAAAGATCAGCGCTCAGCGGGCACAGGACACCCACAAAATCACAGTGGGTGTAAAAAAAATAAAAAAAAGACCCCACAGCACCCTCCAAAAAAAATAAAATAAAAAAAAAACTGCTGATGAGTCAAAAGGCAACAGGAATTTGATCCAAAAAAAATAAATAAATCAACCCTGTGCCAAAAATGCTGATCAGTGTACGTCACTGATCAGCGCTCAGCGGCCACAGGACACCCTCAAAATCACCGTGGGTGTAAAAAAAATTAAAAAAAAAAACCCCACAGCACCCTCAAAAAAAAAACAACTGCTGATCAGTGATGCAACACTGATTAGCAGTGAGGGGCAGCAGGCACACAACTTTTGGTGCAACCTGACAGGGTATATATACAAAAAAAAACCTGCACCCCAAAAAAGTTGCTGATCAGTTAATTTATACTGATCAGCACAAAAGGGGGGCAGCAGGGGGCAGCAGAGACACAATTATATCACACAATATTATAATCTCTGACACAATGACGCTGCTGCAGCAGCAGCAGCGCAAGCACCAGGAAGCAACAGTAAACAACGCCAACCAGGAAGCACCAGCAGCTGGCAGCACGGATGCCACCAACGCTGATCAGGTCAGTATAAGGGGACAGATGGGCACGGAGACCGCTCTGCACGCTGTTCCTGACCGGAATGGCGGCTGCAGGGCTGTCTCCGTTATTTTCTGTGAGGTGTAATGGCTGTGATTGGTCCGTCGGTCCGACGGACCAATCACAGCCTTGGGGGCAGGTGGGGTGAGGTGGGGTGACCACCAGTGAGCCCTTTACACCCGGTGGTGATTGGTGCTGTACTTAACAGCACCAATCACCACCGATCCCTGTGTTACCGAGCGACGTTATTCGCCGGTACACAGAAAACGCTGTAATTGGCTGTTCACATTTGAACAGCCAATCACAGCGATCGCCGATGGGGGGGGCATCGCTGCCCCCCCTGGGCCACGAGGGAAGATGTCTGCTGTCAGGGACAGCAGCCATTGTCCCTCTGTCACCGCGTCTATAGACGCGGTGACAGTTTAATGGCATGACGTACATTTATGCCATGTGTCGGGAAGTACATCCCGACCATGACGTAAATGTACGTCAAATGTCGGGAAGGGGTTAATAGCACAATTACATAAAAACATTTGCACTGAGGACAGTGTTTGTACAGAACTAGAACTGTGTAAAGAAATAAATGATGTCTACGTATGTGTCCTCTTAAATTATGTATGTTTAAATCAGTCATATTTATTAATAGCCATTTAAGAGAAACAATGCAAAAAAACTGAGATGATTGCTGTAAACAAATTAACCTACAGGGCTTGCATCTAAACCATGAAATGTAAAATGTTCCAAATGTAAAATGTTCCAGTTTATAAACTTGGTCTTAATAGTGGCAACTTTACAGAGTAAGCCATCGCAGCCTTTGATTTACATTTGTGCACATTTGAATCATTTGAATCCCTCTCTTTTAACATGAAACCTTACAAATCAAGCACAGAAAAAATGCCAAGCCTGTACCCAGAAGTAATTTCATAAGAATCTTCCCAGTGCTATTCTCCAGGCATGTATTTGTATTACTGCAATATGTAACAATAAGAAAATATTATTATTGGAGGTAAATTGTGACTATAGGAGGATAAGTATGCCTGTGTATGCATGTATGTATGTATGTATGTATGAATGTATGTATGTATGTATGTATGTATGTATGTGTGTCTCTAATTCTGCTAAGCTCTATGTCTGTGTGTTTGCTTGTACCCCATTTTTTGCCTCTGTGTTTCACAAAACATATCTCATTGAGACTCTGTGTCCCAGTCTCTATCTCTCTGTCTTTATGTAACACCATGGGCAAGATTTAGTGCATAGCGATTTTTTTGCACAGTGCGCATTGTTTGCAAATCGCCATTTATCGCACTTTTTCTAATTCGCATTTTTAGTCCAAATTAGTGCGTTAATGGGCGATAATGGTGTGAATGGAGTCGATTTAAAACGCCATAAAAGTGTGATTTCCGGGTTAGGTCATGTGCGTATTTGTGGCCAACCGGAATGTGAATTACACAAATCCACCTGAACACGCCATACAACCTCCTAACCTATTGGCCCTCCTTAGTCTCTTTCATTATGCATCACACCCCCTATATAAAGGGGCACAGTCACCATTTTACCCTTTGAAAGGGAGTCAGGAGTTGGTGATGGAGAGGAGGCATGAGACTAAACCCAGAAGGCAGAGGTACAGCCAGCAGAGGCCCAATTACCCCAACTACTGTGAGAGGTAGGGGAGTGAGAGGCAGCACTGTCTCTCACACAGCCAGCAGTGTGAGAGCCAGGACAGGGAGAGGCAGCATTCTGACAGGAAGAACTGTGACAGGGAGAGGCCACATGGTGGAAGGTCAGCAGGTGGAGATGGAGGATTATGATGCAGGAACAACCTATGTGTCCTCACAGGAGGAACAGAGTGGCAGGGAGACAGAGGAGGAGCTGCAGGAGGATGTTTATTCAGAGGTGGGGTGGACTCAGCATGAGGAAGATGATGCAGAAGAGGAAGACGCAGGCCAGGAGGAGGAGGGTGACCCAGAGAATGAGGAGGTGGATCCAGCCCATACTGCTAGTGGGAGGAAAGTGCGGTTATCCTATGAAGAGAATATGGCCCTGGTGCGTGCTCTGTTGCCACTTTATGACTGGCTGCTGGGTCCCCACCGCCACCGCACAACTGTGGCATGGAAGAAGGGGATGTGGGAGACCATAACCATCTCTGTGAATGCATTGAGCGCACACAAAAGGAGTGTGCAGAACGTCAAAAAATGATAGAAAGACATTAAGCACCTCCTCAAATCCAAGCTCGCAATGGAACAGAAAGAGGCCCGTCGCACGGGAGGCAGACCTAGGCAGCATGTCACATTCAAGGCATATGAGAGGCTGTTACACAGAATAATACCACCCGCGGTGCTACCAGGTGTGCACATTGCGGACACAGACAGGCCCCCCACTCCACCGCAAACTGGTAAGTGTCAACACATGTGTTTTTGTGGAACTACATATCCCAGAAATATGCCCTTATTAATGTGTTGGTTGGTAATGAATGTATTGTGGGTTTGTCTGGGTCATGTAGTTCCACAAAACCAATTACTGTGTGTTGACCTTATCACTGTCGACCTGTACTGGTTGCTCCTGTGATTGTACACCTAGACAGTGCTTAGTATTTGAATGATTTTAGTTACAGTTTCACATGTTGAACATGATAATGTATATGATGATTTCAGATTGCAGCCATAATATACTGCAATGTGTTCATGTTTAATTGACATGAAACGTGATGGTAGCAAAATATTTACATAATTTTACAATCATCAAGGTAATACATAATTTAAACAATCTTTACATTAGCCAGATAGGAAAATGCACTTTAAATGGTAATGTCCATATTGCTAAATCTGCCATTTTGTTGTCACAGCTCCTGCTCCAGACTCCCAGTCTGCTGTTGTGGCTCATCCATCTCATCGCAATGTTGGGGATTTGGACCCTGCAGGTGAGATGTAAGAGTGTTAACCTAAGCATTTGTATCACACATGGCTGAAACCTACACCCTGCACTGTACAACTACACAACCATGCGTGGGATTTTGAAATACTTTGCACATCCTGATGTATATTAATAATTACTGAAGCATGTGTTGTACCGAACACATGCACTTGACAACTATGATTGACATGTGTTTTGACACCACATGACATTGCAATGGTCGTTGATAGTGTTTGAAATGTTTACCCAACAAATACAGTGCAATGGAATGTGCCATTATTTAATTAAGGAAACCATACAAAGGAATGTGAAACACCATCAACAATAGTTAATTTATGGTGGAAGTAGTAACCCACCACATAGATGCAATATGCGTCTTCCAGACCTCACCATTATAACTAAGTTCCCATTATCCACAAACCACCATTCAGATTTGCATACTTACCTCTGAATTTTTTTTTGTAGGAACATCATAACAGATCCCATATAGATGCTGGATGCTATGAGTGAAATAATCCTGGAGCCTGTCACCACATTGGAACCTGCACAACAAAGAAAACATCCAATCAATGTTCCGCCCTATACTCAGTCACATGGGCAGCAGCCCCCACTCCAAAGTCCCAGAGCCTCCAAATTGAACACATTAAGTGGTATGTGCAAAGCATTGGTCAGTAAATTAGAAAAGTGTCTCAAAGACTGTGTGCAAGTCTAGGAACATAAATTTGTATTGCATCCACAATAGACACATGCTTAGGAGAGATTGGCCAAGCCATTCGGGGCCAAACCACCAATTTAGCAAAATTAAATGAGAATATGCTGGCACAGACCCAAGCTATTAATGGGCAAACAACTGCGTTGATGTCCCTACAAACTCAGTTACAGTAAGCATAAGCGCAACCAATTTGTTAGGTCAACAACAAACCACATCTACTCAAAGCAGCAGTGTGTCCTCAACACCCATGTGTGGGTCACCCACTACTCCCCCACGTCGTAGTGTACGTACTAGGGGTGGGTGTGGCTCTATTGGCAAGGGTGGTATTTCCCGGTCTCAGTACAAAAATGCATAAGGTTACAAATATTGTTTATTTTCCTGTGATGTAACATGCATCTGTATTTATGTTTACATTGTCATATTGCACTTTTTCATTAAATTTTCAAAAACATTCCTTTTTTTAGCAAGTAAAATGTTTTTGCTAACAGCAACCTTGGTGTCATTCTGTTGATTACTTAAACCATACTTGGTTTGTGTTTGAATATTCAAATATTACCTTCAAAGGATGTTTTACACTTACCAGGGAATTAATAAGATTTCATTAGGGGCTATTACTAAACTTTGAAAGGGTCCAGCATTTAACATTGCAGAGTGTAAGTACCATGCAATTTAACCATTACATTTGATTCCCCTCAGCTCAGGCCTCCATGGCAGCTCCACCCCTTGTACCTATGTTTTGTAGCTTCAACAATGAATTCTATACATCAACCATGTAAGGATTACTTACATTATAAGGTCATAGGTACCCCCATGTTTCAAGGAAATGGTGAAGCAGGTATGGCAGAACTTGCAGGGGGTGTGCATTAGTCCCCAAGAGGCCCTGTGCAATGTTAAAAAAAAAACAGTGGGTTGTTTTTTTAAGGTACACAATGTCAGGGTCATATGGGTTTTTCTTTACTGTCAATGTTTGCAAGCACAATTACTTGTGAAATGCTGAAATGCGTATCATCTCTGCCCGAACCACATTCCCCCTCCTCGTACTCCTAACTACCACTTGTTGTGTAGCTTCAGCTTCCTGCATGACTGCTGCATTGCCAACATCAACATAATTAGGTTGGCCCAGAGCTATGTTATGTAGCATGCAGCAAGCCTGGATGATCAGTACTACTTTGGTAGAGTGGTAAAGCAGCGTACCTGCTGATCTGTCCAAACACCTGAATCGGCTTTTCAGCACCCCAAAAGTGTGTTCCACTACATTGCAGGTGGCAATGTGTACAGCGTTGTAGCGGTGCTGTGCAGGGCTTTGTGGGTTACGCAGAGGTGTCATGAGCCACGGATGACACCACCCATATCCTGAGTCACCTACAAATTAATATAAAAGTGGTTTGGTGAACACATATCATGTGGGTATTTAGCAAGTACTGTAATAGTAGCAGCGCACACTATATTGGTTAAGAAAAAATAAATAAATACATGGCATTACTCCTATGTTTAACATAAGCATTCATAAATGGCTTGTAAAGGGCAACACATACTTTTGTAAAAATTAGGAGAACACTGATAACTGACTTACCAATTAGCCAGCCCTCCGGCATGGTGTGGCCCTGGAAGTGGTCCCAGAGAGCTGAGTGACGCAGGATATAGGCATCATGGCAGTTCCCGGGGTAGCCTGCAACCACACTGAGAATTTTGAGGTTGGCATCGCATACCACCTGCACATTGAGGGAGTGGCGGCCCCGGCGATTTACATACACATGCTCCCTCACCTCCGGGACCTGAATCCCAATGTGGGTGCAGTCTATGGCTCCCAGCACATTTGGAAATGCTGAGAGCCAATAGAATGCCACCTTCAGGTCCTGCCACTCAGACTCACAACGTGATATATGTGCACCACAGCTTCTTTAAAGAATTTATCACCTGAGATAAATGTTTACAGAAAGTGGCTTGTGGCACCCCCAACGACCATGAGCTCACAGTCTGGGATGAGCCTGTGGCGAAGAAGTAGAGGTCACACATTAATTTCTGCAGCCCAGACACTGCATAGTTGGCACTTCCAAAAGGGTCCAAATCATCTCTCACCTGCGTATATAAGTTCAACAGGTTATTGCGGTTCAGCCTAAACATCTCTACCACCTGTTGAACAGAGAGGGAGTCCAGGTACACCCTAGCACAGTACCTACGAGAAGCACAAAGTGGTTGGGGTACCTGGATCTGGTACGCAGCATAGTCCCTCCTCCTGTGTAGCTCCTCAAAAAGTCCCAGCTCACACACTAGCAGCTCCCCTCCACTCTGCAAAAACTCCACTTCAAACACCTTCACAGGTGTCCATAATCTTGTTGGGGTATATGTAGGGGAGTTCTTGATTGCAATGTGGGTCAACTGTGAGGGATTTAACCATTTAGGAGTTTTTCGCATGTTTTTTTAACATAAATCGCCAGCCTCAACCTGGTCTATTTTTTTCACTATTACAATTCGCATTTGGATGGCGAATTCTGAAATCGCCACCTATTAAATTGGCGAATTGTATACTTTTCAATGGGAAAACATCAGGATGCGATAAAAAATGCGATATTAACTCGCTTTATAGCCATGTGCGAATTAGACACCAAAACATGCGAATATAGCAGGAAATTGCACCCTATTAAGTTGGCGATTTGTCAAAAACAGGAGAATTCGCCATTTTCAGATCACAACATCGCCAAAAAATGCAAAACGCTCCCTATTAAATGTCACCCCAGATGTGTCTGTGCATGCTGCAGACCTAAGTGTCTTTTTGTTTACTGAAGGAAAAATAAAAATTGAAGGTATAAGATAGAAATTAACAGCAGTGGGTATTGTTGAAAACATTAAACTTCCTTGGCAGAAATTAATTAGGCAAGAGAGTACTACAGGGCTGCAATCTCAGGGATTCTGTTCATTGTACTGTCTCTGGACCAGATAGTCTGTCACAGAGGGTAGGGTCTGGCCCAGTTCAACCTACCACCAACTACTGCTTTTGCATTGTCAAAAGGGTCTCCATCCTACCAGCTTCTACAGGATGCCCACTGCAGCCTGCCCAGATACAAAAAGTTTATTATACACAGCATCCATTACACACATTAGCTAAGCTTTAAGGATGCCATCCCACCACTGCTGTGCTGTCTGTTTCCTTTACCTGTCTATCACTTATGGCTACTGCTGCCCAAGCAGACTGATTCTCCTCTTTTTTTCTGCCTGACTTGAGTGTCTTAATATATAGGTACTTTTGTACAAATGGAGAAGAGACCAGGGCGAGCGAGGTGTGGGGATGCGTCTGGGAGTTGTATTGAATTAATGTATAAGGAACACCACTCAATAGTTTGTCAGGGCCAGTGGTGTAACTATAAAATTTTCACCCCCTGCCGCAAATTCAGGAAGTGCCAACCCCCTTTAGGGTTAACAAACCCCCTCCAACCCCTAGCGTTAACACCCCCCACCCCTCCCCGTGCAACCAGTACCTCCTGCCGCCGGCGCTTCTGTCAGGTCTCTGCTGCACAGCAGAGCAGTAGGAGAACTGTACAAGTGCTGTGCACATGCACACATCATTTATTCACAGTGAAGTGAGAGCTTTGGGGCCATGTGGCCATGTTCCCTTCTTGATAGGCCACAACTGCTTACTGCACAATGAAGGGATGCATGTACTAGGAACCAAATACCTGCAATGGGGAATTAATTGTCTGGAAGGGTAGAATGCATTGATCTACAGGCTAAGGGGGAATTACATTTACAGCGGGAATTTAAAGGGCACAGGGTCAGGATCTTTTTTTAGGGTGGCATAAATTGACACTGTGTAGAGGGAATCTGTACTTACTGAGATGGCAACTAAATTCTGTGATCAGATGATGGTTTGTGGATCACAGGAAATATATGCTATTCCCTGATCAATGCAATTAAGGGTTCTTCTGCACATTGCATCACCTAATACGACCTACACTGATTGAGACTGTAACTTCTGACCTAGACTGAGATGGATTCATTCCATCTGCTACCTTCAAACAAAATAGAATGGCATTTATATAAGAGTATGCATTAGTTTGTTTGAGGAGTTTGAGTTGTCTGGTACTCAGCTATGACTTGGTCATGCCCATTAAGGTGCACACAGTAGCCCTCTGCTCTAGAGCACATTCTTCTTTTTACCTAAATCCTGATTAATTTTACTTCATATCTGTCATTACAGAATGGATCAAAGTTGTCTGCACAGTCAAATTAAACTTTGCACCATTGTATTTAAATAATTAATTAAATAAATATTTATTTTGTAATGGAATTTGTCTGACAGCCTCTTTAGGGGTAGGCATGCTAGCCTATTATGGCAATATCCCTCAAAGCTGCAAGAAGTCATTCTGGTGGCACTCATGGCTAATTGAATTGGTTCCTTAATATCTATCACTTTGTCTCTCTTTCATGAATGATGACACATTGCTCTTAATTTTAGACTTTAGCAGCCCCACTATCTTAAATGCCTGGGGCCCATCAATGTTTAAACAAGCTTTATATGTATGGCATGGTTTCCACAGCAACTGTACTTGCTCTACATTACTCCCATGTGGTTGCTGAATGCTGTGTATATTAAACTTACCTCTAACCACTGTACTTTGAATGGTTTACCAACGTTTCAAATGTATTACAACATTTTTTTTCAGGGTTTGACAAAAAAAGTTCTAATACATTTGAAATGTTGGTAGCAGTATCTTGAATTTTTGTCTTTTATTGGAGTGCCGTCCATACACCGGACATATACACAGGAGCAGTCAAATTCTCCCGGGAGGGCAACCAGCCTATTCAGTACAGTAAGTTAATATATTGAGTTAAAATACAACAACAAGTTACAAATATCTATAGTTTTGAACATAGAAAAATCCACACTCAATTAGAGATGTGTCAAAGATATAAGCTGCAGCAGAATGTAGTTCAGCAGTAGCCGTAAGGAAACTGCCAGAAGCATTGAGGATAATGCAGCAGTATTACTTCACCATGATCTGACATTTATTTCCAAAGAAATCCTTTGCAAGAACTGATTTAATCAGTGCTGCTGTACAAGACACAATAATCACTTACGGGCAAAGACAACCTAAAATTTGCTAATTTATCATAACATATGCTAATTATCAATAGTGTTTGGTAATAAATTCCTTGACGAGAACATTTGTCTTTATAAAACTGTCTAAAATGAAAATCTTCCATACACCAATTTCCCGCCTTTTATACCCCTCCTCAAGATCTATTTTCTGCCCTTCTTTTACTATAAAAAAAATGGAATTCACTGAGGTCAGTGGAATATCCCACACTGGCCACATTAATACAGCAAATGAAAAAAGGTGGTTACCACTGCAAGCGAAATAGATTGTCATGTGTCTTAATGTACTGTTTAGTGAAAAGAAAGATTTACATATGAAAGTTAATATACGTTTATGGCAAAAATGTAACTTGTATTTAGGCTTCTCACATTGTGCAGTATGATTTTCACTAACCAAGGGTACTCCGATACTAACTTTAACAGAAAGAAATGTTCATAATACAAAATGGTACTTTGAGCCATGTCTTTCTTGGATATCATACACATATTTAGTTAGTCATCATTATTAGTCATCTAGCTCCTATGCCTCCAGTGTCTGAATGCATTCAGACACTGGAGGCATAGGAGCTAGATCATAGATCCAGGTTATTGCCAATATCCATTGGAAATATCTTCCTATAGTATATCCCACTTAAGATTTTCTTATCCCATTGGAAAATAGTGCTTTTCCGTATACATAAAGAATACCAGTAAGTGGATACACTACTTTCAAAAAAATCTTTAAACCTAGCTTCAATGGTTTAGAGATTATAACCCTTGATGACATCACTTATGGCGAAACGTGTTGGGTACCATTCTATTGGATTATGGAATCCGTGTCTGATTGATTAATGCATTTTACTTGTTTTTAATTGTTTGGTCTATCCTTGAATTGTATAACAAGGTGGTGGACTGTATTAAGCACACCCTATCTCTCTCTCTCTCTCTCTCTCTCTCTCTCTCTATATATATATATATATATATATATATATATATATATATATCCTCCTTGTGGCTGGCAGCACTCAGGGACTCAATAACTCTCATAACTTGGTGGAAATTTTCCACCAAGTTATGAGAGTTATTGAGTCCCTTAGTGCCACCAGCCACAAGGAGGATGTACAGTGGTGGTTCACCCTACACAGGAGGGCACCAGGGCGAGTCACCCCGTGCTCAGGGCAACAGAGTGCCGGGGACAATCTTCGCTATATATTTATATATATCTATATATATTATATATATATATATATATATATATATATATATATATAGAGGGGGGTTGGCGGCACTCGGAAATAATATGCAGACCACACGGGTATTACCAACGTTTCTGTGCCAATCTGGCACATTTATCAAGTCCAATCTGGCATCAACTCCACTTGTGCCCGGCACTTCTCTGTAGAATAAGATCTTTAAGCACCTGGTGCCTTCCCTCCTGAACTGGATAGGTCCCTTTGTACCTTGGATAGATCAGGTGGCACTCACGGATTTTTAAATGCAAAAAAACGTACTGTTTATTACTCCGACATGTTTCGGGCAAATATCCTTCCTCAGGGATCAATTACATGCAAACAGTGAATAAAATTCATACTTGTGTGCTACAAAGAAAAATGCCCCCTTCCGGTACAGTCCCATCAGCAAACACCCACAGCATCTGTGCCGGCCACTCCCCTCACCACCATCAAGACACAGTGCCTCATTGCAGGAGATGCCGAGTAAGGGACACAGTCTCTTCTGGCTTCCTCCTCTGATCTGCTTCCTGCGCATCACACTGCGTAGTGGTCTTCCGGGTGCCAAACCACACTGTGGATGACGCTCTCAATGATTTGCATGGGGACCATAGCAAATATAAACAAATAAAGAAAACATATTATACATTTGTGCAAAAAACTTT
Organism: Crinia signifera; assembly: GCF_055691185.1. Lineage (NCBI taxonomy): Eukaryota > Metazoa > Chordata > Amphibia > Anura > Myobatrachidae > Crinia > Crinia signifera. Next base: position 345,884,077 of record NC_139217.1, read on the forward strand.
AAATCTATGTAATAAGAGGCTTGCTACAAGCCATATAAGAGGCCTATAATAGGCCAGTTAAAAAAGTGAAAAACATGTTTTAAAAAGATATACCTACATACAGAAAAATCAAACAATGTTTAAAAACAGTAAAGGTAGCGGGTCATTGCTATATATATATATATATATATATATATATATATATATATATATATATATATATATATATATATATATATATATATATATATATATACATACATTCTTAAGCATATATTATACCAGTATGATCTTTTGGATTCTTGACCCCTAAATGACTGCATGCTACCTAGGAATATCATTAAGGCTATTTACATAACTAGAACAAGTTGTAATTACATAAGGTTCTCTAATCCATGCTGCTCATTGAGCCCTCTAGGGGTTTTTGTATCTAGTAAAAATATGCCTTGCCACTAGCTGATCACTGCTGCCTGAGCTTAATACTATATAGATGCTAGATAGATATATACTTTGTTTAGTAGGGATATGCAGACCAAGATTTACTGTATCTGGATTTATCTGGATCTCAAAACAGGCTCTTATTGGCTATCCGGCTGTCGCATGTTTTGGAACCAAAACATGTGACAGCTGATAGCCAATAAGATCCCATTTTGAGATCTGGGTAAATCTGGGTAAATCTGGATCTGCACATCCCTATTAAATGTATGTTGAAAATAATAGCTATTCTATCAGCCTGTTACTGTGCTGGAGGTCTATGCTTGTCATACTTCAATACCTTTCAAAATCTACAATGACAGGTTGCAGCTAAGCACTCTTAGGAAATATATTCCACAAGTAGATCAGGCCACCTCAAGTTCCTGCGCTAGACCATCTAATGTCAAATATTTTTCTTTCAAATGCCATTTACCAGAATAGTGCTTTTTGTGCTTCAATCCTGTAATATAAGTCATTTACAGCATTTACAGCATAACAAACTCAATTTTTTTTATCCCTATTGGTTGTACAGTATTTGTCCCTTACACATCTAAACTTTGTTCTTGGATGACTGCTTTATTAACGAGTTACACTTCACTGTAACTTCGTTGAGCATGTAAAGTTATCTATCACTTATGCAATCTAATTAAAAGCCCAAGAATAGTAAATATTTTTCTTAAACTTTAAATATGGATAATTACAAATTCCACGGGCCAGGATGATGACCAGAATTAATTGAACTGAATTGACAGCTTGCCAATGCACAATAATCAAAAGCAGTTTATCTTCTGGAAAATATTTTTTTTTTGTGTGAACTTTTCTTATTCGATAATTGGTCTGGCCCTTAATATAATGTTCAAATATGTTACAAATTTACACTTATTACCTTTCCAACCTTTATCATATAACCTCCTTAAATAAAGTTTTTGTATTTTCATGATTATTTTTGTGTTAAAAGTGTGTAAAGAAAATAATTTATGAAAAAATATTTTTTTTGAAAAGCTACAGTCTCTCAGTTACATTCCAAAAGCAGTGATACACAAATGTGTCCTGATAAATTGAAAAAAAAAACATGGCTAAAATCTGTGATACCTGGAAGAGTTAAATCAGCTTCAAAATGTATTTGATTTCATTGTATGCAATTTTTTTCCATAGTAACCAACCCCCAATTTACCAATGAGCTAAAGGTAACAACAACATCTGTCAGGTTTCTAGAAAAAATAGACAACAGTTGGCCTTGTATATCTCTGCTTCCTCTGACTGTCATTTGTGTTCATCAACAGTGGCAACAATAATTCCACAAAATATATGAGCCTGTTGGGTGCTTAATAATGTTATTATCAACAAACCAATTATTTTATAAGATAATAATAGGCTTTACAAATTCAATTATATCAGATTTTATATTCTGCTGTCACAATTTTATAATTTGAGAAATACTTACATTATTATACAATATTTTTTTGGAACATGTAGTTTAAGAAAAGTTTTAAAAATATAAAAATATATATTTATTTAACAAAACATTCAAATGAGCTCTATACATCAAAACATTGGCTTTAAATGTATGATTTTAAATGTCTAAAAACATTTCATTATGCCTTTTTATTGGGTGTTTGGTTGTAAAGAAAACTGATGGCTGATTAAAAGCAGAGGTTCCATAAACCATTAAAGGGTTCTGGAGATGCTGCATACTTTAAGTAGCTTTTTGTAAGATTATTTTGAGATATGATGATGGAGCATTGGCCAATGCGGTGCAAGAGGGGAAGAAAGGACAGCTAGATGGAAGCAGGAAGTGATTTAAAAGTCCTCTTTGTGCATTTTTACCAAGGACAAGCAAGTTGCTGTTTTTGGTAGCTCCTCACTATGATTGAGAATTTGTTTGCTTTATTGTTTTCCTGTCTGTCTGATCTATTTATGTCTCTATCTACTCCATTTTGTTTGGCTCTCTGCCTTATTCTATCATATTCTTATTCCTTGCTTTCTATATCTTTCCTTACCTCTGCAGCTTGGCCTAACCATTCCACGCCCACGTCACTACTGCCCTCCCACACCCATTTTGCGAATGCCACGGCCCATCTGGTGCCTATGTCTAGTGCTGCATCTCCCCCAGCTGTGGGCATGCCACCCGGGCCTGCTACATGTGACATCTCATCAGGGTTCTGCATGCTCAGCAGTGCAGGCTGGGGTACACACTGCGGTGGCCTGCAGTTGGTATCACGGCCATGCATGGGAGCATGGCAATGAGCCTGGGGTGTGCCTTCTAGGCATGCTGCCAGCTGCTGCTGCTGGCCACAGGCACCAGATAGGGGCCCTGTGGCCTTGCTGCCAGTGGGTGCCCCTGTGGCTGTTTTTCAGGTGCCGGATACCTCTATTTATACAGGGGGATATTCCCTTCATGGACTGAGCAATGGGGGCCCACTAATGTACAGTGAGGTGGTGGCCATGGATGAACATGGACCTGGGGGTCCTCAGGAAGGGGCTGGGCCAGGGAGACCCGATGCACCAGTCAGGCATACCGTGCCTGTGGTGCAGGGTATTGCTGGCTGGTGATGCTGTAGATGGTACTGGCTTAGCATTGGCTGCCCCCATTAGCTCCCCATGGCCCATAGTGGTGTCCACCCCTCCATCTGTGCCCACAGCTCAGCCTATATCTCCCCTGAGTTTGCTTAGGTGCTGATGACTCCAGCAGTTGCATCGGCTCCCAAAGCACATAGCAACTGCCGTGGGCCCTCCTGTGATGTGCAGCAGGCTGTCTAGCCCCTCCATACATTTTGGCCCCTTTGCTGAGCCACCTTTCACCACAATCCAAGGGCACAAGTATGCAGGCGACCCAGCAGCCAGCTTCTGTGCAGGGGTCAGTGAGCACTGTTGCCATGCAGGTCCTTGCTCCATTGGGCCTCTAGACCTCTATTGCTGTGCCCACGCAGGAGTCTTCGTCTGATGTTCCCAATGTGCCTTCTGTTGTTGTGTCAGTTGCTCCAAATGTAACTGTTTCCCCAGAGCCTGTTCCGGTCATCATATCTGAAATTGAGCAGTGTCGGCTAGTGCAGTGGGCGAGGCCACCATCAAGGGTACATCAGATGGGTCTTTCACCTCCTTGGGTTATGGTTCACCCTTGGCGAAGGCTGATGGCTGCAGGTCCCGACGGTGCCATTGTCATTCTGGGCGGTAGCACTCAAGCTCCACCGGCTTTCCGCTATTTCCCAAAGGAAATGTGGTCCATTGCAAGAACACGGCTGTTCTCAGGGTTCTGCATCACAGTATCAAGGACAGGATTTGGGAGGGGAAGTACGTTAATTTCTTCACAATGACAGCCCAGGCCAAAAAGGACTATAGGGTGGTGAAGCATTGTGGTGGGATAGGCAAGAAGGCATACTGCACGTATCACAGGTGGCAGACTGGCCAGTTCATGTTTGCTGCCTGCTATTTAGAGACCAGGACACAGGAGTACATCATTCACTACATGCATATGATGCATATAATGTTTCTGTCTGACGGTGACAGTGTGTGGAGGTCATACAGTTTGACGAGAAATACTGACACAAACAGTTGGTTTCTGCTGTCATTGACTTAAGTTGTAAGGACGTGGATATATGGATGGGCTAAAAGCAGTTGGCTTCCTCCGTTGTTGCAAACCCCCCATGGCAGGCCCCACCCCCTTTTGAGGTGGTTCCACAGGTGCGACCACAGGTAGGTGCTACTCCTTCAACCGAGCTGGTTGCTCAGTGGGTTCACATTGTAGGTTCTGACACTCATGTAAGTGTTGTTGGTGCACCTGGCCAAGACAGGAGGTAATGCTCCCAGGCCTCCACCCAGAGGGTGCCTAAGTAAAGCTGCATCCCCTGTGTGAATCAACTGGATGGCTCAATGGTTGGGGATGTACCCATGAATGGCGGATGCTGATATTCTGTACTCCAGTTTTAGGTTTGTCTTTCACCTCACCGTCCATAGGTAGGTGTCTGGTGTCTGCTCTGGTGCCCAGGTACCTCAAGTCTGCCTTGGAGTTGTCTCAGGTAGTGTTGGAAAAGGTGTTGAAGGAAGTCAGTTTGGGCATGTTGTATTAAGCACTTGGGTAGAATGGCTGGCCCCAGTGAGGGGTGGTACCCAAAAAGGAGGCTGGAAAATGCCAGCTGAATCAGCAATTGACTTACCCTCTTGGTTCCTCTGTGAACAACGCTATTCCCATGGAATTGTGTTTAGTGCATTATCAATCGTTTGACCAAGGGTTGGTGCTCAGAAGTCTTGCAAGGTTTCATTATTGGTGAAGATAGATGTGGAATCTGCTTGCCGATTCCTTCCACTGAACCCAGACTTGTTCTGGTTCATGGGTTTCTGTTTACACCACAGCGTTTATGTGGATTAATGCCTGCCCATGGGCTGCTCGATTTCCTGTGTATATTTTGAATGATTTAGCAGTTTTTTGCATTGTTGTGTGGCAGGGTGGCTCATTATCTTGATGATTTCCTGTGTGTTGGCCCAGCTGGTTTGCCTTGGTGTGGAGAGCTGCTTTATTTCAGTGCAGACTTTGTTCATGTTCTCCGGGGTTCCCATTGTGATGGACAAGACAGAGGCCCAGTCACATGCCTTTTCTTCTTGAGGATCGAAATTGATACCATGGTGAGTTGATGTAATTGGCCTTGCAACAAACTGGTCAGGTTGTGGGGGGCTATTGTGCTTGCATTGGCTGTGTCACAAACCGTGGGTCTCAGCCCCGTCTGAGACCACGTCCATTACCTTCCCGGTGGTCCGCAGTGAGAGTAAGGCCTCTGGTAGCTGTCAGCGCCTGGCGAGATGTCCCATGTTTGGCTGGTGTTGACCCGTGCAATCGACATGCCGGCACGCTGGAGCCCGCGCGTCATGGGCGCCGCCATGACACATGCGCTCAGCTGACCAGAGGGTCCAATCCCACGGTCCAGCCAGGGTGACCTCTGACCCACACACCTGCACACCTCTCAGGTGTACTCACTCTTTCCCTGGACTGATTGGTGCTGCTGACGCTAACCAATCAGTGCGCAGCAAGGGGGATATATTCCGGCTTCTAACTCACAGTCATCGCCTTGAATATGTGTTCATCTGACCTCAGTCCCTCCTGTGTTCAGCTGTTTCCAAAGGCTCCTGGTTATCCGGTCTCCCCGTGTACCTCTCGCAGTTTCCTGCATACTACCTGGTTTGTCATCTCCAGAAGACTCCTGCCATTCCACTCTGCAGTCGAGTATTACTCCTGTTACCATCTTTACCTGGCATACCCTGGCATACCATCTCCAGAAGCCTCCTGCAAAATAACCATCGTGCAGTTGAGTGATCTCATCGACCCTGCTGTCGACAACAGTGTTGACACTTTCACACTGTGCCCTCCAGAGACTATTCCTATTCCCAGTGTCTCCAATATCACTACCACTCTCCGCCTACGTCCAGAGGACCAGGGCAGAGGGCCGCGACCTGCCTGTCAGACGCAGCGAAGTCCATATCCCCTTGCGGGGGTCTCTGGTGAATACCGCTGGCAGGTTAGACTCCGCGCCTCTGTTTCTGGTTTCAGCCAACACTCTGGTACGCAAGGCAGTGCCTCTGTGCATGTCATTCATCAGGCCTCCGGCCTTCCGCTACACAGCGCCCTCCACTGGTCCACCACGGTCAGGGTCGGGAACACAGCAGACCCAGAACCTGACAGTATATTCAAGGCCGATGGACTCGGCCCAAGACCCAAGTGTGGGACCAGCGGTTCTTCAAAATGTTGCTGCCAGAATGGAGACCCAAGAAGCTACTCAGCAACAGGTGATTAAATTCTTACAAGATGTATCCAGTCGGTTGGACACCCTGCAACAGTCCCTGTCGACTTCTGTGTCAACCTCTACCGTAAGATCAGCAACACCAGCTTTATCATCCCGTCTCCACCTGCCAGCACCCACCAAATACGATGGTGACCCCAAGACCTGCAGAGGGTTTATCAACCAGTGCCAAATTCAGTTCGAATTGGTTCCTCATAACTTTCCTACGGCCAGAATTAAAATCGCATACATGGTGTCATTATTAACTGGCTCGGCCCTGAAGTGGGTATCACCCTTATGGGAAAAAGCAGATCCTCTGCTGACAGATTATGACCAATTCCTCCTGACCTTCCGCCGCATATTCGACTTGCCAGGTCGACCCGTGTCAGCAGCTACCGACATCCTCCAGGTTAAGCAAGGGTCCCGCCCCATGGGGCAGTATGTAATCCACTTTCAAACTCTCGCGTCTGAATTACAGTGGAACAATGAAGCCCTGACAGCTGCCTTCTGGTTAGGAGTTTCTGACCGGATCAAAGATGAGCTGGCATCTCGCGACCTTCCTACCCCCTTGGAAGATCTCATATCTCTATGTGTCAAGATTGATCTACGTCTTCGTGAAAGAGGACTAGAAAAACACAAGAAGTTAATTCCCAAAGTTTCTCCCAAGATTCGTTCTGAGTCTCCTACGCGTGAAGAACCAATGCAAGTGGGTAGATCACGACTGACTCCCGAAGAACGCACCCGTAGGCAGCGCAATCGCCTGTGCATATATTGTGCTGCTCCCAGCCATTTCATTAACAACTGTCCCGAGCATTCGGGAAACGACCGGGCCTAACCTGCAAGGGAGGAGTCAGGTTGGGTCAAGTGGCAAAATCTCCTCCAGAATATGACTTTGTCTTACCCGTATCTTTGGATACCCCTACTGGTACCCATTCCAGTACCGCCCTGGCAGACTCCGGCTCGGCCGGGAACTTTATTTCTCAAGACCTGGTTACTAAACTGAAGATTCCAATGGAACCATTAGTTCCACACCTAGCTGTGACAGCAGTTGACGGCAGCAGAATCCCAGGCAGTGAGGTTCGCTTCTGTACCAGTCTCCTCACCCTCAGAGTCGGCATGCTGCACCAGGAACAGATCAAATTTCTCGTTATTCCCAAATCTTCTTATGAAATCGTCCTTGGTCTTCCCTGGTTTCGTCTTCATAACCCAAACATCAATTGGAAGACGCTACAGATCGAGCAATGGAGTTCTCATTGCCAACAGCAGTGTATCAAGTCAGTGGTGCCCACTCGTTCAGCCAATGTAAAAGTTCTTCCTGGTCTCCCTGAAGTCTATAGTGAATTCGCTGATGTGTTCTGCGAGCAGTCCGCTGATACTCTTCCTCCTCATCGTGATTGGGACTGTAAAATTGACCTTCTCTCAGAGAAATTCCCCCCTAAAGGTCGAACTTACCCATTGTCCGTTCCTGAGACACAAGCCATGTCGGCATACATACAAGAGAATCTTCAGAAAGGCTTCATCCGGCGCTCAAGTTCACCAGCAGGCGCAGGTTTCTTTTTTGTAAAGAAAAAAGATGGAGGCCTCCGCCCGTGCATCGATTTCCGGGGTTTAAACAGTATCACAGTCAAGAACAGTTACCCGCTTCCTCTTATTACAGAACTTTTTGACCGAGTGCGTGGTGCCCAAGTCTTCACCAAATTGGATCTCCGTGGGGCATACAACTTAATAAGAATCCGTGAAGGTGACGAGTGGAAGACCGCATTTAACACCCGGGATGGTCATTACGAGTACCTGGTAATGCCTTTCGGTCTTTGTAATGCCCCAGCAGTATTCCAGCAATTTGTAAACGAGGTCTTTAGGGACATGCTCTACGTTTGCCTTGTGGTATACCTCGATGACATCCTCATTTTTTCAAAAGACTTATCCTCTCATCGAACTCAGGTCAAGGAAGTATTGTCTCGTCTTCGCAGAAACAAACTGTATGGCAAAATTTCCAAGTGTACTTTCGAAGTCCCTTCTGTGCCCTTCCTCGGATACATCATTTCTGGGTTCGACCTACGTATGGATCCAGAGAAATTAGAGGCTATTAATGGGTGGTCACAACCCACTTCCCTCAAAGCAGTCCAACGCTTTATAGGGTTTTCCAACTACTATAGGAAATTCAATCGAGGCTTCTCCACGCTGATTGCACCCATCACCGCACTCACAAAAAAAGGGGCTAATCCAGCCAACTGGCCCTCTGAAGCCATCGCAGCCTTCCAGTTTTTAAAACAAGCTTTTGTTACTGCTCCTATCCTGTCCCAGCCTGATGTCGACAAACCCTTTTTTCTTGAGGTAGATGCCTCTCACATAGGAGTCGGTGCTGTACTATCTCAAAAGAACAGTGATGAAAAACTCCACCCCTGTGGGTTCTTCTCTCGCAAGTTTCTTCCAGCAGAAAGAAATTACTCCATTGGAGACCAAGAATTACTGGCCATCAAATTAGCTCTCGAAGAATGGAGATATCTTTTAGAAGGTGCTAAGTTTCCTGTAACGATCTTCACAGATCATAAAAACCTCCTGTACCTCCAGTCTGCCCAGTGTATGAACCCCCGACAGGCTCGTTGGTCCTTGTTTTTCTCTCGTTTCTCTTTCAAGTTGTTATACCGTCCAGGCACTCAGAATGTGAAAGCAGATGCCTTGTCACGTTCCATGCAAGAAGATTCCGACTTGCAGGAAAATCGGCCCATTCTGGACCCCATCGCCTTTGCTCCCACTCAGGTGTCGCCTGTGCCTCCTCCTGGTAAAATCTTCGTTCCCACTGAATTACGTCAGAAGCTTCTTTCTTGGGCTCACAAGTCATTATTCTCTGGGCATCCTGGCGCTCAAGGGACATTAAAAATTCTTCAGAGATCCTACTGGTGGCCGCAGATTGGCAAAGAAGTAAAAGAGTTCGTGGCATCATGTCCAGAATGTGCACAGCACAAAGTATCCCGACAAGCCCCAGCCGGCCAGCTCCATCCTCTGTCCGTTCCATCTCGTCCCTGGACTCACATCTCAATGGACTTTATCTGTGACTTACCCAAATCCCAAGAGTACAACACCATATGGGTAATAGTTGACAGGTTTTCCAAGATGGCCCGATTCATCCCATTACCCGGGCTACCGTCCGCTCCCACTCTGGCTCAGCTGTTTGTACAGCATATCTTCAGAAGTCATGGCTTGCCTAGCGAAATTGTGTCCGATCGGGGGGTACAATTTGTGGCACGGTTCTGGAGAGCCCTGTCTAACGCATTCCAAATCAAATTAAAGTTTTCTTCAGGCTATCATCCCCAGTCCAACGGTCAGACAGAAAGGGTGAACCAAGATCTGGAGACCTTCCTTCGTCTATATATATCATCCTCGCAAGATGACTGGTCGAGACTCCTCCCGTGGGCAGAATTTGCTCATAATTTCAGGTACCACACAACCACTGGTCATTCCCCTTTCTTTATAGTCTATGGACAAAACCCCCGTGCCCCCAATTTTGAAATGTTACCAGCGATAGAGGTACCTGCAGCCGCAGCAGCCATTAACCATTTCTCTCAAATCTGGCGAGAGGTTCATTCCAACATCACGAAAGCCTCAACAAGGTATAAATTCTTTGCAGATCGCAAGAGAAGAGCTGTTCCTGAGTTGCACCCAGGAGATAGAGTGTGGCTTTCAACACGGAATCTCAGACTGAGAGTTCCCTCTATGAAATTTGCTCCCAGATTCATCGGTCCCTATACGGTTCTACAAAGGATCAATCCTGTCGCATACAAACTGAAGTTGCCCAAATCTTTACGCATCCCCAACTCATTTCACATCTCTTTGTTACGTCCTCTCATCCTGAATCGCTTCCATGCTTCCTCACCCTCACTACCCAAAGTTCAAACCAGCAGGGGAGTAGAATTCGAGATTAACAAAATTGTTGATTCTCGTCGGAGGTATGGGCATCTCCAATATCTCGTTGATTGGAGAGGATATGGTCCTGAGGAGAGGAGTTGGGCAGATGCAGAAGATGTACATGCCCCCCGACTAATCAAAGCATTCCACGAAGAGAACCCGTCCAAGCCTAAAGGGTGTTCGGTGCCCACCCTAAAAGGGGGGGGTACTGTCACAAACCGTGGGTCTCAGCCCCGTCTGAGACCACGTCCATTACCTTCCCGGTGGTCCGCGGTGAGAGTAAGGCCTCTGGTAGCTGTCAGCGCCTGGCGAGACGTCCCATGTTTGGCTGGTGTTGACCCGTGCAATCAACATGCCGGCACGCTGGAGCCCGCGCGTCATGGGCGCCGCCATGACACATGCGCTCAGCTGACCAGAGGGTCCAATCCCACGGTCCAGCCAGGGTGACCTCTAACCCACACACCTGCACACCTCTCAGGTGTACTCACTCTTTCCCTGGACTGATTGGTGCTGCTGACGCTAACCAATCAGTGCGCAGCAAGGGGGATATATTCTGGCTTCTAACTCACAGTCATCGCCTTGAATATGTGTTCATCTGACCTCAGTCCCTCCTGTGTTCAGCTGTTTCCAAAGGCTCCTGGTTATCCGGTCTCCCCGTGTACCTCTCGCAGTTTCCTGCATAGTACCTGGTTTGTCATCTCCAGAAGACTCCTGCCATTCCACTCTGCAGTCGAGTATTACTCCTGTTACCATCTTTACCTGGCATACCATCTCCAGAAGCCTCCTGCAAAATAACCATCGTGCAGTTGAGTGATCTCATCGACCCTGCTGTCGACAACAGTGTTGACACTTTCACACTGTGCCCTCCAGAGACTATTCCTATTCCCAGTGTCTCCAATATCACTACCACTCTCCGCCTACGTCCAGAGGACCAGGGCAGAGGGCCGCGACCTGCCTGTCAGACGCAGCGAAGTCCATATCCCCTTGCGGGGGTCTCTGGTGAATACCGCTGGCAGGTTAGACTCCGCGCCTCTGTTTCTGGTTTCAGCCAACACTCTGGTACGCAAGGCAGTGCCTCTGTGCATGTCATTCATCAGGCCTCCGGCCTTCCGCTACACAGCGCCCTCCACTGGTCCACCACGGTCAGGGTCGGGAACACAGCAGACCCAGAACCTGACAGGCTGTTGGTAAGTTCCAGTCCCTGCTGGGGCTCCTGCATTTTGCTTGTCGAGTGGTGCCCATGGGCCGGGTTTTCTGCAGAAAGCTTGAGTGCTCCATGTCTGGTGTTACTCACCCCTATCATTTTTTACATTTATCTGCTGAAGCATGACTGGTGAGTCTGTTTTTTTTTTCTAGATCAGTTCATTGGAGTCCTGAGTCAAGTAATAGCCCCAGTAGGGCCGTTTTGGCCTTTGTGTGGAGCTTACATTCCCTAGGTCAGTCGGCAGTGGCTGTATGGTGCATTCTGGCAGGTGTATCTTTTTTCTCCTCCCTATATGGATGGCCTGATTCCTCCTGATAAACTATTCTGTGGTTAGCAGCGCAATACACACCATTCCCATTTTTCTTTTCTCTAGTATCAATTTTTGTGGGTATAGGCAATCCCCACAGGTGTGACCTGCAGCAGCTACACCTCATTTGTTAAATGTATTTATTTTTTGATTTAGAGCGCTGGGGTTCCTGCTAGCTGTGTTTTTGGCTTATCCCCAAAACTCACAGCCTGTAAGGATACATTTTTTCTTTTTGATTCCTCCTGATCCTTCCTAGTGATAAGGGTCTTGCAGGGTTGGTGCCATTCTTGTCCTGTGGTTGCTGATTGCAGACACCCCATTGATATGTCCCGGTTTCCCCCACTGTTGGGATCCCTCGGGGATATCTTTCATTCTCCATAAGAGGTTCTGTTGCTCCCGTTGGCATATGTCAAATCAGAGAGCTGGTGGCTCCTTTTAAATGGATGCCTTCACCCCTTACTCCGAAGGACATAGTGTTACAGTCTGACTTAATATTGTGCCACTTGCGGCAATTAAAGATGGACCAGATGTGTAGAGGCCAGTGGCTGTTTTTACTCCTATGCTCGGTGGAAGGGGTGTGCCCTGTAGAACTGGCAAGGGCCTATTTTCTGGCATGTCCTGATCATCCTGGAGCTTGGTTGATGATCACTAGGATGGATCACCATCAAAATACAAGTCAAAATATCAGTTTTGTCTTGTCTTGGGCTCGCGTTGCTGGGTCTGAATCCAAGTGAGTTTGTTACACATTCCTTTTGGATTGGGGTCACCACATCTGCTGCTGCAGTGACCCGCTATGACACAGATTCAGGCTTTGGGTCAATGGTGCTCCACAGCTTTTCTTTCATACTGTACATTCGTTTATCTGTTTGTTTGTCAGACCATGGTCAACTGGAGAGCTAACCTCTGGTCAATATACTGTGGGAGTCTTTGAGGTTGTTTACTTCCCCCAGGGGCACAATTGGCTTCCAATTACGATTTGACATGCATGCTTGTTAGTTTACTCAGTGGATTTTATGTTTGCACCTCAAGGTCTGGTCTGGTCGTCCATAGTCTTTTCTCCCTGTCTCATCTGTCTGTGTGTGGCTGTGGTTGTTTGCAGTGTCTCGTTGTATTGCTAACCTTAGCAATATTACAGTATATTTGCTAAGGTATATTTGCAGGTGGATCGGATAGCAAGAAGGGTGGATTTTGGGTCATTAGTTTGTAATCTGGGCCTTTCGGTCCCGGTTGGCTTCTGACTTGGGTGCTTTTCCACAGGCTAGATTGGTTAAGTGGTTAGGATTTAGGAGGATGCACTGGTGCATGTTGCAGGGTCAGCTCTTGTGAGCATTGTTGGAATTTGGTGTCCCTGAGGTGCTCATACTGCATTTTTGCAGCAATGACATTGGCCGTGATACTGCCTTAAAATTATATGTGATTTGCACATCATTACGCAGGAGGGGATGGTGCCTATAAAAAGATCAATGTGACAGTTGAGCGGTATTTATTGGCAAATGTTGGGGGTGTCATTCGCCATGATGGCATCAGGTTTCAGCAGGACAGTCTTTACCGGAGCAAAGGTGTCCACCTAAGCTCCCAGAGCACTGCTATATTCTTAGCAGATATGTTTGATTGATTGAGTACTAGGTTTTGGTTGTGTAGTAGACAGTGGCGTAACTACAATTGGGGCACCCCCCACCACTAAAATGTGTGCGCCCCCCCTCCTACTCCCCCTCCCCCACTCACCCGACCTTACCCCCTCAAAACTGCATCTTCTGCCGCTACGATCCGTTGCGGTCCCAGGCGGCTTCCTAGACCTGCTTCTATCTTCAGTCCCGGCGCTCCTGCTCCTCTCTCTGAATATCACATCCAAAATGGCTGCCACCTTACAGCAGACCATTATTTAGGATGCAAGAGGAGGTCGCTGCCTCCTCTAGAATCCTTTATAACTGTCTGCTGTTAATGGGGCAGCCATTTTACAAATGACAGGAGGCCAGGAGGAGGAGGAGCACCGGGACTCTGTGCAGACAGGCACTGCGGGCATCAGAGATTTGGCGGTGGCAATAGCTTCCGCAGACCTCGCGGCACCCAAACTTCCCTAGCGCCTCCAAGCGACCGTGGGGTCTGAGGAGCTATTGCTATGCCACTGGTTGTAGAGGTGCTGTGGCTTAGCACCTGGCTTTGGCGGTAAAGAACGGTCGATCGTTAGATGTTTTCGTTTTAAATAGCTAGTGGGTGCGCTATCCCAACATTGTATATGTTAAACCCATTGTATATATTAAAACCATTGTATATATTAAACCGATCATCCTGGATGGGTAATAGGTTACACAACCTGCACAGGTGGGTTGCCAGTTGGAGAGCTGTTCTGTATGTGTGTGTATGTGTTTGTTACCCATGACTGTTCTTTAGTGCTACCACCACTTTTAGTCAGATCAAATAGTCAACCTGTCAATCAATAAATTTGACATTAGTTTGAATCGTCAGCACTTGTGTCCATGTCTTCTTTTAGTGGTTAAGTGTTTAAAGCATTAAGTTATTCTGAAGTGTCATGCATGAAAGATAGCCGATGGTGAGTATAATAAAATATCTCGTAAAAGTTGGTGTACAGTATCTCTGTGTTTTCTGTCTTTCTATCTATCTGCATAGATGTTGTGTTTACTATATTACAGACATATCAACCTGTAGATAGAGATAAATATTTTTATTCATGCTGTATACTGTGTCCTCATGGCAAAACTACAGCATGTCCTACTACACTAATATATAAATTAATTTGCATAATATTCCATTTACTATCACTATTAAAACTTTACATCATAATTCTTAACATTATTTTCATAGTGGTGCATTTAGGGATCTAGTCAGTTTGGCAGATACAATTTTACTTTAATCCATTCTCTATTTTTTTATATATGATTTATATTGATTAGCCACTTTTTATGCGGACAGTAGTTGGCTGATATTACTTTCCAACATAGCACAGATGAATGGATTCTTTATACAATAAAAAATATTAACTTGGAATCATTCTGTAAACCATCAGAGAGGATATAACCAAAAATATACATATTTTTGTTTGAAAAAAAGGTTTAAGTTTATGTTTTTTTTTACTATTAACAAAATATAGGTCTTTATTAAGTCATGAACATTTATTTCCATACTTTTTTTTGTTTTGTTTGAGGGATGGCATGAAGGCCCACTGAAAATTATAATTTGTAGCTATTCTTGAAATGAATAATTAGAATCGGTATCTAATTTGGATGCATCCTTTATGCATTGAACTTATTTACTTTAAGGCCATCATTTTCAGTTTATTTTATATAAATATGGTGGCAGCACAGCTATGATTTTTCCAAAGCAAGGGGCCTAAAGGAAATTGCACCCACACTTGAAAAACACTAAGTTATAATAGAATATGGGGGTATCATGGCTGTCAATCCCTCCCGAGAGCCGTGATCCAGGTCCATTTACATTTTCTCTGACAGCAAATTGGCAGGCGGGATTGAATGTCCCATTATCGGCAGAACAGCCCCAACAGCTTCTAAAGTCAGGCTCCTTCTGATGTGATCCCTCTTCAATGCTGTCGGTAAAGACAGCATTGAACAGGGAACCAACGCTATTTCCCCCGTTTGGAATAGCGATGGAGCATTGTATACTCCCTAAGTTTGTTTATTTTTTTAAATAAGCACTTCTAAAGCAATGTTAAACATAATAACCCAGGCATTACCAACCTTGGCCCTCAAGGCACACTGACAGTGCAGGTTTCAGTGATATCCAGGCTTCAGCACAGATTGTTAAATCAAAATAACTGGTATACTGCTTAAGTCACCTGTGCTCAAGCTTTGATATCACTACAACCTGGACTGTTAGGGGTAAATTTTGAGTTCTATTAAAGATGGGATGTTGTCCATAGCAACCAATCAGATTCTATCTATTATTTTCTGGAAGGTGCTAAATAAAAAAGTAGAATCTGGGGGGCGTGGCCTGGCCATCCAACAGGGCGGACGGTGTTTCCCTTAGCTCCCGCTGGCACGGTTCCGAATCCCCTTCCATCAGCCCATCTAGCCCCTTGTAGCAGATCCCCACCCTTCCCAAGTCTCTTCTGAGACTCGCCTCGGTGTCGCTGGGCTGGTTGCGGAGCCGGGTGGTGCCCTGGGGCGCCGCTGCGGGTTGCGGCCTAGCCCCAGCTGAAGCCGGGGCCTCGATTACCGGATCCCCCGCGCAGCCGCGCGCGGCCGTAAAAGACAAGCGGAGGAGAGGAGGAGAGCGCCGCTATCCATAACGCCTGGCGAGCGCCTGGCGGTGAGCCCGGCGACCTGGTCGAGAGGAGGACGGAGCCGGCGCAGTACAGAGGACGCGCGGTCTGACGACGCGGCCCACTCCTACAGCCGCAGCATACCTCAATCGCCGGAGACGGGACCCGGCGCTACAGTGAGCCAGCCCCAGGCATAGAGGTGAGCACAGCGCACACACATCAAGGTCTGGGGGGCAAGATTTAACCCCTGAGCCGCCAGCTGAGAGCTGCGCATAGCGCAGGGGCCCTCCCTGACACAAACACTGGTGCACCTTCGCCTAAAGAACAGGAAGCTCCTAAAGAACCCCCCAGAACGTACAGCTCTCCCTCTACAGCACCTGGCCCCCTCTTGATGAAAACATAGGGACATTTACTGACTGGGCCGAGCGCAACATTTACACCAAAGGAACTTCTCCCCAAAGTAAAGGCAAGCAATTCATAGCCTTAGGGGTAAAGCAGCTGATTACATTGCCTCCTCATTGACAACTTGGGAGTCACTTACTGTTAGGGGCAGGGAGGCCTGACCTAGCTGTACAGGATCAGTGTTCGAGCTTGCTCCAAGAGACTGTCACTTACTGGGGAAATAAGAAGACTCCTGGTCCTATAACTCCATCTAGTGGCTGATCAGTGAAATTCACCTGATCACCATATCCCATTTCCTATTTAAGTAAGCTGCATATGCTCCTTCTGGCTTGAATAATCTCTATACTACCCCCCGCTGGCCCTGAGGTCCTCACCTGCGACTCTCCCCACGGGCCAGAAGGGTCCGCCCTATGAGAACCCACCGAAAGGCACGTGAAATGTGACTCCGGCCATGACCACCCGCCCCTAATCACCCGCTTGTTATGGGGTGACGCAGCGGATGACTCCACACCGGGCGTAATGAACATCCATTAGTAACGAAACAGCCTCTACATACTGAAATAAGCCTAGCCTAACCGACCCAATTCAGTCACCGCCCTCATGGGGAAGGCTAAGAAATCTCTACAACCATCGGTACCTAAATCGACATCTGACCTCCAAACAAAGCCAAATATATTCAAATACCTCACCCAGATTGCGGGCACCAGTACTGAGGAACCACAGTCCTTCTCAGACGGCTCCCAATCCCCAAAAGACCCATTGAGGATGGACGCTCCTCAAAGCTCCTCGGCCACCCCACAGCCCGAGGTCTCCCTAACTGAAGTACTGGCGTACCTCCGTACCCTCCCTACAAAGGCAGACCTTCCCTCAAAACAAGACTTCCATGTGCTGGAAGAATCTCTCCGAGACACCATTAAAGTGGAAGTAGCAGCCATTCAGACAGAGATGAAACAGACCGCACAGAGAGTCTCTGAGCTGGAGGATCAAGCAGAGGAGGTCAATAGCTTCAACGAGAAACTCCATGGCACCCTGACAGCCCAAGCTCATGAACTGGCTGCGCTACAACGCAGAATAGATGACCTGGACAACAGGGGGAGGAGAAATAACTTGCGGGTACGAGGCCTGGCAGAAGATATTCAAGGCCCAGGGATAGTAGATGCCCTCACCAAAGTCTTTAATGAGATCATGGGTGCGCCGCCAGATAATGTCATCATCTTCGACCGTGCACACAGGGCCTTGAGACCGAGGGGCCCACAAGCAGACAGACCCAGGGATATCGTGTGCAGATTGCACTATCACAAGGAGAGAGAAGAGATTCTGGCGAAAGCACGTCAACTGGAAGGGGTCGAATTCAATGGAGATAGAATCCAGATACTACCTGACCTTTCCTGGAGCACCCTCCAACAAAGACGCCTCCTCCGTCCCCTGACAGATCTACTAAAGCAGAACAACATAAAATTTCGTTGGGGATTCCCATTGAGTATTCAAGCGACAAGGGGAGGAAAACAGGCGGTTCTTCAGTCACCAGCAGACTTGGATGCCTTCTGCAAAATGCTGGACCTACCCAGACCCCAGCTTGCGGAGTGGCATCAGCTAACAGAGCGCCTGGTCCCTCCCCAACCACCGAAGCCACGTGATAGATGGCAGAAGGTAGGGAAAAAGAAGACTTTGGCGACACCCGCTCCTGGAGCTGGAACAGGAACTACAACCTGACGAGGTACCCATTTAACTGTTGACCCTGACCAAACTTGCCGTGAGGGCCACGAGTCTTTGCCCAGACACACCCCATTGAAAACAGAATGTGGACTGATAGGCACAGGCCCCTAGGGGCAGGTCCCTTTAGGCCTTTGGACACTCTTATTAGCCCTATGCGGCGACCTACTACAAGTCCATGATTAGTTAGTTGGACATTCGCAGGCTTAACCTGAAGAAAATGTTTGCAGTTTCACAAGAGGTTATCTTAATTGCTAAATTAGTTTTAAGTATTATAGTTTATGCTTGAACCCCACGCCCGGTGGGGACCACCCGTGCGGACCCCAGTTTGGGTGGACCGCATTGCTCTTGGACAGGGACGCCAACAGGCGACTTCTGCCCAACAGCGGTTTGTTGTTTTGAAATGATTCAGACAAGTTATGTCATGCTTTTGAATTGTATTACTTATGTTTTCTCCTCCCCGAACCCTCCCTCTTGGCCCCCTCCCTCCATCTGTCCTTCTCCCCCCCCACCCCATCTTTGGGACCTCTCAGCCGCCTCTCGCTCAGATAATGTTGCAGTGGGTGACGATACACAAAGACCCAAAAGACACCACACATGTCATCGAATAACAAGGTAAATCTCACTTTTTGTTCATTCAATGTAAAAGGGCTTAATATCCCCGAAAAACGTTCCTCTTTGTTGAGAGACTTAAGATCTAAAAGAGTGGACATAGCATTCCTGCAGGAAACACATTTTAAGGAGGGAGCTTCCCCCAAATTAGCCAACTACTACTATCCCTTACATTTTGCTAGCAATTGCTCCTCGGCCAAAACATTAGGGGTTTCTTTCTTAATCTCCCGCAGACTACATTTACTTGACGTATCTCACCATTCACTAGAGGAAGGCAGGTGCCAACTTCTTAAATGCACAATTTTCTCCCAAAGATACACGTTAGTAAACGTATACGGCCCTAACACCAGACAAAAACAATTTATGAACAGAATCTTTAACTTGATAGAAGCCCAAAAAGAAGGCTGCTTAATAATAGGAGGAGACTTTAATTGGGCCCCGGACCCTCTAATCGACTGTCACCCTATCCCCAAAACTCCTAGATTACGAGACCATCGCAAAATCAAACAGCTGCTACATGATCACCAACTCCTGGACACTTGGCGGGTCTTTCATCCCACGGACAGGGACTACACTTTTTTCTCTGCTCCCCACACATCCTATTCCAGAATAGACTATTTCTTGATAGACCACCAGGCCCTACAGAGGTTCTCTAAAAACGAAATAGGCCAGATTACCTGGTCAGATCATGCACCAGTATATATTTCATTAGACACCTCTATGCCCCGACCACGTCCTTGGACGTGGCGGTTTAATGAACTTCTCCTCTCAGATATTAAATATAAGCAGGAGCTGGAAACATGTATTGCAGATTATATAACCAATAATGAAGGTAAAGATGTATCCCCAATAACAGTATGGGAAGCACACAAATGTGTTCTTAGGGGAAAATGCATTCAACTAGGCACACAGATGAAAAGAGAGAGGGAAGCTGAGAAAACGAAGTTGATTACGCAGATCGCGGCCCTAGAGGGGACTCATAAGTCTACCCTGTCTCCTGTAACTCTCGGTGAACTAACTGAAGTGAGGTTGCAGCTAGCCAAACTAATGACCGACAAAACAAAATTAGAAATGCGCAGATGTAGGCACAGGTATTATCAGTGGGGAAACAAGACCGGCACTTTGCTGGCAAAAGCTCTGAGGGAGCAACGCTCACAGACCTATGTCCGAACTGTTAAGGGAAGAGATGGTACCCATGCACACACCTTTTTGCAAATAGCTACGACCTTTGAGGAATACTATTCGGGACTATATAATTTAAAACTTGGGGCGACCACGAAGGATAGATCCTTGTTGAGACAACAAATACAAGACTACCTACAGGCAGTTCAATACCCCAAGATTGGAGAGGGGGACCTTTGTCTCCTGGAACAGCCTTTCACATTACAGGAGCTTGAGAAGGCACTATCAAACACACCCTCTGGGAAGAGTCCGGGCCCAGATGGCTTTCCGATAACCTACTATAAATCCTTCCGCTCCACCTTAATGCCCCTGCTTCTGAAGGCTTGCAATGCTGTTTCAGGGGACAGAACATTCTCGTCACAGTCTTTAGAGGCCCACATCTCGATAATTCCAAAAGAAGGGAAGGACCCTGCACAATGTGCAAGCTATAGACCCATTTCTCTTTTGAACATTGATTTAAAATTATACGCCAAACTCATCGCGAATAGGCTGGGCCCGCTTCTCCCCGGACTGGTACATGGGGATCAGGTGGGTTTTGTTCCGGGCAGAGAGGCAAAAGATAACACAACTAAGGTCATAGACCTAATTCACTTTGCCAAACGGACTGATGCCCGCTTGGTCCTCCTGTCGACGGACGCGGAGAAAGCCTTTGATAGGGTTGACTGGACGTTTATGAAAACCCTACTAGAGCATATGGGACTTGGTCAAATATGCCTCCACCGCATCCTGGCACTATATAGCTCCCCTTCAGCTCGGGTACGAGTAAATGGAACACTGTCATCCCCCTTTGATATCCGAAATGGTACACGACAGGGTTGCCCATTGTCCCCGATGATATTTGTGCTATGCATGGAAGCATTGGCCAGGGCTATACGTGCAAACAGCAATATTAGGGGAGTTCAGGTTGGGAAACGGGAACACAAGCTAGCCTTATATGCAGACGATTTAATGGCCACAATAACGAACCCTACTACCTCCCTCCCATCTATTCTGGAGGAGTTTGAGAAATTCTCACTCCTTTCAAACTTTAAAATAAACTACTCCAAGTCAATTGCTTTAAATATATCCGCTCCCACCTCAGTAATCGAACCTCTGAAGGTGGCATTCCCATTCCAATGGCACCCGACGATGGTCAGATACTTAGGAATCAACCTATCTAATAATACCTTAGACCTCTTCAAACTCAATTACCTCCCTCTTTTAAACACCTTAAAAGCCTTAGTTGGGAAATGGAAGGCCCTGAAGTTATCATGGTTTGGCAGAATTAATACAATAAAAATGACTTTTCTTCCCAAACTTTTATACATACTGCAGGCTCTCCCGATATCAGTCCCCCCCTCCTTCTTTAAAGAGCTACAAAAGCTAGCAGGTAGCTTAGTATGGAAAGACCACAGGCCTAGACTAGCGCAGAGAACTCTTATTCAGAGTAAGGAGAAAGGAGGATTACAACTCCCACACTTCCAAAGCTATTACTACGCAGTTCATTTAACCAGGATAGCTGAGATGTCTAGAGTGACGCAACATAAACTCTGGCCGGCCATAGAGGGACACTCGGTGGGAATCTCACCTAGAGTGATCCCTTGGCTCCATAACCCTCCGCACACTGACCATCCCACCATGGGTCCGACGATAGCATGTTGGAGGAAGCTTAGACACTTGGAATTCTTCGATGCAGGTGTATCACTACTCACGCCCGTAATAAATAACCCGGAATTCCAACCGGGGTTTGGCCTACGAGATCTGCCAACTCTCTGTTCGTCGGATGTGACAGTCCTGGGGGGGTGGGTTGAGAGCTCAGGCCTGCGCTCGTTTTCAGATCTACACCAGGCTACGGGAATGCCCAACACGTATTTCTGGTTCTATCTCCAAGTCCGACACTTTCTGGCTTCTCTTCCCAAGAGAAAGCTTAGCTGGGAACCCACAATGTTTGAAAGGTATATGCTCTCAGAAGAGGCTCCCAGGGGCCTGATCTCGCAACTATACCAGGTATGCCTGGGTTCCCTCGCTGACTCATTGCCCCCCTACACGAAAGCATGGGAGATAGAACTGGGTAGGAAATTCACAGAAAAACAATGGGGACAATCAATTAAGTTCGTGTTTGCCTCCTCGTCGTCAATCCAGACGCTGGAGACGCAATACAAGATCTTATCAAGATGGTATAGATGCCCTTCAATACTACACAAGATGAATAGGAGCCTGCCCAATCTCTGCTGGAGATGTGAACAACTGCCAGGCACCCCACTACACATCTGGTGGTCTTGCAGGGAAATTCAGGCATACTGGCGGGCAGTGCATGAGATTACAGAGAAAGTCACAGGGCAACCGCTCCCCTACACTCCAGAATTTTGGTTGTTAAACTTTATGGAAATCCCCATCTCAAAATACAAGAGGTCTTTGCTTAGTCACATGATGAACGCTGCCAGAGCCGTGATACCTTGCTTCTGGAGGACCACAACCATTCCCCCTATTGCCCATTGGTTTCGTAGAATAGACCTATATATGTCTATGGAAGATATAACGTCGTTCCTGAACAACGCCCCACAAAAATTTACAGCTATTTGGTACAACTGGGTAACCTTTAAGGACGAGAGAGAATATAAACAACATATGGTTAAGTAATAAATTGCTCCCGAAGACAGGTCCCATACCCCCGCCGCTTCCCCCCCCCCTCTCCCCCCACTCCCCCTCTTCTCACCTCTTTTCTCTCGACCTTTCCCTCCTCTAACTGACCCCTTATTCACCACCTTATTCAACTCCTTATTCAAACTAGTTCCCTAATATCTTATTGTTCCTGTTGAAACAGTAGTGTATAGCTAGTAGAAGGTTTTCGAAAGAAGAGCAATTAACAATCACACTGTAACACTGGACCTGTAGCACTTAATATGTTTGATATAACGTGAACACTTCATGTCTAGTTGCTATTATTCGCATTTTGCTTTATATGCTCTGTACTGTAATTGGATATTCAGGTTTATGATACATGTGGAACAATGTTATTCGTACTTTTGTATCACTAATTTGGAATTAATAAAAATTTGATTGGAAAAAAAAAAAAAAAAGTAGAATCTGATTGGTTGCAATTGAGCAACATCCCATCTACAATCAAACTCCCATCTTAGTAATTTTACCACTTAGCATGCCTTGAGGACCAAGGTTGGAAATGTCTGTTATAAAGTATAATGTAAAAACAAATATTGTGCCGGAGGATTTATGTAAAGGATTAACGAATACTGTACTTTTTTACTTACAGGTGCTGTGTATTACTTTTCTCATATATCTTCAGTTAGATGTATATTAAATAATAGGCACAAATTTGGTTTAGCTATTATTAGATTAGAAAATGTTTCTTTAAGGTCAAAGCAGCAAGGTAGATTAATGTAGCCAGATATTTAGTTAAGAAGTGCACTTTTTCTATATTTGTTGAAATAATGATTTATGGGTAGGCTTCTTGTAAATGCAAGAAAAGTATTTGATTGTGCTATAAAATGGTTTATTGCAAATGAGAAAAAAAGCCTGTGGCCATGGAAATGGCAAGTAGTGTGGCAATAAATGAGTTAAATGTTCTTTCATCTGAAATGGTTCTAAAAATCAAGTAGTGCTGCTTATGAGTATAAAAGTATGCTTTGTCCTAATTTCATTACTTTTGGTAGGTAACAAAAAAGGACATTTTACGGTTTTATGGAACTTACGCAAATGATAGGAGAAATAATGTAGCTAAAATACTTATTCTGATGAAAGAGCACATTAGCCTTTAGTAATATAAGAATTTTTAAATATTGTATGATGAATTATACCACTACTTATACTGTATAATTCATTTATCACTTCTAAAGAAACTGTGCATTATGGGTCACAATAAAAGGTTGCAGTTTACTATGGAGCTAAACTAACAACTACATTTCAAATAAAAGTTTGGGCAAATAGTAAATATTTGAAAGAATACTGTAATTGCATTAGTAACAGTATCCATTAGCTACTGTAGTTCCATTGCTATGTGTTACCATTTAAGACAAAGCTGCTAATGGTCTTTGACTTTATTAAGCCACTGTTTAACACCTTTAAGATAAAGGATACATATAGTAATTATAATTATGTGTAACCATTTGGCACTGTGCAAGTGTTGTGTTCCTGAGCACCAAAGCACCACTCATCCTTCACTTTTTCTGCTTAGGGTAGTTCATGAGTGTTTGGTTTCCTGTTCTGGCAGATGTTTCAGCAAATATATTAAGGGTATGTACTTGGCATTCTGGTGCTCAGGATACTGAGGGATGGAAGACTGGTGGTATTAGCCCAATACATGTCAGAATGCAGATGCCAAAATCCTGACAACTTACATCCTGAACATAAGTACAAGGGGTTATAATTTGAAATTGAGGAAGGGGGTAGGCATAGGTTGGGAAGTTGGTGGTTAAGGTTAGGCTGTATGAGGGGAGGTAAGGGTTAGACTGCAGGAAAGGAGGTTAGAATAGGTACATTAGAACTGTCGAGATTGTGACCATAAGGATGCCGTGTTGGCATTCTCAGTGCTGGGATCTCATAACCAACCCACATTAAGATGTAGACACATTTATATCTGCAGGTATATTATTATGTAGTACAACACAACATATCACTTAATAGCAGGGCTTAAAGTGGTCATGCAGAGATGGGGGAACTCATTTTTCTATGTCACCTAATTATCGCCCCCCCTCCCCCAATTCGGCGCAGACAGGGCCAGAGGTAGGGTTCATGGCACCCCCCCCCCTGCAAACTAGAATGCTTTTCTGTGAGAATTACTGTGCAGGGCCAATGTGGAGGTTAAAATGTTCCACCTCATCATTAGAAGTGGTGGAACTCAGTTCCACCCCGTTCCCCCTCACTTTAAACCCTACTTAATAGTTGGGCACCAGGTATCTTATCTCAAAATACAGATGGATCTGGGCTCTTCTTTGCAGGGGATGGTGATGGCGATGCCATCCGCCATCCCCTGCCACCGCCATCTGTTTTTGCAAAAGGGGACACCCACGAGATGCGCACTCGTCCCCTTCCGACGGCTTCCCCCCGGGCCCCGCCGGCTTGTCGGCGGTCACCCGGGGTCCCCACCGCCTCCCAGCACCCCCCTAAACATGTCCGTCTCCATGAAGTGGAGACGGACAAGTTTCCGTCCCCCCGGCGCACGGACACTGAGACGCACGTGCACGTGAGACGCACGCGCGTCTCAGTCAGATGGCGAGCTGGGCTGCTGGTGGATCACAGCATGCAGGGAAGCAAGCGGCCTGTGCTGTACTTCTGTGTCAGCCTGTACTCTAACCCTTTACCCCCCTTACAGCTGGCTGCTGCTGCAGTGGGATGTCAAGCCGCTGCTGTGTAAAACGATCCCAGTGACTACGCTGCTGTACAAGGGAGATGGAGGCTTGGGAAAACTGCATGAAACTCTCTCTGACAGCTCATTTACCTGGGCCAGTCCTGGGTGAGCAGGAGATGTGCCCGCAGCCTGTGGCACCTGGGGGTAACCACCAATTTAAGGATATGCCAGTTATTTTCAAGAATCCTACTAATCTCTTTCTGTTTGTCATTATATTTAGTAATAAAAAGACAATCAAATTGATCATTCACACTTATACTTTCCAAGGTCTTCTCTTTATACTTCAAAACCTCTTCTGGGTCACTGGATCTAGCTCTATTTAGAGCCGATTGTACAATACTAGGAGGGTACCCACGTTCTCTAAATCTAGTAAAATGTTCCAAATCAGAACAGTTATGTCGAAGTCTTAAAAACTGCGAGTACGGTATATTATTTTTCCAAGACTCCAAATGACAACTGGAGTATTCCAGATAGCTGTTGCTATCCACATTTTTTAAAAATGTTGATGTTTCTATTGATGTTACATTTGGTAAATTTTCCACACTAAGCAAAAGATCTAGGAACTAAATTTTTTTTCTCTTGGTGATTAGATGTAAATTTTAGATTATATGGATTTACATTTAGAACTTCCATAAAATTCTCAAACTCCACTTTATTTCCACTCCAAATTATCAATATATCATTGATGTATCTCTTAAAAAGTTTGATATTATCTCTCTTATGACCAATCAAAGTTGATGATTCCCAGTCACCCATATATAGGTTTGCCAGGCTGGGGGCACAGATCATCCCCATAGCAGTCCCCCAGACCTGGACAAACCACTCATCTAGGAATACGAAATAGTTATGTGTTAGAACAAAACATAAACATTCACATATACAGTAAAATCAATTCTAGGTTTAGACATCATGGGGTCTTGTTCCTACACTTTTCTTATTACCTCTACACCTTGATTATGTGGTATAGACATGTACAGTGAGGAGACATCAATTGTTACCCACTTATATTCTGATTCGCAGATCACATCCTTCAATATTTGTAACATGTGTTGAGTCCCTAACATATGATTCCAAAAGTGGGACATATTTTTTGATGAAGGTATTAACATATTCGGAAACTCTGGACGTTAAAGAACCCACTCCGGCTATGATGGGCCAGCCTGCAGATTATTAAATTATTTTGATGGTTTATTGACCAGTACAAATATGTAAGATAATTAGCAGTTAAAAAGATTTTAGAAGGCCTCATTGTCTCAAATTGAACCAAAAAATATACATTGCTTTCAGAAAAGATAAAAGGACCTTTCTTAGAGACCTTTATTAAAGATAGTAATAAAATAGTTCATAAAAAATTTTGAGTAGAAAGGAAAATATGGCCATTTAGTCCCTAAATCAAGAATATTCAGTTGTAATCAAAACCAGCAGATAAAATGGGAGCAGATGCAGTTTTGAACAAAGATAACTGTGTTAAGGAAATAAGTATACCACAAAGTATAGAAGCAGTTATTTTATTTTGAAACTACAAACAATGTAATGGTTAATGTAAGACCTTCACATGAAATAGAATGTTGTTTATTTTCCAAAATAATTCATTTTTATTTTAACATGTAAATAAATAGGAATAAGGCACAATGATGGGCACCAGGTTTTTGCCTGAAAAAGTGCCAAATTAGTACTGCAATTTTTGGAACAAAATAACATTCAGATATATCTGGAGCAAAACATATATGCTGAAGCCATTTTGTTTATGTAAAAATATCTATTTAAAGGATTTTATCAAAACATTAACACAGACATATTTTAAAAAGTATTTACATTTTTTAATGGATTTTAAAACATTGATTTATGATATCTTCTTCAAGTTTACACTGTTTGCAAGTTTATATCATTATATTATAATAACCTTGAGGGAAATTTACTAAGATGGGAGTTCTATTTCACATGGGATGTTGCTCTGTACTACCAATCAGATACCATCCACTATCTTCTAGAATGTGTTTAAAAATTCTGAATGGTTGCCAATAGCAACATCCCATGTGAAATATCACTCACATCTTAGTAAACCCTCCCCCTCTCACACGCATGCGTGTCCTAGTATCACGGTGGCTGGGCAGCGTCTCCCTGCTCGTCTCCGCTTCAGGGAGTCACTGCCAAGTTCGGGGGGGTCGGGGCGGCGAGGGGGTCCAGTGGCGACGGCGGGGGGAGGCATCGGGGACCCCTGCCAAGCTCTGTTGCCACAGGGTGCATGAGCGTCTCCTGCACGTGCGCCCCTGGCGGGTGCCGGCCGCTGACAGTGGATGGCGGTAGAAACGCCATCCACTGCAAAGACAGGGGCAAATGCAGGATTTTAAGAAGGGGGTTTCCAGAGGGGCGGAGCAAAGCACAAAGATGGACACTTAGGTGACCCAGTATATGCTGGGTCAGTTAAAGTATTATAGATAGACCAAATATATATAAATAATAATACCCCTGGGCATAGCAATAATACCCCTGGGCATAGCAATGTATTGGGGCCCCTACCGATCCTCCAGTGGTAGGGGTGAGGGAAGCTTTGATGCCCTGCAGGTGGTAGGGGGTATTATATCAACCGCTCAGCATGTAGGGCCTGGGTCAGTAATTTCCACTAATTACCCCTTTACTGCACATGTGGTGGGAGATGGGGTGGGAGAAGGGGGCATTGGACTGAATGAAGTGGCCCTGATACATAACTTCCAGGGTGGTAGAGGATGTTTAATATGCAGAGGAGGGGTGTATAGTGGAGTGGGCTTATTATTCATAATTTTCTGGTAGGAGGACAGCTTGCTTGACTGCAGATATCTTCAGCTCCCGGAAATAGATTTCTTAGAATTTAATTAAAAACTAGAGAATCCCACCTACCAAATAGTACTGGGAACTAGGGGATCAGAGTTCAGGAGGCAGAGCAATCTGCCACCGAGAATATAAAACTACATACCAGGTGTGTGGAGCTGGAGCAGTAACCAGCTGCTGGAAGGCTGATATCTCTGGTTCTGGGAAAAGTAGAGACAAGCTACTAGTGTCCGTCAAAGGGGGAGAGCCCCAGCTTTTGGAATATACCTTTAGAAAAACTCTTAATCAGACAGAACCTGAAATATCTAACTGGCAACTTCAATTAACAGGCTTGGATGGAGACCACTGCTTTGAAGTCAGATATCTCCGGTTCCCAAGGGCCGATTTTTAAAATTCTTGTACCCATGGAAAGAGGGGACCCTCAGCTTTCAGGCTAGGTCCCATAGACTCATGGGGGTGGGTGTTCTTGGTACTCATAAACCCCCCCTGCGTGCGCTACTGAAAGATAAAGCCGGCTCCATCTGTACTGTAAATTTAAAAAGCAGTCTTAGCAAAACCATGGACAGCAACTTTAATAAATCTCAGAGCCCAATGATCCATTTCAAAATGCTGCATTTTTAGGGTCTTAAACAACTTCCAGTGCTTTACTTTGGGGAGATTTTCTTATTTCCAAAGTCAACATTACAATATAGTTTAAAAGCACTTTTCTTTTTCATAAGCTTCCAATGGAAATATTTAAAGATCAATGCAAAATATATGTTTATTAAAGGATTTTACCTGGAGTTTGGAATGTGGCTTAGTATCACTGATACAGTATGTGCTTTATATGATACATTTAATGGATTCCTATGTATTATAAAACAAGTTAAACTTCTATTGCCTTATCTGTCATTTGTACTCCATATGATTTTGTTCACTAATAAAATAGAGCTCAGAATTTATCATCATTTTAAGAAGGTAGTGCACATGTCAGCTCCTATCAAATCTGCAAAATTATATTATATAGTGTGGAAATTACAGTGAAACATTAACCTGAGGTGTACGCGGTGTTCATTGATTTTTAAACAGCAATATCACTTTTAAAGTAAATACATTTACATTACAGTGTTCAACAATATGAACTCACATACTGTTTAACAGATAAATCTTGGACAGTTAAAAAGAATGTTTTGCTACAGATGTAGCCAAGCTCATCTATCCAATGATAATCACCATGTGAGACTCCTGTGGTGATTGGTACAATCCTGTTGCCATGTGCATGCATCTGATTTCCTCCCGCAGCTCATAGAAACGCAATGATTGGCGATATTGCAGCATGGAAATTCTGAGCAAAAAGTGCAAATTTGTCAGGACAAATAGAAGCGTGACACAAAGATCTAACTTTTCAAATCTAGTGTGACCCACAGTTAAAGATAAAGCAGATTAAAGTTAAATACTTTTTCTGGTCGATTATTAAATTTTTTCAGATTTTTTGGGGGGGAGGGAAAGGTGACATAAACAGGGGATATAAGCGATAAGGGGGAGGGGAATGGAGAAGGGGGAGGATGTCCCAGGTTTGAAATAATAAAGACAATAAGCATATTATACCAATAATGCGTAAGTGATAGAGCCAACGTTTATATAGAGAGATTTTTTGTGAGTGACCACTTGGTATTTTCAAATATTTTCATAACAGATCTAGAGACCTCCTCTGGCAAATACGCTAAGCACTGTTCTCATTTATCATTACATTTTTCCACCCCCTTGTCAATATCATAGCAAGCAGCACATCTATCATAATGTAGATACATTAGTTCAGTCTTTAACATCTCAATAGTTGGATTCCTCTTTTCCAACCATTGTCTTAATACCAATGATCTGGCCAAGGTAGTGATTGTAGTTAGGAAGGGTAGTGACTTAACCTGTCTGGAAGCCATGGCGTGAAGGCGGGCAACAATAATGGTCTCCATGAAAACAGGAGTTTGGTCTTTGTAGCGGTTTGTATCAAATTCTGGACCTTGTACCAGAAACGTTCTGGTCAATTATTTTAAATTCAAACTCTACACTGTAACTCTAGCCTCCAAAGAGGAGATTACCATTTATACTGGGTGGGGCGGTGAAAAGGGCAATTAAATAAATGGTTTTCTGGGCATGGTGGGGGGTTACATTACATGACACTTTCTTGTCAACAAAATGGCATTTAGCAGAGACATCACTATGGAGGTGTGGAGGTTAGGGTGAAGACCACACCCAGGTGTCACTTATTGACAGGTGACATAAAAATCATGAGTGCCTGTGATGCACTGTAACATTATGTGCATCACTCCCATCAGGGGGGACTGTGGAATTGCTGGGCCCAGACTGAGTGGGTAGCAGTCAGCTTAGATAGATAGTGACAGCAAAATCGGTAGCGGCCATTGCAGCCTTTCACTGGTGATCCATTCTGCTTCATTAGTGGTGCCATCCATCAGGGTCTGTCATTACTTTAGAGATATTGCTGTGTAACCATGATACTGTATGTACACTGAGTGTGAAGAACAAGGCGCAATTTGGACACGCAAATTTTTATATTATTTTTTTAAAATTGATTGACACACCTATTGATAATAAACCCCCACTGTAGCTCCACCCACATTATCCAGAGCTTCACCCACTTTATCACAATGTAGGGTT
Organism: Crinia signifera; assembly: GCF_055691185.1. Classification (NCBI taxonomy): domain Eukaryota; kingdom Metazoa; phylum Chordata; class Amphibia; order Anura; family Myobatrachidae; genus Crinia; species Crinia signifera. Next base: position 345,914,665 of record NC_139217.1, read on the forward strand.
ATTTGTTTTTTGGGGGCTAGCTATTTTGTCAAGCCCAGGTCCTGCAATTTCTGGTGGCATCTGTGAGAGATGGCACTACAGAGAGCCATACTCTAGGAGCAGCCAGAATTACCAGAACCCAGAAGTAATGAGTATGCGGGTTGGGCCATGAGGCCAAGCAACTTTCCTGTGACATTACTTGGCTTTCATTGTTACTATAATTTTGGGGGCACTTAAAAAGCAAAGTATGCTATCATCACCCACACAATAGAAATAATCCATCAAGGAAATGCTTTATTTAAAAGGCTACGCCACATTATGAGAAACATGCATCGAAGATTATTGTGAACAGATGGAGGTCAATTTAAGGATGTAATCTTCCAAAAATAAACTGGATGTTATGTACTTTAAGATGACATATTTGTCATTTGGAAAATTATTATTTTTTATTTAAGTTTTTAAAGGCCTTTATCCCTGTTATTAGCACTCATTGAAGTCTAGCACACATGCCACATGCACACATAATTCTACCAGGGTTTAAAGCTGGGGGAAAGGGGTGGAATTGAGTTCCACCACCTGTAATAGTGAGTAAGAGCTAGTTAAACCTCCACCTTGGCCTTGCACAATACTTCTAACAGAAAAGCATTATAGTTTGCAGGAGGGTGCCAAAAACCTTACCACTGGCCCTGGTTTTGGCTAATGGAGGAGGGGGAGTTGGGTTATTAGGTGGAAAAGGCTAAATTAGTTCCACAACCTCTCCAGGACCACCACCTCTTAAGGCTAGCATCTTTGTATGCAAAATCTCCCAAACCTTACTCCTCACAAGACAAAAATAAAACAAAGAGAGCTCACTTTGACATACTGTAGAAATGGTATATGAGTACCAAAGTGGATATGCCATGTCATTTGATAATCAGGTACTACATGCACAAGAACTTTTCATCTCATTACAATCTCAGTAAATGCAGGACATGTTTATATTGCAATGGTCAAGTAGCAATATAAATATATAGTAATGTAGCTTGTGTAAATGGAATGTTCTTTAATTTTCTATTAAACCAGATGGCTTGTTGGTGTGCCATGCATAAGAAATGGAATACAGGTTTCCTTTAAAGGTTTTAGAATATGTATTTATCAAGCAATCCATACATGTTGTTTATGTTTCTAACAATACACATGTAATAGCCACACAAGAAGATCACTTGCAGTAAAGACAGCACATTACTGATTGCTAAAAAGTATTCATTTAAATATCCTATAGATTGTAAGCTTGCGAGCAGGGCCCTACTACCTTCATGTTGGTTTGTATCTACCCAGTTTGTTTAATCACTGTTGTTTTCAATTGTAAAGCGCAACGGAATATGATGCGCTATATAAGAAATGGTAAATAAATAAATAAATGTAATGAGGTAAAATGTGGGTGAATTGAGAAGAAATACATTGAGAAGAAATACATGTTTGTTACTCTTTATAAATGATAGCATACATTTAAAATACAGATAATTAGCGGAAAGCTGAGTATATTGGAAACGTAAAATAGATCGCAGATATTAAAGTTAAAAAGAGTATTAGTGGCCCAAGGAAGGTTAGTGTCAGAACAATATATAAAAACAAAACACAATATTCTCTGTTTCCCACATTCAGCTGTAAATATATGCCGTTTAGTATGTTTCCAATTATTTTGTGTGATAGCTATAGTAACAAAGACAGCAAGAGTCTAAAACAGTGGAAATCAATATGGGTAAAAAGTGTATCATGCTTTGGAAGTCATTCCTTTAGCACATTTTTCCAAGTAAATGCTGCTATGAGCATTGAAAAAATATATAAAAAAATTGAGACTAGAAGAAAGAAGTTGATATGTTTTATCCCTCCTGTTAATTGAACCACTCTTAAGCTGTATTCACTCTTGCCAAAAACCTTTTCTTTAATTCTGGAAAATCATCTCATACAACCATCCTAATGTTACACAGTGTAGCCAACAAATCTGTTTTGACTTTGGATTATATTACTCATTTCTCCTATGGTGTGTAAACTTGGCATATACCATGTGTGTTGATGCAGGAGGTCATCTACTCTAGCAACAGTTTGTTCTAAAATAAAAATCTTAAGACTTCATGAAAAGTTATAGGAAATTAAGAAATTGAACTACTCAATAGATAATAAAACACAGCCATTTGTATATGATTGATACAAAAACATTACATTAAAATGGAAGTGTTTATAGAAGACATGACAAGCTCTAGTAATGAGTTAAATAGAACTTATATATCAATATACTGGGGATTTTTAGTTTTTCCTTATATAAATAAATTCTTAAAAAAGATTTAATTTATTTATAAAGAAGGCTGCTCTTTTCTGTTGTGGTGTGATTCCTTTTTTAAGACTGGATAATTTATATAGAAAATTACATATGGAAAAATTCTAGCAATCATGATTTTGGCAACACTTAGGGTAAATTAGAATAAAAGAAAAGATTAAGCATCAAAATTTTCTGTGAAAAGTTCAAGAACTGGAAACTGGCTTTCCATCACTTCTGAAGCAATTGTAGGTAATTACCCCATGATCCTGTGCTCCAGTGACTATTTTTTGTTCATTTCAAAATAAGAAATCATAGTAACAACTGCTGGACTGGTTTTGCAGATCATAAAGATAGTTCTTTTTGATGGTGCTGAAAAAGTATTACCATAAATTTTTGCACCATTTCCACATGAATCTTTGCACCATTTTCGCACAATCCAAATTTGTTTTAATTAATAAAAAAAAAAAGTTTGGCAAGATTTTTACGTAAAATTGACTGTTAATTTGACATTTTGTTTCTTGATGAATGGGGAAAGAGAAGTACTCTCTTGTTGTGGGGGCAATCTTTGCTTAACAACTCTTGGCAACACCAGGAATTAAAATGATGCCTTGCTCTCCCAGGAGCCATTTTAGTTCCTGTTGTTGTCGAGAGCTGTTAACAAAGAGTTCCCCCACAACAAGAGAGTACTTGTCTTTCGTCCTTTCATATTTGACTTTCTGGGGACCACCACCAGTTGAGATATTGTCATCAATCACCTTGACGGTACCCATATGCCAGCAAAGCTTGTTATGTCCTTACTAGAGACAATGTAATCTCCAGAAGTAAACCCTTTACACAGGTCATTTAAGAATCTTGTTATCCATAGTATAAGCATAAAAGATCATTTATTTATTTACTAACAGTTTCTTATATAGTGCAGTATATTCCATTGTGCTTTACAATAGGAGACAGTTATACAACAAACTGGGTATTTACAGACAGTCAAAGGTATGAGAGCACTGCTCGAAAGCTTACAACCTATAGGTAAATCGACATTAGTTCCACCAGGATTCAAAGGTTCCAGGTGTGCTGTATGATACGGTGACCCAGCAGTTTGGTCAGGGGTCAGGAGGATGGAAAATGTAAAAAAAGAAAGAGAGTGGATTTATGTGGACTGTACAGTGGAGATGTGATAAATAAGGATCGGTATATGAAGGTGAAGTGGCTGGTTCTGGAATTTGATACGCTTGCCTGAAGAGGTGAGTTTTCAGGGAGCGCTTGTAGATTTGGAGACTGGAAGAGAGTCTTATTGCGCATGGGAGAGCAGTAGAAGCAGCCCGCCGAAAGTTCTGCAATCGGGAATGTGAGTGAGTAATGAGTGTGGATGAGAAACGTAGATCTTGTGAGGAGCGAAGAGGTCGGGTTGGAAGATATTTTGAGATAGGAGAAGAGATGTATGTTGGTGTAGTTTGGCTTATGGCTTTGTGTGTGAGTAAAATAATTTTGTATTTAATACGTTAGAATACAGGAAGCAATGAAGTGACTGACAGAGTACCTTTGCAGACAATGAACATCTGGCTAGGAAGATTAGCCTTGCAGCTACATTCATTATGGGCTGTAGTGGTGAGAGTCTGTATTAGGGAAGGCAAATAAAGAGACTATTGCAATAATCAATGCGTGAGATCATGAGAGCATGGATTAGCATAGGTCCCTATGTTATCAACGTAGCGGCCTTACTTGTGTAGTTTCATGGCGCCAGCTGAACTACGTTGTCATTGTAGTGACTCCGTGGCAGCCCAGCGCTGACAGGTCATTGTGGCACTTGTAGTTCCACAGAGAAACAGAGAGCCCGGCACACCGCTAACAAAGGGGGTGTTTAAAGTAGACACCCCAGATAACTGCAAAAGGGGTGTCTGAAGGGTGCGTCTAGTACTTAGACGCTATAGCGTCTAAGTGCAGTGCCGGCAAACTGCTCATTTAGACGCTTTAGCGTATAAATTTAGATGCTCCGCAAACTGCTAACAAGGGTGCATCTAAATTTAGACGCTAGAGCCTCTAAATTTTAGTGGGGTATAGGGGTGCAGCATTATCCCAAAAAAGACAGACCAACAAAATGTTAAAAACAGTAGTAAACCTGTGGACAATGACACTTGTCGACGTAAAAGCTGTTGACCTTGTTTATTCCACTATCCACGCCAGCCCGAAGCGTGGCGAGCGCATGCATTACGCGTCCTACCGACCTTTTCATACCCCCACTATCCATGTCGGCGTGGAGTTGATTTTATAAAGTGTGGCGAGCCACCGAGCTTGAAGCGTGTCGAGCGCAGCGTGCCCCGTGAGGGGACGCGGGTAACTTCACATGTATTCTGTGTCCCCTCGTGGGCCTCACTGCGCTCGCCATGCTTCGGGGTGTGGTGTTACCCAGCCTGCTCCAGCTGCTCCGTCTTGTAGGCCCTCCAGCAGTCAGAATAAATCATGGTCCCTGGTTGCACTTGCCTCTCGTTGGCAGCCATGAGGGTGCTGGCATTACGCCTCTCGACTGCCTTTAAAAAGCACTCTTCAATCTCCCTGGAGATGCCCCCAAAGATCCACTGCTGGGGCAGCATGCTGCCAACATTGCTCTTACGTTTGACGAACAGGCTTTCGTCAACTTCAACAATGGTGTCTGGTCCACCAACTTGCCGGTGAGGCTGCGACAGGAGGTCTACAGTGCAGCCCTCACGCATTAAGTTGCTGTACTGGACAGTGGTTGCCTGGGAGACGGAGAGATGTTACTAACAAAAGCGGATGCTGGTCAGCTCCTCTGCCTAACATGCCCAAATAATGTTATTTTTATAGAATTATTGTTTTATTTTCATTAAAAATTTCTCAAATGGCTTTAGTACTCAGTACCTGTACTTATTGAATGTTGTTTAAGGGAAAAATGGTCATGTACAGTACAGTAAGAAAGTAATTCTGCAATTGTATGCAGAGAATCCTACAGTGTATACAGTGATTTAAAAAATATATATATTAACTACCGTAATGCTAACAATTTACTTGCAAATGTACAGTGTATTTTTTTATTTATGCATACTGTATGTATAATCAGTACTATGATATTTCGGTACTTATGTAATATCTGGGCTCCCATTTTTCTTATGAGACTGCGTCCCCTCGCCACGCTTCGGGCACGGTGGCTCGCTGCGCTCGCCACACTATATAAAATCAACTCCATGCGTACTTGGATAGTAGGGGTATGAAAAAATGGGGTGCATTTAACATGGGAGCCCAGATAATACATAAGTACCGATATTTCTATTTTATTAGTCTTCATTTATAATGTGTTATTCATTTCCTATGTTCATTTAAGTGTATTTGAATTAATTGCTTGCAAGGGTTATGGATTTTCCTCTTTGATTTGTTTTCTTTATTATACAGTATTAGCTAAATTGTTAGAGTTTGGGTGAAAATATAAAGCACTTCTAAAACTGACTTCTGAAACTGAAATTTTACTGAAAGTTGATGTCCTTGGTTTAATCAGTGGTTTGAGGGAAAAGTCAAAGTATAAAAATTACAATAAAGGTTTATGGTTTCACAAATTTTTCAGCTAGTTTTATCCTATGTTATAATGGGGTTTTGATTAATAACCATACTTTTAGCTCATATAAACCAGAGGGCTTTCAATGCCTATTATACTATAATGATGAAAATGAAAAATATATATATTTTATGTCAATGTGCAAGATAAAAAGCAGATAAGGTTTTAAATAACCAAAATTGTATCCTTGAATGCAATCTTTTCATATTATGAACAAGCTAATTAGTTATTAAAAATACTAATACAGTACAATAAATGTTTAGTTTTTCTCATTAATGAATTGTGCCTCCTTAGGTCAAATGGGGAGGTGGTTAATGGCAGTATACAGTAAGGGCATTTTCACACAATTTCCATGAGACAGACCTGTTTAAGGCTAGTGTACAATTTTAAAATTAGTATTGTTAATAAATTGTGTATTTTTTGTATTTTTGTGCTTTGGAAGTCAAACAATTTTCTTCAAATGTTTTGTATGATTCTCTGTGATTACAATTACCATACAAATCTTATGTAATCTTTCTATTGCAACTATATCATATGTTTATTGTTTTATGTTAGTGAACAAGGTTGTTTTAAATATATTAGTATTATTTTTTAAATGTTTTAAATATTTTCTTCTTTGGACATTTAGTCTAATGTTGGTGTAAAAGCAATAAAAAAATGATGTTTCTCCAACAGCAAAAGTTCCTTGGGATGCCTTTCTCAGAAGTGTCAACCTGGACCTTAACAATTATCAATGCATATGTAATGCATCTTTTCCCATCTGTAATACTGTTGCCAAATTTAATAAGAGTTACCTATTTATTTTAAATCAATCAATCAGGAATATAACATATTAACAAAAAGATTATGGCAAATTAACATGAACAGTATATTAGGTACTATTTTATATTTTATTAGAAATTTGTGCAAATATTTTGTACTGTTAGAAGTAACAGTCATAGAGCAGTATAACTGCCACAATGTTGCATGTATTTTAGTCTAATTTTCAAAAATCACCAAAAAATTATCTAATGTTGTTGGTTTTTCTAAACATTATAGATAATTTTCCACCTCTAAAACTACAAATTTAGAGAGTTTAAAATGCTCATAGTAAAATTCTATTAAACCAAACACTTTTTTATGTTTTTTGTACTTGCAGTAGTATAATGTTTAACTGCCAAAAGCTTTCTACATACTATTCTGCTAAATAATACAGCTGGAAAGATAAAATTGCACATCAGGCCCAGAAACCATACTGCTCAAAGAAGTTCTCATACATTTGTGTATATTTTACATATACAGTTGTAACTATAATTACTTGTATTCCTATGGAAAGGGAATGATGAATTTTAGTATCAATGAGACTCTAGGTGTAATTGACATATCTCAAAGTATGTTGTAAGTGGGGTACTCCTAAAGATATTGGGCCTGATTTTGATTTGGCAGTAAAGTTTAAAAAAAAAGGAAGTTACTTTGTTTCTGGAACAAGCCATGTTGCCATAAAATGGGATCAAATACATGTGGGTAAATACAGTACTGGCTGTTTTTACATGTAGCCCAACAATGTCCAAAAGCTTGATTTTAAATTGCGATTAGCTTTAAGCTTGAACACACCCCATCCAAATCTTTTTTTTTCAGGCCTATTAAACACAAATAAATACATGTATTACAAACAAATATTAAACTAATACAAAGTAAAGATTTCATATACCTTTATCAATTAAAAAAAATTCTTAGGTAAGATAAATTCAGTTTAATTCAAGATTGATTCATTCAGTGAATATTTAATTAAAAAAAGTTAATTACTAAATATGTCATAAATCAATCAACTAATTTCTTAAACATTTGAAGCTCTTCATGAGAAATGTATTTTACAATAAATTTTGTGTTCGTTAACTTTACCGATATCATGATTTTGTCGCATTATTTAAAAAAGGAAGGGGATTTAGCAGAAATATTATCAATATGTACGACAAGAGAGTTGAAATGTAAAGACATCCTCATGAAGTGTTTATATACAGTATTGGCTTCTTATAATTAGCTATAGGGCTACTGATTGTCAGCCTTTTGAAAACAGTCACATTATCTGTTTTTTAAAGAAAATAATAATTATTATTTGGTTTGCTGCATGGATCATATGCTATTACTTTCAATTGGAAATGTATTTATATGGGCTTTATATGACCACTCAATTGCATTGTCCATTAACATGGATAATAAATCTCAAATATCTCATTGTTTTGCAGGCAGTTAAATTATGTTTGGATATTTCCATGGTGTTAATGTAAATCACTGTTTAATAGATTCTCCCTGCTCTACACATCACAATGCGGGAATCAATAATCTGAGTTACTGTGATTAGTAAGACAATTTTTATTTGTTTCAAAACGGGGATATTTACATAACAATTTATCAGTGGTAGAGTAGGTGAAACTCCAGTCACCATGCAAATCAGTAAAAATAATAGAAGAATTTAAAATGTCTCACAAATATCAGTTTATGGCAGATTTATTAAGCCTTGAGATATATTAAGCCTTATAACGAGGTGGATGTGTCGCCTGTAGTAGTCAATCAACTTCTAGCTATCATTTATCTAGTACATTCTATAAATTTATAGTGGAATCTGATTGGTGGCTTTGGACAACACTTCTCTTTATAAGATTTAATAGCTCTCCTCTTACCATGTATTTCTGATATAGAAGAAATCAGAAGTAAGCAATACAATTGGCTAGGTACCAAATAAATAAAGGATAATAATTATAATAATAATAATAATAATAATAATAATAATAATAATAATAATAATGTTTACATTTTATCTACATTGAGCAACTTTATACTATGATTGTATGTAGTTTAAGTGTATACGTTTATTTCCTATAATTTGTAATTTTATTGTTGTAATTCCTTAATAAGTGTGTCTGATTAATTTAAATTAGCTCAAGTTTAGTGTAATTTACTAATACAAAATACAATATTGTTTGTACTCTATACCTTGTCTGATGATATCATTGTTTACCATTTGATATATTCTTCACATACCTAAGCATAGTATAATATACTGTTGGTCACCCACTCAATAATACCAACCTCAATTTAACATTATTTTTAGCCTGTGGTTATATTGAGGATGCACTATAACAGACTTATAGCTGGTATTGCAGGTTCAAAATGTATTTTATGCATGATCATTTGATAAAAAATGATGTTATTTTAATGATGTTGGTGCCTAAGGTTATAAGGTTGTCAATTGAGTGCATGTGGAAAAGGAATATGCAATTAATTGTTTGGAATCATCAATTTTTTTTAATACTGTACAGCTCCCAAATCATTTTAGATTTACAGAGTTCTAACTGCCCACCAACATTGTATACTGCTCATGCAAATACTTCAAGATAGCATTTATAAGGAATGCATTTAAATAGATACCAGGTAAAGCCTTACAGAAAAAAAGTTTCCCATTTGCTAAATATGCCAATACATATGATAATGGAATTGACCTAGAGAGTTCCTAATAGTAAATGCAAAAGAACATACTCAATTTCTTTTGTACCCACTTTTAATTGCTATTCACAAAGGTCAATTCTATTAACTAGAGGAATTGACAGTATGTAGATCTAACTTCTTTGCTTCAGCACATAATGTATTTTTCTAAACATACTGCATTGATATTTTTATTGAACTGAAACAATTGCTAAAATAGAAATTTCAATAAAGAGTATCATTGAGTTTGCAGCAATATGCTTTTTCTTCTGTGGACTAAAATGAGAAATATACAGTATAGTGTTTTAATATACTCACATTATGCATTTTCTTTTTATTGATGAATTAGAGGTACTTGTTTCCTATCTGGGCGCCCAGGTTTTCTACGTACGGCACCGTAATGAAATCGGATCGCATCGTACACATACACGATATTGAACGATGCGATGCGATGCGATCCGATTCGATTCGATTTCCCATAGGAAACAATGTGAAATGGCTCAATTTAGCCAAATTATCATAGGAACAATAGTAAATGGGCCAAAAACACCCCTGAACATTGAAATGTCCCCCCAAAAGTAGTTGACGCCACCCCGCCATCAACGTGAACCCAAAGCGTGGCGAGCGCAGCAAGCCCGCGAGGGGCGGCGGTACGCGTCCTCCGACCTTTTCATGCCCTACTATCCACTAGGGCGTGGAGTGAGAATAGAATAGTGTGGCGAGCGCAGCGAGCCACCGAGCCCGAAGCGTGGCGAGCGCAGCGAGCCACCGAGCCCGAAGCGTGGCGAGCTGATGCGGATACCTTCACAGTTATACGCGTCCCCTCGCGGGCTTCCCAGGTGTCCATGGCGACGCGGACACCTGGGAAGCCCGTGAGGGGACGCGTTTACCTGTGAAGGTATTCGCGTCCCCTCACGGGGCGCGCTGCGCTCGCCACGCTTCGGGCTCGGTGGCTCGCTGCGCTCGCCACACTATTCTATTCTCACTCCACGCCCTAGTGGATAGTAGGGCATGAAAAGGTCAGAGGACGCGTACCGCTGCGCTCGCCACGCTTCGGGTTCACGTTGATGGCGGGGTGGCGTCAACTACTTCTGGGGGGACATTCCACTGCTCTGTGGGTTTTTTGGGGGTTTCTGGCCCATTTACCATTCTTCCCTATGCTGATTTGGGTAAATTTATCCATTTAACATTGTTTCCTATGGGAAATCGAATCGCATCGCATCGCATCGCATCGTTCAATATCGTGTATGTGTACGATGCGATCAGATTTCTCTACGGAGAATAGCATGGTGCGCAATTAACTTAGCGGGCGCCCAGATAGGAAACAAGTACCGAATTAGAAACTGTTAAAGAAGTATAAGAAAATAGAGACACACTTCTTTAATCAAATCCATGATTTATTTGTTGAGCAATCTGAAGTTCTGCTAGGGATGCATAATTTTGCCTTATTTTTGTGATGATCAATTCTAATATGTCTCAAATAGTAACCATGGGGTGGACTACCCCCCCATCCAATTCTTAATATCTTACACTATAGAACCTCAGGGAAGTATAGATTAAACTTATTATATCCTCACCTTATCGAAGCTAATATTACATTTGAAAACCAAATCAAAAACCTGGAAAATAAATGGCAACCTGACATAACCTCCAGAATCGATACTCCGGTAAATACCATAGAAAACTATTGTTCACTAACTAGATAACTGACTTTGGCATATCTCCAGGAAACACACTTAAAATTCGTACACAAATCTTTTATTTCCCCAGCCCAAAGGAAGTATATGGTAGCAGACGACCCAGGACATTGCTATAAGTGCTCAATGAGTAATGCTAAATTCATTCATTGCTTTTGGGAGTGCTCGAAAGTGCGTAGATTCTGGTATAAAACAATAGCTTATATCAATGCTATTCTACAAATCTCTATAACAATGTCACCGGAGGTCTGCCTCTTATTAAATTTCCAACCAGCTAAGGAAAATCCCACCTTCGTACAAAACATCCCTATGCTAGTCCTAATCCTTACTCTGGCAAAGAAACTGATTTTAAAACACTGGATAAAAAAGACAGCACCCAGTATTCAGGAACTGAAATCTTTATTATTACAATACCTGTATTTCGATCTTAAATCCATAATTTTACAAGAAAATAGTGCTATACATAAATTTCAATTAAAATGGCAAAAATATATAACATCCTTAGATCAGGACTCCAGGCATATTATTCTAAACTACTTTGAAACTTCTTCATGGAGCAGAGTCAATCCCCTGATATCAGAAAGCTTTGCAGAAAACAGAGCCCATAGTACCACCTCTTAAATGGCCCTCCGACTGCAGACTCATTATAGATACGGGAAATGACTCTGCAGGATCCCCTAGAGTCGATGAACTCCCACGTTGAACGGGATCTGTGAAGAGGAGGGATGACACGTTGACACGACTGAGATGAACATTTCAGATAAGTACCAGCCGAACCCTGTCCTACGCAGCATAAAAAAAAAATCAGGCCAAGGGAACATTGCTACCCATACCCTACCCTTCCCCACCCCCTCCCCTCTGTCTTCGTAACCATATAATGTGTATGTATAAGAAAATACATTGTTGTCAATTAGCTAGTTAATTGTCTGGTTAAATATATCAAGCTTAGTTAAGTCTTAGGAGAAGTAAGCTTCTTTTTACTTTCCAATCATATTTTTTTTTTTATTTTTTTTTAGATCACAGCCATAACCACCCTCCTGTCGTGATTTTAAACATCCCTATGCACCACTAGAACATCGACAACATCTGGGTTGTGTCCAGAAGTCCCTAATATAGAGACCCAACTAATATGCTTGGTCAACACGAGCCTCAATGATATGCACATAATCACGCATGATAACCATCTGATTTGAAGCCAACTTTTAGGTGCGAGATGGTTTAGATAAAAGCTAGTAACAAGTATACATGACATCAAGTAGCCACGAGAGGTGACATGGGAGGGAGATGGTCAATTTAGAATAGGCACTGACATGTTGCTCCTATAAGGAAATACTTACGTTCATAGGTAGATTGCAATTTTGGATTTTATTGAATGTCTGGATTAACAACTATCTACATCTTGTTGAGAACAAAAGTTATTATGTTCTAGACTTTGATATGCAAACTCAAACTGTATTCTATTGTAAAACTAATGCTTGAGACTGTACACAATGACATTCTTGTATGTTCCGTTCTATATTACTCAGAAAACCAATAAAAAGCATTTAAAAAAAAAAAAATAGAAAAAGCATCTAGACAAAAAAAAAAACCATGGGGTGGACTGTGAACATTGGGCATGCTTCAGTATAGGACACATTTAATAAGCTACTTGAAGCAGCTTAGCATATTAGATCCATACCAGTGCAAATGTATGAGCTGTTCTATACTACTTCTTGCCTTCATTTATATATTTATATATTCAAATATGTATATTATAGTTAGACTAAATAATATATATAAATACACATATACTGTATCTAAAATTAACAGTGTCTTAGCTTGCTATGCTTCCCAGCATGCCACATTAATGTATTACTGGCTGGATCAGCAGCGGCAGAGCCAGCAGGTGACAGGTCTGACAACTCACCTCAGTCAAACTGTCATTTCTGCCACCAGGCCACTTTCATGGAACTGCTCTTTTGACTGCCAGCACTGGGCTATGTATGTTCATTGTGGAGTACAGGCACAGTGGTGGTGGGGAAGCATATTTCTGTAATTTCACAGCACATGGCATCAGAGCTGGCCCTAACCAAATTGATGCCCTAGGCAAGATTTGGGCTGATGCCTCCACCACCGACGCTCTTCTCCCAGCAGAGCTACTTTATCACTTTTTGGAGCTTCGGGCTAGGTAACTTATCAAATCCTTTTCAGGATTCTCCATATCGGGATGGATATCAGGACCACTGGCATCTTGACTGCTGGGATCACGTATGTAATTTTAGAGTGGCATTAGCAGTGCTGTGGAAGTGGTTAAACTGCTGAAGTTGCTCATCCAACACCATAGATTTATATACAGCAGAGGTAAAAGGTTTTAAAGGAAGCACTGTCTGATGCTGTATAGGACTGCCCCATGTATCATGCGCTCCTACTCACCAGTGTGACTGGACAGTGTGGGTCTATGGCAATATAACCCACCACTCCTGGGTTTCATGGTCTCCATCTCCTTTCATGCACTTGAGGGAGATAGGGGCCTATTTAAAAAAGATTGCATATACAATGCAATCTTTTGGCTAAGGAAAGCTCATAGACTACAGTACAATAAGCTACCACCATTCTGAGACGGCAGAAGCTGCGGGACCCGATACACGGATTGATTTGCATTCTGAATATTGGTACATTGGGCATCATGGCATCCTCCATAGAAACCTATGGGGATGTGGCTGGGTGCGGCAGGAGTTATCACAACAGGTATCAGAGCTTCCTGCTGCGGTCCCTTCTACATTCATGCCAGTGGTACTTAATATTTGCAGATAGCACCCAAAATGGGTGTTTTCAGGGAATTAGCTGTAAAATTTAAATGATAAATGGCCCCATAGTGTCTCTGCAAACAGGGACAAATGCAGGATTTGTATACAGTATACACACACATGCATGTTACATAGAGCACCTACACACAGACAAATAAATGCACACAACAGTGTATACACCCATATGGAACATACAAACACACACACTTTACAAATACACACATACAGAGCCGCCATCAGAGGGTGCTATGGGGACAACTGCCCTGGGCCTGGCAGCTCTGACATATGGTAGGGCCCAGGTAGCTCTATCCCCAGCACCCCCTTCACTTACCAGCTCGCTGCCACAGGTTTTCTCTGGCCACCACCCCCCACCTCAACCCCCCTCAACAGCGGCAGGCTGCGGGTCATCCGCAGCTCGCTGCACACAAACAGCCCCCTCCCACATCCCACCTTAATTGAATCATTGGTAATTCATCTCCTTTCCTACTGCATGCTGATGTTCACGCAGGCAGTGCAATGGGCAGCAGAAGCCAGGAACCCCCAAAGAAAGCCCTCACTGCACGATCACTACATGCAGCGTGCCAGACAAGGAGGAGTCGCCGCACCACCGTGGATCAGTGGGAGTGCCTGTCTGGTAAATAAATATATAAACAGAGAGAGGGGTGGGCAGAAACATGCAGGGATCAGTGTGTTGCCGCAGCTCCCGCTCAGTAAATAAATAAATAGAGGGGGGCCCCAGGACTGCCTCTTTTGTCAGTCCCAGGCCCCACAATTTCTGCTGGCAGTCCTGCACACATATGCATAAATAATAAATACTCACATACACACAGCAGAAGCTTAAAGACACTTAAATTTGGACAGGACAGCAGGAGGTCATCATTAATGGGGGACAGGGCAAAGAAACTTTTCATCATTAGCTCTGCCCCCATTCATATTACTGCAATTTGCAGATTGGCTGATATGAAGCAATTTTAAGCTAAACTGTTTTTTTTTTTCAGAATCACCCCCCTCCTGACAGACCTGCAAATCGTGGGATATAGCCACGAGGGGGCAGAGCTACAATGGGCCATCATACTGTGGCTAAGATTAAGAAAAAAATTACTGCCCTTCTGCCCTCACTTGCTACTGACAGCTCCCAGCTGAGCTGCCCAGTTGGAGCTGAGAGTTCTAATCAGGGTAGCCAGCCAAAAAGCATGACATCCACTGGCCCTAGTCAGGCTTGAATGCCCCCAGGGATTCAAAATGCACTAGGTATTTGCCTAGCTTGCCTATGCCTTTGGCCAGCTCTGCAAGGCACCAATTCACAGTGAGTATGCGGTGCAGGGAGAGCTTGGAAACATTCCACTGCACTGCTATCTTTGGCAAAACATCTATTGGATTTAAACTTATGGTGCTGTTCCTTGGAGGCAGTGTCAGATATTGAGGCCAGAGTGGGGACTACGGCCAAACTGGTTGTTTTGTGGAAGAGCTGAATATTCTGTTCCCAGAGAAACTTTGACCCCAGACCATAAGGCGGAGACAAACCCCTTGCCACTTTAGAGGCCATTTGCCCATGGGCTTAGAGGTATTTGATGGATCCCTCCAAGCTTCAGCAAGGGATAACCTAAACAATTTATTTTTTCTCATTGGGCTTGGGGTGCTGAGGGAGTGGAAAAGGTCTAAAGTCCCATGACACCTTGGCAATTTGAGTTTTTTTGCAGTAAGAATGATTTCTTCACCCGAGTCACGGAGCAAGATGAGAAGTACTGTATGCAGAGGTGGAAAAAAACAGTATGTTAAAATGTTTTAGTTCTTTACATTAGGCTGAACCCTATACTCCCCTCTTTGATTCATCTGGATCAAGTAGGCATTGTGTTCTCTAGGCATACACCCGATGCACAAGAGATATTTTTAATCATATCAAATCATCAAAAGTCCTTACATTGTTTCTGGCCTTGGATACAGAGAAGACTTTGACATGTCCTCCTTGCCCTTCATGACTCATACCTTTCTTCATTTTGGCTTTGGAGCATATTCTTAGAAACCATTACAGCTCTCTTCCACAATCCTTCCACTGCTATATTGGCAGGCATACCTCTTTCAGAAATGTTTAAGGTTATGAATTGCACCAAATAGAGTTGTCCTCTTTCATCCCTTATATTTGCCCTAATCATAGATCCACTGACCAATAATGACTCCTAAACTTCACTTTGGTAAAGGTAAGTCCTCCTTACCCTTCCCACACATTTGACAACTTTACCAAATCTTTTTTGTGAAGTCTCTTTGCATGGGCATTTCTCTGGTTACAAGATTAACCAATACCAATGTCTTGCCTTTACACACACAGCACCCTCTGTAAATACTGCTACAATTAATTTTCTATATGAGCTGGTAGAATTACTTCCTAATATATGTGGGTTCATAGTAGAACTACTAACTTTTGTCCAGGTTTATTTATTATAATTAGCCCCTTGTTCATAGCCATCACTCTAGATTTCTACACCTGAAATAAACACTTCATATCCTGGTTGAAAAGTATTAATACCATAAAGATGAATGTTCTTCACTAAATGTTGTATTTTTTTATATTTCAGACTCTCTCTGTTATGGTCCCATACATGTGCATTCTGCTCTTCAGTACTGCTACTGCAAATCTATTTGGATTGAAAAACCTCACCTGTAGAGAAGTAGTCTGAGGCGTACCTAGATATTCGTAGGCCCCAGAGCAAAAGTTTGTAAAGGCCCCCTATTTAGCAACTGGTGGTGATAAATGTATGTAAAACATATTACTTAGACAGCAAAGATGGGCCCCCTTCAGCTCTGGGCCCCATAGCAGCTGCACCCCTTGCACCTACGGTAGTTACGCCCTTGGAAGTAGTGACTAGCTGCCTGACATTCCATATGAAGCACAAAAAGGTGGGGGGATTTGGAAAGCAATATGGTAGGTATCATTTTGGTATCCTATCTCTCTTGTAACTTTTGTTGCCTTAGACCAAAGTCTGCCCTCTCAGTCCCTTGCATTGCAACCACTCTACCTGGAATGACCTCAACTAAAAGTATGCCTTATCTGAGAACCCTTCTCCTTAAAACTATTTGTGGCATCGCCCTTCTTTTTCTCCTTGCATATTCACCTACCATTGGCTTATCTTGGGAAGAGTTTGTGGATTAGGTTTATGTGGAACTCCAGGCCAAATGTAATCTACCATATGCCTGCTTTTATCAGTATCTATAAAAATCAGCATGTTGTCAGCTTGTCTGCTTACTTCATAATCCAGCACCACTTGATTGGCTTGAATGGCTTTCTTTGTACTAGGCCACAGACAAAAGTATCATTTCTAGTGTCTATAATTTAATTTTGGTTTTGGATTATCTGTGCTCTAGACTACTGCTCACAAAGTAGTGTGGGGATTTTACCTTGGCTTTCATGTTGGGGAGGAAACATGGAAAATAATTAGATTGGCAATGCGAAAGTGCTCTATCAATGTGCATTTAAATTAATATTACATTAGAACATTAACATTAACATAATTAAGTTAATATTCTCTTCCCTTACATGTCAGTAACCCCTAAGTACGGTATAATTGGCATTTTGCATGATCGGCTCTTGGACCCTATACTATACAAGTTTGCCTGCTGCCTTCTTACAGTATTTCTGCTTCATATCAATGTCTCCTAGGTAAGTTAATCAGTCCTTTTTTCCCCACTCCAATTTTCTTACATCAAACACATTCATAGCATCTTTTTTCGGTTACCCCATTCTTTTTATACGTTTTGCTAATTATAAACCATGTACAAATCTTTATTGTTTTAGTCTTTCAAGAGTTATATTATGAACAAATGCTATCTGTATTGCACTTTGTATATTTACATTGTAAACCTTTAATAAAAATGTGTAATAAAATATACAAAATCCGTTCAATTAATACTGTATAAGAAAATATTTTTTACACCATTATAGTACCTGTACATTATTTACATAATGAAGAACAGCATGTGTTACTTTTCTGTATTAGAATCCATGCACTTTTAAAACAGTGTGGGGTCTATTTAGAAATGAGCGGTGAGTGCATATCTGTCAGAATAGGTAATTTTATCATGCATTTGCAATCTGCAACACAGCACATCATGTACTGGCAAATTGTGAGGAAAGAACAGTATGTTCTTCCTATATTTTTAGCAGGAAGTTAGTAAAGCACAAAAGTTATATTATGTCTGTAATATATCTAAAAAACAAACAAACAAACAAACAAAAAAAAAAAACATAAATACCTTGCAGAAAAACAATAAAATCTATTAATATCTATAATATAATTGAATTTGCCATGCAGGGCCTTTGTCAGGTATTTCTGCCTTTATCTCATGAATAACCCCCCAAATAAGTTGAGCCCTAATGCAACATTGGCATTTATTTGTGCCTGTTTCTGTATATTTGTGTAAAACATGCATTTCCATGCTATGCATGTGCACTAAAAATGTGCACACATACACCTGTATTCAGATTTGGTCATGTTCTATATTAGCAACTCCATAAGACTGGAGAAACAAAAATAGGGATGGAAGAGGTGGATGATAATATGCCTAGAACTGGTGGCATCACTCACCTACTAGACACTCGGTGGTCACTAACTAAGGGGTTCTAGCTTTGCTAGATGTGGGTGTTGTTTCATGGAAAGTGTTGTAGATAAGCATACTGACCCTCATTTTTGTCACTTTGGGGTTTATTCTAGTTCATTCTTTCTGACAAAATCCTTCTTAGATGGACAAAACCATGTGCACTGCAGGGGGGCAGATGTAACATGTGCAGATAGAATAAGATTTGGGTGAGTTATTTTGTTTCTGTGCAGGGAAAAGACTGACTGCTTTATTTTACACTTTAATATAGATCTCACTTTAAAGAAAAACCCCACCCAAATCTAATTCTCTCTGCACAAGTTACATCTGCCCCACCTGCAGTGCACATGGTTTTACCCATCTAAGAAGGATTTTGTCAGAAATAATGAACTAGAATAACCCCCATTGTGAGTACGGGAGATGCAGGTTGCACCTGGAGACTGCCTTGCCTGCATTGTCATCTTCTACACAGTGACAGAAGCCAAGTGCTGTATGCAATGTTACAGTGTAGCACCTGGCTCCTGTAGGTAAGCAAGAGCCAGAACTTAGGTGTCATCCCTTGGTGTAGTGCCATGCACCCCCGTCACCTCATTTGTGATGCCACTGATAGGATAGTAAGAGATATATTTACTAAAGCAAGGTCTTATATAAGTGCAGATGTTGCTCATAGAAACCAGATCAGATTTAAACTATTATCTTCAAGAAGTAGAATCTGATATGTGGGTTTGGACAAGATTCCCATTTTTATCAAATCCAAATGGTGTTTTGTCATAAAGGTAAATCTGTATGCAGATCATGTAAAACACTTGGCAGGAGGCATATCTGTTGCTGTTGCCAGAGGGTTTACTATATACTGTAGTACATTTATTTATTTACAGTGTCTTATATAGTGCAGCATATTCTGTTGCACTTTACAATTGGAAACAACAGTGATAAAACCAACTAGGTAGTAAAAGAACTATATAGAGGTAGGAGGGAACTGCTCGCAAGCTTATAATCTATAGGGATAAATATTAGGATAGGAATTTATAGCATGGCAATCCCACAAAATTGCAAGACAGTCCTGATGGTATACAGAAAGATATGAATGCTACTGTAGGTTACGTGAGGTTCTGGAATGTGATAAGATTGTCTAAAGAGGTGAGTTTTCATGGATCACTTAAAAGTTTGGAGGCTGGAGGAGAGTCTTAATGTGCATGGAAGGGCATTCCGAAAGTCCTGAAATTGTGAGTAGGATCTTGTAATGAGTGGTAATGAGAGATGCAGATCTTATGCAGAGCAGAAAGATTGGATAGGGATATATTTTGAGATGAGTTAAGAGATGTATGGTGGTGTAGTCAGGTTAACGGATTTTCCCTGATGATGTGATCTTGCGAAGCACGCGCCTGCTACAACAGCTGTGTGTAGGTGCCTTCTGTGAACTTTCTCCGCATTATATGAATAATGTTTCAAATCTATGCAGTGTGTCTCTTCATTCTGCTCTTTTCAGAGCAGCATTATGTGGTACACTATTGCCTGATAAACCTGTAACTTCATGTGAATCTCTACGAAGCATAATTATTGTTTAAACATCATAGGGAAGAGGAGGTAGAATCAGAAAAGCAAACACTGAAAGAGCGATTATATAGATAGGATGAGAACCATGAAAGGGCTGTATTCTGATCTAGGCACTGTAGTGTTTGTATGAAAAGTGGTCAACAGTGTCAAAGGCAGCAGAGAGATCTAGAAGAATAAGACATGAGAATTGCCTTTTGATTTAACAGTGGCCAGATCATTCACAACTTTAGTCATTGCTGTCTCTGTGGAGTGCTGAGAGAGAAATACTGACTGAAGTGGGTTAGATAAATTGTAGGAGTTAAGAAAGCGTGTGAGGGCAGTGTAGGCATATCTCTAAAGTAACTTGGATGAGACATGGGAGCTGAGAAATGAAATGGTCATTAGAAAGAGAGTTAGGATCAGAATAGTATAGAAGTATAAAAAAAAAAAAAAAGAATAATAAAAAAAAGAATAATAATAAAAAAAAAGAATAAAAAAATAAAATAACTCACTAACAAATGGATTGTAGGTAATAATAAGATAAGTATAACGATATTAATCACTAAACACGGTATAGTAAACACTATTCGAATGCTCTCCAGACCTCAACACAAAAGCGCAATGAGAAAAGATAATATGAGTAATAACCATAAAAGATTTATTGATATAGGAAATGAACACCTAGATAAAGGGGGATATATACATAACGTAAGGGTAGAAATATGAAATATAAAGAAATATAAACATATATCCTCAGGGATTTCGAGACAGGAAAGTATGTATTAAATAAAAACAGCACTGGACGACTATGTCTATGTTTGTATGTCTGTATGTCAGTATGTTAATGTGTATAAATGTTTCTGTTAGTATGTATAAAATGTTAATGGCTATATTTTTGTACGTGACATGGATATGTATTGTATGTTTTCTTTTAAAATGAATAAAAAAAAGAAAAAAAGAAAAAAAAGAAAGAGAGTTAGGATCAGAACTGTATTTTATCAGAATGGGAGTAGTAACTGCATGCTTGAACAGAGAAGGAACGATAGTAATAGAGAGAGGTTACAGATTTAGTTAAATTTGGGATAAGCACAGGAGACAAAGTTTTACTGACTCATGAAGGTATAGGATCAAGAGGAGAGTTAGTAGAGTAGGAGGACAAGAAGAGTGTTGATACTTCATCCTTGCTTGTGGGTTCAAATGAGGAGAAAATGCTGAGGAAGAGCATACAATCTCATTTTGGATTTTTATCAATCTTTTCCTTGAAGAAGGAAGCCAGTTATTGTGTACTGATAGTAGCTGGTGGGGAGTAAATATGTTTGTTTGGCAGTGTCCAGAGCATTTCAATAGGAGTGGTAGGTCTTAAATGTGAGGAAGTCACTTAGACTCTAAGATTTATACCACTGACATTCTACTCTAAACTAAGTGATAGTTTTTGTAGTTGTCTTGTTAATTTAGAGTGCCATGGTTTTAATCTAATCAAATGTGGATTGTGAGAAGTAGTTGGAGCAACTTCATCAAGGGCTGTTTGTAGACTCTGATTCAGGTGGGATAAACCTCAGGACATGTAAGTGTAGAAATTGGTGAGAGCAGTTGTTGCAAAGAGGTAGAAAGTTCCAGAAAATCAATAATGATAGTATTTCTGCAGGTTTGAAGAGGCTTGCATGATTTGGGTTTCAAAGAGTTTTGTTAATGGAGGAGATTGAGAAGTAGATACGGTTGTGATCAGAGAGAGGGAACAGAGTGTTGGTGAATTTAGAAACAAAGCATAGCCTGGTGAATAGAAGATAAAGGCAGTAGCCTCCTTGTGAGTAGAGGTGTCAGACCATTGGGTAAGCCCGAGAGTGGCGGTTAGATACAGGAGTCTGGAGGCATGAGGAGAAAGTGGGTTGTCAATAGTTATATTGAAATCACCCATAATGATGGAGGAGATGTCAGAAAATAGGAAATCAGGGAGCCAGGCACCGAAATTCCGGAAATTGTTGTTTGGAAAACCCAGGTGGGCAATAGATACCAGCAACACGCAAAAGAAAAACTTCTAATGATGTGAATGTGAGTGATGGAACCATGGTTAGGATTTTGTATGTCCTTTACTGTTACCTCACTATGTAGTAAATCTATATATTTACTACCGATTTGGTGGATTGAATTCAATCCACCAAACTTTTCTAATAATAATAATAATAATAATAATAATAATAATAATAATAATCAAAAATACTGTTTGGATAAACTGCAGGATAAACCTATAATTTTAGATACAGGTTCAGATTAGAAAGTTATATTTAAATTATATAGTTAAGTATACAGTATCCATACATGTTTTGCATATACTGTATAAATGATTTCTATAGAGATTTGCTGGATTGAATTAAAAAAACGCTTAACTTATTCTGATGTGCAAAGTTTATATAAATCTGTTCTCCCTGTGGAAGAAATGTTATGTGTAGCAAAAGCATTTCTGTAATGTAAATGATGTATTTCCCCAGTACTGTTTATTTTTGATTGCTTAGATGTAGTATTAGATAATACAACTTTAGACTGAATAATGTTTTTATGTACAGACACATGGAAGTAATATAGGATCAGCAGAACCTCAGTCATTTGTAAATATTTTGATGATCTTATTAGAATGTAAACTGTAATTACAATTACTCTGTAACCATCTCTGAACTTGCAGGATGAAGAAGCGAGAGGTCAGAGAGGCAGACAGAATCTGAAGTCTGCATGCTGTGATGAGAATAGCAGCAGATAGCAGAGTAACAACAAGTAAAGGTCAGGATTCCAGAGTTCAGCATAGACTGTAAACAAGCTGTGGTCAGAAACACAAGTTCAGATATAAAATAGGCATCTGCAGAAACAATATATCAAAGCACAATGATCTGACATGAACTGAATACTACAAGCTGTTTAATAAACTTACTGTTGAAGTCAATATCAGCTACTGTACAGATTGGCTGAACAGAAGACTTTTCTATTATGCACTTTCAAGTTGGCCATTAACGTTTTGTTCTGGTCATGCTCAGAGGGATACATTTACTAAATCTAATCGATAATATTCAATAATACGATTTTTTTAAATTCATTTTTCAAATTGTAGTAAATGTGTGTTTTAGTTCTGGAAGCAGATAGATGGTTGAAGAAATCTAATTTATTTTTGTATATGATTTTTCTGAACTTACTGTTAACTGAAGATTGAGGTTTGCAATGTGGGTATTTTCTAATAGTCAAAACTGAAGGCTTGTTACAATCATTGTGTAGGCATGTTATAGATGGTGACTTTGGCTCTTATTTAGATCTGATCTCAGTACAAATTTGTCCTGGAAATGGGCAAAACACTGTGCACTGCAGGTGGGGCAGATGTAACATGTATAGAGAGTTAGATTTGTGTGAGTTATTTTGTTTCTGTGCAGGGTAAATACTGGCTGCATTATTTTTACACTGCAATTTAGATTTCAGTTTCAACACACCCCACCCAAATTGAACTCTCTCTCTCTTTGCACATGTATGCAGTTTCATTGTCCCAAGCGCAAATGGTCCTCAGAGGTCCTATGATGAGAGCAATGTGCATGCTGCATCTTTGCAGTCAGCAAATCAGAGGTGATGTGTGTTCCTGTTAACAATACCACAATGCCTAACCAAATATGAACAAATACATCTGAGGGAAGACCAAGCAATGGACTTTTTTCTGTTTCAGATTTCAAATAAGGCACAAAAGTCCACAGTCACTAGATATATATTCAGTGGAATACATTCTAATCCTTTCTCATCTAATCTTGTCCTTTACAAGACAGTGGCTGCCTTATAACATATCTTCTAGTACATTAGCATTAGCATATATACATACTGCTCAAAGACAGAGTGGTGATGGGATTTGCCTCATCCCTTAAGTTTTTTGACAAGGGTTTCTCAACTAAAGACCTGAAGGAACCCCAACAGGTCATATTTTGTAAACATTAACATGCAATGTAATCTATTTTACATGTTCATGGAAATGTCTTGCAGTATTGCTTGCAGACCCTTGCCCACTGCAGCACAATTGGGGAATGGAGCATGAGCAACTGCTACTGTTCTTCTAAATGGGGAAGTGCAGCTTCCATTTTGTGGGTAGGCCAGAAACAGGGTCTGTCTCTGCAGGAGCAGTCTGACACACTCTGCCAACATAATCAATGGTTGCTATGGTGATCTGAGCCTGCATCCTCAGATGAAGCACTTGGCTCTAGCAGATGCATACAGGAGGTGTATGCCATATTACTCCTACAGTAGCCGCCTGCTGCATTTGTATTGTATTTGTATGGAATTGCACAGAAGCTTCCCTGTGCTTGTGCAATTCCATAGAAATCTGAATCTGAATTGCTTGTGCATTTATCAATGCTGGCTCTATGTAGCAACATCAACGAGGAATGCCATGTGAAACACCACCTCCATTGAATCAAAGGTCCATGTCAGAGGCAACACATGAAATCAGGTTCAGTGTGGTAAATCACTGGCCAAAGCTTACAGAATCTGCAATGCAGCTTGCACAGATAAAACTAAGTACTGTACATCTGCATGAAGCATCTTGAGCCTTTATGACCATGGTATTTCATTAACTTTCCACAAAATGTTAAAATCAGTCAAATTCAGGTCATCATTCAGACTGCTAATGTTGGGAATTCAAGGTGGAATGTGAGCAGCAAGCCGCCAGCTTGACAGAAAGAGTAACTGCCTTTAAAATTATGAGAGAATAGCAAATGGCATGCTAATTGGTCTTTACGCGCAAATCCTGCGCAATTCCCAAAACATCAAAAGGCTATCACTGTCTTTGCAAATTTGTGTAGGACAAAGCTTCCACTAATTTGCAACAGAGAGTGGAAGTGGTCATCGCTGACATCACAGACCCTCCTAAAAAATGCAATGGATCCACCTGTGTTGTTCTGACACACCCTGAAAACAGCACCCCAAAATGCTATCTCTGAATGCTGGCACCCTGTCAGTCAAACTGCAAGGACATTACCTTTACTATCCATTCGCATTTTTTGTCACTAATTCTCCTCGCACTGCAATTCCTGATAACGTTTATCTAATCTGCTGAACTCTCTTCATAGTTAGGCATCTCCCCCAAACTTTCATCTCTATACATTGCTTCCTTGCTGCATTGGACGCTAAGTCACTATTGACCTTGTAGTGTACCTTACTATAGAAAGATGCAAAATGCAAAACATAACTTTAGTGTTTGAAAGACTTGTACTTGACATTAGAGAAAGGGTATTTTTCTGTAGTTATGTTTTTATATTATTTTTTGAAAAACATTTTATTAGCATATTGTTCATTAACATACAGTCACAGTGGAGAGGAACACTGAACACAATCCACTAGGCAGGGAACAACACCATAATTAAAATAACATAGTACATTGCAACATGGGTTTATAACAAAAATATCCACCCTGGGGAGGACAAGAATAAGCGTCCTTGGTTATTATTTATTTATTTATTTATTTATTAACAGTTTCTTATATAGCGCAGCATATTCCATTGCGCTTTACAAAGGAGACAGTGATACAACAAACAGGGTATTTACAGACAGTCAAAATGTAGGAGGGCCCTGCTCGCAAGCTTACAATCTATAGGGAAATAGGCATTGATACATAAGGATAGATACTGTATTCTTTATTGCATCGATTCCACCAGAATGCAAGGTTCTGTGACTGGTTCTGGAATTTGATAAGCTTGCCGGAAGAGATGAGTTTATAGGGAATGCTATAATCAGATGAGTACTCATGATGCGTGAGAGTTGTTATATCCAAAGCAGTGCCAATCCCATCATGTTAACAAATACTTAACAAACTTCTATTGGATTGATAACAATAATTAGAGGGGGGGGGTGGGGGTGGGGGCATGGATGAAAAAGGAAAAAAGGGGGGGGGGGGAGAGCTGCTTCCTGAATGGTGAGGGAGAAGAATAGGTCTACCTATATTCCAGAGAAGAGTGGGTAAGACAAATTACTAGTACTCTGCATGTCACAGAGAGTAATATCATGTAGGCATAAATAAAATATTGTCTTCAGGCCTCAGTTGGCTGTGGGAGGTGGTCTGTTGGAAGATACATTCCCAATTGTCTAAGGTGGGGCTAGAGATGACCAACTAGTAAATTCTGTTGAGAGTAGGCTTTTGTCTCTATCGGCCGCCTCCAGGGTAGAGATATATGGGTCACATTTTTTGTGGAACTTGATGTGGGAGCCATTCGACAGAGACAAAACGGTTTTCTTATCAAAATACAATTGCTGTAGCATCATAATGTGGAGTTGCATAAGGTTTGGGGACATCTTTACCATCCAATGTTTTAAGATCAGTTTCTTAGCAACTGTGAATAGCATAATAAGCATATAATACAAAGGTTTCACTGTTAGGATGGAAGACCATTTGGAATAACTAAGACATAAGCTAGCATTGGGTGAAGGCTGCAAAGTTAGAGTAAAGTGAGAGTTTATAAATAAATATAACTTGTTCCAGAACAATCGGATCTTCAAGCAGTCCTAGAAACAATGATAAAAGTTGGCCCAAGATCTCCCTCAACTGGAGCATGAGGCTTCTACCGAGGGGTCGAAATGAGCACGAACTGATGGAGGCATATAGGCTCTGTG
The DNA here is from genome assembly GCF_055691185.1 of Crinia signifera. NCBI lineage: Eukaryota > Metazoa > Chordata > Amphibia > Anura > Myobatrachidae > Crinia > Crinia signifera. Next base: position 345,941,194 of record NC_139217.1, read on the forward strand.
TATGGTTGTAATGTGTACTTCTTGCAAATAGGACAAACTCAGTATCTTTAATGCATTAGCGTAGTTGGCGATCAGTGGCTCAGGGGAGTGAATTGAGGGGATGTCCTCATTCAAGGCGGTGGCTAATTTTTGGAGAGGGAGTTTGGATGGATGGTATGCAATCAATTGGTAAACCTGTTTATTATTTAATTTTATTTATTTATGTTTCAATTTAAGAGGATGTGTTGACCATCGAATAAGGAGTCGTGTTATTGGATTGGGTGTTTGGGGGTTAGGAGGGTCAATTTGTAAGGACTGGAGATATTGTCTTGTTTGGAGCAACATAAAAAAGTGAGCATTAGGTAGGTTATACGAGGCTCTTAAAGAGAAGAAGGCAACCAACGAGCCTCCATGGTCAAACATCTGGTTTGTTGCACATAGTCCCTTCTCCTTCCACTGCTGGAAATGGCTATTGGACAGAGAGGGAGGAAAAGAGGGGTTGCCCCAAAATGTAACATACGGTGAGGAGGTGTGGTATTTACCGAGTGTTTTGTGTAATTTCACCCATGATAGGTATGTATCTTGAAACAAGGGGTGGTGTAGAATATGAGGTGGTATATGAGACTTTTTGGAGTGTAAGAGAGCATTAAGAGAATAGGGATGAAACACATTTGAGTCTAGCTAGAAGTCTGTATATGTATTTTTTTCAAGAATCCAACTGGCTGCACAACTGGAGAGTATGGACAGAGAGTAGGAGGAAAAGTCAGGGGTACCTGTTCCCCCTTCTGTTTTGTCTAGTGTAAGCTTTGTGTATGCTATCTTAGGTTTCTTCCCTTGCCACAAAAATCTAGTGATGGCCCATCTTAGGCATTTTTCATCCTCGGCCGAAATGGAGAATGGGAGAAGCTGCATTACATATAGCATTTTGGGGAATAAAATAGACTTAACTACCGCATTCCTGCCCATTAGGGATAAGGGTAGATCCATCCAACCCTCCATTTTTGTAATAATTGTAGAGATTGTTGGTTTAAAGTTGAGGTCGTATATATTGTGGGCGTCTCCTGGTATCTGGACCCCCAGATATTTAAAGTGGGAAGTAGTCATTTTGAATGGGGAGGAGGCCGTGATTGAGGAGAGGAGGGAGTGGGAGAGATGTATGGGGAGCAGTTCCAATTTGGAAATGTTAATATTGGAGGCAGCTACCACGCCAAATTCTGCAATGAGTTTTAATGTAATTTCTTGTATGGAAAGAGTGGGATCGGACACGAACAGTAACATGTCATCCGCAAACAAGGAGACTTTAAACTCCACCTGCCCAATTTGTATACCCTTGTACATCTGTGATGACCAGAGGGCCATTGCCAGAGGTTCAAGGGCCACAGCGAACAGTAATGGTGACAGTGGGCATATTTGCCTGGTACCTTTTCCGATAATAAAATGGCAAGATAGGAAGCCATTACAGGAAATTTGAGTGTGAGGGTGATGATAAAGGACACATAGTATGTGGATAAAGGACTTTGGGAAGCCAAATTGGAGTAAAGTATGGTATAAGTGGGACCATTCAATAAGGTCGAAAGCTTTTTCAGTGTATAGGGAAATTATGGTATGATTTGTAGAGGTAGGATTGCGAGAATTGAGGGAAATGGCGGCTATGACCTTCCAGGCATTTGGAGTGACAGCCTGCTATGAATCCAGTCTGGTCTGGATGGATAATGGAATGTAGGATCGTTTTAAACCGATCAGCTAGGATCTTTACCAGAATCTTATAACCCAGGTTCAGGAGGGAGATAGGGTGATAAGATCCCGGCAAAGATAGGTCACTCCCTGGCTTGGGAAGAATCTTTAAAGTTGCATTGTGTGTGCTATTTCTTTATTATTTTTAGTTAAGTTACCTTGCGGTGTTTTTAAAGGCTGAACTACCGCGGGTTTGACAGTTTAATAAATTGGAGAGAAGTCTGCCTGACTTATTGCCAAACCGATGGAATCTATGTAAAATTGTCAAGAGGTGTCTATCCCCCATCTCTGAAACATAGCCCTCAAATTGTGTTTTGGCTGTTAAGTATTTTTGTTTTGAGATAGGTTAAGGGTTTTGTTTATAAAGCTTAGTCAGTAAGTAGTAAGTAAGTAAGTAAGTAGTAAGTATTTTTGTGTGTATTCCCTATTAGAGGCAGCTGTGAAGGACACCAGCGACCCTCTAAGTACGGCCTTTACAGTCACCCAAAACAATATTGGGTCTGTATTGAGATTCTCGGCATTTGTGGCACATTAGTCCTTCCAGACTGTCTCCAAAAGGGATTTGAATTTAAGAACCTTGGAAAAAAGAGATGAAAATTTCCATAGTTTGGTTGAACCAGGTTCTGTGGTGAGTTGAAAAAGCTGCTGAGGTCAGCGAAACACGTAGGTGCACACAACTGACCTTATATCACCCTACAGATTTGCTACAATGGTATCTGAATCCTATTTGGACTCCACAATACCACCATCCAGGAAAATACCATCTTCAGTGGGGCTCTTGCCTCTTTCACACAACCATCACTACCAGCAGGAGAAGCACCCTGGTCCTTCTACTTATCAGAGGCATTAGCAATATTTGGAGGTACGCCACCCCGGGAACGGTGAAGGTTCCCATCGCTTCCCACCAGTGGGTGCAACCCATCACATCTGGCATACCCACTCACCATCTCCTGAGAGAGCCCCATTCCTCAGACCAAGTAAATTGGCCCCCTACTCTTCTGACAAACCCCCCCTTTTTTCCTTCTGGAAATTCTCCCTACTCAGGGACGATACTGAGTGTGTGGAACTACCTCAATCAAACTACAAAACAGATTACAAATCTAGGATTCCGATCAGAAAAACCTATTGGATCGGACACTTACAAAATCTAAGGGTGACTATATCAAAATAAATGTCATTTTTGTTTTTACTGTTTATATTTTACTATTTACATTTGTGTCTATTTTTAATAAATTGTAATACTTTTTTCACCATACACCTGACCTTTTAAATTGTTATTTTGAAAAACCATTTTCCTAGCGCAGTCGACCACTTTCTTTGTTTCTGTGGTGAGTTGAACCTCAATTGAGACTAAGGCATGGTCTGATATCACATTGGGGGCTATGGTGGAATTAGTTACCTTCAGGAAAAGGGTTTGGGAGCTAAAAATATAATCAATTCGGGAGAGGGAAACAAATGCAGTGGACAAATGGGGTGCATAGCCCTCCATACATCCACTAATCTCAAAGATTTTATTATCAAGTTGACACCTATCTTAGGTAGTGGGGAGGGGGTAGAAGTAGTGTTAGATTTATCTAGTATCTGCGAGGAGACCCTATTGAAATCTCCACCTATTATAAGATTGTCTACCATATATATAGGGTGAGAAGGGTAAGTAAGGCCCAATAGTAGGATCTAGAATATGGGGGGGGGGAGCATATATGCTTGCTAGTATGTATGTCTGCCACACGGATGGTGTAATGGTTAGCATTAACCATGAGGGTGCTGATATCAGCACTGAGGTCATGGGTTCGATCCCCACCATGCCCCTAACTGTGCAGAGTTTGTATATTCTTCCCGTGCTTGCGTGGGTTTACTCCGGGTGCTCCGGTTTCCTCCCACAATCCAAAAATATACAGGTAGGTTAATTGGTTTCCAACAAAATGAACCCTAGAATGTCTGTGTGTTCATGTATATGTGGTAGGGAATATAGATTGTAAGCTCCACTGGGCAGGGACTGATGTGAATGTTCAAATATTCTCTGTAAAGCGCTGCGGAATTTGTATATAAGAAACCGTTAATAAATGTCCAAGGCGTTTTACCTTAGCCACCATATATCTGCCTTCTGCATCCTCCTCAGTGTCGACAACCTCCAGTGTGAGAGACCTCCGGGCCAAGATTACCACTCCTCGGGCTCTGGAAGAAAAAGACAAATAATCTACTACAGCCCATCCCATCATTTGTAATTTAGGTATTTCAGAGGGAACCAAGTGATTCCTGGATAAAAACGATGTTTACATCACTTTTGTTTAGGTAGATCAGGAGTCTCCTACATTTCATCTGAGAATTTATGCCACCCATATTCCATGTTTCAATCTTTATGCCTGACATCATGCTTTGTACCAATGGGAAAATTGACAGCTGTGAACTAGTGGCCGTGAGAATATTGGATGACTTCAATTGTAACTAGAATCCCACCCACTCTTGGAAAGAAGAAATTCTCAGCAAGAGAGAAGGAGGAGGATGAATTTGTAGTGTCGCAAATATAACAGGAATCAGAAAGGGAGAGAAGGGAAAAAGGGGAGGAAAGGAATGATGGAAAAACAGAGGAGAAAGACTGGGGTGCCCCAGATGTCACCTGGGGCACCCCAGGCATGCCAGGTGACATCGCCTGGGGGCGAACTTCTGAAAACAGAGAACATTATTATCAATAACAAGGTGAGAGAAGCACGGTAATCGTAGTGAGCACCGTTCACCCTGCGCCAGCACCCAACACACAGTGCACTGTATCTTATTTTAGATAGCCAGCTCTGGCCCCTTGTTATTTAATATTAGGCTAACTCAATAACATGAGAGGAGATATGAAAGTGTGATATGAGTGAGAGTCTTGTTTAACAACTGTCAACTTGAAATTAGTGAGCCATATAGTGTAAGAAAACATTCTAAACTTTTCCAAATTATAGAAGACCAATGGGCATAAAATTATGTAGAAACTGTCAGACCTTATAGAGCAGAGTTGCAGAGATAGTTAAAGCGTAGATTTGTGAGATACTCTGCTGTATCCATTTTCCAGTTTAAGCTTTGGACCGAGGAGTGTGAGCCATGAAAGGGGGGTAGTGGAAAGGGGAGTGTTTTGTCATTTTTTGTGCAGACCTAGATGAGTCGAAGAGGGGAGGGGGTGAAAATGAATGTCACAGGCCCATGATTGAAAGAGATGAGGTAGGTCTATGGAGGAGATGAAGAGTCTCAGCAGGTGGAATGGAGTTGAGCTGTGAGGTACTTCATGTTAGTACATCAGAGATGTCTTCCGGGGGAGCCTTGGAGAGTTCTTTAAGATAAGCAGCTGCATCAGTTGGACTTGTGAAATCTTTGAAGGAGTTCCCCTCATACATCCGTAATTTAGCTGGGTAAAGTAGGCCAAACTTTCGGCTATCAGCTGCTTAAGCAGAACAGACAGTGGAAAATGCTTTTCTTGCATGGGAGAGCTCTGCAGAGAAGTCTTGAAATATAAAAAGTTTATGGCCCTCCCACGTGGGGTTTTTAACTCTTCATGATGCAGACCGGATCTCAGTTTTGTGGAGGTAGTTAAGGCATTTAAATAAGGTGACCTGGGGTCGTGGTCTGTTGGGAAGAGGTGTAGGACCCACCCTGTGTACCCTCTCAATAACCATGTCTTGGCAAAGTGATTCAATGCCCAAGAGCAAGGGCAGGGTGTTTCATACAAACTGGGCCAGTGCAGGGTTCTTAATAGATTTGGGCAGTCCTACCAATCTAATTTTGTTCCTACGTGATCTGTTTTCTAATTCTTCTACCCTATTCCACAGATGGAAGTTCTCCTTAGATAGTTTCAGAATGTCTTTCTGTGCATTTGCCATGTCATGGGCTACAGCCCCTATTTGGTTTTCAGTAGCTGTGCCCCTCTGGGAGAGCCGTTTCAGCTGAGATGTGATTTCATCCACTGCCCTTGATAGGAGAGGGGTCATGGTTGCTGTAATGGCTTCCACAACCTCCCTGTATGTCACAGGGGTATCCAGCCCCTGTCTGGCATGCCCCCCTGGGGATGTACCTTTAGCTGTTGCTTTTTTAGAAGCTTGGAGCATAGATTCTCTGGCGTCATCCAGCGCCATATTGCCTGCTGCCCTCCTCTTGTCAGTGCGCAGCGGCTGCGGTGTCTAGAGGGTCTGGAGAGCGAGGTAGTGCTCCATCCGTGGTCTCCCACTGCTGGGGGGGGGGTGATAACAGCGGGTCCAGGACTCATGAAGGTGTGTAACAGTGCAGGCGCTGGCGGAAGTTCCCCTTCTGTAGTTATGTTTAATAGCACTGTTCTGTGTGGAACTGGCTGCATAGTTCAGCATCTCCGCCAGTGTGGTTCCCTCCTTTTCAGTCCTGAGCTCATTGCATGGCCTAACAGCTCCCTCCACCATATGTTGCTTCTATTCAATGCCACCACATGCTACTAAGCCCTGTATTAACAGTATATTCAATTAGTCCCATTTTTTCTTGAAAATAAAGCGACTTTTTCCTCACCTGTGAATATTAAGTATGAGTGTTTTCACCAGTTTCTTTTGTAATTACAAAAGAAACTGGCAAAAACACTCAAACTAAAAATAACAAAAAATTGGTCAAGAACATTTGCAATTTAACCCAATAATGGGCACAAACATATGGATTTGCTGATCCACGTGTTTTTTGTCCATTGGAAAATTTTCCACCTAGTCGAATCAAAATATGATCTACAAAATGTGTGAGGATTTTTCACAGTGTAATTATGGTACAATGATTTACAATGATTTACAGCCACCAATGTTCCATAAGAGGGTTTCAAACCCAAGAGGATGGCAATGTAAAGCATTGCCTTAACCACTATGTCACATTCCCTAAATTACATGTGGTGAATGTTATGTTAAGAAAGGTAGATTTCCTTACCACTTGCCTATCAGTTGGTTTAGTGTACAATTACCTTATTCTAGTTGAGTCAACCAAACAACACCGGCACCTGCATGGCCACACACCCCACCCCCCCACCCCCCCTGCATGCCAAGTTTCCTGAGGAGGGGAGGAAATCATTTGATAGTCTCCGACCATCAAATAATTTCTACAGTGTTTGCAGATGTAAAACATCACTCTCGTGTCTCACATCTATGGGAAGTGGGCGGGCAACTGACATCTGCTGACCACGGCAACCACATCATGACCCACTTACATGGGAATGCCAAGCATTTTTATGGGAATGCCCATGAAATACTGGCCATTCCCTGGGCGCAGCCCATCACATGACCACCACAAGCCCCTGCCAGCACTAGTAGGTCGGTACGGGATGGTCAACAAGCAGTTCGCCACACCTGCTTGCACCAAGCCTATGCAAATGTGCATAAATGCACATGCGCAGACGCTAAACATTGCTCACACCAGAATAACCCCCATAGTGTACTGTAGAAGTGAAAGTTGAGGCAGATGTGCCTACAGTAGCTTGTGACAGCATGGTGATGGTTCAGCAGATTAGCCAAATGTCACTGCACCTGGATTGACCTCTTCAATGCTGTATGAGTGTGAAAATCCAATAAACATAAAAAGAAAATTACTGTACAGTGAGCTGATGATAAAATTAAAATGATTTGCAAGCATCAATGCTCTTTATCATGATTTATACTAAAGGCCCCCCATACACTAGGATAATCTGGGGTGATTTAACCTTATCCAAACAGATTGGGCTGAAAAATCTGCCCAAACCGGATCTGATTATCCCATGTGGATGGGTCTGGCCCTGCTGCACATAAAATCTGTCGGATTAAGTCCGATGTGTAGGTATGGGTGGCAGGGCTGACAGGGTTGAGCAGTGAGGCTGGCAGTGGTGGGTCACAGGCTGCTGTGACCACACGGGGGGGGGGGGTGCAGTGGCTGTTGCCAGGCAGAGACATGTGGCAGCGACGGTCAGTGGCAGGCTCACTGAGTGGATGCAAATACATTACATGATTCCACACACTAATGTCCCAATTACACCACATTATGCCACACACTAATGCCACTTACACCTGCCAGCCTTTAAAAGCAGTTTGAGTATACCCTAATATACTATCTAACAGGCAAATGGTTAAAGGCTGTTCAATATGCTTTGAAATCTTATAAGGTGTGGTGGTCATCTTATAACTTCATAGTAAGCTACTGTACAGTACCTCCATGAGTTCTTTTTCCTCACAGGCAACAGCTCCCACTCTCCGTGTCTTGTGTGGCAACTACAGTGGTCCAATGTGGGCTTAATGCACAGAAGACATCCCACTTCTTCTGCTGTGTGGTAGCTGATAGAATTGTCAGTTCCCTTTCTTTTCATCATATTGCCAGCTGATCACTTGGTTGTCAGGAGTGTCTACTGGGAGCTCTTTTTGAGCAAAAAATCTGCTCATTGTTTGTCATTAACAAGGACAGTGTAGAGCAGGTACGCTATGTATGTATATTCTGATTCTCTTTACTGGCTCATCTGGTCATCCGCCCTTCTGGCATGTTCCAGTACTGCCAAATGACCAATCTGGCCTTGACTCTAAACATTATCCTAACCCTTCCATCGAGTTCCAAAATCTAACTCTGTTGTCCTACAACCAAACCCAAACATCCTGCTCCTGTAGCATAATGCCAATCATCAACTCTGTGCAGAATGTTGACATTGTGAACATATTGACATTCTGCAGGACATTGCGGTGTTTACATTATGATTATTTGCATTTTAAATGTCAACATACAGTAATGACTGCATCCCATCACCAATAATGTGGGAAGAAACACCTGTAGACAACTGTTAGAGAAAGACAACAAAGTTGTCAAGTAATTTGAACACCATACCAGGACATAATATAACATCACCATTAAGGTGAACTGGATAGAACTGACAAATGAAGAACACCTCAAAGAAAGACAAGCAAAGAGATGTCAGTACTTGTGTACTATCATGGCGCCCACGATAATTAGTCGCGCGATTTTTAATTGCAACGCATCGCATGCCATTCACCCGATGGCATGCGATGCGATATGATTTAAGCCCCCTATGCGATGTAAAATTGTATAAGCACCCTAATGGGTGCTTACAATGTTAAATGCACCCCCACGCCACCCCCCAAGTATAAACGTGAACCCGAAGCGTGGCGAGCGTGGCGCAGTGGGCGGGAAGCGGGCAGTGGGTGCATCAGCGGTGATCAGTGAAGTGGGTGGGCAGCGGTGGCTATTAAAATTTTTAAATAATGTGTCAAATGACTGCTGAAATCGCATGAAATCGGCCCAAAATCGCATAGTGTATGGGCACCTTAAGCCAAACTAATTTTTAAAAACACCCATTACAAATCCTGCTTTATATTTATAAAAGTAAATATTACATTCTTTGGGGTCGATCCTATTATAGCCGAAGGGTGCGAGTTGCCATTCAGGTGCCGTTTTAATGCTGAAAATGGCACCCAAATTCAGCCTATCTCGCACCCTTTGTAGGGCCAAATTTACTTAAAACTTCTCGCACCCCTATGGAGAGATAAGGGTACCTACCCTAAAACAGGACACTTCGGCAACATAGCCAGCCATTATCATCCAAAACGCTTCAACTCAATAAGGGGTCCTGTACAATTGGACAGTGTCTACGGACCACCCCTCATTTCAAGTGATTAACTTTGTTACTCCATTTATTTTGTCCTTTTGTTATTCACATAATTTGTTACTTTTCAAGCTAAACTATCCATGTATAACATAGTAATTGATACTGCATTTTATTGATCACACTTATTCAGTATTAAATTTGTCTGCACTAGATACTGTGGTACAATCATTATTATACCTATAGATACCAGGGAAACAAAGGCAATCATCTGTTTAACATTTTCACTTGGTAGGGTGAGCGCAGAACTTTCTATTGTTATTTATACGTAATTTTAAATCTGGACAACTCCGGTTCGGCAGCCCACTACAACACCCCATTTATTTGAGCGCGATTTCACCACATTCTTTCAATTTTATTTACAAACTATAGGGATAAAAGCATTTGGTTTTAAGTCACTGGGCCAGATGCACTAAACTTCAAAAGTGATAAAATGGAGAGTGATAAACAGCCAGCCAATCAGTTCCTACCTGCTATGTCACAGACTGTGTTCGAAATATATCAGGCAGGAGCTGATTGGCTGTTTGTTTTTCACTCTCCATTTTATCACTTTTGAAGCTTAGTACTGTACATCTGGTCCACTGTCTTCTTTTCTGGATTAATCAGGTGTATTTTCCAGAAGATTCCCTGACTTAAAAGCAGATGCTTTTATCAATATATTTTAGGCCTATCACTTTTAAGCCCCGTATACTCTAAGGATATAGGGAAAGGGACTTCTGAGTGATAACTTTTACAGTATCCTCTAGTGCAGGCATGTCCAAACTATGGCCCTCCAGCTGTTCTGAAACTACACATCCCAGCATGCCTTGCCATAGTTTAGCATTCCATAATAGCAAAACTGTGGCAAGGCATGATGGGACTTGTAGTTTCACAACAGCTCAAGGGCCATAGTTTGGACATGTCTGCTCTAGTGTGTACAGTTAATATCATTAACAATGTGCAGTCCTGTGAAGTAACAACCCTCTTCCTTATCTGAATATGTAAAGACAAAGGAGGACCTCGTTAATGAAGGCCATGTTGCAGCTTGGCCCCAGCTTCCCTGTCACCCCCTCTCAAATGTGTATGCATTTGCCTATGCTGGCACCTATCGAATCCCCATTGCCAACGATATCTGCATTGGCAGGGATCAGATGATGTCATACTTCCAAACTGTCCCTATTTTCATGGTTTATATGGTTTTTGGTTCCACATCCCACCTGGGACCAGCAGTGTCCCATGGCATGGGGTGGTAGTTGGGAGTCCCGCTGTTAGAGCAGTGCATAGACTCTGTGTGAATGCTCAAAGCGTCTATTCACAGGAGACGAAGTGCTGGGGGCATGGCCAGGAGCTCTCAGAGCGCTGACCATGCCCCCAAAGTGGCAAATCCAGGTGTGGCTTTATGATCACACCTCTTTCCCCAAGGTCACACCCTTTTTTGGGAGCATACGCAAACACTGCCATGCAGGAGTCCCCATTCTGTTGGGGGGTATGTATTGTGTATGGGGTTTAAGAGAGCTGTTTGCGATTGCACCATTAGGATGCAGGCCATGCAAATAATAGAGCTTCTTAAGTATATTCATGTTACATATAGTAATGAAAAAATAACTTTGAAGTTGGCATCTCACTACTGCATCGGGGTCACAGCCAACCCTAGGATCAGATGACCAGTTCCAATCACAGATCCCTAATTATCAGTCCTGGCTATACTGTAGGTGAGTGTACGTAGAGAGGGTGATTATCGGATGTGGAGCTGGTGGCAGTAACGTTGTATGCAATCACAATCTCAGCAGGGGCAAATGCAGGATTTCATGGGAGGGTTTCTGTACATGCATGCTTGTACATATAATATATATATATATATATATATATATATATATATATATATATATATATATCGCGGCACTCAGATATCAAGTATTCAGATCAAAATACCTTGTATGGAGATTTTCTTTATATCTGAGTGCCACCGTCACATACACATATAGACATAACCTGCATACACAAATAATATACACGAAAATACACACATAGCATACATTCATTCACTGACATAGCATATACACAGCTCATACACCCTCCCCCCTCAAACATCCGGACAGCAAGTGCCTAACCAGGGCATCCTTAATTGATACATCCTTTCAAGGTATTTAATTATCAAATATATTTCAGGGGGGTTTATCACAATTGATTTGGATCTGAGATGCAGATTGACATAAATACTTTATGCCCCTTATTAGTGTGTACATCCAATTCATTGTGCAAAGACCTCTAGTACAGATATATCACATCGACTGTGCTGCAAGGCAGAAGCAATATATCTGGGAGTCCTGTCATTAGTAATGTGTAGTGTTTACAGCTTAGCATATACATAAAGTGCAGCAGAAGTGGAAACTCTAAGTAAATAAAATCCATAATTATGCAAATGCTGGAGGAAGTGCACACCATCTCCTGCCTACATTTGCAAAAAAAAAATAATAATTCAGTTCTAAAGGAACATCGTGACCATCAATTGCTATGTTCCTACGAACGCAGCCTGAGTAAGTCTGACCTTACACAGGCTTCCCCTGGCCAGGAGCCTTCCAAGACCAAGGAAATAGTGTTTGCAACTCAGTCTTGGCTTCGCCACACCCGGGAAACGGGAGTAACATGCCCATGTTTTCCCGAATTCATGCCTACAACCACCCCTGCCTTCCCTGAGAATGCATCTGTAAGTGATCCATGCTGAATTAGGCCCTTATTTAGGAATATAATTCATTTCAAAATTAGGGATGTGCACCGGGCACTTTTCGTGTTCCATAAAACACGTTTTGGGTCTGTATCTTGGACAGTGTTTTGGATCTGGGTCTGTTCAAAAACACCACCATTTTCGTGTTTTGGGTTCTGTTCTTTTTTTTTTTTTTAAAGCATAAAAACTGCTAAAATTGCTAAATTTCGGGTGTTTTATGCTCCTACGCTATTATTAACCTCAATAGCATTAATTTCCACTCATTTCCAGTCTATTCTGAACACCTCAACCCTCACAATATTGTTTTTAGGGCAAAATGTTGCACAGAGGTAGCTGGGTAACTATGCTAAGCCACACAAGTGGGCGGCACAAACATGGCTCATCTAGGAGTGTGACTGCAGCGGCAGACAGAATTGCTGTTTCAAAAACTATGCCCCAAAAAGCACATCATGGCAAAAAAAGGCGAATGCTATGTTACAGTGATTTCCATGAATACACTATTTCATATGCAGATACAGCCGCACTCACACACAGAATATAGGCATGCTGCATATCATTTTAATCAGCAGAAGCTGCTGGTGCCCCTAGGCATTCCAAATGCCCTAGGCATTTGCTTAGTTTTCCTATGCCTAGGGCCGGCTCTGGGGGAGCACAATTTCTAGTTATGCCACTGCTAGACCCTTCATATACTAGATCCCTAGCGTCCTGAAGGACTGGCGTGCCAAGCTGTAGTACACTCTAACCACTTTCACAGCAGCAGACACACACACAGCAGCAGACACAGAAAAAGTCAGTATTATTTATTAACCCCTTTATTTTGCACTGGTGTGTGGCCTGCACAGGTGAGGTGAGACTTGTAGTACCCTGTTCCAGCTTAGTCACACAGCAGCAGACACAGACAATTATAAAAGGATTATTATTAAGGAATTTGGTGGTAGGGAGTGGGAGTGGGACTGGACACTGGAGGACAGGTAAATCAATCTATATGCAGCACAGGCACAGACTACAGGGATAAATATATAATATACACACAGCACAGACTCTGTCAGTGTATCACCACAATACACTACACTACACTAGCACAGTCAGACTCAGCAGGTTGTCACTAATATATCAGCAGTGTAGTAGTTAAAACTACTACACCATGCAGGTAGCCACTATGAGCAGTGTAGAACTACTACACCACGCAGGTAGCCACTATCAGCAGTGTAGAACTACTACACCATGCAGGTAGCTACTATCAGCAGTGTAAAACTACAACACCACACAGGTAGCCACTATCAGCAGTGTAGAACTACTACACCACGCAGGTAGTCACTATCAGCAGTGTAGTAGTTAAAACTAGTTAAAACTACTACACCACGCAGGCTGAACTTGTCATTATCAGCAGTTAAAACTATTACACCATGCAGGGTGTCACTATCAGCAGTGTAGTAGTTAAAACTACTACACCACACAGGTTGCACAGGGGGGTGGGAGAGTGAGCATGTGGGCGGGCGCCAGGGAAGACAGCCAGACATGCACTGTTCAATCTCCTAGACTGGAATGAACATGGCACCCGTCCGGCCCTCCTTATAAACATATAGTGATGTTTTAGTGACGTGAGATCCGACAGTGGGATCTAGCAGGCACCGGAAAGGCGTGCTCCGAGTCTGGGCGGGAAAACCCGAACAACATCCTGAACACTTTCAGATAGGGAGGTGTTCTGGGGTTCCCGGAATCTGGACGCGCTCATCTCTATTCAAAATGCCCTTTTTGAGAATCTTAAAAATGTGTTAAAATGTTTTTCAAAACAATAATTTGACAAGGGTTACATTTGTTATTCGTAATGCTAAAAGTTTGTCTTAAGACAGATAAAAATAAATAATATATTTAACTCCGGATAAACAGTTTTACACTTTATACTACTAAACTATAGAATTTTGAGATTAAAAATAAAAAACTGTCCTAAAGTACATAATACAGCGCATACAATATGTAATGTATGTTGCTATATACAGTACTAAACTCCAGAGATTTGTGGCCACTTGTTGCAAGGAAGGTGTTAATGTTCTGTGCAAGACTACATCTATGTCTGTTGTGTATTTAGGCCCTTACATCATGGCTGTGTTATGAAGCCTGGCAGAATGCCATGTTTTAAAGCTGTTTGCTCTGTGTAATTTTTGGCAACAGGGAAGGAAACTTCATTCATGGAATTTCAGGCAGATCAATGTGCTACAAACTGCTACTCCCTTCGCTTCAGACACAGCAGGAAGGAGCAGTGAAGCACAGCTCCTATCCTGGGATTTAAGGGATTATAGAAAATAAATTCCCTCGGCTGAATGTTTGATTAACCCATTACCTATTCATATTCATGATGTGAAAGTATTTATTTAATAGAAAAATAATTTACCAGTTGTAATACTGTGTTCTGTAAAATGAAATGTAACATTGGCTGTTAGAAAACCAACATTACTCGTTCATGAGATTGCTCTTAAAGATGTGTGAAATTGGTGCAAAGTATGAGTTTTAGTATCAGAGGTGTGAGGTGGTTAAGTTTTATTGCAATTTTCAGACATCACTGTGTTTTTTGTTTTCAAACTTTGAATTAACAGACAGTTGTCTGCAGCATTTTATGTTGAAAGATCAGTTTCAGAAAAACTGAATGTATTTCTACAGTACCAGTGTGTAAGAGTTACACCTTCAGGTGGTGCTACATGTATGAAATGGTGCGATCCTTGACAATGTGACTCAAATATGTCACAATAGTATTATGTACAGTATGTATACATAATATAATATATACTAGTAAGCACGCTCAAAGCAAATGCTTTGAAAGCTATATACAAATCTGCTGAGCTATACAAGAAACTGTACATAAAGCTAGTCTGCTACCATGTGATTACCTATGTGTCTGTGCATGTATGAGAGAGAAAGAGATGTAGTTTCACATGCTGCCAACAGGTGGCAGTGTTTCGGAGACACACAAATGGACACTAGACATATATGTATAGATGATATATTGGTGTTTTTTGGTGCAGGAGAGGTGACTAACTCAATGATAAAGGACCAATTCATGTCCGAAGCATCATCAGTGGCTGGATGATGGTTATAAATAAATAAGGATTTCATCTGCAGCTTGGTGAGTGCCCTGATTATTTGCTTTTTGTATATATGTACACTGTTCCTACACCCCAGAGGCTTATTTTTCATCTTGCTGTCTACTGTTGTTCCATCTTAAAAAGCTCCTTGATAAAGGTCCATTATAAAGGACCGTCGGGGCATGATGGAGTGTTATTAAGCACACAATTACCTAATGCAGAAGTTGCAAATAAACCCAATTGAGATTTTTCAAACTAAGTGACATTCATTTGTTATGAGGCGAGTGTCCTGCTTTCCAATTGAAACAGTGGGATCCTATGGAATATATATATTCCCTGAACAGGGGCCTTTATCATATTTTCTTGCCATACCTACCTATATATACTATAAAGCATATCCAACAATGGATCAATGGTGTCTAGATCAACCATGGTATGGTAAACTATGATAAGTCTAACGCATCTAGTTAAATGCCTACAGATAGCGTCTAGATCGTCATTATCAAAAGTTAGACACAAGCGTTAGGTCAACGGGAACATGATTGGCAGACACTAGGTCAACACAAGGTTTTTTTTTTTGCTTTAGATTGACTTGTTTCATACTGTACTATCCAAATGTGCATAGACTTATATTATAATACTGTTCCGAGCGTGCAAATCCCCATGCCCGAAGCATGGCGAGAGGACACTGTACACTTATTTGGTGTCCATGTTGACCTTGTAACTGTCGATCACACTAATGCTGTTGACTACAGTATCTTTAGGTGTTTAACTAGATGGGTTTTGACTAAGTTTGGTCGCTCTAGACACTGTCGATTTGCTATACCAAAAACCAATAAAGGAAGATCTCAAGCAGACTAGTTGATGTATGGAAAAGCATCCTTTAATCCAATGGGTGAGATTTAATAGGATGAGAGATTCAGAAAGTGAGAGATTTGGGATGAAATCTCCAGGTTTTTACAGCGGCAATCATTTACACTGCAAGACCAGTTTGATTTTGAAGTGATTGCTGCTTTAAAAAAACCTGGAGATTTCTTCCCAAATCTCTCACTTTCTGAATCTCTCATACTATTAAATCTCACCCAATATATCTATACATATACAGTATATACTGTATATAAAATATATATATATATATATATATATATATATATAATCTTGCTGGGGATGGTCCGGCACTCCGCTCAGTGGAAGCAATGTGCTCCGGTGCCCGCAGCCAGTATTAGGTAATGGCTGTGTTTGGATTGCTGCGGCACAAATGGAGACTGACAGCTTTGCAAAAAATCTAATTTAATGTGGAACAACACACATCTCGGTGTCCAACGTTTCGGGGTCCTGTGTGCCCCGTTTTCATCTCTTTCCTTGAAAACGGGGCACACTCAAATTCTGACTTACTGCAAAATACTTGCTGGAGAGCCTTCCCAAAGCCAAAGCAGGTCCAAATAGCATAGATCAGATAGAATGATGTGGATAAAGCGCTGATGTGGATATATACAGAGCATCTGGAAAATATTCATAACGCTTTACTTTTTCCACATTTTATGTTACAACCTTATTCCAAAACAGAAGTATTTTTTTCCCCTCAAAATTGTACACACAATACCACAAAATGACAACATGAAAAAAGATTTCTGGAGATTTTTGCAAATTTATTTTAAACAAAAACTAAGAAATCACATGTATATAAGTATTCAAAGCCTTTGCCTGTGGTAAATTCAATTGCAAGGTACAATCCAATCTAAATATGGTCTCACACTTGACAGTGCATGTCAGAGCACAAACTAAGCATGAAGTCAAAAGAATTGTCTGTAGACCTCTGAGACAGGATTGTCTGGAGGCACAAATCTGGGGAAGGGCACAAAAAAATACCTGCTGCTTTGAAAATCCCAATGAGCACAGCATCAGCCATCTATACTGAGCATCAGTGGAGAAGGGCCCTAGTCAGGGAGGTGACCAAGAACCAGATGGTCACTCTGGAAGAGCTACAGCATTTTTATGAGAAGAGAGAACCTTCCAGAAGGACAACATCTCTGCAGCAATCCACCAATTAGGTCTGTATGGTAGAGTGACCAGAAGGAATTCACTGCTTAGTAAAAAGCACATGACAGTCCGCCTGGAGTTTACCAAAATGCACCATGAGAATAAAAATGATCTGGTCTGATGAGACAAAGATGTAATTCTTTGGTGTGCATGCCACTCATCATGTTTGGAGGAAACCAGGCACCGCTCATCACCAGGGGATTACCATTCCTACAATGAAGCATGGTGGTAGCAGCATCATGCTGTGGGGATGTTTTTCAGCAGCAGGAACTGTTAGACTAGACAGTATAGAGGTAATGATTAATGCAGCAATAAACAGAGACATCCTGGACAAAAACCAGCTCCAGAGCACTCCAGACCTTCCAAATGGAGCGACGGTTCATCGTTCAGCAGGACAAGGACCCTAAGCACACAATATCAAAGGACAACTCTGTGAATGTCATTGAGTGGCACAGACAGAGCCCAGACTTGAATTTGATTTAACATCTCTGGAGAGATCTGATAATGACTGTGCACTGATGCTTCCCATCCAACCTGATGGAGCTTGAGAGGTTCTGTGAAGAGGAATGGGCAAAAATGGCCAACATTAGGTGTGCCAAGCTTGTGGCATCATATTTAAAAATTCTTGAGGCTGTTATTGCTGCGAAAGGTGCATCAACAAAGTATAGAGCAAAGGCTGTGAATACTTTTGTACATTTGATTTCTTAGTTTTTTTTTTTTATAAATTTGCAAAAATATCCCAGAACCTTTTATACAATACCATTATGGGGTATTGTGTGTAGAATTCTGAGGGAAAAATGAATTCATTCCATTTTGGAGTAAGGCTGTAACACGACAAAATGTGGAAAAAGTGAAGAACTGTGAACACTTCCCGCATGAACTGTGTGCATATGCATATATGCATATGCATATATGTATGAATGTGTTCTTGAGAGACAAGTTGGTAGTGTAGGACTTGCAGTGAAATGGGGTCCCTTGGCCATGGGCTGCAAGCTTAAATGCATTGATCAATTCATGAACTAAAACCCCATTATTTATTTAATTGATTATTTGTATGAAATGGTGAGTTATGCACCTTTCAGACCGCACATATTAACCGTTATATTGCCGTTATAACCGTTTTTTTACCATTTCAAAATGGTAATGTGTGCGGTCTGAAAGGTGCAGAGTGATTTTACCTTTTCTAAAAAAGTTTATGGAAACGGTAAATATGGAGGGTCCTACCCGTTTCAGACCCGTTTATTTGGTGTCTAGAATGGGTCTGAAACTGTATTCTCCACCCCCGCCCAGCGCAGGGAAGGGAATGGTCGCGCTGGGGGCAGGGGGTCCCTGCAAGTGTCCGGGGCACTGTGTCCTGCCCTGCCCGGGGTGAGAGCGGGGGCTGCTGCTACTGCTGGTGATGCAGTGGACTGCGACGAGGAGGTGAGCGGGGATGGGCAGCTCTGGCTGGGGTGTGGGTGGCTGTCTGCCCTGTCTCACCATCAGCCTGCAGGTTCCGTAGCGGGGCAGCAGCGGAGTGTGGGCAGTGGGCTGCGGGAGCCCGATGTGGATGTCCCGCTGCCTCCTCACCCTCTGGGGCGAGGGGCGGGGGGTACCGCATTTCAGTATGCTCGGAGAGACGGCGCTGAGACACAGGCAGCAGCAGCGCAGCGTGTGCTGATGATGAGAGGGACAGAGAGCAGCCAGCGGTGCAGCTGATGGAAAGCGGCCAGGAGAGCGCATGGTGAGGTGATGTCCCCCCCTGCCCGCTCTCCATCAGCTGCACTGCTGGCTGCTCTCCGTCCCTCTCATCATCAGCACACCCTGCGCTGCTGCTGCTGCCTGTGTCTCAGCGCCATCTCTCTGTGCATAGTACCGGGGTGGGGGGGTTACCGCTTTTCACTGTTGCTTTCACACCGCAAACCTGCTTTGGACCAGGTATTTAAATGCGGTGTGAAAGGGGTTAAACTTGCTCTGACCCATTTCAAAAAACGTTTTAAATACCTGGTTTGAGCAGGTTTTGCATTGTGAAAGCAGCATTAGATTATTATGGTGAGTGCTGGGCCCCTATATTTGTATTTACTAGAATGTGTGGTCACAGGCCACTGCCCCATATCCTGGGCAGTGGCCTGTGACCACACACTCTAGGATTTCTTAGGAATGGCGAGTTCGGTGGTACATCTGTATCTATCTATCTGTTTATCTATCTATCTATCTATACATATATAGATACAGAAGTACCAACACACTCGCCTAAAAAATTCCTAAAAATGGGGTGCAAACAGCACCCACTTCCCAGGATGGGGTGCATTGGCCTGTGACCACACACTCTAGTAAATACAAACACAGGGGGCCCAGCACTCAATACAACAAACTAACTCACCTTAACATTGAAATAATAAATTAAATAAATAATGGGGTTTTAGTTCATAAATTCATCAATGCATTTAAGCTTACAGTCCAAGGGCTGCAAGCTTAAATGCATTGATCAATTCATGAACTACAGTAAAAGGTTAGTTTGTTGTAGTGAGTGCTGGGCCCCCTGTGTTTGTGTGTATATATATATATATATATATATATATATATATATATATATATATATATATATATATATATACAAAGATGGGCGGCACTCCAACTATGGCAAATGCTAGCAAAGCTTGGTTTTAGGTGAAAGAAAACGGGTGCCCTCCGGTATGCAGCACTACGGCTGCTGTACATACACTTCTGGGGGATGGCGGCACTCCAAATAACAATTGTCCACACTCAGGTAGGATATGGTATCCTACCTGAGTGTGGACAATTGTTATTTGGAGTGCCGCCATCCCCCAGAAGTGTATATATATATATATATATAGTCCAAAGGCCCGGCACTCCACGTTGCGCTGCACAGCTGCCCAGGTGCCTTTCCAAACCCCACGGGTAAACAGTAGCCTCAGTACCAGAAGGTACTCGGGACGGCACTCTTGGGACTTCTCATTCAGGACAAAGACTGCAGACCACGGCAGTGTAAGGTGCTGACGTTTCGGAAATTTAATTTCGTTATAAAAGACAAAGATACAATGAACATACACTTACCTAAATAGATCTGAGGACACCCGTGTCAGCGCGTGCACCGCCCCCGGCGTTCTCCACAGCGGCACGGCAGCTGTGATGTCATCCGACACCGCCCGCTCCCTCCGTCTGTGTTGGTTGCCATGGGGACGCGGCAACGCTGAAAGAAATAAACAAAACAGAGACATATAAAGAAATGCCATAAAAAGACCCTCACCTCCACGTGCTGCCATAGAAGCATATAACAAGAATAATAAAGAGAGAGGAAACACTAGAGAGAGGACATCTAAGAAATCACAAAGCTAGTAATAAACATTGGACGCACTGCGTCCTAATCACAAAAGAGATTACTAAGGCATATAGGCGAACAAACTAGATACAACATATAAAGTAGACTGCCCAACAGCAGGTATCAAAAACAAAGCATAATAGAGAGAGAATAGGAAATAAGACAGGGAGAATCAGAGAAAACAACTCAATGATAAATACTCATTTAACCCATGGGGGTGTATGGTATTAAGATTGAAAATCCATCTTGCTTCCAATTGAAGCAATCGTTGTCCTCTGTCCCCACCACGTATGCTGGCAGAGGCTTGGTCGATCATCTTATACTTAAGTGTGGGAAGGGGGTGCTTATAATCACGAAACCAACACAGACGGAGGGAGCGGGCGGTGTCGGATGACATCACAGCTGCCGTGCCGCTGTGGAGAACGCCGGGGGCGGTGCACGCGCTGACACGGGTGTCCTCAGATCTATTTAGGTAAGTGTATGTTCATTGTATCTTTGTCTTTGATAACGAAATTAAATTTTCGAAACGTCAGCACCTTACACTGCCGTGGTCTGCAGTCTTTGTCCTGAATGAGAAGTCCCAAGAGTGCCGTCCCGAGTACCTTCTGGTACTGAGAACAACTGTTTACCCGTGGGGTTTGGAAAGGCACCTGGGCAGCTGTGCAGCGCAACGTGGAGTGCCGGGCCTTTGGACTATACATACAGCAGCATCTGTGAAGGACCACTACTTCATGAACTGTGACTGTCAAGGCACCCAAGCCAGTTTCTTTCGTGAGAGAGACCACCTGCTTTCAACACTCTTTCTATTTTTCACTACCTTCCCTGGTGTAACAAGTGCAGCCAGCTGATTATGGAGCAGTACAAAACAGATGGCTTTGGCAGAATGGTGCTTCAATGTGGTGCATTACATTCTTTTTCTGAATCAGAAGCGGAAGAAATCCTGGTACAACAGAATCTAAGTGCAGAGGGTGGAACAGAGCCGGTAGACAGGCTCTTTGCACAATTATTACGCCTCAAAAAACGGGAGGTGGATTTCTCATTACACGGCATCTCCCTCTCGGATTATTATAGAGATAAAAAAATACCGAGAGGGTTCCGCATAAGAAATATCCCCACAATAGGGAAGCACAATGTTGAGTTCTGTCATAAATGGGCTGCTATATTAAATAAAGCATCATTTGACCTGATGTTATTGGTCATCCAAGAAGCCACTCGGGAATTAAAGGTTACACAGGAGAAAATCAAAGAATTTGAGGCGTCCAATTTGCAAACTATAATGGATGACAAATCAGACAGCTGGATGGAGAAGCTCCAAACCCAGCTGGAAAAATATCGCAAAGACCTGATCGAGTTTAAAAGAGACAAAATGGTTACAGTGAACAAAGACTATTTGGAAAATAGGGTCTATGAATGGGCCAATCAGTCTTCCCATAGGCCACAAGGGCAAAGAGGACGGCGCCGTTTCCAACCACGCGGCAGATGGAACAAGGGGCAAGACACCTCCAGCACTGGTAATTCGTCGCAAAGTGACAGTGAACAACCAGGTACCTCGGCATCATCTTCTCAGAGGAAACCCCCTTTAGGGGTGAGCACGAGGGCCAAATTAGGGGCCCTAGGACTCGCACCCGTAGAGGTCACCAATGGGAAAGGATCAGGAAAGGGTTCAAAGAAAGGGAAGAAGTGATATTCAATCTTTCCTCCCGGACATTAACGGCAGACGAGATGGCGGTGCTCAATAGAGGCCTCTCGTTTGTGCCAACTAACCACCATAACAGTTTTAATAATAAAGTGGAAAATTACAAATTTAGTCGTAGTTTACGATTGAAGGAATTCTTTGGACCCACAGATCCGAATATGCCCAGTGAGAACCTGCCTGTCCGCCCAGTATCAACCTTTGACCCGCATTCCATTAACCCTAGCATCAAATGCCTATCGAGGGTATTAGATCAAAGCAATTTGGACTTGTCATTATCAAAAACCCTGGTTCGCAACAACTTGAGCAGGGATGAATTGACAGCATTGAGAAACCTGAGTTCGTATAATGATATCGTGGTCCGCTCAGCGGATAAGGGGGGGGCAGTGGTGGTCATGGATGTGAGCATGTATAAAAAGGATATCTATAAACAACTTGCAGATGCAGTGACGTATGAAAAACTCACCAATGACCCAACTAGAGAATTCAAAATAGAACTGGATGGGATCATACTGTCTGCTGTACAGGACAAAATCATTTCCAAAAAATGTGCGGAGGCTCTGACGACCAAATTTCCCATCACCCCGCTATTATACACCTTGCCCAAATTACATAAAAACCCGCTGGACCCCCCCGGTCGACCGATCATCTCGGCCCGGGGGTCTCTCTATTATACGATCTCACAATACCTTGATTCACACCTTCAGCCAATTGTACAAGAACAAGGAACCTTCCTCAAAGATACTACGGACCTACTTGTTAAATTACAATCCCTACAGAACTTACCTGATGAGTTCATGTTCTGCACATTGGATATAGTAAGTCTTTATACTAATATTCAACATGCCGCAGGGGTGGCAGCCACAAGATCCCTGATAACGGACAATCCTCTCTTCAAGGGTCCTGCAATAGAATTTTATCTAAGGTTACTGGAACTCACGTTGACACGTAACTATTTCTATTTCGATGGCAGCTACTACCTGCAACGTCGGGGCTGCGCGATGGGCAGTTGCGTAGCCCCGACGTATGCTAACGCATTCATGTTTACGATGGAGGAGAAACTCATCTTATCCCAGCCGGCAGCAGCACAGTCGATTGCTTTCTACACAAGGTATATCGATGATATTCTAATGATATGGACGGGAACCTTGGATGCTCTTGAAGCTTGCCTCCAACTTGCTAACAGTGGTGATCCTCACATTAAATTTACTTTTACGATTGATCCAGTCACAATTAGCTACCTGGATGTACAAATTACACGCTCAGGGAGTACAATCAGTACTTCTGTATACCAAAAAACAACCGACAGGAACACCCTATTGGATGCAAGCAGTCATCATCCGCTAGCATCCAAACGAGGTCTTCCGTTCTCACAGCTACTCAGAGTGAGACGCATCTGTAGCGATGAGGAGACTACGAACATACAAATGGACCAAATGGTCTCCAAATTCGAGCAGAGAGGATACAATCCCAGGGTCCTGGCTCAAGCCAGGGCAAAAGCACTGGCTATCCCAAGAGAGGACACACTCAAGAGTGCTCCAAAGAAAACTCTTAAAAATTCCTTGCCATTCATCAATACATTCTCCACCACTAGCTCTTCGACGACTAGTGTAGTGAGAAGATTCTGGCCGATGGTCAATAAAGATCCGGACTTGCCTGCTCTCAAAAATATGAGAGTGATGCCCTGTTACAAAAGGGGCAGGAATATACGTGACCATGTGGTCAAAACAGATGTAACCAACCTTGGCAAGATAGTCAGTAGCAACTTTCTCACTAGAAAACCAGGCAATTACAGGTGTACAGGTTGTGTCACCTGTGGTTACCTGGAACCTGGAAATTCTTTTGTGCATCCTCACTCTGGACAGCGTTATAAAATCAATCATGTCTTTACATGTGCAAGTCGATACATTGTGTATATCATCAAATGCCCATGTGGGCTACTATATGTGGGAAAGACAACCAGGACGTTTAAGGAGCGGATGGCGGCTCATAGATCGTCAATTAAAGCAGCATTAGAAGGGGCCGCTGCAGACCAACCAGTCGCTCGGCACTTTCGTGATTATAAGCACCCCCTTCCCACACTTAAGTATAAGATGATCGACCAAGCCTCTGCCAGCATACGTGGTGGGGACAGAGGACAACGATTGCTTCAATTGGAAGCAAGATGGATTTTCAATCTTAATACCATACACCCCCATGGGTTAAATGAGTATTTATCATTGAGTTGTTTTCTCTGATTCTCCCTGTCTTATTTCCTATTCTCTCTCTATTATGCTTTGTTTTTGATACCTGCTGTTGGGCAGTCTACTTTATATGTTGTATCTAGTTTGTTCGCCTATATGCCTTAGTAATCTCTTTTGTGATTAGGACGCAGTGCGTCCAATGTTTATTACTAGCTTTGTGATTTCTTAGATGTCCTCTCTCTAGTGTTTCCTCTCTCTTTATTATTCTTGTTATATGCTTCTATGGCAGCACGTGGAGGTGAGGGTCTTTTTATGGCATTTCTTTATATGTCTCTGTTTTGTTTATTTCTTTCAGCGTTGCCGCGTCCCCATGGCAACCAACACAGACGGAGGGAGCGGGCGGTGTCGGATGACATCACAGCTGCCGTGCCGCTGTGGAGAACGCCGGGGGCGGTGCACGCGCTGACACGGGTGTCCTCAGATCTATTTAGGTAAGTGTATGTTCATTGTATCTTTGTCTTTGATAACGAAATTAAATTTTCGAAACGTCAGCACCTTACACTGCCGTGGTCTGCAGTCTTTGTCCTGAATGAGAAGTCCCAAGAGTGCCGTCCCGAGTACCTTCTGGTACTGAGGCTACTATATATATATATATATATATATATATATATATATTCAAAGGGGGTTTAGCCGCCACTCCGCTGAATACAAAAGGGCTGGGTGCCTTCCCGGGAAACGACGATGCACTCCAATATAGCAGCTGGCAGGTGGGTGGCACTCCAAAAACAAACGACTCAGAAGCCAATTCAGATTACCAACGTTTCAAATGTATTATTACAAGTCCCAGCATGCGGGGTAGGCTTGCTGGGACTCATAGTTCTACAGTATAAGACAATAGTTTTTATTATTTTTTTACACTTTTCATCAGCCCGATGCCCACCGCCCAGGGGCATCCGGGACAGCCCCGGACTTTCAGCATGGGCTGGTAAGTCCTGGAGGGGGGACCCCTTCTTTGAGGGGGTCCCCACTTCCCCAGGACCCCTGCCCATGCTGACCAGTCACGGGGATAATGCTTTGGCCGCGGGACCTTATATAATAAGTGTCCCCCGGCTGTGGCATTACCCTGCTGGCTGGTTGGGTCTGGTGCTGGTTCTTGAAATGCGGGGGACCCCTAGTCATTTTGTCCCCCGTATTTTGGGAACCAGCGCCGGACCTTGAGCCTGGTGCTGGTTTCATTAAATCAAGGGGACCCCTATTTGTCGGGGACCGTGATTTTATGTCACCAGCACCGTCTCAATGAGCCCGGGGCTGGTTATGCTCTGGCGGGGGACCCCGCGCAGTTTTTTTTTTTTTAACTGTTTAACCCTTTTTTTCCACCAGGCTAATTCGCCCATCAGAACCTGGTCTGATTTTTGGGCGAAATTTAGACACATTTATACAAATCGCATACCATTAAATATGCGATTTGTATACTTTTCAATGTGAAAACATCTGGATGCGATGTGCTGCGAAAAACAGCCATCGCATTTCCAGAATGTCCAACTTGTTGGCCAAAATCGCACTTTTTTCACATTTTCGCAGATCATTAAATATGCGAAAATGGAAAAACATGCGAATTCTGCCATTTTTGCGAAAAAAAATCTCATCCCATAGAATGTCACCCTAGGTGTTCTATAGCAAACCTATTAGTCATTACCCATCATTAACAACAATCACTGTAGGAAGGATAGGAGAGTATGATCAAATCACTGCAGGACAAACCGCATGTACACTCTGACAAACTACATATAAACATATCAAAGAGGAGCTTCATGAACAAACTCATCGCTAAGGTGCTTATTCTTAGAGCAGGTATGTCGTGTAACACCGGCAGTCTCCAGACCTGGACGTGCCATGCGTCTCACATTGCATTCCACCTGCATCATCAGGAAGTGCAGAGGCGCATAAACATTAGAATGCAGCTCCGTGCCAACTGATTAAGCTGGCGGGTCTGTCAGAATCAATCCAACAGAATCCACAGCGATCAAAGTCCTGCACATGTTGCTGCTTATCTCAGAGCAGGGGTTATACACTTTTTTTTGTAGAATTACATAGTTAAAATTATTAGATGTGACTGTGTGCTGGGCGGGGATAGAGGCCATCAGCCAATGGCTGAGCCACCCTAAACCCGGAATTCCAGTGCATGTCAATTGCGAGTCAGCCCACACACTGAATACTATACAACACATCTCTCTAACGTAATTTGTCACATACCTCCATTCCTCCCATTTTGAGGGTAAATTATTTAGTTTAGTTCATTGGGTTAGTTTCAACACCCCCTAAATGTTATGGCAACTCCTGTGAATTTATGAAAAATTAGAATAGACTAATGCACACAGAATTCCCATGCAAATATTAGTAAAACTTATTATCAATGCAAGAATATTTGTTTTAACTTATATTACATTAAAAGATGTCATACTTCAATGGTGCGCATCATGTACCCACCAAAAGTATGTCAACCATTACTGTCGGTCTTTCTCTATACCTAGTATCACACTAAGCAATTGCCTACAATATAGAGAAATATATAGTATAGAGATAGACCGACAGTAATGGTTGACATACTTCTGGTGGGTACATGATGTGCACCATTGAAGTACTGTATGTCATCTCTTAATGTGATATAAAAAAAAAATCTTGAATTGATAATAAGTTTGACTAATATTTGCATGGGAATTCCACGTGCATGCGTCTATTCTGATTGTTTTTTAAGTATATCTTGTTTGAGTATGATATTTTTCAAAAAAAAATTTTGTATATGGTTTTTGTTTTTATCATTAAATCCACCCCCCTCCCCTGACTATTTAGTTCATGAATTGATCAATGCAATTTAAGCTTGAAGCCCAACACCAAGGTACCCCATTTCACTACAAGTCCTACACTAACAATTGGTCTCTTAAGAGCCTGGCAACTGCTGACATATCATAGCTAAAAGGAACATGTGTTTTTTCTGTTTTAGAGCTCACCTGCTATCTACCTTATGGCTTTTAAAGGTGAGATAATCCCCAATACAGCACCTGAATTAGTAGTAAAGGAGCAGCTGTCACAGGTTTCAGATAAATTAGCTTATCTGGGGTGCATGAGAAAGCTATGATCACAGTAACAAAGGTTAATTAAAAATGTGTTTTTGCTAATAACTATGCTCTGTAAAGCGCTGCGGAATATGTATGCACTATATAAGAAACTGTTAATAAATAAATAAATAAAATAATAAAAAATGAGCCCTATATATATATATATATATATATATATATATATATATATATATATATATATATATATATATATATATATATATACAGTTGCTAATAAATAACAAGTTTGATGATTTAATTTATGTTTCATTGTATGTATATATATATATATATATATATATATTTTTTTTTTTTTTTCACTTGAACTCTCATTGACCCCAATGAGTCAGTTGTCTCAAAACCTTCAATGTTTTCATCTTTACCTGATGCAAACAGATACTCTTGAGTGCAGATTTGACTTCAGTGGAATGAAAGATGCCACACGGTACTAGTATGGCAATCTGTTTCTGTGCCAAAAAGTGGGTGGACTGTGAGATGTCCTGATGGGGATAAAAAACTTTACAAGAACTCTAGCCTCTTTCCTTTGATTCTTTCTCGAACAGTTTCTAGAACATTTTTGCAGTAAGGTTAATTCCCAGTTGGGCCTTCTGGCACCCAGTCTGCCAAAATAACACCCTTAAGATCATACAAAAAAACTGAAATTGGATTTGCTTTGATGTGCTTTCTTCAGTCTTGGTGATGGTAATTTCCCTTGACTGGACTGGGGTTTTGTCTCATCACAAATAATAATGTTATCTAAAAAATATGAATTTGCTTGACTGTGCTTCAAAATAAATGTACAAATTGGCTTTCCTTTTTTTTTTTGCTTGGCAGTAAGAAGCCTTGGAACCATCTTTGCACAAACTTTTGTCGTGTTGAGTTCTTGATGGAAAACTTGCCTAACAGTCCCTTGTTAATGTCAATGTTTACCATTCCTGCTATCAATGGTCATCAAACAATTTTCATTTTTTCCACATGTATTTTTGTGTTTAATGTGCAATGCCTTCTGGGAAATGTATCAGCTTCTACATCCTCCAACCATCACTAAATCTTTTGTGCCATTCAAACACATGTATACATAATGTACAATCTGCTCTGAAAGCACTGGTTATTAAAAGAGTCAGTGGATGCTTTGTTTATCTAAACTAAAAAATGTAACTTTAAAATGTTGCTTTACTTTTAATGTAAGCATGTTCTATGATGCACAAAAAGAACACAACTTCCTTGAGCACTGAGTGACACACAACTACCTGTGATAGAGGGTTGAAATTGAAACGGTACTCTTTACCTAGATGGGCGCCCGTCGTGGTGATCGCGGGTACATTTATGTCTGGCCGCGACGCGACCGACGCGATGCCCGCGATTTCCCATTGAAACCCATGTTAAACATGGAAATCGTGTCGGTCGCGTCGCGGCCGGCCATAAATGTACCCGCGATGCCCGCAACGCGATGCTCCCGATTTGCCATAGGAATCAATGTTAAAAGGCCCGATGGACACGATTTTACTGTTAAATGGCTCAATGGACCCGATTTGGCCATAGGAATCAATGTTAAATGGGCCACAGAGCCCAAATAAGCACAATTAACCCTTAAATGTCCCCCCAAATTTTTAACGCCACCCCACGATCCACGCCAACCCGAAGCGTGGCGAGCGCAGCGAGCCCGCGAGGGGCGGCGGTACGCGTCCTTCGACCTTTTCATGCCCTACTATCCACTAGGGCGTGGAGTGAGAATAGAATAGTGTGGCGAGCGCAGCGAGCCACCGAGCCCGAAGCGTGGCGAGGGGACGCGGATACCTTCACAGTTATACGCGTCCCCTCGCGGGCTTCACAGGTGTCCGTGGCGACGCGGACACCTGTGAAGCCCGCGAGGGGACGCGTCTACCTGTGAAGGTATCCGCGTCCCCGCGCGGGGCTCGCTGCGCTCGCCACGCTTCGGGCTCGGTGGCTCGCTGCGCTCGCCACACTATTCTATTCTCACTCCATGCCCTAGTGGATAGTAGGGCATGAAAAGGTCGGAGGACGCGTACCGCCGCCCCTCGCGGGCTCGCTGCGCTCGCCACGCTTCGGGTTGGCGTGGATCATGGGGTGGCGTTAAAAATGTGGGGGGACATTTAAGGGTTAATTGTGCCTATTTGGGCTCTGTAGCCCATTTAACATTGATTCCTATGGCCAAATCGCGGGCATTGAGGCATTTTACATGAAAATCGCGCTCAATCAGCCTTTTTAACATTGTTCCCTATGGGAAAATCGCGGTCATCGCGGGTAGCAGATTTTTATGTACCCGCGATTTACCCGCGATGCCCGCGATTTTTACCCCCGACGCCCGCGATTGAAATCGCGGGCGCCCATCTAGGTAAAGAGTACCATTGAAACTTGCCAAACATTTTTGGGATAGCCCAAGTTTGATGTTCCTCCACTCCCTTTTAACTCATGCTTGATGATTTAGTTGTAATTTAATAGCCAAACCTTGTGTTTATGGGATTTCCAAAGGGCGTCACTACACAGATTTAAGCATGAACTCTGGAAGTGTTAAAGACCAAATTTTTTTAAGAATGTTTTCTTTAGTACATCTTTCATAAGTATTAAAGCAATAAAAAATCATACCTCATTTAGAAGATACTCTGTGAAGAATTAAACTCCCGCAGCCCCCAGTTCTCTTCCAGATGCCAGACTTATTTACATCACACACATCTAGGATGACTAGTGGGCAGGTGGTTACTATAGAGACTCAGTGTAAACCACCACCTATGTGCAAAAGGCTGACTGTATAATACAAATCTATTAGATATAATTACTATAGGTACTCCTATTGCTGAGTTGCCACTGTTAGTAGACTGTATAGAAACTTGTGCTGTCATATGCAGATAGCTGTTGCTGGCAGTGTAAAAGATCTGTAAGTCAGCACATGTGATCCACTTGCTTGCAGACAATGCTGCTGACAAATTGAGGATGTTCACTGTATGTTTAACTTGCCGACAGCCTGATATTTTACTGACGAAGTAAGTGTGCATATGTCCAACTCATTGGTAGCATCGAGGGTTTGCTGACGAGGTCAGTGTGCATGTGTCCAAATGCTGAAAGCATCGATGTTTTACTGTTCAGTCTCTCACTAAGCCGCTTGGCAAATTCAAAACTTACAGCATAACCCTCCTTTACTCTTCAATAATCGATCTTGATATGATGTCTGAAGAACGGTATTTATTATTCAGTAAAGGGATCACGAATATATGCGATGATTAGATGGTGTAATACGCATAACGTTGCATAGACATGAAATGAATTGGAGTTGCATATAGTTGAAATGAATTGCATTTAGTTGACGTGAATTGCATATACAAGTGAATTGTGGTAAAACTGTAAATAAAACATAAACATGCAATTACAATTTGCACATCGGAAAATGCAAGGTAAACATGCAGTACACATAACATTGTGCATACAACCTGACATTATGTGTAAAAGGTATATGCTAGAGTGTAACTAGTATTGCTAGCATACATAACTGCCGAAATGAGTTTAGGGTTACATAGTTCATACCCTCCAACTGTACCGAATTTTCCGGTACAGTACCGTTTTTTAACGGTCTGTACCGGCAAATTAAATCTGTACTGAATGTACCGATTTTAAAGAATTGACAGCCGGGCAGAGAGCTGTCTCTGCGCTGCCCGGCTGGATCTAATTTTTACCGTATACTTTGTAGTCAAACAAGCGTCAGAAGCCTGGTCTGACGCTGTTGTATCAATTCTCCCTAGTCTGGATGGCCGCGAGCCAATAGGAGCTCGTGGTGCGGCAGCCGCTCATGATTGGCTGCCGGACCGCGAGCTCCTATTGGCTTGCGTCCGTCCAGCGGGAGAAGTGAAAATAGCGATGGACCAGGCTGCTGCCACTGCTCCGTCGCACCGGTCCAGCAGCCATCTTACGACACCCACCTTAGCAGCAGCTGTTAGGTACAGGGACTGGCGGGGTTTTGTTTTGTGTTATGCACGCTCA
Organism: Crinia signifera; assembly: GCF_055691185.1. Taxonomy (NCBI): domain Eukaryota; kingdom Metazoa; phylum Chordata; class Amphibia; order Anura; family Myobatrachidae; genus Crinia; species Crinia signifera. The sequence continues at coordinate 345,972,647 of NC_139217.1, forward strand.
GCGGGGGACAGGGTGATTCTTATGCGTGTACTCATACCCATCAGTCCCGCCACCTCCATCCCCCCATAGATGGCCATCTCCCCCTTACAAATTCTGAAAGGCGCAGTGGCCACGCCCCCATTTACCTGTGGCCACGCCCCTTTCTTGTTTTGTACCAATTTCAGCCCCTGAAATGTTGGAGGGTATGCATAGTTTTGAGTGATAAACTCACCATCGAATGCTGTATCAGGCTGGACCATGTGAGCTGTGTCTGCCTGAAGCCATGTGAAAACTTTATACGGCCACTATAATCATATTTGTCCCAGAATGCATTGCTAGCTAGCTACAGAAAGCTAAGGGGAACAAACTACCTGGTATCTGTGCTGATCACAGGAAGGAGTGGATTATGCAAAACACAGAAACAATTGAACACAACAGAAACTTATGCTGTAAGGCATGACATAATGGGGGAAATTTGTAAAAAATAGGTGTATTTGTATCCAGAACTACACTTATTTTTGACATTTACTATCCCGAAAATATGGCAATTCGTATTCGTATTGATAACACATCAATACGACTACGAATTGCCGTATTTTCGGTATAGTAAATGTCAAAAATAAGTGTATTTCTGGATACAAATACACCTATTTTTTACAAATTTCCTTTAGTAAATTTCCCCCAATGCAACAACAAAACGAGAAAGCACAAGTTACTACAATTAAAATAACTTTTATTTATAAACGCAGATGAAGGCAAAACATAGATTTTTGCTCTATACCTATTGCCTCCAGTTTTGCAAATTTCCTTCATATTATGGAGGTTATTAAGGCCTACAAGGGCACTTAATAATATGCACTACAATTTTATAGATGTTATTCAAAATATGCTGAATCTGCATCTTCTTTCCAGAGTGAGGATCAGAAACTGTTGGACCAGACTCTAATAATGATAGGTTGTACAACACAAACATTTGTATGATCCTGGTTCCATTGTTAAAAAATGGGTTGTGCTTTTTATCTCTTGAATGTCAGTTCTTTGTGTACTAACCAGTCTTTAATTTTTTTCCACTCTAATGCCAATTTAATATGCTTTCAATCTTTTGAGATAAGAGAGCATTGCATAGGTTTTTCTTAACTCTTGCAGACAATTGCAAACAAATTGTTAATTAGCGTGTAAATCTTTGCACTACTTTAACTTTAGATTGTTGGCATTGATCACGAGTTACAGATGTGTCCAAATATGTTGTTGCCACAATGCATACGCATTGCGGCATAAAATTGATAATTTCCCAGGGCATATGCATTGACTTGAATGGGATTTGATTAATTCTAATAGGAGATAACTAGCAATGCATGAGGAGTGGTATACTGCAACTCATACACATCATAGTCACACTTGTACACTACAAAATGATGCTATATGCAGCAACAATATAGCAGAACACATCTGTAGCAGCAGAGCTTTGTCTTGAGCAATCTCCAATTCCTGCTAATAATAATTACTCCTTTCTAAAATAATTCAACATATTCTCCATTTCAATTTATACATCCATTATACTGCTCAAAATTCCCTTACCATCAAAAATTGGGTACAGAAGACCTATTGTCATGGCCACAGGCCAGCGGCTATCAGTATTGGGGGACTGATATTGACTCAAAAGTGAATTTTATAACCTCATCAATACAATTAATACTGGCCATCCCTATTTCAAAATCACTTTGCGTACATGTTCAGATTAATAGAATATTTATTGTATGGTGTATGGGATCCTGTAGACTCAAGGGCACATGTGCAATACACACATTGCACATATTATAGATATGCCAGTGCTACCTGCAGAGATGCATGTCCAACAATATACTAACCTTATACAGGCCCTTATTCAGATTGATTGATTGACACAACTTCGCTCAGAGAGTGTATTTTGGGCAACAGTGCATACACAGCGTTCACTGCATGCATGTGCAAGGACTGGCCCCCGCTTTCACACAGGATGCAGCGAACAAAAATTCCACTCTAAGCACGGTCACCAAGTGAAGCCCAGCTAGCTTTGCTGGTCTGCATTCGCTCAATCAACATGCACCATCGGTAAATCACTTACACCTGTACACAATACTACCCATGCAGTGTTCAATTTGCTGTAATTAAACAATTAAGCAACAGCAAGCCACAGGGCCGCCGACAGGGGGGGTGCCGTGGCCTATCCGGACAAAAAGTAATCTGGCGAAGATGTGGATGTGATGTCTCTCCTCCATGCATTAGTTAGTGCAAGAGAAATGGACTTTGAAGGGAGACCAACCAACCGGAGTGACCACACCATCTGCCATGGAAGAAAAAAAAAGAGTGAGCTATGACATGGCATCCCAACATTTGTAGTCTGCAGGACCAGGTAAACTGAGGAAGGCGCTGAGTTGTAACACAGGCGGTGAAATGCGTTTTTGGGGAGAGCCTCCGTTACCTGGTCCCGCAGACTACTGAGTATTCTACTAACTGTTTTCACAGACGTCCATCTAAAGTCCGCCCACAGCAATCCATCTTGCTTATTGGAAATATCCGGAGAACTTCTGGTAATTAGTGGAGAGACGGACCCATTTAATATCTACAGCCTAATTGGATTACAAATATGCCGGACTGGTAACTGTTACATTTGTCATTGCCTCTAAGAGGAACTTTTCTTAATTTCAAAGCCTCATATAATCAATTATTCTACTACCATCATCCAGTATAATGCTATTTTAGATTATATGTTTTGTGTTGTTTGTCTTGTCTGATTGTCCATTCATCGTGCACTTTGAAAATTGTATTCTAATATGAATTATATGTTTTTTAATAAATGTGATTGATTTATATTGAAATTGTGTGAATAATAATTTCCTGAGCAGGATAGCCCTTCTTAAAGTGATAGCAACAACTTGTTGTTGCTGTCACAACTTCTAGATCATGAAGGTGTTTCAAGGAGGGACATCCGAAATATCCTCATGCTTGGATCTGGAAAGTTCCTCTAAGTAATCCTCGGCATCAGATGGAGTTGTAAAATCTTTAAAGGAGGTCCCGTCCTATATTCACAATTTTGCTGGATAGAGTAGGCCAAATTTCCTGCCCTTGGAGGCCAGGCTGGAGCAGATCATAGAAAAAGCCTTTCTAGCTTTTGACAGCTCTGCAGAGAAGTATTGAAAGATAAAGAGTTTATGGCCTTCCCACGTTAGGTTTTTAATTTTTCGCAAAGCAGATCAAATCTCAGCTTTGTGGAGATAACTGAGGCACCTGAACAGGGTAACATGGGGACGTGGTCTGTCAGGTGTCAGAGGTGGGCCTACCCTGTGGACCCTCTCTATGACCATGTCCTGGCAAAGGGATTCAATTCCTAAAAGCGAGGGGAGTATGTTGCAGACAAAATATGCCAGAGCAGGGCCCTTGACAGATTCAGGAAGCCCAACCAATCTTATATTACTTCTTCTTGACCTGTTTGCCAATTCTTCAACCCTGTTCTATAGTTGATAATTCTCTTTTGAGAGTTTCAGTATGTCATGCTGAGCATTTGCAATGTCATGAGCTGCAGCTCCTATCTGGTTTTCTGTAGTGACCACTCTCTGTGTTAGCTGTTTTAGCTGGGAGGTGATGCCATCTATTGCTCCACCGAGGAGGGGGGTCATTGTGGCATTAATGGCCTCTACTACCTCATTGTATGTAACAGGGGTGTCCAGTCCCTGTCTTGTATAGCCCCCAGGTGTTGTCCATTCTGCAGCTGACTTTTTATGTGCAGGGAGGGGGGAATTCATCTGTCTCATCGGGTGCCATGTTTTCTGCGGCCCGTCTCCTCTCCGGCTGCGGCTGCTGCAGCATCTGGATGGCTGAAGGGACCAGGTAATGGTCCATCTCCGGGCTCTCTGAGTCGGTGGGGGAGGATGCTGTAGTGACCAGGGACCGGAGAGGTTCTAGGAGCTGTGTAAGTGCGGCGGCGTGTGTGGCAGGAGTGGAGCTCAGAGACGGAGCTCCACATCCATCAAGCCGGAAGCGGTAGTCCCAATCTTTTTCTTTTTATCATAATGACATTATTATTTTTATTATTTTATATTATATTGATAACTATCTATTTCGCTATTCATTATATTTATACAAAACTGATATCCAGTTTGGAGAGTGTATATAACACCCATTTTTTCCTAGCTGTGGATACTTTTTTGTTTCAAGGCTCCTTCAGATTACTTAAGACTAACTTCTGAAGATTTTAGTTTTGTGTATTCTATAGGCATTTGAATCTGTCAAATGTTTTAAGTTAATGGAGCTGACAATTATTTTTTTTGTCATGCAGAACAATGACAAATGCAGATGCACAATTTAAGCACTAAGAACACTGACAATGAAAATAATTATAGTAAACTCTGCAATTCAACATGGAGTGCAAATAAGGTTCTTAGCACATGTTGGTCCAAAAATGCATGTCTGCCTATCATGTTTAGGTGAGCATTATCAGGTGGGTCCCTAACATTCATAATACTAATATTTATAGAAATTAATCTAGGGGTTAACTGTTAGTAATGACCATTCTAATATATAGACAGCACTTTAAAAGATCTATTCTACTTTAAATTACCTACAGATGGAGCCTTCTTCAACTCCTTCTCTAGAGAGCCAAGGCATGTTATTATCTATTGTTCTCAGCTGCAATACAATACATAGAACAATACAGTAGGGGATTAGCAGAGGATTAAGTCAGACAGCTCCGGCTCACTTTGGGGGTTATTTTGGTTCACTCTTTCTGACAAATTCCTTCTTAGATAGACAAAACCATATGCACTGCAGGGGAAATGTGCAGAGAGAATTAGATATGGGTGAGTTATTTTGTTTCTGTGCAGGAAAAATATGGACTGCTTTATTATTACACTGCACTATAGATCTCAGTTTGAAGTAAAACCCCACCCAAATCTTACTCTCTCTGCACAAGTAACATCTGCCCCACCTGCCGTGCACATGGCTTTGTCCATCTAAGAAGGAATTTGTCAGAAAAAGTGAACCAAAAAAAAAAAAAACCTTAATCCTATTAATGGGATAGATGAGGATGGCTTTATCTGTAAGTACAGAATAATTGGGAATGGGAAATGGGTGAAGAAGGGGTAGGGGAAGAGGTTTTCAGCTCTATAGTAATAAGTGGTGGGCAAACGAATTGCTCTAAAACCTTAAAACATTAAGAAGAAGCAAGATACAGGGGCCACTTTACAGTAAAAGGTCTAAAAAAAATCAGTGAGGAGCAGTGTTGTTTTAGATAAGCCAGTTACATCAAGTCATGAGGAGCCCATGGGAGATTTTAAGGGTTTGTAAGCAGATATCTTCTCCAAGACTGCAACATCCCATATTTCATTCATAATCTGCAGAAAAGGAGGATCAGCACACTTCTCTTGCCAAGCGATCAGACAATAAGCCACATTGATCCCATGCAGAGCAAAAAAAAAGCATTAACTGTATGTGGTCATGCAGTATTGGGTCTATCCAAGGGAGCTAGTTCTACAATGGAAAACATTGAAGGAACATACAGTAGCATAAGTTATCTTCCAATGAGACCCACCAAGGTACCATTGATGCAAACCAAGCCACAACCTGATTTTAATGGGTTGCATAATTACACATGTTAACATCAGGGAACATATTGTCACTGGAAATAGTAGGGTGAGTAATCTAATACAAAGTGTTAGCCACACTTAGGGGTGGCGGCGATGTCTCACCCACTGACAGACTGACAGGGAGTCCTTTCGCTAATGGTAGTCTGTGATCGCATCCCTGGTGCTGGTCACTCAGCAACCAGGGATGCCAGAGTTCAATTGAGCCTGATGACAACTTCCGCATAGTGGTTTTTGGGGCAGCGGAAGCTGACCAGGCACGCCTCACCACAGCTGATGCATCTTATTCCTGGGGAAGGGCTAATCTTGTTCAGGTGATTGGATACCTGAGCACTTTTAAGGGATTCAGGTCAGCACAGCACCGCCAGTTATACTGTAGTTCCTGTTTACAGCAGGCATTGCATTTAAAAGATACCCAATTGTAATTTTATTACATTTTCCTGCACAAAAAATGTAAAAAAGATCCACTCTCTAGATTGCTAAATATATATATTTGGCTTAATCAATAATTCCATACTCAAAACCTTTTAATAAATTGTAAACACATAAATCGGGTACATAGCAATAATTATAAGAGTTTCCCACACACTGTAAGGCAAGTACAATATAAAAATGTGTTTTTTAAAGCTACATAGATCTGATTACTTTTCATTAACAAATACGTGTATTTATTAATGTATAGGTCCTTAAATCATCTCATTTAAAAAATGTAAATCCAAATTGGACTGTTTGACTGTTCTCCAGATGATACAAATGGTTTTAATCAGTTTTAAACCTTTTCTCTGTGGCCAATATTGCAGTTGACATTTCCAATTTTCTGAGTTTGGGCTCTTTAAACTTTTCGTCAGTAAGAACATTGAATTCTCTTCGCAGTTAATGGGTTAAGATAAGGTCTATTTAAACTTTAAAGCCGCAAACAGCATTCTTATTAAGTTTACCCGAGTAAGAAGTTTCTTGGCTCTATGTTCAGAAAATAATCTTGTTATAGACACTTGATGCCTTCTTCATGCGACAAAGGCATCTTTGATTCTTCAGAAGCTCAAGAAATAGCAATATTACCTTCAACTACAGTATATATTTACAATGGTTTGGATAGAGGTCTAAGCGACTACAAATACCTGTATAGGAAACGTTTTACTTTTAAAACATATACAAGTTTTATTTAATACATATAAAAATGCACAATAGCATTATGTAAGAACATACAGTACAAGAAATCTCATAGAAAAAACAGTATATAAAAAATGCGAAGCTAAGTAAAAAATGCATACATGAAATATCGCTAAAAAATCGGAGATATATAAAAAGTTATAGGTAAAAATTGTAATAGCAGAACTTATCTATTTATGGAGGAGTCAGCAGGCAGTACCCAATGCGTTTCGTCATCTAAGACTTCATCAAGACTTGATGAAGTCTTAGATGACGAAACGCGTTGGATACTGCCTGTTGTTGTCATTTGATGAACTTTTGGTCTGGCCCCCAACGGTTGGTGGTTGGGTTCAGAATGCATATTATATCTATATTGGGAGCTCCTGGTATTGGGTGATTTTGAATGCATGTGAATATTTTCACGTGCATTTCTACTCCTGTATTTTGGAGAATCATAGACATTAAGATCCCTTATCCTCTCGGACTGCTTTCTGTTATCGTTAAATCTAGGTCTATTGTTGTAACTATTTGTCCTACTCTGATTGGGTAGTCTATGTTTGAGGCGATAGTTCCTCACATTATTCGACTGGTAGTCATCTAAGTCCCTATGAAAATTTTTGCATTTAGTATCGATAACTTCTTGTTCGAACTTAATTAGTCTCTCTATAATGAGTGCATCTTTCTCTTTGAACTCCTTTGTATGTTTAAAAGGATCCAGCTTAGTTTAAGTACTCTCTATCTCTAATTCCAATTTTTTGGTCTTTTTGACCCTGTGTTCAATCACCAAGTTCATCAATAAAAAGGAACAGTTGTCAAGAATCGTGTCCCATTCATTCTGATACTCAGAGCCCTCCTGGAAGATGGAGGGTTTATGGAGATGTAGTCCACGTGGTAACATTTTCTTTTCTACATATTTTTGAAGGTTGGTACTATCCAACCACTGTTTGGTCTCGTCTCTCAACAAATCCTCCAATCTCTCAAAGAGGGCCATTACTTCACCTTCATTATTATCAGTTGTAACATCATGGGGCTGATCCCATTTGGAAATGTACGTCTGTCTCCTGCTAAGTCTATCATTAAAATTAGAAAAACCGCTCATGTTAGCAGCCTGATGGACTGTGCAAAAAAACAAAAGGAGAAAGTTTCCAAGGAGAAATTCCAAGGAAATTTCAGGCGCTTGGCAGGAGCTGTGTTTCTATAAATCAGCTGCTGCTCAACAGGGGGGATAGTCAGTCCCCACCAAAAAGACCACAACAAACACCAATCACGCACTAGGCATGAGAGCAGCGCTGAGAGAAAAAATGAATACAAATGTTTGGTACAATGTATAAACTTTTACTGTATAAAATCTGAAATAAAATCAATCACATGCAAATGAACAATTAGTTATTGACAATGCTCAGTGGGTTCTTCACATCACAGGAGTAGAGTCTCAATGTGGGTAGGACCCAATGTGGGTATGGAAATGGGAAAACGGAAGGAAGGGGGAGAGAGGAGTTGACTCTGCTGGCTCCACATTAGTTCTGATAAGTATTTAGCAAAATAAAATTCTAAAACGTTACCTGTTCATCTGCAATGGGTCTGCTCTATCAACATCTATCAACACTTAAACATCAGGTGTCAGCCACAATCAAATCCTCACTCTTTCATTTGAGAAACATAGCCAGAATCAAGCACTTAATTCCCTCAGAAGACCTGCCTAAAGTCATACATGCATTTATATCATCACGCCTAGACTACTGCAATGCTCTCTACCTGGGTCTCCCATCAAAAGAATTGCACCGCTTGCAGCTGGTATAAAATGCAGCCGCCAGAAGATTAACTAACCAGCCCCATGCCTGCCACATAACTCCCATTCTCTACATGGAAGCTATGTGGCAGGCATGGGGCTGGTTAGTTAGTTTTCAAGCCAAGCTTGAAAACGATTCACCATTTTACAGGTACCCAGCAGGCAAAGAGCTGGTTAGTTAGTTTTCAAGCCAAGTTTGAAAATGATTCCCCATTTTACAGGTACCCTTCACTGGCTACCTGTAAAATGGCGAATTGTTTTCAAGCTTGGCTTACTCACTTTCAAGGCCCTACATGACCAGGGCCCAAGGTACCTGCAGCAGCTTCTGATTCCTTACTGTCCTACTTGATTACTTCGATCCGTTGAAGAAGAACTATTAACAGTAACCAGAATTCCCCTGAATTCATCTGGGGGTCGAGCTTTCAACTTTGTTGCTCCAACTGTATGGAATTCTCTTCCTCGCACAGTGCGAGAAGCCCCCAATCCTTTAAAAATAGACTAAAGACTGACCTATTTACTCAAGCATTTTACTGATATCTACTTTTAAGCTTGTTGTGTATTTTGAGCTGTAAAGACAATGGTAAAGCACTTTGAGTCCTATTGGGAGAATATTATTTGTACCTACAAATCAATTCAATGAGCTGCAATGACGGGTTGACTACCACAAGTTCTCGTGCAAAATGATATTACTTGAATACTCAATCAAAATATGCCAGTAGATCATATACCCAATGAGCATCAAAAATTCCTCAGTACACATGGGAAATTGACATTCGATCCTCAGTCGCATAACACATCCATTAAAACATTCCCCAGACTACTTGACTCAGTTACCAAATATTCAGGGGGCACCAAAATCAAACATCATCATTTTAACAGGGAATAAAGAAGAAGCTTAAAAATTCGAATGTAGTGATTAAGTTCAATGAATAGGTTGAAAATATTAGCTTCAGTAGAAGGCGAAAATTTCAAACCTTTCCCTAGTAAAATCACCTCTGTTTTGTTCAGTGTTCTTGAGGATATATTAAATATGTTAGGGGGGGGGTGATCTTGCAGATTTTAGTTCCTTATATAGGGTCTTCTTTCCTCCCCTAGTTCCTCTACGCTTGATCGTCTCCTTCTTTTGGGGGTCCCCTCCCCTTGGTGTCTCCCCGTCTCCCTGTTCGGGCGGGATCCTAAAAAATGGGAATGATCCATGTTGGATTCTCTATTACTTTTTGTTGTTGTCATTTGATGAACTTTTGGTCTGGCCCCCCACCGGTTGGTGGTTGGGTTCAGAATGCATATTATATCTATATTGGGAGCTCCTGGTATTGGGTGATTTTGAATGCATGTGAATATTTTCACGTGCATTTCTACTCCTGTATTTTGGAGAATCATAGACATTAAGATCCCTTATCCTCTCGGACTGCTTTCTGTTATCGTTAAATCTAGGTCTATTGATGTAACTATTTGTCCTACTCTGATTGGGTAGTCTATGTTTGAGGCGATAGTTCCTCACATTATTCGACTGGTAGTCATCTAAGTCCCTATGAAAATTTTTGCATTTAGTATCGATAACTTCTTGTTCGAACTTAATTAGTCTCTCTATAATGAGTGCATCTTTCTCTTTGAACTCCTTTGTATGTTTAAAAGGATCCAGCTTAGTTTAAGTACTCTCTATCTCTAATTCCAATTTTTTGGTCTTTTTGACCCTGTGTTCAATCACCAAGTTCATCAATAAAAAGGAACAGTTGTCAAGAATCGTGTCCCATTCATTCTGATACTCAGAGCCCTCCTGGAAGATGGAGGGTTTATGGAGATGTAGTCCACGTGGTAACATTTTCTTTTCTACATATTTTTGAAGGTTGGTACTATCCAACCACTGTTTGGTCTCGTCTCTCAACAAATCCTCCAATCTCTCAAAGAGGGCCATTACTTCACCTTCATTATTATCAGTTGTAACATCATGGGGCTGATCCCATTTGGAAATGTACGTCTGTCTCCTGCTAAGTCTATCATTAAAATTAGAAAAACCGCTCATGTTAGCAGCCTGATGGACTGTGCAAAAAAACAAAAGGAGAAAGTTTCCAAGGAGAAATTCCAAGGAAATTTCAGGCGCTTGGCAGGAGCTGTGTTTCTATAAATCAGCTGCTGCTCAACAGGGGGGATAGTCAGTCCCCACCAAAAAGACCACAACAAATACCAATCACGCACTAGGCATGAGAGCAGCGCTGAGAGAAAAAATGAATACAAATGTTTGGTACAATGTATAAACTTTTACTGTATAAAATCTGAAATAAAATCAATCACATGCAAATGAACAATTAGTTATTGACAATGCTCAGTGGGTTCTTCACATCACAGGAGTAGAGTCTCAATGTGGGTAGGACCCAATGTGGGTATGGAAATGGGAAAACGGAAGGAAGGGGGAGAGAGGAGTTGACTCTGCTGGCTCCACATTAGTTCTGATAAGTATTTAGCAAAATAAAATTCTAAAACGTTACCTGTTCATCTGCAATGGGTCTGCTCTATCAACATCTATCAACACTTAAACATCAGGTGTCAGCCACAATCAAATCCTCACTCTTTCATTTGAGAAACATAGCCAGAATCAAGCACTTAATTCCCTCAGAAGACCTGCCTAAAGTCATACATGCATTTATATCATCACGCCTAGACTACTGCAATGCTCTCTACCTGGGTCTCCCATCAAAAGAATTGCACCGCTTGCAGCTGGTATAAAATGCAGCCGCCAGAAGATTAACTAACCAGCCCCATGCCTGCCACATAACTCCCATTCTCTACATGGAAGCTATGTGGCAGGCATGGGGCTGGTTAGTTAGTTTTCAAGCCAGGTTTGAAAATGATTCCCCATTTTACAGGTACCCTTCACTGGCTACCTGTAAAATGGCGAATTGTTTTCAAGCTTGGCTTACTCACTTTCAAGGCCCTACATGACCAGGGCCCAAGATACCTGCAGCAGCTTCTGATTCCTTACTGTCTTACTTGATTACTTCGATCCGTTGAAGAAGAACTATTAACAGTAACCAGAATTCCCCTGAATTCATCTGGGGGTTGAGCTTTCAACTTTGTTGCTCCAACTGTATGGAATTCTCTTCCTCGCACAGTGCGAGAAGCCCCCAATCCTTTAAAAATAGACTGAAGACTGACCTATTTACTCAAGCATTTTACTGATATCTACTGTTAAGCTTGTTGTGTATTTTGAGCTGTAAAGACAATGGTAAAGCACTTTGAGTCCTATTGGGAGAATATTATTTGTACCTACAAATCAATTCAATGAGCTGCAATGACGGGTTGACTACCACAAGTTCTCGTGCAAAATGATATTACTTGAATACTCAATCAAAATATGCCAGTAGATCATATACCCAATGAGCATCAAAAATTCCTCAGTACACATGGGAAATTGACATTCGATCCTCAGTCGCATAACACATCCATTAAAACATTCCCCAGACTACTTGACTCAGTTACCAAATATTCAGGGGGCACCAAAATCAGACATCATCATTTTAACAGGGAATAAAGAAGACGCTTAAAAAATCTCATATAAAGACATTGTAGTCTGTCCAGCAGACAAAGGGGGCAGCATTGTTATTATGGACATTGACAACTATCGATTGGAAGTGACAGCCGGTTTCAGCCTTCCTGGACAGTATTCTGCAACCTTTAATATTGAGACAAGTTAATAATATTAAAGAAATCACTAGTTTTTTTAGAAAGTTTTACAACAACAAACATCATTTCAAGATACAGATATCTTATGCACCATGGAAATACAGTATGCAATTTATATAGTATACGAGCATGCCTCACAAAGATGGGCTGGATGCTATGAGGGCATTCCTGACCAAGGAAAGTTTGAAAAGTTATAACATCAATATTTTGATGAAATTTCTTGAACTCACATTTTAAAAAGATATTATTTTATGTATGGAGCCTTCTTCCTACAGACCAGTGAGTTTGTAATGGGGAGCAATGTCTCCCCATCGTTCACGAAGTCTTTATGCTACAGGAGGAACAGAAATTGTTCTTTTCATATCATGAATCAACAGAGTGTATCCAAAACTTACTGTCGCTATATAGATGACGTGTTTCTGATTTAACAGAGGAGCAAATCTTTTTTACAGAGGCTATTAGCACACATATGATGCCAACAATGGTCAATTACAAACCATTGTGTACTACAAACAGACAGACAGGAATACTCTGCTGAAGGACTCCAACCACCATCCAACCATTCTCAAATCAGGGCTACCAAAATAGCAATTAATTAGAAGTGCCAGGATTACCAGTGATCTGGCCAATGTAGAGGAGGTGGTTGACAGATTCATTCAGCGTGGATACAATCCAAGCATATTAAATAAATTGAAGGAGGAAGTACTAAAACTCTCCAGACAAAATATGATAACTCCTAAATAACACTTAGAAGGTGATACCTTGGGTAAGCCAATATTCAACATCAAGCCCGGTTATTCCAAGAGCGACCAGAGCATTGTGGCCAATAGTCACGTCAGATCTGAGCCTACCAGATTTTAAAAACAAAAGGCAGATGACATGTTACATCCGAGGCAGAAGCGGTAAGGACCAGGTGGTCCATGCAGACATCACAGGCTTTGAGAAGGAGGTTCCCCCTAGTGAGTCCAACAAAATGTTCCTAAAAACTACTGGGCTGTTACAACCATCACAAACCATGATCACTGGCCTATCTTTTAAAAACCCTAATTCAGCTAAGCTTTACAGGATTAATTATGTTCTGTCCTACACCTCAGTGTTTGTAGTCTATTTACTACCGTGCCCATGTGGCCTAGGATACATGGGCAAAACCATACGCCCCTAATGAGCAGCTACAACAAGTTATAGTATAAGCATAATATTGCTAGAGTACAGTGTAGTAATATACTGTATGAATCTTTTATAGTTCTTTAATATTTTTGTTTCTTTCACATTTCAACACCTGTTATAAGCACCAGTGGTGTTTTGTTTATTCTGGTTGCCTTACCAACCACTAGAGCCGCAGTAAGTCAGCACGATTGGAGACTGATCTGGAAGTACAGTAGTTACACCGGACTTCTGCTCACGGCTCCCACAGATGCTATGCTGGTGATACTGTATATAACTTTTCTCTGTTTAAATTGCTAATGTTTTAGCCTCTACCACATCTGATAGGAGACTATTTCATGTGTCCACTACTCTTTCTGTGAAGTAAGTTTTCTCAAAATTGCCCTGAACCTACATCCCTCCAGTTTCAATGTGTGTCCTTGGGTTCTAATACCTCTCTTCCTTTAAGAATGTTTCACTTTCTGGACTTTGCAAAAACCCTTGATATGTTTGAAAGTTTCTATCATGCCCCCTTTTCCCTCCTCTACTCCAAACTACACATACAGTAATCTTCAAACAATATATATTAGAGTATATAGTAGAGTCCTACTAATATTTTTATATGTACCACTATGAATGCAAACATACCTCCCAACTTCTAGGGAGAAAGAGGAGGGACACTGAGAAGCACGATGACATTTTATTGGGGCATGGCCTTATGGAAGGGGGCATGGCCTATACTCGCGGCTCTCCCGTGAGGCCACGCCCCCCATTTTGGCATTATGGGGGCATGATCCAGAAGCTCTGTGAGCCTCCAGCCATGCCCCCATCCCTGTAGGAATAGATGCTGTTTGCATGCAGCCAACAGGGGGACCCCCAACAGCCCCCCACATTGGGACAATGCTGGCCGCGGGAGGGATGTGGGAATGTCCCAGAAAACTTTATTGTTGTGCACTGGTGGAAACTTCCTTAGATGTATTCCCCTTACCTTTCAAAGCAAAATTACACACAAAAAATCAGTAGCTAGATCAGACTGTGCCTCCTATAACATAAATGTGTCCACAAATGTCAGCAAAGCAAGAAATCAGAAGGAGCAATAGATATACTTATAGTAGTGTTGAAAAAAACAATTCCAATTATGTCTTTCTAGAGTTTCTCACATGAAGTACTAATATGGAATGTACATAAACTATTCATAGGAAGAGAGAAAAAAACATATATGGTGTAATACATATTAATACAGCAAAGATAAAAAATACACATAAAATAGATCCCTATCCAGGGTGAAATACATACGGTAATTTATAGTAAAATATCCTAAAGTGGCAGGTGGTAAGAAATCAGCTAGTATCAAATGCATTTCTTTAAATGAATGTTAGAAAAAGTCACCAGTTAGGACCCAGGGCTTGCATTCTGGGTCTCTCCTTAGTTGGTATCGATTCCACTGTATCCACCACTGGTGCCATGTTTCGACCCTATCCTGTCTCTCTTAAGGCAAGATAATGCATCTCTACATTCACAGTATCAAGAACTGAGTATACATATATCAGAATATACTGTACATATATTTGTATAGCCTTGTGAAAATACCATTCCGGTCTTGAAATGTTGCTTTCCATGGGAGTAGACTGAAAGGTCTACAGTGCCATAAGTTGACACAAGCAAAAGGTCGACATGGAAAAGGTCAACACATTAAAAGGTCGAGATGAGTTTTTTTATGTTTTTGGTGTCAATGTTGACACTTGTCAACCGCTTCCCAATTTCAATATTTATGGATTAAATTTGAACAATGGTTGAAATTGTGGAGTGTTGCATAATCCTTACTATATTTGAGTGCACCATTTGAGTGTGAATCATCATAGCATGTGCTTTGTGTTGGAATTAGTTTTGTCATGCCCAATGGACCCATTAGACCACACCGCTTTATGCACACCATATGTTCTTATTTGAAAAATGGTGGAGGGGAATCAATACTCTTGATGGCCTAGAGCAGGCATGTCCAAACTTTGGCCCTCCAGCTGCTGTGAAACTACATGCTTTGCCACAGTTGTGCTATTAGGGAATGCTAAAACTATGGCAAGGCATGCTGGGATGTGTAGTTTCATAACAGCTGGAGGGCCACAGTTTCGACATGCCTGGACTAGAGCTTAAAAAACTACAACAAGAATACAGCATTTGGTACATCTTTCAGAAAAATCATTAAACAAAAAAGGAGAACCCATGCCAAACACCCTCTATAAATCTAAAGACCCACACAATCTCCTCTTACTCCACAGCTAATAGTCTGTACAATCCATGTTTCCATATTTGCAACCAAAGTGATGACATACAGTACAAAATTACACACCACAGCCTTTAGATTTATAGGTCCACTTAATTCAGTGCTCTGCTATTTTATTGCAGTAATCCGTGGAACAATTCAGGAAACTGTAATTGGTAATTTAAATAAGTCCTCCATATACTGTTGTTGTCTATAATAAGTCCTCCATATACTGTTGTTGTCTATAATAAGTCCTCCATATACTGTTGTTGTCTATAATAAGTCCTCCATATACTGTTGTTGTCTATAATATGTCCTCCATATACTGTTGTTGTCTATAATAAGTCCTCCATATACTGTTATTGTCTATAATAAGTCCTCCATATACTGTTGTTGTCTATAATAAGTCCTCCATATACTGTTGTTGTCTATAATAAGTCCTCCATATACTGTTGTTGTCTATAATAAGTCCTCCATATACTGTTGTTGTCTATAATAAGTCCTCCATATACTGTTGTTGTCTATAATAAGTCCTCCATATACTGTTGTTGTCTATAATAAGTCCTCCATATACTGTTGTTGTCTATAATAAGTCCTCCATATACTGTTGTTGTCTATAATAAGTCCTCCATATACTGTTGTTGCCTATAATAAGTCCTCCATATACTGTTGTTGTCTATAATAAGTCCTCCATATACTGTTGTTGTCTATAATAAGTCCTCCATATACTGTTGTTGCCTATAATAACAGATGCACATTGGCTCCATTAGTGCAGACAGTATATACAGATCATTTTTAGCATTTTTACTAAGTGAAAATATAATGCTAAAATATTAATTATACTTGCATTGTGATATTTGAAAATACTACAGAAATATATACCCAGTTAGGGGACAGACCTTGCTAGAAAGCACATGTTATGTCACCTGCTGCTCCCCTGTGCCCCTTAGTCCTGCCTGTCTGCCCTGGACCTCGCATCCCCCCCTGTGCTGATGCCTAGCTCCCTGGCTCTAGTCGGGATCTGGATGGCTCACACACAATGTCTGTCTATTTACACCATCAACTGGTCAACACTGAAAGTTCGACAGTCAATAGGCTGACATTGACAAAAGGTTGACATGGAAAAGGTTTTTTAATTTTTCTTGACTATTTCATGCTTTGCCATCCACATCAACACATAGATCTTACATACATTGGGGCTTATTTACATTACTGTAACTCGCCTCTCTGATGTAGCAGTATACATGAACTTTAATTATAGCATTGCACTAAAAGCTTGCGAAATTCATTTTAAAACATAGGCAACTATTGTCCTTGCCCTGTGCTTCCTGTCAGCATGCAGGAAAGACATAGCAGGGTAATTTTACATTGTAATAGACATGTGCACAGAGGGCCTGATTCAGTTTATCTTGCTAAACAGCAGTCATTCGCTGCTTAGCGAGTGGATTACCACCGCCCGCAGCCCCACCGAATGAATATGCCAGGGTCCGATTCAATATGAATCACCCCCCAGAGTTTCAAGTTTTGGTTTAAATTTCATCATTCTGCTTTGGTTTCTGTTTTAGTTTTGTACCCTATTTTAAAATGGTGTTATTATTGCAAAGGCCACAATCAATATGTTATCACAATTTACTGTCAGCAAATAGGAATTGCAAGCATGGAAACTGCAATCTGCCTTCTAAAATAATGTATATTTAAAGGATTGTGTTATGATATCCAGCCTGTCTCAGATACCGCTATCTTAGAAATCTGGGTTGTGACAGGTGCGCACTTCAGTTCCTCAGGATAATACCTCTGCCACACACAAAGAAGTTACAGGAGTCAATATTAATATTCCACACTCATTGACTCATTCACATATACAGTAGGTACGAAGCTTTGACCTCACGGGCTTGCAAGTATGACAAGATTCAAAGAGAAAACACTAGATTCATTTTTCAGAGGTTTTTGGAACAGATAAAGGATATTAAAAGGCATGGACAAAATATTACTGACTCCTGTGGTGTTCTGAAGGGGATATGGCCTGTTAATCCCTTCTACAGCTGTCGGTGAGTAGCAGTGATCAAGATGGCGTGGCTGATGGCTGCCTAGGGACTGTGCTGCTCATCCAAACTTGTTCCCCATGTCTCTACTGTCTTGTCCATTTCCCTCCCAGGGTACATCTAGTGCACATCTGTATGTATCTGTACGTGTTCTACATCTGCACTGTTCACTGTTTACTTGTTACCTACCTAACAAGTGCTATGACCAAGTGGCACCAATGATGGCTGCCTAGGTGCTGTGCAGCTCAGCAAATATGCATACCTTCCAACATAACCCATTTCAGGAGGGACAAGATACTCTGTTTCTGGACATCCATTCTAGTGGCAGGTGCAGAGTCTCAGGGCTGCAGCACAGTATAAAATTCATATAGGGGTGCCCCACCAACTGCCACCCTAAACAGCACAGTCTGGACTCACTGGCAGGTGTAGCTCCCCTATTTGAATTTGCGACAGTGGTGCAGTCCCACTTCTGCAACTGCCACTGGCACACATATTGTCCCTCCTGGAATGGGTCATGTTGGGAGGCATGAATATGTGTTCCCCGTGTCTCCCCTGTCCATGTCCTTCACCCTCCCCAGGGTACATCTAGTGTATCTATATATGTTATACTGTATATATGTGTACTGGTACTGTTTAACTGTTCCTAACTGGCTGTTGCACAGCAATCCAATCCAATTCCTAGTTTACGCAAGTATACCTGGCCAATAAAGCCGATTCTTATTCTGAAATTATAATGCACTTGTTTCAGAAATAATAAGGGAAAAACAAGGAAACAAAATTTATGGTTGCTTACGTAGAAACCTAGTTTCTTGCCTGGTTCTGGTTGATAGATCTAGACAGTCAATAGGTTGACACCAGAAGGTTGACATGCAATAGATTGACAGAGACAAAAAGACGACACGTACTAGGTTGAGACTGACACCATTTTTTCTAATTTGTTAGACTTTTTTCATACTTTACCACCCACGTAGGCTACATTTGAGAATGTTAAAGTGTGTTGAGTGAATCAGGTCCGAAGCAAATGGAGAGAAGCGAGCCATGGAAGGGCAAGTGGTACTCTAATTGAGGGTCTATGTATTTGACTTTCCCCCAGTATTAGTATAAAAGAGGCTGAAGAGGTAAGTTTTCAGGGAACGCTTGAAAGTTTGGAGACTGGTGGAGAGTCTTAATGTGCGTGGAAGGGCATTCCATAGGATGGGAGTGGCCCGATAAAAGTCCTGTAATAATGAATGGGAGCTAGTGATCCGTGCAGAAGAGAGACGCAGATCTTGTGTAGAGCGTAGTGGTCGAGATGGGAGATATTTTGTGATAAGTGCAGAGATATATGCTGGTGCAGTATGGTTAATAGCTTTATAAGCAAGTAGAAGTGTTTTATATTGAATACGGTAATATACAGGCAACCAATGGAGGGACTGGCAGAGCCGATCAGCAGACGATGAGCGTCTTGCAAGGAAGATCAGCCTAGCAGCAGCATTTAAAATTGATTGCAGTGGTGAGAGTCTGTTCTTGGGAAGACCAGTTAGGAGACTATTGCAATAATCAAATGTGAGGATACGAGTTCTTCAATCACTCAGACACCGAGCAGATGAAACCAAAATATTGGTTTATTTTCCAAAGCACACACAGGTAGACAAACACAGGAACTCGAGGCAAATGTAGCATATAAACGTTATCGGGTAGCAGTCCAAAATGGCAGTCCTTGTAGCAGCAGTTCCAAATCACAAAACTATCACTCCTCCACACAGCAGTGATAGCAGATAAGTCCACACGATACCTAGACAGAGTACAACCTCTTAGTCTAGGACAGTCCAAAAATCTCCCCCCTGGCTTGTGTGCAAGTCATTTTAAAACCTTCTAAATTCCCACGGTACCTGAACTATCAGTGGACTTGCACTGGGTCCGGATTGGTGGATTCAAGAGTAATAGAGTAATAGAGAGATGTAGGATAAAGTAGCTTGCACATTTTACATAACTGGGGTTCATTATGTTCAATTTCTTAAAGAAACCATTTCATTTTAATTTATACTTTCTAATTTTAATGTGTATTACTGACACGTTTCTTTATGCTTATTTTAAGATACATTATTCTCTACTCAATGGTAACTGAATTTCTGAGCGTGTCCATAATTATTTTATTAGAGAGTTTAAGAAATGTTCTATCAGACACCACCGCAATGTCAGTCTGTGAGAGAATAGAAAGATGATACAGACACTGTAATTTTCATAACTGCAAAGTTGCACTGGTCCATGATTTCAAGGGGTGTGGTCAAAAGGTCAACAATTAAAAGTATGACAGTGTATAATTTGACCCTAAATGGTCAACCTGCACAATGTGGACATATGTCAACATAATGAAAGGGATAACCCTGAAATGGTTTACACATAAAAATGTTGACACAAGTTTTTGGCGTTTTTTGGGTTTCAATTGTTGGTTTGAGCATATGATACCCCAAATAGTGTACTGCATCTCCTTACATGGATTGCTTTGCTTACTGTGCTTCAGGCAAGGTGCCACACGCTACTTCTGTTGCACTTGGCACAGATTATGGCTCACAATCGCAGTCCACGTGTGTGGTAAAATATGAAATAGTAAAAAAATGCAAATATTACAACTTGTGTCAACAATTTGTTGTGTCAACCATTGCCATGTCAACCATTTGAACATGTTGACCTTTTGACTACATCGACCATATGCATGTCAAACATGTGGTGATGACTGATTTATATTGACCTTTTTACTGTCGACTTATCATCCAAATCTACAGATGTGCATTTCCATGGTGCACATTTCCCTCACCATAACACTACATACCTCCCAACAATATACAATCTTTAATCGAGACCTGTCATTCTGGAGCCGTGGCCGGGCTGGAAAAGGGGTGGGTCTACCGGGCCTGGTTTGGGCAGGGGGAGCATGGCCTAGCACCACAACCCCATTTTTTGTCATTTTCGGGGGGAGGGGGGGGGGGTGCCCAGCAATCCCCTCCATCCTCCCTGCACTGAAGAGCGCACGACAACTCTTCAGTGATCACTTCTGCTCTGCACAGAGGGACAGCGTGACAGTCACCAAATAGCTGGACTGTCCCACTGTAATTGGGACAGGTGAGAGGTATGACACTATAATGTGCTATCTTTCAAAGCACATTATTTTGAAGCATCCAATAAAATGTGTAATGAAAGTTTTCATATTGCAGCATTCAGTATCAGCATTGAACATAAACTGCTTTGAAATACAGGTCTGCAGACCTATTAAAACATTTAATTCAGACTGTGAGCTGATGACTGCATAGTCATGCAATGTCTGTGACAAACTTAATAACTCTTTCCCAGTGTATTTTTTTTCATAATTAGGAATAATAATGGTTTTTATTATTATTATTATTATTATTATTATTATTATTATTATTATTATTATTATTATCTTGTAATAGAAATGTATAATCTTGGGAGAGGAAATATAAAACAAGAATAATATAAGAACACTGAATGTGGGCAATCTACATGCCTATGATTTTCACTTACTGTAATACTGTGTTTAGGACAATAGTTATTCTTTCTTGTCCAAATGAAGCATTAAAGTACATCTGTTTTTGGCTACTTTTCCTTGGAAATCCCAAAGGCACTTGTTACAAACTGAATCAGTTATCAGCTAGTTAGGCTGGCAGTTTCCAGTGTTATTGCATGAATACTGATAGAGGACTATGCATTATTCAGTGAGAAGAGGAGAGGAAAATGAGCAACACATCCAAAACAAGAACAGCAGTGGCAGTAAGGGTATAATTAGAGAGCTGTCACTTGTCCCTGTCAGTATTCGCAGCCTCAACACATTGAGGGGGAAAAATGTAAGATCATTGTGGATGCTCTGCTGTTAAAGTGTAGTTTGCAGCATAATAATAAAGAAAAGAAAATCACTTTTATCCTAGCAAACCAAAAAGAACTGACTCCATTTATATAAAAAATATTTATTTTAGTACTTTATAGTTTATGTCCAAAATGGTGAACAGTATATAGACAGCCACTGTAAATTTGGAGTCTTTTTTTTGTTTTGTGATAATATTGTAGGTCTCTGACCTGTCTAATAGAATAATGTTAATATACTGTACTTACTAAATGCACATTAATGGCTATATACTGTTTTTTAACACGATATATTAATGCATTAAATTGTCTTATATGTTGTCTTGTCTTATATGTTGCTTTTTGTGCAGGTATTTTTCCAAAATTAAATAAATAATAGAACTTAAAACATTATTATTATTATTATTAGTAATAGTAATAATAATAATAATAATAATAATAATTTGCAATGATTTAGATACAAATATGCCAAACATTCCTTTAGTTATGCTCTAACACAGGGGTCCTCAAACTATTTTGCTCTGGGACCCCATCAGACAATAAAAATAATTATAGGACCCCAGAAAGTTACTGCAGAAGATCACATAACATGTATAGCCATCATAGAGCACCTGCATGGCAGCATTGTGGAGGCATAAAATGATGGGAGGAGTCTAAAATAAACAATTCAACAGATTTTTGAATAGTTGCAACCCCATACTGAGAAGGTCGGGACCCACTTGGGGGTCAGGACCCACAGTTTGAGAACTGCTGCTCTAACCCCCTGCTTTACTGATTACACTGATCAACACTCATTTTATTGCCAATAATATCATAAATATTTTGTGGTAACTCTGTTGTGTCAATTCAGAATATGACATAACTTTTTCTAGATTGGCTCTAATTTTTGAGATACTGTACATAATAAAACACTAACAGTTCAACTGCCAAACATCAACCTACATGGCGATCACTTACAGTATATCTTAAATATCTTGGGGGTTTGGGGCCCATTTATTAACATTATTTTTTACTAAAATAATGTGAAAAGGGTTGTTTTCGAACCCTTTTCGCATTATTTTAGTTTCACTTAAATGTACTAACCATGAATTTTAGAGGTTTTCGCAAATTTCTCCTTATAAATCTATGTATCGCATTTTTTTAGAAAGTAGATCGCATTTCACATAATTATAATGGGAAATGTGATCTACTCATATTAATTAAACTTCAATTGTAAAATTAATTCGGAATGCTGCCTAGTGATAATAACGCCTCTTCTTAGAGGCGTTATCCAGGTTTCATTTGTGATAAGGTTGTGTTAACAGGCTTTCAGGGGAAAAGAGACCTTTTATTAGTGCAGTCTTAGCAGTCTTCCTTCCTACACTCTGAAGGAGGTGAGATGCCTGCAGCTCTGTCTATCCCCTGCACCCCCCCCCCCCCCCCCCCTCCTCGTCGTTGCTAATTCTGGGGACTGGAATGTACAGATAAACTGAGAGTTTTGCCTGTGCTCCGAGTCTTGCTGTATATTGTCATATCTATGCAGCAGCGCAAGGGAGAGAGAGGGGATGGGAGAGACTGAGCTGCAGGGATCTCTCCCCCGCACTGTGCATGTAAGCAGACTGCTGCTTATACTAAACTAATAAAAGCAGGAGCAGGGGGAGGTGATCGGAGGAGAGGGACCAAACTAATAAAACAGTATAAAGAATCATACATGTTCAGCAGGTGATCTCCGTCTCTCCCACGTCCGCCCTCCTCCCCAGCCAGTGCTGCTGCTGGGGACTGGAATGTGTACAGCAGAACTTCGAGCACAGGCAGAAGAGCCCATTGTGATTCTTCAGTAATCGGGGACTCCTGCCTGAGCTCCTGGCTGCTGTATGCTATCTTCCACGGCCGCATCGCTGGGGAGGAGGGTGGACTTGGGAGAGACACCTGATGCACATGTATGTTTTTTTTATACTGTTTTATATCAAATCTATAGGGAAGCACTGGCCCCTCTCCTCCTCTCCGATCAGCTGCCCAGCTCTCGCTTGCTTTATAAGCAAGGAGAGCGACCGCAGGGGGACACGCAGTGGGGCAGATGTATTAAGCCTTAACAAGAGATAAATGCAAGGGTGATAAGGAGAGATAAACGTCCAGCCAATCACCTGCTAACCACCATGTTACAGGCTGTGTTTGAAAAAAGTCAGTTAGCAGGTGATTGGCTGGACGTTTATCTCTCCTTATCACCCTTGCATTTATCTCTTGTTAAGGCTTAATACATCTGCCCCAGTATGTGGAAAGTGAAGGAAGCCAGCTGGCTAACTTTCTATTAGCTGCGCATGCGCAGTAGGATCAAAGGGAATCACATTGCAATAAACACGGGGGAGAGCAGGGAGCTGGTTTTGCAGGGACAGGGCTTTTTCGCAAGCCCCGTCCAGCCAGGTGAATAATGATACATTCAAGCAATTTTAAGGAAAATCACAATGCGCATGTAATCGTTATTATCACCATTAGATTACAAATTTAATTGACAGTTTTGATAAATGGGCCCCTAAGAGATACTCTCAACTTTATGATGTGTATTAACTATGACTTTTCCGCACTATTGCTCAGGATCTTCAAAATTGGTCATCTCAATTTATTTCATACACTGGTCAAGCTAATGCTCCAAAATT
The DNA here is from genome assembly GCF_055691185.1 of Crinia signifera. Taxonomy (NCBI): domain Eukaryota; kingdom Metazoa; phylum Chordata; class Amphibia; order Anura; family Myobatrachidae; genus Crinia; species Crinia signifera. The sequence goes on from NC_139217.1 coordinate 345,996,799, forward strand.
AATATCCTACCCAGTTTACTCTACGGGGGTTATCCAATTAGGGGTGAAAAATGATCAGAAGAGAAAAACTTAATTTTCTTGTGATTTTTCAAGATTCAATAGGTTTTTTTGGGGGCAATCCTATTAGAATTATAAATACATTTTCTCATGAAAGTTCAGTGAAAAATAGGTGTTTTTTCGGGCCACAGACTTTTATTTTTTTAAAGAAATCAGGGCTGCTATGAGGGATTTGTTTTCATCTGCTTGAGATAGGTGAAAAAAAATCCCCAGACAAGCTGTGGCTCACACTAGCATTTCAGGGATTGGATAGCTAATTGGATAGGCTATGGGGATATAATTACTCATGGTAAATTATTATGTTCCTCATGTCGACATTCACAATGTAGATTCCGATGAAATGTTGACATGGTCACAATGTCAATATTGTAGTTTTGAGGTATGCCTAACGATAGTGCTAACCTTTACCACTAAACTTATACCTAACTGTAATATTATTGTCGACATTTTCCCTATATCAATGGGTGCCGGACGGGGTCCCGACAGTCGGGATCCCGACAGGCATGTACCCGACGTTGGGATCCCGACGTAGCGAGCCACCGTGCCCACAGCGTGGAGAGCGCAGCGAGCCAGCAAGGGGCTTAGTTGCGCTCACCATGCTGTCTGGGTCCAGCTAGTCGGGATTCGACGTCGGGCTAATGACTGTCAGGATGCCGACTGTCGGACCCCTGTACCACACCCATATCAACGCGTCATGTATTTATATTTTGCCCACGACAAATTTTTCCAGGTTCACATTTGAACAATGCCAACTTTCTGTTGTCAACATTATGAGTTCTGATGTAGTAAATGCTGATATTGTAAATGCCTACCAGGAGATATATTATTCTGTAAATAAATGTATTATGCAGAAATTATAGTAAAGTTACAGTACAGTAACTGCATACACCAAATTGATTTGCAATACTGTGTGACAGGAACTACTGGACCATACTAATTTATATGTCACTGTTCAACAAATAACTAATTCTTTGATGTGTACATACAGTAACTACTTTTCTAGAAGTAGCATATTAGTTTTCCTTGTAAAACTGCCTTGAGCGAAGAAGTAATGGGGGCCTCAGTGGAGAGGAGAAGATACCGTACAGTGGCAATCCTGGGGCATGGTAATGAGTAGTGAGGGATGTTCCCTTCTGAGGCTATATGGCCCCTATCTCTCCACTGACAGCAACCCCAGTGGACATGCCTGAGGAAACCTGCTACCTGGAGTTTGTGTGGCAGCAATAGGAGGAATAGAAGGCATAAATCCTGCTCCAGCATCTATCAGTTATGGGGCTATGGGTATGCGGATAGCTTATAATAGTAGATATTAGTAGATAGGTAGATAATAGTAATAATAAGGGGCTAAGGGTCAGAGCTTTAATGGTGTTAAGATGAAGAGGTTTTTTTTTATATGAATGATGGAGATAATTATTGGTTAATGCATATATGGAATCATGTGATGATGCTGGGACTAATTATAAAGGTAATTATTATAAAGAGGATAATTATATTAATTACAATGAACTTGGTTATTATGGTGATGCTGAAGCAGTAATAGTTATTGAGATAGAATTCATTATTAACAAGGCAAATATAATTTCCAAATCGGAGCCACCATGCTTAAATGGCAGCTCCATCCTCAGAGAGCTCTGATCGTCAGCCAGAGCTCTCCCAGCAATGTGCGGTGCAATGGAACTTGGTATAATGAAAGCAGCAGCTGTTCATATTGAAGCCCACTTTGCACCAATCTCCACTCAGGCACATTTGGATGTACTATACAAATGTTGGAAAGTAAAGTGGTCTACACCAGAAATACAGTTTTATCACTTCCAATATTTTTATTTGCACCTACTGTATAGAACTCACTCTTTGGATGAAAAGCTATTAGGCACAGCCAAGTTGCCCAAGCCCAGGTGCTCTGAGAGGTGCTATTTGGTGTGACTTAAGTAACAGTGCACAAGAACATTGGTGCCCTTTGTAATGTAATGTGGTCACTACTACAATGTTCTCTACATTATAAGCTGGTGGCTGTTTTATTGATTGTGAATAATATGTCTTTGCATTATATACAGTAGTAGTCATATTGGGATAGGATTACTAGTTATTATGGTGGAGGCATCAAGCTAAGTATTTGGCCTAGGAGACAAAAAGCTTAGCTTCAACCCAGGACTTAACTGGCAGGGGCCAAGTGCTCCGGGCGCCGAAAGTTCAAAGGGCACCGGAGCCTTGCACAGCAAACTCCGTCTCTGCCTGCCAACCTCATAGCATGCCTGCTTCCCCGCCAGCCCAGCATGCCCACTGCATCGGGAGGTAGGACGGGGTGGGGGGACTAGTGCAATTCAATCAGGCACCAGCAGTCGCCCTTCCACTTGTCACCCCGTGCCCCTCACTAGCGCCAACATCAAACATGCTAGCGGCGCTGCAGAAACAGGGAGCAGTGCCTCCCTTCCAGCAGCATTTGTATATTTGCATCCTGAGCCAGTGGCGGCAGAAGCAGGGAGCAGTAAACCCCCATGCCAAAGGTAAGGTGCTCATTGATACGAGGGAGTGTTACTCCTAGCAGTGGCTGCCTGTCTGGAGGATGGGATATATAGCATATGTATTGTATATACTGTATGTGTGTGTATGCTTATATACATTAAGGCAGTGTATTGCTGTACTGTATGTATGCATGAGAGAGGCTATGTATGGCTGCATATATATGTACTATATGTGTGTGTGTGTGTGTACATATTTGTTTGTATGTATGTATGTATGTATGCATGTATGTACTGTATGTATTGAGGTGATGGATGGATGACAGAAGGCAGTGCATGGCTCTATGTATACATATGCCTAGGGTGCTGAGAACCATTTCACCGGCCCTGGTCCTGACTCCTGCGCCGCCAGGCCGTGGCTCACAATATCAGCTGTGTGAGCCACGGCCAGGCTACGCAGGAGTCAGGACACAAAGCAGGTCTGGCCACCAGCTATTTTGTCGTGCAAGAACCCCTACTAAAAATCAGGTGGGGCGCGAAACATGCCCTTACTCCGGGCACCATGGTACCTAGCTACACCACTGTTAACTGGTGTTTGTATAATGCTAAATAGTCTTTCTTATTAACTTAATTTAGATTTTGTTTCAGATTGTCCATTCTTAAACTCACTTGAATTGTTTATATCTTAATGTATAACCCCTTCTATATGTGAGCAGTAAGCCACATTATTGGTTGTGACCTAGCTCTGATCTGATTCTTATATTTAATGAATATATTTACTTATCCTGGTATAATGTGACCCGGAAGTGATTTTGACACTATGTGTTTACAAGCTATACCGGTGTCTTCTCAAACAGTGTATCTTCAGGTATTATATTATTGCTTCATATTTATCCCCATTGCTTTTTAAGTTATAAGTCTGTCTCAGAGTCTTACTATTTATTTTTATGCTATTTTAACAGTTTTTTACTTGTATACCTTTCATGTGTGGGCAATCATTTTCTAACGAGGTCAATCCAGACGAATTAAGGAGGGTATTTATACCCAGACCAAACCATGTGGCAGTCACCTTGAAAAAGCTGTCCTAGAGTGACAGCGAAACCGGTTGGTGTCACCTCAGGGACCTGTCAGAGATTTGCCAACCCCATCCTGCTTAATCTCTGGATCTGCACCAGCACTTTCCTGGCAATTGGACTTTATTTTCCAGCACATTGCACTTTATTGAGGAGTATTCACTGTCCAGTCAAAGCAGACTGTGACCCCTCTTGAGAGCAGTGAGGAGAAGTAACATTCGGGAGTGCCATCCAACACGCATAACAGTCTTCTATAGAGGATCCCCCCAAATCGCAGCCCCCCAAAAGGACTGGGACAACTCCACTTATTGCTTGGATTACAAAAATTCTGGACTCCATCTTCCTCCTCCTGCACCAGTGCCGGGACTGTATGAGTGACCAGAGCAGGTTATATTACCCCCTCATCATTCTGCTGACAGGTTCCCCCCCTTCTTTTATATATTTTTCACACTGTATATATATATATATATATATATATATATATATATATATATAAGGATTCCACAAGTATTCTAAAGAAACTACAATTTATGAAATGGCAAGAACATTTCTACTGGATTACTGTAGATGTACAGGCTCTATATTCGTCTATTCCTCACCTTAAAGGGATGCAAGCAGTGAGAAAAGTGCTATCTAGAGACCCCAACAAATCCGCTAAAGAGGTTGATTTTATTCTATCATGTATTAACTACATTCTAACACATAACTTCTTTGAGTTTAATGGTAAATTTTACCTCCAAAAAAACGGAACAGCTATGGGGACAAAGTTTGCACCCTCCTATGCCAACCTCCTAATGGGCATATGGGAGGATACGCATATTTACGGATCCACTTTCGAACAACATATTCGATTCTTCTACAGATACATCGATGATCTCATATTCATCTGGGAAGGAGACCTGTCGAGCATCACAGAATTCAATGAATACCTCCAGAGAAATTATTTTTATCTTAAATTTACTTCCCAAATCGATGCTAATAAGATCGACTTTCTGGATCTGACATTACAAGGGACACCCGGCGAACTGATTGGCACCAAAACTTTCTTTAAGGAGGTTGATGCCAACAGCTTTATACCATACAACAGCTGCCATCACCCCAGATGGAAAGACGGGGTCCCATACGCCCAGTTCCTGAGACTGAGGCGTAACTGTTCAGAACTTGAAACTTTCTGGTCACAATCAGAAACCTTGAAGAATAGGTTTATCGAAAGAGGTTATGACCCACTGAAGATTGAGAAGGACAGAACCAGAGCATCCAATACCGACCGAAAGGAGTTATTACAGATCAGGAAGAAGAAAGAGTCCAAGCAACAACTACGCCCATTCATTACCCAATACAATAGAGAGAATCATTTCATTAAAAAAGTATTGGACAAACATTGGCCTATCCTGCTAAAAGACCCGATCCTGGGACCAAAACTACCTCCACGACCCAATGTCGTGTTTCGGAGAGCACCCAACTTGAAAAGTTTGATAGCACCCAGCCAATTCCATCCAAAAAAAGAAAAACCAGAACCAAACAGGCATTTCATGAATACCATCATCAGATGCACACCCTGTACAAGATGCATTTGTTGTAAGTACTTAGACAAACAGTCATTTAAATGGAAGAAACACGACAACAAACTTTACGCTTTGAATTTACCTTGTACCTGCAATTCAAACTTCATCATCTACAGAATTACGTGTGGATGTGGCCTTCATTATGTAGGCAAGACTAAAAGGGTACTGAAACTCAGAATTCAAGAACATCTGAGAAATATTAAAAATAAACTCACGACCCATAACATACCACGACATTTTGCAGAGAAACACAACTCTACTCCTGATCAAAGCAACTTGGAGCATATTCCTATTAATCCAAGAGGTGGGAACAGGGAACTGTCGTTATCCAAAAGAGAGACATTCTGGATATACACTTTAGATTCATTGTCCCCCAAAGGACTTAACGAAAACGTGGACATAGTATCATTCCTGTAAAACAGTTGATCCCCGTCCTGCCATTCAGTTCTTAAACGTGCTCTTTAACTTTTTCACCTTATTGCTCATTTCCTTTTTTCTTTCTAAAATTATTCTATACTCATATTCTACTATCACGCAATTGTATTCTTTCAAAATATTTTACTGGTGTTTTTCCTTGAAAAACTTGTATATATCCATTTATGGCATTACTTGGTCTTCTATCTAAAGAATTATATAGTCACACTGTTGTATGATATTGCCATAAGTTGGTCACATTGGTGAATGATACTATAATGAATGTGACCCCTCTGTACATATAAGACCAATATGAGCTATAAACCTTCCAACTACATCTAATCTCAATGACTAGATGTATATAGTAACTTTGTCCCATCAGGTTCTCTTCATTAGGACCGTATAGATTCTATGGAACCATATAAGGACTAGATGTATATAGTAACTTTGTCCCATTAGGTTTTCTCTCCATTAGGACCGTATAGATTCTATGGAACCGTATAAGGATTTTTTGCACTCTCTGGTAGCGGCCCCTGGGCAATTACCCCAGACCCTTGCCCCACATCTCTATAGATTCTATGGAACCGTATAGATTCTATGGAACCATATAAGGATTTTTTACACTCTCTGGTAGCGGCCCCCTGGCAATTACCCTAGGCCCTTGTCCCACATCTACAGCACATCACGACCTTACGACAGACGATGGACCCCAGGTCGAGTCTTAGGCCCACCCTCACACTCCATCTTAGTTGAGGCCCCCGTATTGATACCACACACCTCACACATCACTCTTTAGATTACTGGCAGTATTAAACTACCCCGTACCCGATTTAGGGTCTACCCTACACTTTCCCTATGTCTTAACACGGCTTATATAATACACGACACTAATCAGGTTAATTAATAACTGATTATATTTCATATGGAGATTGTGATCCCATTTTTTAGACTATTGATCTTGCAAACACATTTTATATCATCCATATATACATATCTTATTATTTATTAATTTTTATTAGATGTCCTCAATAAATTGGACACATAATCTTAACACACCCCGACTTATACTTAGGCACACACGATACTGGTACACTATATCGTATCGAGGGGTTAACTCACCTGTTCCACATACCCCCATATAGTAACACCTTCCCGATTCATAGTTTTCACCTTTTTTCACGTAAATATTTCTATTTTGATATATGTCCGCATACCCTAAGTTGGTGGAACGCAGGGTCACTTCCGTGTATATGAGATGGAACGCAAACACTCCGCTACTATGCTCTATTAAGTCCACACGGTGTTGATCACCCCTCACCGTAAGTAATGAGGTGGAACGCAAGGCAGTAGTATTCAGCGCACCTCCCACCCTGTTGGAAGTAGCGGGATGGCGCGCCAGACTTGAGCGCACAGCACACCCGGAAGATAGTTTCTGATCCCGCCGGAAGTAGCGCGGTGGAACGCGTAATTGGAACGCACCGCACACCCGGAAGTAAGGGCTTCCGACACACGGATCTCCCTAGGGGAGAGACCGAGGAGTATAGGACTCCTATAATGCCTATTATGTCTTTATTGGGAGACGGGAGATATGTTTATATAGTGCACCATGGGATTAATTAGTCAGTACGGCATACATACCCGACCAGCCTATCAGCATACACAGGAAGTGAGGCCACACCCCATTAGGGTATATAAACCCCTTCCCATTCAGTCAGAATTCATTCGCCTTCTGACTGTTGAGACACACTCATCCCTTCAAAGGTAAGCCACACTTTCTATTCGGTTGCGCCGTATTGGTCTTATATTGATAGGCCATTATCTGTATACCCTCCATTATGCATGTGAAGATTCACACATTCAAGACCATCTGTAATATTGAACTTTGGTATATGGCAATCAAAAATTGTTTTTAACACGCCCTCTCATCTGAGATGGTCACTCCATGGGTCCTTATGGTGACACATTCCAGAGAGATGGGGCCATATCAAGCTCTAATAATAATTTGTAAACAAACTGTATTATTTTTATTGTATACTAGCTGACCCGCCCGGCGTTGCCCGGGAAAACCTTGGGGTTTCTTTATTTCCAAAATTGCTGAAAAATGTCATCTTACAATATGCTGTGCCAAAGACCTAAGATTGTAATTTGTTATAGATTCCACCAAAATGTTAGAATGCGTTTGCATTGATACTCAATGATGGCAATGAAATCAGGTGTGGTGTTGTTGTTTGAAACACAACGCTCCTGAGTTGATAACTTGTAAGTGTTGATGAATTCCACATCCACTCTTGAGATTTAGCACCTACTGTATGACATATCCTCCAACATCTGAGGGTCAGAAATCGGTACAAAATCAGAAAGGGACATGTCCACACCTCAATTTCTATACTTTCAATGGTACAGTTTCTAGGGTGTGTAATTACAGGCGCTGAGTGCGTGGGGTCCGGGGTGGACGTTACTTACCGCGCCATAATTAATTAAAAATTCACTGATCCCTGCCACTGCCACTCCCCTCACCGAACCTGCCTGCAGCAGTCTCTGAGGTCTGGGGATCTGTAAAGCACATGCACCGGGCATCTCTACCAAACAGTGGGGCAGCCCCTGAGTGTGCGAGCAGGTCCACGGGCCCGGCCACATGATGTCATGACGCGACGCACGCTACCCGCACCACTGTAATGCACCACTGGGAATGGGTGCAATGGGCCAAATTCTTCCCTACACCCGCCGAGCCAATCCACTGATCCAGCCATCACAATCATCAATGGGTGCATTGATAAGGTTTGAGTGTAAGAAGTTGAAGAATAAGACTGAGAAAAAGAATTGCCATGTTACAAAGTATACAATTTACTCAATAAATCGTGAAAATAATGTAAGTGTACATAGAAGTACAATCAAGAAATGAAAGTAGGATTTAAAAATAAGTTCTGATTCAAACTGATAATTGTTTGGATGGGGTGGGTTGTGAAACAAATCTATAGGTGGGGCTATGGATATTGTGGGCATAATTGGTGTTTGTTACACCTACAGGGGGCCCTCAATTGATGGGATTTTCACTACAGTGTCACGGTCACAGTGTCACCATAGGGGGATTCCCAATTGGGGTCCAGGTGGTCTTTTAGGGACCCTTTACAATCCTGTAGGTCTCTTCTCCTTGAGCTTACAGTCTCCCTTAATGATAGTCAATCACTGAGGGAGACCATAGGCTCCAGGAGAAGAGACCAACGGGATTGTAAAGGGGTCCCTAAAAGACCACCTGAACCCCAATTGGAAATCCCCCTACGGTGACACTGTAGTGAGAATTTCTCATCAACTGGGGACCCCCTGTAGGTGTACCAAACACCAATTATGCCCACAATATCCATACCCCCTCCACCTATAGATTATCAGTTTGAATCAGAATTTATTTTTTAATCCTACTTTCATTTCTTGATTGTACTGTACTTCTATATACACATATTTTTTTCACGATTTATTGAGTAAATTGTACACTATAACGTGACAAATCTTCATCTCAGTCTTATTCTTCAACTTCTTACACTCATAACATTCAAACAAATGCATGCAGCGCTCATGCCCATCGACCAAACATTATCTATGAACCAAAAGAGTCTGGGAAACCCTTAAGGCAGAGCAGTGCCTGATATCCAACTGACTAACAGGGTGAGTGCAGTGTACCCACTTTGTATTGATCAATGGGTGCATTGGCCAGGACAAAGATTTCTCAGTGCAACTGGCCGGGGAGCACAGTGACAGGCTGGAGGACTGGAGAGACGGATATGGGGAACAAAGTAGAAACGGTATATTAGGTACAGTTTTTATTTGCCGGTACAGACGGTTAAATAAAATGGGCAAATTATTTTTTATGTGTTCTGTGTGTTTGTGTGTGTTGTACTGTTTTTGTGTGTGTGTTGTAGTGTATGTGGTTGTGTGTGTTGTATTGTATGGTATGTATCTGTCCAATGCGTAAGTGTGTGAGGTGTGCTACGTATATACAGTATGTGTGTGTTGTGTCTTTGTGTATCTGTGCAATGTTTAAGTGTGTGTTTTGTGTGTGTCGTACTGTTTTTTGGGTGTGTGTGGTGAATGTGGGTGTGTGTTGTGCTGTTAGAGGTATGTTATGTGTGTGTGTTGTGTGTATCTGCCCTATGTGTAAGTGCGTAAGGTGTGCTATGTATAAATCTGTGTGTGTGTGTAGTGTGCTGTGTATATCTGTGCAATGTTTAAGTGTGTGTTTTGTGTATTGTACTGTTTTTGGGTGTGTGTTGTAGTGAATGTGGGTGTGTTTTGTACTGTGAGTGTTGTGTTGTGTGTATCTGCCGAATGTGTAAGTTTGTGATGTGTGCTACGTATATATGTGTGTGTAGTGTGCTTTGCGTATCCTGGCAATGTTTAAGTGTGTGTGTTCTGTGTGTTTGTTGTACTGTTTTTGGGTGTGTGTTGTAGTGTGTATGGATTTGTTTTGTACTGCATGTGGTGTGTTGTGTGTTTGTGTATCTGTCCAATGTGTAAGTGTGTGCTCTACGTATAAATGTGTGTGTTGTGTGCTATGTGTGCGTATGTGGTGAACTGTGTGTGTGTGCGTGCGTGTACAATGTGTGTGTGTGTGGTCTATGTATATCCTCAATTATTTCCTAATTGCTTAAAGCCTTCACCATAATGTTAGAATGTGTCATTCATACTCAATGACAGCAATGAAAGCAGGTGTGGAGTTGTTCCTTCGCAAACGGTTTCCCAGATCATCGATCTTTTCCCCAGAACATCAATGAAGGAAAATTACAACTTGGTGTTTTTTAAATTTCTAAGTGAAATTTCCAAAAAACGGCTTCGAGGTGCACACCACCGGGTCCAGAGGTATCTTGTTGCTGAATTTGGTGTCTCTGAGTGCCACGGTGTGTCCGCAATGCGACGGACACGCACGCACACACACACACACACACACGCACACAGACTCTTCAACTTATTATATAGATTGTTTAACCTCTTACCGCCGCAGCCTGTTTTTGCCTTCCTGACAGAGCCCTTTTTTTCAAATCTGACATGTATCACTTAAGTGGGGATAACTTTTTTTTGCTTTTACTTATCCCAGTTTCTCGTGACACATTGTACTTCAAGTTAGTGGTAAATTTTGGTCGATACAGTCTGTGTTTTTTTGTGAAAAATACCAAAATGTCGTAAAAAAATTGAAAATTTAGCAATTTGCAAAGTGTTAAATTTTCTGCTTGTGAGACAAATAATCATACCATTAAAAATAGTTAATAACTAACAAAGACCATATGTCTACTTTATGTTGCCATCATTATTTCAACCTCCTTTTAATTTTTTTGGACACTAGGAGGCTTAAAATATGAATAGCAAATTCTCAAATTTTCAAGAAAATTTCAAACACTGATTTTTTTAGGGACCAGTTCAGTTCTGATGTGACTTTGAGGGACGTGTATGTGAGACACCCCCATAAATGATGCCATTTCAAAAACTGCACCCCTCACAGTATTCAAAACAGCATTTTGGAAGTTTGTTAACCCTTTAGGTGTTTCACAGGAATTAAAACAAAGTGTAGGTGAAATTTCAAAATTTCATTTTTTTTTGCAGATTTTCAATTTTAATACATTTTTCTAAGGAACACAGTAGATTTTACTAGAGAAATGTGACTAAAAATTGATTCCCCCAATTCTTTTGTTTTCATAAATATCCTATATGTGGCCCTAGTGTGCACGTTGACCAAACCACAGGCTTCATAATAGAAGGAGCACCTACTTGATTTTGGAGCCTCCTTTTTATGAGATTATTTTTTAGGCACCATGTAGGTTTCTAGGCACCATAAGATGCTAAAAGTTAGGAACCCCCCCACAAGTGACCCCATTTTGCAAACAACACCCCTCAGGGAATTCATCTAGGGGTATAGTGTACATTTCAAACCCCCAGGGGTTTCACCAATTGTGGTACAACTGGGCTGTGAAAATGAAAAATTACATTTTTTTACTCAAAAATGCAGTTCTGGCTCAAAATTTTTCATTTTCACAAGGAATGAAGGAGACAAAGCACCCCAAAATCTGTGCCCCAATTTCTCCCGAGTACAGCAATGCCTCATATGTGACCAAAAATACCATTTGGGTGCATGGCAGGACTCAGAAGGGAAGGAGTGATTTTTGGATTTTGCAGCACAGATTCTGGTGGAATGAATGGTGGGTGCTATGTTGCATTAGCAAGACCCCCGAAGCACCAATACAGTGGAACCCCCCCTCAAGTGACCCCATTTTGCAAACTACACCCCTCAGGGAATTCATCTAGGGGTATAGTGTACATTTCAAACCCCCAGGGGTTTCACCAATTGTGGTACAACTGGGCTGTGAAAATGAAAAATTACATTTTTTTTACACAAAAATGCAGTTCTGGCTCAAAATTTTTCATTTTCACAAGGAATGAAGGAGACAAAGCACCCCAAAATCTGTGCCCCAATTTCTCCCGAGTACGGCAATGCCTCATATGTGACCAAAAATGGCAGGACTCAGAAGGGAAGGAGTGATTTTTGGATTTTGCAGCTCAGATTCTGGTGGAATGAATGGTGGGTGCTATGTGGCATTAACAAGACCCCCGAAGCACGGTGAAATGATGAACCTAATAATCCATAGATGTGTGGTATATTTTAAAACACTCCTTTATACATAGGCCGGGTTTGTCGGGGCAAGTTTCACAGTGGAAAATAGTATCCTTTCTTATTCCCTTTTTATAGCAAACTTTGCACCTTTTTTGTGTCCTGCCCTTTTTTGCAGTGGAGGGGATTTCGTTAGGAAAATGCTGCCCTGGTACAATACAGGGGCCAGTACTAGAAGTACTGGGGCCCTCTGCCTGCTGGTTCCCAAATATTAGGCCCTTTATGACTTCCTCTTGAAAGTGCATACTGTAAATGTCCCCCTCTGGCTGGTAGAACGGAATAGCACGTAAGCGTTATACAGTGCCATCTGGATGATATACACGGCCAGCTTCTTGTACCAGATTTTTGTTTTCCGCAGGGCACTGTACGGCTTCAGTACCTGATCTGAAAGATCCACTCCGCCCATGTACTTATTGTAATCTAGGATACAATTAGGTTTTGAGGTGTGGGTACTGGTACCTCGTACAGGGACGGAGGTGGTACTGTCTCCATGAATTGTTGTCAGTATAAGGACATCCCTCTTGTCCTTATATTTGACCAACAACATATTTTCGGTGGATTGTGCCCTGCTTTCACCCCTTCTCAGTACTTGGGCAATGTGCGTTTTTGGGAGGCCTCTTTGGTTCTTGCGCACAGTACCGCAAGCTGCTGTACCTCTTGAACCAAGGGCCTTAAACAGGGGGATGCTAGTGTAAAAGTTATCCACATAGAGGTGATAACCTTTATCCAGGAAGGGGTGCACTAAATCCCAGACAATTTTTCCACTAACACCTACGAGGGAGGGGGGGCATTCTGGCGGTTCAATTCTTGAATCCTTCCCTTCATATACCCTAAACCTGTGGGTGTACCCTGAGGTGCTTTCACACAGTTTATACATTTTTTGCCATACCTTGCCCTCTTACTGGGAAGGTACTGGCGGAATTTAACCCTTCCTTTAAAATGTATAAGGGACTCGTCGATACAAATAAATTTTTCAGGGATGTACATCTCTGCAAATTTGGCACTGAAATGATCAATGACCAGCCTGACTTTGAATAGCCGGTCAAAGGTGGGATCATCTCTGGGTGGGCACTGTTCATTATCGGTGTAATGTAAAAATTTAAGGATTGTCTCAAAACGAGTCCGAGTCATGGCCATACGGTAAAGTGGGGTGCTGTACAGAACATCTGTACTCCAATATTGCCTAATTTCTGGCTTTTTTACTATGCCCATATGTAACACCAGACCCCAAAACGTCATCATCTCTACTGCATCTACAGGGGTCCACCTAGCAAATGATGACGTGGGGTTTTGAGCAATAAACTGCTAGGCATATAAATTACTTTGGTCCACCATTAAATTTATAAAATCATCAGAGAAAAATAATTTGAAAAAGTCAATTTCTCTGAGACCTGTTGAATCAAATTGGATTCCTGGGATGGCCAAAAACTCAGGAACCTGGGGCTCAAAATTGTCTGGTGGTGGGGTCCATACGGGATCAATCATTTGGGGGGGGTCTCAGCTGCTCTACGGGGGCATCTTTGAGGGGGTCCCTCATCACTAGAGGAGGAAGATGAGGTTAAGACGAATCCTTCAAATTCCCCGCTTGCATCACTGGCTGTGTCAGAGGCAAGCATGGCATATGCCTCCTCCGCTGAATACATTCTTTTGGATGACTGGGATGACATTTGGGATGACATTTGGGATGACATTTGGGATGCCATTTTTATTATTGTGTTTCTGTAAGTGTAATGTTTCAACACGTGTATAGTGTAGGGGGGGTACAAACTTTATTTCAACACGGGGGGTATGTAGTGTGTAGTGTGTATGTAGTGCAGAAAAAAAAATACTTTATACAGGAATTTGATCCAAATAAAAAAAAAAAAATTAGATCAACCCTGTGGCAAAAATGCTGATCTGTGATGTACGTCACTCAGCAACTTCAAGGCAGCTTTTGGTACAACCTTGAAGGGGTTAAAAAAAAAAAAAAAAAAAGGTCCTGCGCCAAAAATTTAGCACAGATGTTGGTCAGTAACGTCCGTCACTGAACAGCGCTCAAAGGCAACAGGAATTTGATCCAAAAAAAAAATAAAAAATAGATCAACCCTGTGCCGAAAATGCTGATCAGTGATGTACGTCACTGATCAGCGCACAGTGGCCACAGGACACCCACAAAATCACAGTGTGTGTAAAAAAAAATTAAAAAAAGACCCCACAGCACCCTCAAAAAAAAAAAACGGCTTCGAGGTGCACACCACCGGGTCCAGAGGTATCTTGTTGCTGAATTTGGTGTCTCTGAGTGCCACGGTGTGTCCGCAATGCGACGGACACGCACACACACACACACACACACACGCACACAGACTCTTCAACTTATTATATAGAAGAAGATGTATGTATTTCCTCATTTCCCATGTGAGGATTTTTTGGAGACTCGTTGTGTATATCATTCAGTTGTCTCAGAATTTATTGGAATCTATGGGTTATGTAATCTCACTGAGAAGGCCTTTATAGATTTTTGTCTTTATGAGCTACACATCTTACCACTCCATGGGCCTTATTTTGGTTCATTCTTTCTGACAAAATCCTTCTTAGATGGGCAAAACCATGTGCACTGCAGGTGGGGCAGGTGTTACTTGTGCAGAGAGAATTAGATTTGGGTGGGGTTTTACTTCAAAGTGAGATCTATATTGCAGTGTAAAAATAAAGCAGTCAGTATTTTCACTGCACAGAAACAAAATTACTCACCCAAATCTAATTCTCTCTGCACATGTTACATCTGCCCCCCCTGCAGTGCACATGGTTTTGTCCATCTAAGAAGGATTTTGTCAGAAAGAATGAACCAAAATAAGGCCCCATGTCTTAATCTGAAAGGCTCCACGAGTTCGGCAAGCCCCTTGAAAACCCTATATGTACAGTATATTTTCTAACCCACTTTAGGAGAATCCTCACCGTGTATCTTATCCCTACGGTATTGAGGAACACTGAATTTATACTATTGATGCTTACAGCAGTTGGCTTGTGGTTTTATTCTGGATCTATGGTATGTACATATATTGACATTGTCCTGGCCATAGAGCCATCCATGTTAAACAACTTATGTAGATTTTCATTAGTTGAAACTATATGAAATATTTCAGATACCTTGACAGTATCTACTCCGGTCAGGGCACAGTCCCCCTTTTATTCCATCCAACCGGTTTATTGATCACACCTGTCGATTGGTATGTAAACCATTCATGTCTCTATTTAAACACTCAGGTGCCTTCAGGTGCACTTCAGGTGCACTCAGACCCACATAGGGTCTTTCAGAAAAAGGGTTCTTCAACTGAGAAAATAAGAATTTAACTGTATATCACAATAACAATCTGTCGGAAAGTGTGTGTCACACATGAAATTTATCCTACAAGGATCATGTGTACTATTTAGTATGTTTTATGTTATTTTATGAAATAAATTTTTTAAATTTGTTATTACACATCTGTGTGTACACACATTCTGTGAAACCATCAGCGCACCTCTATACTCTTCTTTTGTCCTTATGTCTATCATATACCTCTATTAACAGCGAGGTATCTAGAGGTGCAGCGAACCTTAGAGCGCAGACAGGGCCACAACCCCCCTTTCTTTCTTGATATATATATATATATATATATATATATATATATATATATATATATATATTTTTATATTACATGTGAATAAATTGTTTTGTTATACTTTTATCTAATTGTGTCATTAAAACAGCGCTGCAAATTATCTCTTTTTCGCTTACATTTTAAAAGGTTTGACTAGCCCTTTTTTTGCAGCAGCTAACATTGGGTAAACAGCCCAGAATAAGCGCTCTACACAGTTTACTATATTTCTTAGGACACAAAGCAGGTCTGGCCACCAGCTATTTTGATGTGCAAGAACCCCTACTAAAAATCAGGTGGGGCGCGAAACATGCACTTACTCCAGGCACCATGGTACCTAGCTACATCACTGTTAACTGGTGTTTGTATAATGCTGAATAGTCTTTCTTATTAACTTAATTTAGATTTTGTTTCAGATTGTCCATTCTTAAACTCACATGTACCTGATTTTAGTTAAGGTCCATACACACTGAGCAATTTTCTCCCCCTTCTGAGGGGTTTTCCAAGGGGTGGATGACTTTCCATAGCAGGACGCTATGGAAAGCATTCCACCCTGGTGCTCATCCGATGGTGATGATGTGGGAGCACGCCTGAACACTCACTGCTCATTGTTGGCCCACACACTGGGTGGCTTTTGAGCTAAAAGCTGATCAAAGGGTAAAACTGAGCTGCTTTCAGCTCAAAAATTGGCCAGTGTGTATGGGCATTTAGACTTTTATGAAATGTGGACTTGGATTGGTACAGATCACAGTTGGAGTTTATTTTCTTAATAGGTCAGCAGAAATTAGCATGATCAAATAGTCAAAGGTTAAGAGAGATTATTTGTACAGTAAAAATAAACAAAAGTATAGAATATTTTTGGGACTGTATACTTTTGCCCTAGCACCCACTATTCACCCTCAGTTTCAGCTAAAGACTGTTGCAACCTCTGCCTTCATCATTTTTGTAGGCCTGACTCCCAAAGGGAAGTCAGCCTCATGCTGAGAAGGCTGGGCCTGGGTTAACATTAAGGCAGGGAAGCGCTTTATAAAAATATTTTAAACTGAGGATAGAGAAGGGTGCAAATGCACAATGATTATCTTGACAGCGATCAAAACAAGCATATGTTGTAGGTGTACACATAGCGTCATTTTTTTCATACGAGAAAGTTGAGAGAAATTTCTGTGAACTTATGTTTATCCCTAAGTTAGATAAGGTGCAGATATACAATACCAGAGATTTGTATACACTGTGACAAAGATGGAATGCAGAACAGGTACTTGTGTAATATCTGGGCGCCCAATTTTTTCATTGTATGCAATATAGTGGCATACAATTCAAGCGATGCGATTTTTCATTGTAAAGACCCAATTTTTTATTGTATAGTCACCCATGGGTGATTTCATACCCCCACTATCCAACTACGCATGGAGTTGATTTTATATAGTGTGGCGAGCGCAGCAAGCCACCGAGCCCGAAGCATGGTGAGCGGATGCAGAATACATGTAAAGTAATCCGTGTCCGCTCGCCACGCTTCGGGCTCGGTGGCTCGCTACGCTCGCCACACTATCTAAAATCAACTCCATGCGTAGTTGGATAGTGGGGGTATAAAATTACCCATGTGTGACTATACAATTAAAAATTGGGTCTTTACAATGAAAAATCACATCGCATCGTATGCCTTAAGTAGTTGCATGCAATGAAAAAATCGGGCGCCCAGATAATACACAAGTACCGTAGAACAAAATATGATTATAAGGGAATTTTTTTTGTAAATTGCTTATCACCTTCTCCCGACAAAACACAATTACTGGAGCCTATGTCCTGCAATCTCTTTTTCACCAGGTTTAGATCTCGCCACACTATTATGTAAGCACAGACATGCAGCACATGTGCAATGTGAATATGTCACAATAATCATTGATTCAGCTAAAATCCACCAGATAAGGATCGCAAGGTACTTCTCCAATCATACAGCTCCCTAGAGGTAAGTGGCATAATTTCATCTTTAAAGGACTTTACTCTGCATTATTAATGGCACTGAAGGGAGAGAGAGGTACTCGTTTATCTATGGCTATGTCAGTTACAGATAAGTTGAGACTTAACTACTGAATATTAAAAAATGATCTTCAGATGATCAAAATAGAGTACTTCCATTAAAGCAGTGCTGTAGTTTCTGTAGGTAAAGTGGTACCTGTAAATTATACCGTATGGGCAAAACTTTATTCCGCTCATTTATCTTTGCAAAGTATCCCATTCACTTTCGTTGTATTGGTAAATACTTGCCCACCTTATCTCCCCATTTACCAAATTCTTTAATGTCTTCAAAAAATGTTGCACAAGTGGCATAACATGACCTTTCCCAGATGTTGCAGTGAGTGTGGTCTGTCATAGAGAGCGGGTTTTGAAAGTAAGGAGGTTTTAATTGTTGATGCAAAATGGAAAGTAGTCCTCTTTTCAAGTGGAGCCTGTACAATTAACAAGTACCCTTATAAGACAGATTTGCAACATATTTGTTTGCCTGCACATTAAGCAAAGTTTTTGTGTGATTTTCTTATAATAAGTCTCAATTTTAAAAGGTTTCATTTAATTGTGATGCATATAGCTATATCAACTCTTATTCCAATGATGGCAGTGATTCTGTATTTCGCAACTGCATTAACTAATGTTTATATTCAGGTTGTTAAAATATTTAATTAATCTTCAGGATGCGATAAACCATCTACTATTGAAGAATTGACAAATGCATGTCACACACATTTTTACTCTTATGGGTAAATTTACTTAATTGTGAGTTTTAGAAGTTAGATATGATGACGATAGCAAACCAATCAGAAAATACTTATCATTTATTAAGCAGCTTCTAGAGAATAATAGCTAAAATATGACTGGTTGCTATGGGTGACATCAGTTACTTCTAAAAACTCACACTTTAGCAAATTTGACCCTTAATGTCAAAAACATGAATCATACCCCTTTCAGACATACTCCAAAATCCCAGGTTTTTGCACATGAATGCGCATCAACCCGGGATTTTGGTATGTCTAAAAGGGTCAACTGACACGGGTCACTGACACTTCTTTTTACCTAGATTGAGGACCCGGGATTTACAACCCAGGTTAACACTTTCAGACATAAGAAAAACCTTGGTTTTTCAGCAAATTACCAGGTAGAACTGCTTCACCCGGTAATTTGCTGCTGTAAGTGTGAAATGGTGCAGGCTGCACCCGAGAAATGACCCAGCAATCAAAATGCTTGGTAATTCCCAGGTAATATGTCTACAAGGGGTATAATTTTGCGTACAGATACTTTGAGTAACGACAGTAAGGGTCTGTTTTAAAACAACTATTGGAGTCCCACATTCCCACCTACTCTTTTGTTCTTCTAACAGTTTATCACACTCTACTAACATAGCAGAACTTAACAGAAAATCTATTGTCTTTATTAAGGAAATGTACATTATCATATGTACTTAAACTGAACATTTTACATAGAGTGTGATGCAGTGAACAGAATTACTCCATCCTAAACAGAAAGTGGAATATGATGACTGCTTGTTCTACAAGGCTAAAATTACACATAAACTACTAATGATAACAAATTATTCTAAATATCCTCTGAGAAAACAATCACGTAACAACACAGTGTACATTCACATGCTAACATGGTTTTAAATCAAGCCAAATATGTTTTGTTGACTTATGTTAGTGGTCTGCTGTAATTTGACTGCAAACACAAGTATATTTCAATGAGGCATCACTTTTTTGCATGCTGAAATAAACACAGATGAAGTGTATCGGAAACAAAGAATACTCTGTGTTTTGTATATCAAATTTTGGCAAAACCTAGACCAAAGTGAATTCCACCAATCAATTTGTGTATAGTTTTTATTACAAGTCCATGTTTAAATGATATGGTCGGTGAAAAATAAGTTCACATATGGTTACTCAATTTATACTAAAATATGTTACAAAAATCTAAAATGATGTCAATAATATACAACAATGTCTTGTGGTAAAGAATGCACACATATTTAAGCACACTGGGAACATTTAAGTTAGCGGCAAGAAAAGAGCAGTTTTCTATTGGGCAGATTTAACATTGAGTGATAATCTTGTTAGGTATGATAAATGGTGCACCAGCCAATAAGTTCCTGTCAGGAACTGATCTGAATGGGCGCCATTTATAGCACACTGTGGGGCAGATGTATTAAGCCTGGTGAAGAGATACAGTAAAGGACCTGATTCTGGTTCACTCACAAAAGCAAATTCTCTCTCTACTGGACAATACCATGTGCACTGCAGGTGGGGCTGATTTAACATGTGCAGAAAGACTTGACTTGTTGACTTGTAGACTTGTTGAGATGTTATTTTGTTTCTGTGTAGAGTAAATACTGGCTGCTTTATTTTTACACGGCAATATAGATATCAGTTTGAACTACAAACCCCACACAAAACTAACTCTCTCTGCACATGTTACATCTGCCCACCTGCAGTGCACATGGTTTTGTCCGTTAGACAGAGAATTTGCTTTTGCAAGTGAACCAGAATCAGGCCTACAGTCGAGATAACATGGAAGGTGATAATGCACCAGCCAATCAACTCCTAATTCCCATCTTTCGAACATAGCTGATTGGCTGGTGCATTACAGTGGCCTAAGTTCATCCCAATTGCCTGGAGGCAAGATAAATATGTTTGCACCCCAAATAGCTCAATCAGTATGGTGTCTGTCTCCAGTAAAACAGGTCATGGGCTCTAGTACAGGGTGTGACAATTGCAAAAATGATGCTAGGAGGAGGGCAAGTCAGCCACAGAAAGCAATATCAATTTCTTTCAATTAACTGATTCAAATTCTCAGGGGAGGAAAGGTGCTCCCTTCGGAGCAGGAGTCCAACTTCAGATGTCTCCATTGCCTCTCAGACTTTTGCCTCTGGTGCATTATCACCTTCTATTTTATCTTCGCTTTATCTTCACTTTATCTCTTCACCAGGCTTAATACATTTGCCCGAATGAGTGACACTAGAATATCACCCCCTGTTATATCTGCCCCATAGGTTGCTCCAAATTCAAACTGCAGTACAACATGGTTTTACCCAGGTAGTGTACAAATTGCTCCAACAAGGTCACATGAGTAAAAAAAGTGGGTGCATTTTAATCATCATCAACAATAATAATTATAATTGTCAGCTAGCCACTTGTTTATAAAAGTAGATAAAACCAAAAGAAAAAAAATGAAACTGTATAATACATATTAAAATCCGTATTCTGAGGAAATGTTTTTCATTTAACTGCTGGCTTTCCTTGTAGCCTGCTATGTCCTTCTTTCATTTTACTCTTTCTGTCCAGGGGATCATTTTTCAGACTAGTTTTTTTACCCAGCAGTCAGACTGTTTAGTCTGGTTTTAGTGACCCTGTCTGACAGAGAATACAGTCTCAGATTACTTTTTCAGTCACAATTCAGTTTTATCAATGTAACAATGTACTTCTTTTAAAATTGTAATCTGATCAAACAGGAGTAATCTATATAGTCAAATTGTACATTGGGTAATTCACCTTTTTATGTTAATGTTGTCACAATTACAGCAATATTTGCCACTTAACAATAAACAGAATTTCACATGATTGGAATCCTGTCACTCTGGAATACATGGTGCTGTTTAAATAAGACAAGGTGTAAATGTTTATATTCAAACAAGATCAGTAGCTCAAAGCATTTGGCACAACTCCCAGTAGATTCAAACCATCCACTAAGTACCGTGCATTAAAAAAAAACTACACTTGTAGAAATCCAATTGTATATTCACATAGTGATCTAAGCAAAGAGGGAAATGTTCTGTTATTGTTATAAGGCACATAAATGGCATCAAAACTGTACTTTTTATATGTATGATATAATATGACATAAGATGAAACATAAAATTAAAATGTAATACCTAATTTTATTTAGACTATAGCATTTACTTCTTATGGAGATTATATAGGTAAATGACAAACCTTAAGGACAATTTGTGGAATTTTGGGGGTTTTTTTCTTTGTAATTCCTGTTTCAGAAGTTGTTACTTTTTGAATCATTTTACCCTGCTGTAATTTTTCTTTAATGGGCAAAACCATGTGCACTGCAGGTGGGCAAATGCATTATGTGCATAGGGTGTTCCATTTGGGTTATTTTGTTTCTGTACAGGTTAAATATTGGCTGCTTTATTTTTACACTGCAACTTATGATCCATACACACTTGGCGACTATGCCCAGCGTGTATGGACAGAGATGATGTCAATCATCGCTGCGGGGAAAGCCGCTCAGTGCATACACACTGAGCGACTTTCCCCCGGACCGGCACCGACAGAGGGAGGAGGATGGCGTTGCATAGCTATGCAAAGCCACCCTCAACGCCACTCATCTGCTGGTATAACCAGCTGATGAGCGGCTTTTCCGGCGATGATGCGGGAGCGCGCATCGCTCACCGCTGGGCCATACACACTGGGCGGCTTTGAGCTGAAAGCCGCTCAAACAGACTGTTTTGAGCAGCTTTCAGCTCAAAGTCACCCAGTGTGTATGGGCCTTTAGATTTCAGTTTGAACACACCACACCCAAATCTAATTCTCTGCACATGTTGCATGTGCCCCACCTGCACTGCAGCATACCCAGTATCTATAACATCAAATGACTGTGTTTCTGCAGTCTGTACTGCACTGTGACTCTGCAGGTCTTACCCAAATGTGTGTCCATAACATACAAGTACTGTAACAATGCAGGCCATACCCCACTACATTTCTTCACATAAGCATTGTAACTCTGTAGTGTCATTTGCTGAGTAGCAATGTTTCATAGATGTGCTATAAACTGTTGTGTGTTTGTGCTGCTGGGTTGTTGCATAGGTAAAAGACAGTTTACTGCAGCCTTTGGCCTAATATGTATGAACACAATATTGTGAGTTGTGAAGTGGTCAAAATGAGTGGAAGTTAATGTTAAGCAATAGTGAGGCTTGGAATGAAAGTTCTTGTAGAGTGAAGGAGAATTCTAGTGCGTCCCTATCAGAGGCAGAAAGAGTTGGAAAGGACATAGGGCCAGATGTACTAAGCTTGAAAAATGATAAAGTGGAGAGTGATAAACCACCAGCCAATCAGTTCCTATCTGTCATGTCACACAGGCTGTGTTTGAAAAATAATAGGTAGAAGATGATTGGTTGGTGGTTTATCACTCTCCATTTTATCACTTTTCAAGGTTTAGTACATTTCACTGCAGGGGGGGGGGGCAGATGTAACATGTGCATAGAGAATTAGATTTGGGTGAGTTATTTTGTTTCTGTGCAGGGACAATACTGACTGCTTTATTTCTACACTGCAATATAGATCTCACTTTGAAGAAAACGCCCACCCAAATCTAATTCTGTCTGCACATGTTATATCTGCCCCACCTGCAGTGCACATGGTTTTATCCATTTGAAAAGGAATTTGCCTCTGAGAGTGAACCAGAATAAGACCCTTAGTGGAAAGATAATCTAACATGTATTGGACTGAAGTACAAGATGGGTTGAAGGGAGGATCCCATCAGGCTGTAGAGAGTGGATCTCTGCAAAACTGGAAGCAATTCTAGAGGTCTGTGAATGTGAACATGCTGTTTTTGATGCTGTGTATAAAACTATAAGCTTGTTGTGGAAGTACAGCTTGAGCATGGAGCTTCCTGGGTTTGTTTCATATTTGTTATAAGAAATTCTTACATTTCTGCATCAATAATTTAATTTTGTAGGAGAATAGTGCTTATATTTATGATTACCTCTTTATTTTCACGTAAACATCTAATTGAAAAAACTGGCCTCAAAGAACACACTTTGCTGTGTCCAGAGAGAAAGATGGACACATCAGGGGTGTGGTTATAGGCAAGACATTCAGGAACAGTCGAATCAATGTCAGCCTTATAGTATGCATCATTTAGGAGAGACTTATTGAGACACCAAGTCCACTGTCTAGAAGAGGATTAAGATAGAGCCAGGTCAGGCCAAATAAATAGCCCAATAGATGCATTAGCGAGAAGATATAGACGCCTATGACTCAGAAAGAGACAATACTTTGTGAGGATTAGAGTGAATGAATAGTTGCAACCCATAGCATGTAGGATCTTCCAAGAATTGTCCAGCAGGCGATCATGAAAAACCTGACAAAACTTATTGTATCTAAATCAAGGGTAGTTATTGGAGGTATTGAGGACAAGATATAAAGTCAAATAAAGATCTCCTCCCAGGTCTGTCACCTATAGTATTTCACCTGGGAGTCAAGCTGGTCAAAATTGGACTTACAAAAGTTCAGTTGGGCCTGGTTAGGGGCATATATATTGCTAAAGTGAAAGCTTGATTTAAAAAACTGGTTAAGTATTGAGTAGTCTGCCTGGGACAGGTTTATGGACCGTAACATCGATGATAGAAAGTCTCTGGAAAAATATTATTGCCACACCCTTACATATTTAGTCTAGGTCATTGCTTTAGAAGGCAGCGAAGGAGCATCAATTACATAGGGAAGGGGCCCGATGGACAGATTTAAAATGGATTTCCTTGACTATAGCCACATCCAAATGGACTACAAATGGGAACAATAAAATGTGCTAAGTGAAGCGCCAGCAGAGCAAGGCACCACGCTTGTAGTATGGCTCTCTTCACTTGACAAAGCACCACTGATTGATACTGAGCGCTGATTGAATATTCTGTACTGCTGCTGGACCTTGAGGGGGAATTACCACAAACCCCTCCAAAATATACACAAGAAAAAAAGAGGTAGGAACAGCGCTGTACTGAATATAGAAATTTAATAAAAAATTGCAATTTTACATATTATAACAGTCCATAATCGACAGACAAGACTTACATACATAAAACACAGAACTCCCCCTTGTATAACTGGTGCTGGTTAGGCTTTGTTAGATGCAATTGCGGAAGCTTTTACTCATATATAGAGCCAGTTAGTAGCTTTTACTCATATATAGAGCCAGTTAGTAGGTTAGTACTGATTTCAGTCCCCACAGAAATGTGCACATTTTAAAGTGGTATACTTAATTTGTAATCCTGGGGTGAAGTATGGCTTGCAGATAGTGGCGATTTTCTCCGACCTTTAGCAATAGGTCATATCCGAGATTGGTAATCAGCCCGATGTTGTTGGCAGCCTCAGTGTCCCCTCTCAACGCGTTTCTCTGCCTCACAGACCTCTCAGCGGCTTCCTCAGGAGAAGTATGATAATACTGTGATCATGGTTTTAGCAATTACAATTGCAGGCAGGAAGTGACATGCACCTACTTTGCAAAGGATTGCAAATGTCAAGCTGCTACAAGCAACTTACTATAGTATATATGATTCATACTTAACCAGCCAAAAAATACACATATGTGTGATGAACAAATGTGAGCTGCGGTATAATGGGGTTATACCACTAAGTTATAGTTACATTACATTTCAGTTAATTAGAGTTATTAGGTTAATGATAGATCAGGCCCTTTTTATTTACAGGTCAGTTTATTGATTTTCCTAATAGGGAGAGTTGAGATTGCGGATAGGGTTTATGACACAGCAAAGTAGTTCTTAGTAGATCTCTTTATTAAGAGTCTAAAATATTGCAAATAACAATGGTTTATTTTAATACACATAGACAAATCATCTCAGGCTATTTTGAAGAATTTAAAAAGTCAGTTGTAAATACAGTAGATCACAGTTATTCACTGCTATAGGCAAATTACTCTTGGTATGATGAGAAGATACTATTAAAGCATTCAAAATATCTGTAGCATTATAAAAAAAGAGTTAAGAAATGATCAGATATTCATTATTCTAATACCCCTTTCACATCACACTTTTAAAACGGTATATTGCCGTTTTTTCCCATTTTAAAACGTTTAAGGCTGCAATGTGAAAGTGCCAAAGTTGATTTACCGGTTAAAGTTAACTGGTATTTCAACACGGTTTAAAAGCAGAGTCCTACACGTTTTAAAGCTGTTTTTTGGCAGTTTGAACAGCTCTATTTCAATGGCTTGAAACATGTCCCTTGGGGGTTAAACGGGTTGAATGTTTAAATGGTATTAAATGATTTTTAAAACGGTTTTCACCTGCAATGTGAAAGGTCTCAAGGCTCAGATCCGTTTTAAAGTCCCATTTAAGAATACCGTGTCATTACCCATTTCTGCAATGTGAAAGCAGTATTAGATTCACATGAAGGTGCAACTCTGTTGATACTGTGTATGACTGAGATCAGTGGCAGCTCCGACCTTTAAACATATTGCAATTGCTTAATTGTGCTCATTAACATGAATGACTGCCCTCCAGCCAAAGGCCACTTCTTATTGGCTGGTAGGCGAGACTAACCCCCAGCATGTGGGAGGAGCCACAAATGTAAACAAACATTCGGGCTGCTCTCACAGGGATGCTGCCAGCCGGAGAAGACAGCGTTTGATCTGGGAGGCATCTGGTGAGTATGTTTTCTTTCAACAGGTACTCATTTTTACCACAATTTGCATCCTATTAAGTTTGCAATTTCAGAAAAACATGCGAATTTAGCGAACTGAAAATCACAAAAGTCTAAGGGGGTTATTCTGGTTGACCGACAAAGCTGAAAAAATCACAGCTTTATTGGTCCTCCAAACGGGGTCCCCTCATCACATTCCAATTTCCGGTACTTGTGTAGTATCACGACGCCCATCGCATTGCAGACCATAAGGCATGCGATGGTATGCGATATCGCGCGATGTTCCCCAATGTCATACAATTTTAAAATTGTATGGCATACAATGCCATACAATGCGATGGGATGCGATTATAACTTGTATAAGCACCCTAATGGGTGCTTACAAGGTTAAATGCACCCCCACGCCAACCCCCCAGTATAAACGTGAACCCGAAGCGTGGTGAGCGGACGCGCATAACTTCACAGGTATACGTGTCCACTCGCGGGGCTCGCTGCACTCGCCACGCTTCAGGCTCGGTGGCTCGCTGCGCTCGCCACACTTTATAGAATCAACTCCACGCCGACGTGGATAGTGAGGTAGGAAAAGTTCCGAGGACACGTACCACCGCCCCTCGCGGGCTCACTGCGCTCGCCACGCTTCAAGTTCACGTTTATACTTTAACATTGTAAGCACCCATTAGGCTGCTTAAACCACCCATTAGGGTGCTTATACAATTTAACATCGCATAAGGGGCTTAAATCGCATCGCAGTGCATCGGGTGTATGGCATGCGATGCAATGAAAAATCGTGCGACTAAATATCGGGGGCACCGTGATAATACACAAGTACCCAATTTTCCCACAGCCTTGCGTGTGGGGGCAAAATCATTCAATGGTCAACAATGATATTGTATCTAATGTCATTAGCTATCAGTACTTAGCTCCAAAAGGTCTAGCTTGTCATACCTTGTTACGGTACTTTTTTGCACATTGCAATTCTTTGTATGTGACTTTGTATGTGTTTTACACTAATTCTTTTCAGATAAAATTACAACTTGTGTCTGTAGTACACTTTGAGTGGTCTGCTATTAAATTAAAATGCCAAATGTAAAGAAAAAGGGCATCTTGCAACACATGGTATAGAGAGACTTTGGGGGGTATTTAATCCCCGCCACTATTTCTAATGGGGGAAATAGGGGAGGTTCCTATTTAATTCTGTCTTGTCCAACAGCATTGACGGGGCTGATCGACAGACTGGACCAGATTTTTATCATTCCATGGCCGGATACGTGGACATGCCCCCTTTTTGCTGATTGGCAGGCGGGACATTGAATTCCGCCTGGTTATTTGCAGTCCAGCAAAAATCAAAATGGGCCAGGGTCATGGCTGACGGGACAGACCGACAGTCGTGACCAGGGATCAAATACCCCCTTGGTGTATGAGTATCTGTTGAGAGTAATATAACTAAAATACTAGTAAGGAACAAAAAGGAAATTGGCTCTTGTGACATTTTATCTATTATTTATATTTTAGATAATATTTTGGTAAAATAAAAAGGGTGATCTACTGGTGAAACAATTATTTTTGAATGGAGTCAAAAATTGTTATTTAGGATGAAATACAAGTAGCATTTACTGTTTTAGCAGCTATCCTGCATAAAACTAAACAAGCCTATTAAAATATCAAGAAAGGAAACAATTTTAGAATTTTAAACCTTATAGATCCAAGCAAGTGCAAAATGGGAAATGTTATGCCTTATCTGACAGGAAGGCAGCGATAGGAAATTGCCAATAAATGCTGTATATCTATCTTTAAACAAGATGCATAGAGCTCAGAACACAGAAAAAGACAAGTCCATGAATGGAGTGTTGTCTTTTACAAAGAGACATAAATATAGAATTAATAAATATGTTTCTGTGATATATTCTGAAATTCAGGTTTTCAAGGCTTTGTTAAGGTTAGAGAGATTCAGGGTTGGAAACTGGTACTTGCTTAGAGAGCAGGAAGCTAGGTGGATTTCAATGAATAGAAGGTGAGCTTGGAGGTAATAGTGTTATACTAGAGACTCGTCATAGCTATTCAATTGCATTAGTTTTTGGACAGTTTCTCTGCTGATGCAGTTTCAACTTAGTTAAAAAGTGGAGTTTGCATTGGCAAATAATTAGCTAAAATGCCCGCATATTCGACTAAGACACACAGATTGGCAAGTATTTAGAAAAAAATCAAAAAAGATTTTTGAGGCTTTCGCACAGTGCTAGACCTTTGGGATCAGTATCACCTGGATGGTCCTTGTTTCCAAATATTAATGCAGTCCACTCCTCTTTAAAAATTTGCGAAAAATTTATTTATTCAAAAAACCATGAAAAACTCCACATCTAAAAAAACCAAAACCGGCTTCCATATATAATAAAAAATATAAGAAAAATTGCAAGAAAATATGAAGCAGTTCTTTACACAACACAGTCACTGCATCCTAGGGAAATTTGGGGATTCTTGGTGTAGCAAACCAGACCTTTTCCGGGTAACTTATGCTATGCAAAAATCAATAGTCTCATAGGGAAAGCTGTTATTCCCGGGTATCTCCTATGAGGCTTTTTTTTAACACAGTCTCACAGTCACCTTTTCAAAAGCTTGGAGCAGAAAAATAGAAAAAAGAGAACACTCTCAAGTGTGCAAGGCCTTGACGTTCCCAGTCCAGAAAGGAGAGGTCCCTAACAGTATCTACAGCAGAGGGGTGAGAGTGTTCTCTTTTTTCTATTTTTCTGCTCCAAGCTTTTGAAAAGGTGACTGTGAGACTGTGTTAAAAAAAGCCTCATTCATGAAATTCTTGTCTAGTATACAGTTGGACTATTGGTTGAGGACAAGCAGCTGCGGGATCTTTTTTTGGTGCTTGAGAAGTGACTTTGTCAGTTTTTGTGGTATAGATTGGCAAGTAATTGCTGATCCACGTGTTTACAAATACCATTTCATTTTGGTAACTAGTGACGTAACATTGTTGTATAGGATACTGTTACTAGGTTGACCTTATTCAGGTTGACATGCATTCAGTCAATCAATCACTAAAGGTCGGCAATGCTTAGGTGGACAACAGAAATAGGTCAACATGGCTAAGGTTGACATGGCTAAGGTGATATTTTTATAATCACCTTAAAACATTCATCATCATTAAGATTATTATGAGAATGAATAGCATATGAAAGCATACTGACATGCTTAATATGATATCATCATGCTTTAGACATATACTTTATATGCATTTACTACCTGTGTGACTCAATTGTTAGGATTAGATAGGTTATTTTATGTATGTATAGTTTGGCATAAAGCACATCAATACGAATTGCCGTATTTTCGGGATAGAAAATGTCAAAAATAAGTGTATTTCTGGATACAAATACACCTATTTTTACACCTATTTTTTACACATTTCCTTTAGTAAATTTCCCCCATTATGTCATTTATTTTCTATACAACACAGACCAAAAATCAGTGTTTATCTCTGCTACACCCTAAGCAATGGTTCCCCAGGCTTCCTGGAGTTTCAGATGTTTCGAAAGGTACCCATACTGTAGATTAGGGTGACTTCTCCAAAGGGAGAAGTCAGTGTTACTGTATAGTATGCAATCTCAGCCAAGTAGGTGAGATCTTTAGGATCTGATGTAATACTCATGGGACCGCTTATCGCATCGAACCTGTTGTCACACTTACAATTTGGTCATTTTTCATCCGATTTCTTCCTGGAATTGGATTAAAAAGGTTCAATTTGTTGTGGAATTGCCGTAGTATATGGGTAACGTAAAGTATATCTGGTATATTGCTAAATGATTCAGAAAATAAATATCCACTATATTTAGCAATTCTAGTTCTTTGGATGTTAACTCATTAATGCTCAACCAGTAATAATTTTACATTGTAACAGTAATAATTTTACATTGTAAAGGAGTAGGTTCTTAACTAAGTTAGCATATAGTATACATGCATCATAACCTGTGTATTCAAAGTATGACAGTAGCAGTGACATAACTTAACTCAGTAACAGGTGTGTTGGTAACTGCTCACCTTTAAAAGCATAGTCTGCTGTGAGAATTAGACCAGATAGCATGCCTGTAATCTTACATTAATGTGACAGTTATGTTTATTGTAATAATATTGAGCAATAGTGTTAGGACCTGCAGAAAAGTGGGGTCTCGTGAAGGGGGCTGCAGGCTTAAGGCCCATACACACTAGAAGATTATCTTTCCAATCTGGCTGGTTGAAATGAAAATCTGGAAATTTCTGGGATCAAAAGCAGTCATCTGCATTAAAGCCCATACACACTAGAAGATATTGGCACCAATCTTGTTCAGAATGGGGCTTCTGAAAGACATTGATTCAATATCTTCTAGTGTGTATGCTTAATATCTTTAAAAATGCGCCCCCAGGCTCATTGTTAAAGATATTGACATCTTCCGGACATGCAGGTCAATCTGCCAATATTGCTAATGCACCCATTGTTCAGTGTGGGTGCACAGTAACTTTCATGATCAGCTCAAGGGAAATGTTCACCAATATATTTTGTCTGTCATATCTTCTAGTGTGTATGACCAATGTGTCTATAGGACCAATTTGTGTCTGTTTTCCATGTTTTGGAGCAAATGGTCAATTGTCATTTGCTCTCAAAATTTCCAGATTTTCATTCCAACCAGCCAGATTGGAAAGATCATTTTCTAGTGCGTATGGGCCTTTAAATGCATTGATCAATACATGAACTAAATCTTCACTATTTATTAATATCAGTTAATTTTGTGAGTGCAGAGCCTCTGCAGTTTCTGTATTATATATTTTATGACCTACTGTGGGTCATTATAATAAACTTGAAGTAAAAAAAAACCTGTAATAATCAGTGGTGTAGCTAGGTTCCATGGTGCCCGGAGCAAGGGCATGTTTCGCTCCACCCCCCCCCCTCCCCCTGTATAATAAAAGGAAACCACAGGCTGCTCCCCTGTATAATAATAACAGAACCCCACAGCCGGCTGCTCCAATAGTGAGCTGGGAGCAAAGGAAGAAGCCCCAGCCCACTATCCTACCCTCCACACACTGTCCAGCCTCCAGCCGCTCACCCCTTGACCCCTGAATAGAGACTCCGGTGCGACGGATGCGGCGCCATGACATTGGTGCCCGGCATCAGTCAGTGGGGAAAGTTAAAACCCGGCGAGCACTCACATAACGTATGCGCCGGTTTGGGACGCCGGAGGCAGGGATGCGGCGCCATAACGTTGATGACATTGTGACGTCATGGTGCCGCATCCCTGCCTCCGGCGTCCCAAACAGGCGCATGCATACGTGATGTGAGTGCTCGCCGGGTTATAACTTTCCCCACTGACTTGATGCCGGGCATAGCGGGGGGGGGGGGGGTTAAAGGAGGTAGATATACTGCGCTCACCTAGTGGGTGTGTTTTTAGGTGCTGCTTAGCCACAGGGGTGTCCCGACCCCCTGTTGGTCATAAGGTGAAAGAGAAGGGTGGGCTCAAGCGCTGCCTCTGTAATGGATCTGCTGTACTAGAAATAAATGCAGGATGGTGGTGTAAGCTAAGTATCGTGATTGTGGTTTTCTATATATGCAAGAATGAGTGAGAGGTGGATGAAGTAAATGCAAGGGGCAGGGGCGTAGCTAGAACCCTGTGGACCCCATAGCAAAATTTTGCAAGGGCCCCCCCCCCACACACACACACACAAACGTGTCAGGGAGGGAGGTAGTGTGTCATGGAGTGAAAGAGCGACAGGGAGAGATAATGAGATAGAAGGTGTTGGAGAGAGAGCGAGAGAAAGAGAGAGACAGTGCCAGGTAGGAAGACAGAGAGAAAGGGAAGAGAAAGAGTTGGAAAACGGAGGAAAGAGAGAGGGTAAAGTGAGGGAAAAAGGTGAAAGATAAGGAGAGAAATAACAGGGTCAGAGAGATCAAGAGAGAGACTGGAGACATAGGGCCTTATTCTAGTTCACTCTTTCTGACAAAATCCTTTTAAGATGGACAAAACCATGTGCACTGCAGGTGGGGCAGATGTAACATGTGCAGAGAGAATTAGATTTGGGTGAATTATTTTGTTTCTGTGCAGGGAAAATACTGGCTGCTTTATTTTTACACTGCAATATAGATCTCACTTTGAAGTAAAACCTCACCCAAATCTAATTCTCTCTGCAAAAGTAACATCTGCCCCACCTGCAATGCACATGGTTTTGTCCATCTAAGAAGGATTTTGTCAGAAAGAGTGAACTAGAATAAGGCCCAGAGTGAGAGAGATAAAGGGTTGATTCAATATGGTGCACAGTGAGCAGCACAAGGAGGGAGCTTACACAGCTATTCTAATCAGCACACCGCTAGCTCCA
Organism: Crinia signifera; assembly: GCF_055691185.1. Lineage (NCBI taxonomy): Eukaryota > Metazoa > Chordata > Amphibia > Anura > Myobatrachidae > Crinia > Crinia signifera. The sequence goes on from NC_139217.1 coordinate 346,029,393, forward strand.
ACTATTGTATTTCTGCTTGCACCACTTCTAGGGTGCGAGTAGGAAACCAGCAAATCTAGGATGGTGATTCCTTTCTTAGCCCTAAAGTGGTGCAAACATTATAGCCGTGGGGCACTTAAGTAAAAAAAAATCAGATACTTGTGACTACCAGCATTCTCTAATTTTGCAGCATGCTGACTAAAATAGCTTCAGCTTCCTCACCCCTTGCTATTCACTGCACGCCATATTTAATCAACCAAAGAAACATTAGGGGCAGAGAGATGGTGGAGAAGTGAGAGAGAAAGGGTTGAAAGGGCAGGGTTAGAAAGAAAGGGGAGAGAAGTGAGACAGGGAGGGGGCAGGAGGTGAGAAGAGATGTGGGGGAGCAGGAGTTTGCAATTGTTTAATCAGACATAATCTTTTAAAATCTATCCCTATCTATACCTAATGTACCCCCATTAGGTACCCTGTCCCCTCACCCTTTAGGGCAAGCCAAGCAGTTCTTTGATTGTACCTGCAGTCCTGCAGCAGTGCTGGGTCTCCCACATGTGCGCATCGAAGTATCTGTTCCTCCTGCACATTGGCGCCGGGTCCCTGTGCTTACCGCACATAGGCACCGGGTACCTGGGCCTCCAGCACATCAGCGCCGGGTCCCTGTGCTTACCGCACTGAGGGGTAGATTTATTAATATTACTTTAGCGTTCCTTAAGGGCGCAGGTTCGCTTCACCACATTATCGTGGTGAAGAGAACCTGCCTTTCGCCCGAATGTATTATCACTTGCCTGCACGTTATGGGAGTGCGTTATCCCCTCCTGCCGGGGATACGCTCCCTCCCATAACGAATGATGCGTTGGCGTCCGGCGGCGTCTTCTGCGCATGCGCCGGATACCTTGGTCTCGCGTTGTGTATCCGGCGCATGCGCAGTTTTCCGCTTGCTGATCTCCGGCGTCTGCAAATTCAAACTGCGCATGCGCCGGGTAATGTTCGCCGGGGATGCTGTGTACCCGGCGCATGCGCAGTTTGAATTTGCAGATGCCGGAGACAAGCAAACGGCGAATAAGACAGCAGGAGAGCCCCGCAGCGCCAGATAATTCTGGCGATATGCATTTACGTAAAACAGAGGAGCGCGCGGCCATCCATCTAATTAATAAATAAGGTATTAGCCCGGAGCTCTGCAGCAGCTAACGCTCATACGTTAACCCTCCTGCCCCGCACCGCCGCCGTTAAAGTACCCGCACAGCGGGTATGATAACTGAGGGGAAGCGCTATCCCCTGCTTTAGCGCACGGGGATAGCGCATATACCCCATAGCGCACCATCATAGATCTTCCCCATAGGCACCGGGTACCTGTGCCTCCGGCACATCAGCGCCGGGTCCCATGTGCTGTGTGCCGGGAGGCGCTGCAGCCGCAGCGTCCCATGTCCTGCTATGCGCGTTCTGCCCGGCTCCACCAGTAGTGACCGGATCGCGGCTTCCGGGTATCAGGTCTTGCAATACCAACAATGATGCCTGGGGCCGCGTCACTAGCAGGGCGGGGGAGCCGGCGGCAGAGCTCCGGCGCCAGGTGACATGTCGGCGCCCGGAGCTGGTGCTCCGCCGGCTCCACGCTAGCTACGCCTCTGGTAATAATAGAAAAAAACTAAATTTTCTATACCTACTATACCTAATTCCTAAGGTAGAGAAATAAATAGATATATGTTGCTACCAAAAACAATTCTGTCTTTAATACAAATATCTAAAATCCATTATGATTAAATAATAAATAAATAAAAAAAACACTGTCATTTAATCAGCATGCAGCAGAAATGATAAAAGTTGCAATAAAGGGTTAATACAAAAATCCAATGACTGTTACAAGGTCAAACCAATTTATCAATGCCATCCTTACAGCACTATTCATTCACTTACTTATAGAAAATCTATTTCTTCAATTTGAATTTCAGATGTACTAGAAACTGAGATTGTTATTTGATCATATTAAGCCATCAAACCAAAAAGAAAATGTTTGTGATTTCTTAAGTGATTTGATGAAAAATAATCTCTTCATCTTTCTATAACCACCTTGAAATCTTTTCAAGTGGAGGAGCCTGAAGCTAAAACAATAAACACCTCAACTACAACCTGCGCCTCATTTACATAGTAGCAGCTTTAATTTTGATGAAATATGCAAATGTATGCAAAATTAAATTCATCTTCTAATGACACAAGGCGATTAAACAATTTTTATGCTTAAATATTCTGTTTAATGAAATCAAACAGATCTGTGAGTGTGTGACAAATTTACCTCAGACTGAGAAATTAGTGGATATCAAAAAACACAGAATCACAAGCACTTTCCCTGATGTGATAGCCATTTAAATACACTTACCTTGTAAGATTAAATGTAATTTTTGCTAATTAAATGATCCAAGCATATGCTATTAAATCTATATCACAATGTATATCTATCTACAGTGTACATTTAAAAGCTGATTACATGCACAGCCAATGTGATACAGTATTAGATCTTTCAGTAGCTTGGAATTCAGGTGTGTAAAAGCTCTAACTGTAACTTTTCCAGCACATAATTATTTCTACTTTTCTTGAATTAAATGGTTTTTTTTGTAAACAATTGATTTATTCTGCCTGCCATATGAGCATTATGACAAAATTCACATAGCTCTCTTGCAATAAATGTGTTGCCCTTGTCTTAACAGAGTAAGTTAATTAAGAAGAAAGATACCCTCAAATGTTTTTTTTGTTTTTTTTAAGGAAGGGGGGTAGCAGAGTATATTAGAAAGACATCACAAAAAGAGGAAACCATTATATCTTATATTATCCAAATTTTCGTAACATCAAGAGTATTTATACCAAAACTTTGTATAGGATCTTAATTGATACATGGGATGGGGAAGGGGGGATTTAATATGATGAGAGATTCAGAAAGTGAGAGATTTGGTACGAAATCTCCAGTTTTTTTAAAGCGGCAATCATTTATACTGCAAAACCCATTTGATTTTGTAGTGTAAATGATTGCTGCTTTAAAAAAAACCTGGAGATTTCTTACCAAATCTCTAACTTTCTGAATCTCTCATCATATTAAATTTCACCCATGATCTCATATATAATAATAGAAATGGGAATTCATTTAGATTTCAAGACTGAAATTAATTGAGAGATAATTCATGTACTCTTATTCCATAATTGAAATAAACAGAATGAGATGATGCCTATTGTCATGAATTTTAGAGTTAGAGAATGCATCATTAGCAGTAATATCAGTTGACACAATAATTAGAAGGCCTAATATCAGGTACACAGTAAGCCAGTCATGACAACACTACTTCAACTATGAAAGAAGAATAGAAAATATTAGTACATTAATTGTTTCTTGAGACTTTTAAAGGAGATCTAGCTGTAAATATTTGAAAAGTAATCTGAAAGTAAATAAAGCATGAACATGTCCATTGTACTTCAATAATATATTTATGTTTTAATCCTAAATTTCCAGTGCAACTTTTGATATAAAAAAGAGCTCAGAATAAAAGTGCACTATTGCTCATTTTGCAATCATATCTAATCTCCCCTGCAACTCTTAAGTTTTGTATAAAGAGAACAGTATAGTACAGTATATAGGCAGGGCAAGTTGTAGGTTGTTTTGTGCCCCCTGCACACTATAAATTGCTCCCTCCTACAAATGGGAGGGGCAATGGTGGTAAATATAAGAACATTGTTTATTTATTAACCATCATGACGCCTTTTCATTACTAACCAAGTAAGAGAACTTTCCTTCTTATGGATGATTGCATGGTCTAATCTACTAACCAAATTAATATCTGGAAAATTATAGACTGCTGCCTGAATGAAAGACGCTATTGCTTAATAGCATTTATTTTTTAATTTTATTTAAATTATTTATTTTACAGCTCTGCATAGCGGCCTATAAGTGCCTAGCTATATTTATTTTGTTTTTTTTGCTTCCGTTTTTGGGCACTGTAGAGAGGCAGTGATGTCAGGCAGTTGGTGATTTTTGAAAGAGGCAGTGAGTAATGTGGAGATGTAGTGGGTTAGTTATGCTGGGGAGAGGCAGTAGGTGAGAGGCAGTGGGAGACACTGGGAAGAGGCAATGGGTGACAGGCAGTCAGAGCCGGCCCTAGGCATAGGCAACCTAGGCAATTGCCTAGGGCATTTGGAATGCCTAGGGGCACCCCAAGCCTAACCTAGGACCAGTTTTGGAGCAAATATGCCGTGGTCAATTTGGAGCTACTTGCCATGATACATGGGGGGGAGCAGGATGAGATACGCGGCAGCTGTGGAGCAGGAGGAGACCTGCGGCAGCCGGGGAGCAGGAGGAGACCCCCGGTGGCCGGGGACCAGGACAAGACCAGCAGTGGCTGTGGAGCAGGAGGAGACCCGCAGCGGCCGGGGATCAGGACGAGACTCGCAGCGGCCAGTGACCAGGACGAGACCTGCGACGGCCAGGGAGCAGCTTCAAGGCAAGACTCCCAGCGGCCAGGGAGCAGGAGGAGATATGCAGCATGCAGGAGAGTAGTATCTCTCGCCCCCTGCCTCAGCAGGGCACTGCAGGGACAGCTCATGTTGCGAGCAGAGGGAGCAGTATAGGAACAAGGAGAGCAGGAGTCCTGTCCAGCACCTGCACTCCCACACCGCCTGGGGTGGAGGTAAGCTGACAGCCCACCAAACAGAGCCATGGGGGTGGGGGGGGGAGTTTGTACTGTTTGAGGTGTATGTGTACTTTGCTTGCTGATGGAACTGGGATGGGGGGGGTGGTGATCTCAAAAGTACTGAGTTTGTGTGTGGTGTAGTGCCCTTCTGGATGCTGGGCCTGTAGGGTGCTCTCCTGGATGCTGAGATTCTCTGCTGGATCTTTGTGGGGGATTCTGCTCTGGGTGCTGGGTATGAGGGGACATGGGGCAGTGCCTCCCTGGGTGCTGGCAGTTACGTAACACACATTATGCTACACACCGCAATGCCCATGACACATTATGCCACACACCATAATGGCAATTACACATGATGCCACACACCATAATGGCAATTATACATTATGCCACACAATGTACTGTCTTTTACACATTTTGCCACACACCCCAATGCTCCTCACATAATATGCCTTACACTGTAATAACCATATTACATTATGCAATACAAAATGACCCCAGTACTCCTACTTCTACACATAATGCCCCAGTAGTGCCCAATACACATAATGCTCCCAGTAGTGCCTATTATACATAATGCCACAATTAGTGCCCCTTACACAATGTCCAGATTAATGCCTATTGCAGTATTCCCCTAGTACTGTTCACCATGTAATCCAGTCCATCCTGCTGCCGCTGTTGCTGCTACTGAAATGGAAACATGAAGAAATGCTGAGTTTAAATTTTACATTTGACACCGGCTTGTGAGCCAATCGGAGTGTGTGGTCCAGCAACCAATTGCTAACTGCAGATGCCGGTCCACATGCTCTGAAAGGCTGGCGGCCGGCACCACATTTGAAGTTGTTGTCATGAGGAGCAGCAGCTGCAGGGAGCTAGGAGTGGTGTGTGATTGGTGGTGGGCGACAGTGCAGGTGGTGCTGCCAGATGGCGAGACTAAAGTGCAAATGCGCTGTGCGAAAGGTACGCACCTACAGTAGTTACGGCCCTGGGTGCTGGGTCTTTGGTTACACACAAATAATAACCACTAGATTAGATGTAGGCTATGGGGGGGGGGGGGTATTAAAATAAAAACAGTAGAATAAACAATATTTTTTTTTTGTTAATTGATGCAGTGTTGTAATAGTTGATTTATTTTATTACTGTGTAATAGGCTGGGATTGTGTAGTGACCATGCTCCCCACAATGCTGTATGGGTAACAAGCAGTGGTGTGAGGGGGCCCCAACCCAAATCTTGCCTAGGGCATCAAATTAGCTAGGGCCAGCTCTGCAGACAGTGGGTAAAACTGAGAAGATGCAGTGGTTGAAAAGCCGCATTCTGCAAAGTCACATGCTGCTTACTCCTGCATTGCAGGCCTCTCAGCATGCTTATTCTAGTAGTTCCACCAAAGGTGGAGGATCATGAGTGTTTTACTCTGCACTGGATGGAGAAGGGAGGTTCTTGACATAGACATCCCACTGAAAATGACTGGCTCCTGGAAGACACCTTCCTCTTTGTTCTGCATCCTGTGAGGGGAGTGGGCAGGGGAAGAGCCAAATGTGATGGGTGAATATCACTGTGGTGGAGCTGGTGTTGGTGAACTCAGTGGTCAGTTAGCTCTAGCACAACAGAGTGCGGCCACAAAAGCAGCTGTAGCAGCACCCACAGCATGTTTAATAGACAGCTATTAAACATGCTGCACTTCTGCAATTCCGGGACATCACCAAACGCCTTTCTGAATTTATTCCCAGTTTTGTTTCTGGAGGCAGCAGGAGCATAGCAGCAGCTTTGTGGGTAGCGGCTGTGGCATCCATGCTCTACTTCCCATGATGGGTGGTGGCCGACATGTCTGAGTTTCTCTCCAGGGATGGAAGTTCTCTATCTCCTCACCAACAGTGCCTGTGTCTCTAGCGAATGGATAAGTAAGTGGTCCTTCATCTTGACAGGCACAGCAGCAAAGAGCAGAAAAATTAGCCAGGGAGAATGCCTCTCCAGCCCAGTGCTCCCCTACAATGCTTACAATGCTAACAACATCCAACTGGCCCTGTATATAGGATAAAAATATCATAAAAAGCAGAGTTTCCTAAACAATTAAAGTGCAAGTTTTAAGAATAAACATATATGTTTGTGTCTAGATGGGTAAATTACATATTCGATGGTTTGGGGTAGGTCGCACAAGACAATTAATAATACATTTGGAGGACCCCCTCGAGATAAGAGTATGGACTGGAGTAGTCAATGACACTGACGGGGGTGTGCTACCTCGGACACAAAAATTGACAAGGATAAAGAAGAAGAAAAGTGTGTCCTATGTCGGTGCACCAATAAAGATTCTAAAACATAACTTTTATTGTATTCATTTTAAGAACTGCGAGATAAAAAACACAAATAACAACAAGACAAGGGTGGAGTGACACTTTAAAAACTAAGGTGGTGGGCAGATGCTTGCAGATGGATCTATGATGTGTGCTGATTCAACTTGAGAGCAGTGTAATAATAAATATTGGTTTTAGGAACATTTAATCTGGTAAGTATAATAATCATTCTGATTTCTCAATGTTGTTTTATATTTCACTCTCTGACTGCCATAAGTGAAATTGCGGCATTTGGAACTATTACCTGAGAGGTTACACCCGCTCTGATCTATACTTACCAGATTAATTGTTCCTAAAACCAATATTTATTATTACACTGCTCTCAAGTTGAATCAGCACACATCATAGATCCATCTGCAAGCATCTGCCCACCACCTTAGTTTTTAAAGTGTCACTCCACCCTTGTCTTGTTGTTATTTGTGTTTTTTATCTCGCAGTTCTTAAAATGAATACAATAAAAGTTATGTTTTAGAATCTTTATTGGTGCACCGACATAGGACACACTTTTCTTCTTCTTTATCCTTGTAAATTACATATTCTAAGTCACCTCTGCTCAAGAATGGTTAGCCTCAAAACCTGGGTTGTAATAGCATAGTTTTGGAAACTCTGGTAATTGCAAAGCATCTCAGTTGTGGGTTCTATAAATACTGTATACTAACCAAGGCATTATACAGCATTTCAGCTACAGTACAAAGGACATTAGAACCAAGTCATTCATTGCTTTACATTATAACTCCAGAATGATGCAAGATACATTAGTCCAATAGAATCCTTCTAATTCATATTTTGAAAGTGTTGTAGTTTAAAAGAAGCTTGATGCAACATGTATATAAGCATTGGTTGTAATAATGTATACAGTATCAATCTGCTTTTGCCATTCTTGGATATTTATTTGTTTACATGTCTGGGAAATTACCACTTTTAACATCAAGTCATTAGGTTGGACTTTCACATGCATTGTTATGATGGGTCTGTATACTTCTAAATATCTGTGAGTCAAATGTAAAGTTGTCCACATATGCTATAATTTCTACAGCTATTTGGGGCAGGTGTCCTTATAATTTGCCTGTGCTGACTTGCTCAGGTTCACGGTTCATGGGGGGGTGCAGGCATCACAGCAAGTCAGCGGTGGTGTAGGTAAGCGGTGCCGGTGGGGCTCAACTGGCTTTACAGGGGGGACAGGGTGCTGTCGGCATTCACTTTGCTTTATGCCGCTGACCTGCTCCCAAGAGCTGCCCTCCAGTGGTCGGTGCCCACAGGCAAGTGCCTAAAGCTGCCTAGTGGTGGCGCCGGCCCTGGCCTTGTGTGGCCATTGTTACAATTTTACTCAGCTAAGTACACAAGAGTGGCAAAGACATTGAGGTGAAAAGAGCCCTTAATCATAGATTGAATGGCTTAAGGGACGTACCTAAGTGGTCCTACAATAAACTATTTTTACTACTAAATTTTTACTACATAGTTACAATGAGGAAAACATATGGACTGAATTAACAGGGATTCAGTATGAAATCCCGGCAGTCGGGAGCCCGGCGTTCAAAATCCCGACCGCCGAAATCCCGACAAGGGGGGGACGTGGATCACCCCCCCTTGCGGGCTCGCTGCGCTCGCCACGCAGTGGGCCTAGTGCCTCGCTACGCTTGGCAAGCTAATTTATTCTCCCTCCAGGGGTGTCGTGGACACCCACGGAGGGAGAAAGTGTCGGGATTTCGGCGGTCGGGATTCCAGCGTCGGGATTCTGAACGCCGGGATCCCGACCGCCGGGATTTAAACTGCATCCCATTAACAGATGCAAGTTAATGGGTTATTATACTGAAGGTTTATTTTTTGTTTGCTTCTTTGTTGATGTATTTATCATTGCAAATACATTATTATTCCCTCATCACATTATTATGTTCTGTATAAAAGATTAATCAGTTTTAGAAATAAAGTGCAAATATTTTTATAAAAACCATGACAGAAAGAACTATAGTGTACTGATTATATTAGTCATGTAGTACTGGTGTGAAAAAAAACAACTAATGTCCTACTAACTTTTGATGACATTGTATACCATTTGTTTATTATAGTTCTTGTTAGCAAAATAAGCATTTGAAAACTGCTTTCAGTATTCTCTTATTTACGTAATTGATGAAACTATTGTTAATTGTTAGTGATATTAGGTCACTAGTGTTTTTTTAGCAACACACCCACACATACACACACAAACACACACATTTATACATTTTTCTAAAGTTAGAATCATCAATCATTTAGATCATAACAATTATAAACTAAATAAAGACATTGTTCATATCCACCTTTTTAAAACATATTGCTGTAGTTTAATTCAAGTTTGACATATTTTGATTCTTCAAATACAAGTTGGATATTTTCAATATAGCAAATACACTGTCATTTTATCCATAGCCCAATTTTAGAAATACTGTGTATATTGTATACTACACATCTACACTGGATAGTTATAGTTTTTACATGGTGTGCCAAAGATGAGATGTCAAATTGGTCTTTTTTCAACATGTGCAATTTGCAGTCTCTAAATTCCATATTCGTTACTAGAATAATATTTATTAGGCGGCAAACTGACCGATCTTGGAAACAGTTCAAGTGTTTTAAAGTCCAGCAGTTGGAGAATTTGCTATTATTTGCCTTTGTGTTGATATCATAAAAGCTAAAGGGTGTAATGATGACCATATACAGTAGTAATAGTGTGGTTTTTACAAATAGGAGCCTGGAAAAAAAAAAAAAAGGACTCGGCTTCATGGAAAAAGTCTATATAAGGTTTTCTTAGAAATAGCCGGGCAAAATAACATTCTCAAAATAATGTTATTGTTGTTGTGCATGATTGTGATTTTGTTTAAAGCCAAAAGACGTGGTGCAGAAAATCGTTTTTCACAGTTTTCCCATGACTTACTAAGATGTATCATTCAGACATCAAAACGTAAGTGAAGTTTAAACTGCCAAAGGTGTTCGCTCACCCCTTGTGTCCCAGCATCATAAAGAATGCCTTGCCAGTTCTTGGCATTTCCCCAAATGAGAATGGGATCTCTAATGTTTCAGGAGACAGTAAAATGTGGTGAAAAGCAAAGATGCAGCAGAGCGAATGGGATTTTTCTTCTTGAGAGCGAGAAGGTCACAGCTCCTTAAATCAAGTTGCACGGTTGGCAAATTCCTTTATTAATATGTGCCTCAGTCTGGATTTAAGGGGGTACCATCAAGTATTCATTTGAAATCTTGACATCAGAAATAGCATTACCGGCCACATGCTGGGTAACCACAGGATAATGTTTTTTTGTTGTCAGACAGTTTCTTATACAGAACATTTACACTGTAATTCTGCAGACCTCTTTGTTCCCAAATTGTGACATGTTAGAGAATATATTGCTTATTAGAAAAACTGAAGATTTATATTTACAGCATTGATGGCCCCTGGATTTTTGACGAAATGACATTCTTTTCCTATGCATTATAAAAACTTTAAATGTACTATTTTTCTCCTTTAGTTTATCTGTATAACTCCATGCAGTCAATTTAAAATTCACACTGCTAAAATATATTGCAAATCAGATTACTCTGAAACCAGTTGTACTTCTTTTGTTTTGTTTTAAAGCAGTAGTTTAATAACCTAAGGTGCCCACACACTAGAAAGATCCGTGATCTTAAGATGTGCGCATAAATTAGCCTTCAAATCTTTAGTCTGTCCTGGCCAAAAGATTTCAGTCAAGCGCACATCTTTGCCAAAGATTTTTCCCATGTGCGTTCTTATGGATCTTCTGATTTTTCCGGCGGCATGTAGGATCAAAAGATTTAGCAAAAGATCCGCATCGGACCGATATCAGCCGATTTCTGACCTATTATCGGTAAACATCGGACAATATATTGGCCGATTTATCGGAAATCGGCCAATCTGCAAAATAATCATTCTAATGTGTGGGCACCTCTAGAGTGTATCCACGATGGGCCTGATTCAGCATTGATGTCATATGATAAGCTGTTTGCAGCACTTTATTATTTGCACTCCATAAGCAATGCAAATGCAGCCAGAGGTGCATACCACCCCTGCCTGCATTTGCAATTGCAGTTTAAAGGAAAATCATGACCATCGGTCGCTGTGTCCTTCTGTGACTGCAGCCTGAGTAAATCTAGACTCTGCTTGTCGCAGCCCAGTCGCATGGTACAATCCTTGGCTGGAAAACGGTGGCGACTCATTGCCATTTCGGAAAAAACTTTGGTCACCTCGGCACTGTGCGTGTCCTGCACACAAGCATAACACCATTGAGCATAATTAGGGTTGGATTGCTTATGCAATCCAACCTGAATTAGTCCAAAAATTTGTATCTTAAACTGGTACGCGGTAATTTAAAAAAAAGAAATTCACATATTGGGGCAGATGTATCAATCTGCCTATAACTTTTTTAAATAACGAGTCCCGATTCTCCAGCATAAAGTGGAGAAGCGGGCAAACGTTAAAGGCAGATGTATTAACCCCCCGAAGCCGGTAAGGAGAGTAGTTATGCCCAGCGTGAACGGCTCTTCTTATCGGCTCCCCTGCGCATGCGCACTTGCGGCTCCTCCCCCTCCACCGGCCGGCTTTCTTGGCTTGCGCAAGAGTGCAGCCCAAACCATAAGCAGGACTATTGTTGTCCCCACAGTCGGGGATAGGACAACGCTAGCCCTGAGCTGGCGAAGTGGCCATAGCGAATTAACGCCTGGGCAGCTGTTAATACATCGCCCCGGCCGCTAAACACTGGAGGGATTACAGGGGACAGCACCACCGAGCGTACCTCGGCGGCTGTCACTAGCGCATATTAGGTGCGCTAGTAATACATTAGGCTAAACGTAACCCCCCCCCCCCCCCCAGTTAACCAGCGCTAAGTGCATTTATGCACTTAACGCTGGTTCATACATCTGCCCCATTGTAACTCAAATTAAAACATAAGCGGACCGTACGGCTTCCTTTACCTAGCATTGCTAAATCCTGGTTTATATAAATAATGAATGGTATTGGCCTTATTCAGAGTCGGATATGAATGTTATTGCAAATTTTATCCACACAAAAATGGCACGCGTACATATGAGCTGGATGTATGCTGTTCCGAGGGTACTGTAGAGTAGCAAATTATTTTCCCTTCTTTTGCACATACAAGGATCACATAAGCCAGAATCCTGACAGAAGTGCACCTCACTGTGAGTACAGAAGATGCTAAAACTGCAAACACATTACATACCTATTACAGTCATGGCCAATTAGTGCAGATAAGAAACTTAAGTAAAAATACCATTGAGAAAATGCAGATTCTGCTTTGGCTATTTTTATGGCAAAGCAGGAAGCATTTACCTTGGTACAGTATCTAACTAGATAACGGCATACAAAGTGGTTGAATGATAAGCCATGACCTTGGAGTTTCAGAGATGCATAGCGCGTCTTTATTGTTATTTATCGGTAAGCTTAGCCAAAAGATATTGAACAGACTTTATTGAAAATTTAGAATTCAAACATTAACCACTTCCTGCATCCCCCCACACTATGCACATATTGGAAGACTGAAGTGGCCACATTTGCACTGGAGAAAAAGTCCAATGTGAAGTGACTTTTTTTTAGTAATGCCTGCATATTTTAGCAGCACCCAAGTGTGCCTATGGTGATGCCAATAAGCATGCCTGTGACTGGTGATAGACTGCCTAGTTTGATGGGCTTGTTGGTTGATCTTCATCATGGATGTTTGGTCTTCAATTATTAAACATATCATTCCACTTTCTTGCTTTAAATCTCCTGCTTTAAATGATACATTTCATCAGGTCTCAATTTCTGTGTATTCAAGACACAAATAACACTCCTCACTGCATCATCTTATATAGCCCAATAGTATTTTTGGGCTACCCAGTTATAGCCTTTTTTATAATGCAGTAAATTACCCATTTTTGGGCAGTAATATGTGGAATCTGGGACAAATTCCCCAAACAATGCGTTATCATGAAAAAATGGGTCTCCAGGGGCTACTTATCACAGATAATGCTTATCAAGGCTAATTAGATAGCCCCAGGCAGACTCCTTAGATGTGGTAAAGTACAACGTCTAATTGAATACCATCCATAGTTGTTATTTTATGTGTATTTTTTTAAAAAAGCTGAAAATTGCTTTATCATTTCATAAAAAAGACCCCAAAAAGTATAAATATTAAACAGTTTGATTTGCATTTATGAAAACTGATGAAACGCATATTTGCAAGATCTGTCAGAATTGCGTTAAATACAGATATTATATATTGTTTATTTTTGTAGACATTTAAAATGTTATTGATCTCACACATTAAATTAATATTTATTTTACTGCCTTTTGGTATTAAGTGTATTATACTTCACTATTTTTTTTCTTCTTAAAATCAAAATTGCTCTAAACTGAAGCTATTAGAAGGATAAACGTAAATGATGAGGGCAATTATTCTTGAATCATCATGATACACAATGTCCCAAATGCACTGCGCTGAAGAGTAATCTAGATCCGATGTACCCAAATCACTCCAGACAAAATTATTTGCTTCCCAATATACTTGTATCCTTGTGTTTTAATTAAGTCACAAACTTCCCATTACTGTTACTCATTCCACTCCACTAATTATAATGGCTTTGCATTACAGGCTTTGATTTAAGCATGCCTGAGGATGAGGCACTGGAGGGCACTTACGTAAAGCTGAAAAGACTGCAATACACAGAAGGCATTGCGATTCAGTGCTTATACCCCACATCATCTGCTATAAAATCATCCCATTCTTAATCTGCTATCATAACAGACAGTGTAATGTGATCATTTGTGTACAGAAAAACATGTGGTGCAGTTTATTTTAATTATCTTTTTGGGGTGACAAACAGACTATTATGTTTATTTTTGCTTAAGGAGATAGCTTTATTTAATTTGCATTTCACCTGTTCAATTATATAAACTTGTTTTATTCTCTGTTTTTTCTAATATCTGAACCAGTAAATTTTACACCGAGGAACATTTGATTTATATGCATTTATATGTATCACATATTATATTCATTATTAATAATATTATTATTTCTATTATGTCTATTATTAGATTATTTTAGAAAAGTTTGTATGAACAGTCTAATAAATGATTCGTCTTAATGAAAAACAAAAATTCCTTAAGGAAAAAAAAAACAACTATTAAAAACTATATTTCAAATTTAAGTATAACAAAAAATGTAATTTTTAAATGTCGGTCTTCACATACAATAGTATTCTATACATAGGTGTGCGCACATTGAGTGTTAGGGGTGCACAGGCACCCCCTAATGCTGTGCCCACCCTTACGAACACCTCTGCCGCTAGCAATACCAGCAATATCTTTAACCAAAGACTTTTGCTTTTTAGAACTGTATAAACTCTAAAGAAGCGCCCATCGATCAATTATGTGTGTTTGCATTGTTAATTGTACTAGACCATTGTCAGATCACTACATATCTGTGTCATCCATATATGTTTATGACTGTATTTGCATGTACTGTTACACAGAGTAATTAGAAGATTAAAACTTAAATAGGCAGGAGATTATGGTGTGGCTGAGAGACTTTTTATATTGTAGAGAGTGCCAATAGATGATGGAAGACATGCCTGATTGGCGGTGTTAGACACGCCCAATAGGTGGAGCTACGCAAACCTCTTTGATGGTGCACCCCCTAATAAAATGTGCTGCGCACGCCTATGATTCTATACAGTACAGTATATCAAGATTGCCTCGGATCACCTACCTCTACCGAATCTAAGCCATATGAGCATTTTTGGTTTGGAGAAATGGATCGAGGGAGATGAGAAGTTGTCAACACATCCACGTGGTATATAAAACAATAATAAAACATAAATCAATAAATATCCTGATAGTGGAATTATTGAAAGAAATTTTGCGGGGAGGGTGACTTCTTAAAGCATACCCGCACTCACAGAAAGATTAAGAGAATGGTGTACATAAAGGTTTCTTTAGACCTGGCAGGGATTCACCATCGGTGCGATTTCCAAAAACAAGTATGAGATGCGTACCGTACTCACAGGTTAATGTGTTAATACAGTCACATCAAGGTATCTTTATGTTAGGTCCGTTGGTCCCTTAAACACTCCTCTCACCAATGATATAAAATGGAAAGACATTAGGTTTTTTGCTTTCAAAAATGGTGACAATGTTTTTATTTAAAAAAAGATACAGAACACTGGGAACAGCAGATGGAATGGTACGGTACCTTGTGACTGGGGTATTGGCCTTATACCCCAATCGCTGTCCGCACATAAGCAATGGTTCCCAGAATTAGATACAGCAAGCTCCTCTCCTGCCAACGCGTTTCAACAGGATAACCTGTCTTTTTCAAGGCTTGGAGAGGAGTGGTATGGAGGCAATATTTATACCCCTGCACATTTCTTCAATTAGGGATACTTCTGCCGGATGTGTCTAAACCGGGTAGCCCCATGTTAATTAAAAAGGTTCTTATTAACCTATATAATATGCTGTGCTAATTGGTGTTATTAGCAGTACGTGTCCCATAAAGCTAATCAGCCCAAAACCGCTACACAAGACAGTGTGGGAGCCTTGTGTTTAACTGCCGAACTGCCGTGGAACGCACGGACATCGGCATTTGGAACGCACTGTGCCTTCCGGCATGTGCGTCACTTCCGGCGGGGATAGATGTACGCTATCTCCCCGGACTTAAAGTGTTTTGAGCCACAGGTTGGTTTCCGGCTCTGAATTTAAATGGCTGTGCGTTCCAACTGCCTTATATGTATCTGCAGATGGAACGCAAGCTGCTTCCACCGGACTTGGGGAATTATAAACCGCAAGTGAATATCCGGCTAAGAATTCAATGGCTATGCGTTCCAGCCATCTATAGGTGGATCGCAAGCTGCTGGTGGATGGATGTAACACTATAGGATATTTAAAGTGCTGTGTGCAAAAAATAAATAAAGAGAATGTGCAGAGAGTTAAAATATACGTCTTTTACAATGAATCACAGGATAACAATAATAAATCAGAATTAAAATATTACAGTATATGGGGATAAAAGACATGGTTCTGGCTAGGTCTAATGTTTATTTTATAAAAACCACTTCAGCTCAAAGTCTGAATTAAGTCCATGAGGAGATAAGGAATTTAAATCGAATATCCACCTAATTTCTTTCTTGGCCAGATTGTTTTCCTTATTTTTATGACGCCAGTTGTCTTTAATTAATTCTACCCCCCAAAACCCTTTTATTTGATTTGGTGAGCAGTGATGGACTTCTTTAAAATGGAGTGAAAAGGGGTGGTCAATATTCCCCTTTTTAATATTCCTTATATGTTCTGACCATCGAATTTTCAAAGTTCTGGTGGTCTTCCCCACATACAGTTTATCACATGTACACATTATCACATAAATGGCAAACTTTGAATTACATGTCATAAAATGCTTTAGTTTAAAAATTTGATGATTAAGATTTAATTTTATGTTTTTTTTGTCAGTGGTTGTACAGGATTTACACATTGCGCAATCTCCGCATCTGTGGAATCCTTTATTTCTTATGATACCTCCTATTGGTTTCTCTAAAAAGGCACTGGAGATCAATTTATCTTTAATATTTGGGGCCCGTTTATAGATGAACTTGGGCCTTTGGGGTAAAATTCCAGATAACACAGGATCTCGTAAAAGTAGATTCCAATTATTACTGAAAATCCTCTCAATTAGATGATGGTGGTTGCTGTAATTAGAACTGAAAGCAGTATTGGCCCCTGTTTCCTTGGGGTCCTTAGGTTTATCTATCAGTAAGGTTTCTCTGGGGATGATACTGACCTCTTCAATTGCTCTCTCTAGAATGTTTGTTTTGTACCCTTTGTGTAGGAATTTAGATTTCATTGTCTTAATGCTCTTTTCATACTCCTCGGGTTTAGAGCAATTTCTTTTCATTCTGATAAATTGTCCTTTAGGGACATTAGACAGCCATCTATTTAAATGATTGCTTTGGCTGTCAATGTATGTGTTGGAATCTGAAGGTTTAGTATATACGGATGTTTGAAGAGAGTTATTTTCAGTATAAATATTTAAATCCAGAAAATTAACATTTGATTTACTGCTTGAGAATGTGAGTTTAATATTCAATAAATTAGTATTTAAAAAATTGCAGATATAATTGAGTGAGGACTCTGCTCCACGCCATATAAAAAATACATCATCGATGTATCGCCACCACTGGACCAGGTTCGACCCCCATTCATGACCAGACCATACCATAGTATCTTCCCATCTGGCCATGAAAATATTGGCATAACTGGGGGCGAACTAGGTCCCCATGGCGGTACCTATTTATTGTAAAAAGAAGGAACCATCAAAGTTAAAATAATTATTAGATAAAATGAATTGAATACCCTCTAAGATAAAAGCTTGCAAGTTGGACTCCATTTGGATGTCCTCTAATGTAGTTCTTATTGCACAAATCCTGTCTTGATGATCAATAATAGTGTACAGTGATGTTGCATCAGCTGTCACAAAAAAAAGGGAATCATCCCATTCGAAGTTTTTAATTTTATTGAGGACATCTTTAGTCTGTCTTTATGCATAAACACAAGGCTCCCACACTGTCTTGTGTAGCAGTTTTGGGCTGATTAGCTTTATGGGACACGTACCGCTAATAACACCAATTAGCACAGCATATTATATAGGTTAAGAAGAACCTTTTTAATTAACATGGGGGTTCGGACACATTCGGCGGAAGTATCCCTAATTGAAGAAATGTGCAGGGGTATAAATATTGCCTCCATACCACTCCTCTCCAAGCCTTGAAAAAGACAGGTTATCCTGTTGAAACGCGTTGGCAGGAGAGGAGCTTGCTGTATCTAATTCTGGGAACCATTGCTTATGTGCGGACAGCGATTGGGGTATAAGGCCAATACCCCAGTCACAAGGTACCGTACCATTCCATCTGCTGTTCCCAGTGTTCTGTATCTTTTTTTAAATAAAAACATTGTCACCATTTTTGAAAGCAAAAAACCTCTGTCTTTCCATTTTATATCATTGGTGAGAGGAGTGTTTAAGGGACCAACAGACCTAACATAAAGATGCCTTGATGTGACTGTATTAACACATTAACCTGTGAGTACGGTACGCATCCCATACTTGTTTTTGGAAATCGCACCGATGGTGAATCCCTGCCAGGTCTAAAGAAACCTTTGTGTACACCATTCTCTTAATCTTTCTGTGAGTGCGGGTATGCTTTAAGAAGTCACCCTCCCCGCCATTTTTATTTCAATAATTCCACTATCAGGATATTTATTGATTTATGTTTTATTATTGTTTTATATATCACGTGGATGTGTTGAAAACTTCTCATCACCCTTGATCCATTTCTCCAAACCAAAACTGTACCTACACAGGGTGAGCGGTGACCCCTTCTTTTTGGATCCGACTGAAGAAAAGTGATTGCGCCTTGGGACTAATTTTCTTTTGTTTCCATATGAGCATTTTTGCCCATAAGGACACTCCTTCCCATCTAATCATTAGCTTTTTTGGAATTGACATGACAACTACTGTGAAAGATTTTAGGAATACATAAACAGAATTTATGCATACATAAATCAATAGCTGATACAAATGAACTAACAAATGAAAAGAGCAGTTATAGTAAATGCCTAGGTCAACACGCCTCTGAAAGCAATAGGATTATAATTATCATGGAAAGCATCAACAATAACTTCTTACAAATGGCCAAGTCATTAAATGCCTTGACAGCATAAGTCAGTTTGAAAACCAATTTTCAAACTGCATCTTCCCAATTATAGATGTGTTCTCATACATCTAGCTTCAATATGCCATGCATCGTGAGATGCATATCGTGAGTTTGCCAGCACTTCCTGTTCAGCTCCGTTTTTTTTGCTAAAAGTGCAGCGCTTTGTGAATAAAACACACAATCAGACCTCACTGATTAAAATGATATGTGACATGCCTATATTCTGTGTGTAAATGAGCCTGAATCTGTATATGAAATGCTACATTAAAGTGTTTTTTTTTTCCGGAAAACACTGTAGCATACTGTAGCATTGGGTATGCAGATACAGCTACAATTGCACTCTGAATAAAGTTATGCATATATATATATATATTTTAGTCAGCAGGGTCTGCTTGTGCATCTTGTTTGCATAGCACAACAACTAAGATGCATTTTAATGTAAAAGCCACACAAAGAAGTCTTGCCACTGCATAGTGAAACTATAAGAGCTCTTTATTCTATTTGTACACACATTTGCACATTAAAATTTCCTTGCAAGCTAATCAGTTTTCTCCACTCTAAGTAAAAATGTTACCAACTGAAAACCTTCATATTCAGAGGCATCCCCCAGATTGTGGAGCCTACCTGCTGTTTGCATTAAGGGGCACATTTATTAAGCTTGGAGAAGAGATAAACTGGAGATAAAGCGGAGAAAAGGTAAAAGGAGATAAAGCACCAGCCAATCAACTCCCAACTGTCTTTTTCAAACACAGCTGATCGGCTGTGCGTTATCTCCTTTTACCTTTTCTCCGCTTTATCTCCAGTTTATCTCTTCTCCAAGCTTAATAAATCTGCCCCTAAGTTCCACTAAGATGCCTTACTCAGAGTCATCCATAGTTTTGTGATGGACTCAGGTGCACCACCCAGATTCTGGAGCTTATAGGCAACTGCCTAAAGCTGCCTAATGGTAGAGCCAACCGTGTCAGGGCCTCTGATTATGTGATTACCTTTTTATAAATGGTCAGAGATATGTGTTCCCGCGCCTATGGGAAATGCAGGTATCAGCAAATGAGGACACTGGAGAAAAAAGAGATCCAGGAGAATAGGAAGCACAATTTCCCATTGCTAAGCCCAGTATGTGGTGATTTGCAATGAATTGTGTGTATAATGCTGGAAGCATATAAGGAGCATAGAAAAAAGTGAATCAAACGCCTAAGGTAGTGCAAAGAGAAACAGGTATAAAGCAGTTAATGTATGCACCTGGAGTATGTGAGATTATTAAAGTATCCAGACAGAAGAGTATTCCTGTATCGTGACACAGTAAGCATAGGAACAGTTCTATTTTGTGACATTACCGGGATTTATTTTCTTTACAATATTGTTAATTTCTAACTATATAAATGTCATGTTAAGTATTATTAGTATTTAAGGTACCACAAAATGTCTGCACTGATGTGCAAGGAATACACAGTGTTTTTAAGCAGTGTGATTTAACATAATATAAGAGTGGTTCCCAACCTCGGTCCTCAAGTACCCTCAGCAGTTCACGTTTTTCCAGATAACTCAGCAGGTGCACAGCTGCACTCATTAGTCACTGACACATTTTAAAATATCCACAGGTGGAGATAATTATTTCACTTGTGATTCTGTGTGGAAACTTGGAAAACGTGAACTGTTTGGGGTACTTGAGGACCGAGGTTGGGAACCACTGTATAAGTACCATTCAACACAATGCCAGTAGACATATCATAGAATGTAAATAGACATATCATAGAAAGCAAAACACTAGGTAGAAAGGTTAGGGTTAGACACTAGCAGGAGGGTTAGGCTGTGGGGAGGAAGAGTTAGAGTTTGGCAGAAGGTAAGTATACAGTATATCCCCATGTCATGAATCCCTTCTTCATGATCCCAGCATCAGTATTCTGACCACCGGCATGCGCATCTTATACTACATGCCAGTGGTCTGGTGTCGAATGCTGCCATCCGTAAGACTGAAGTTAAGGTTAGGCAGTGGAGGGAGGAGGTGGGGCTAGGCACTAAGAAGGGGAGGCTGGGGTTTGGTTTAGGCTGCAGGGTAGATTGGTTCTGGTTAGGCACTAGCGGGAGGGTTAGGCTCCAAGGAGGGAGAGTTAGGTGGAAGTATGCTTACCCCTGTCATGAATCCCTGCTGGCATCAGTATTCTGACCGCCGGCATGCACACCGGCAGTGTGCAGTTGCATTGTATAGATCATGCAAGGGCCTCAATTCAAAGTACAAAAATAAACGGGGACAAGGAGAACCCCTTCCTAGTACCATTAAGGATAATGAACAGATTGGATAGTGTCCCATTTACCTTGATCTATACTTGGAACTTTATATAGATCTAATATCCTTGCCAAACACCTGGATCAGACCATATGTGAAAATACGCAGTGGTAAAATCAGATCAATCACCTAAGAAGCATTGTCCTTTGCTTCCCATAAAGGGGAATAAAAACTTGCTTGATCATCATTAACCACTGCGGCCAACCAGATTTGCTAGAGTTTTTGCATACAGCTTGAGGTCCACATTCAATAAAAATATATGATGATAGGTTGACCATCTTAGGAAAAACAGTAACATGGAGTTGGAGAAGTTTTTCAGCTCATCAATCTCACTGTATTCCTGTAGCAATGGAGTTAAAGAGGACTGAAACAGTTTGGAATAATGATGATGAATCCATCTGGGCCAGGACTCTTCCTTGTAGGGGTAGACTTAATTTAAATTCTACACTAATTTAATTTCAACACTAGTAATAGGCTGTTCCCAGAAATCAGGCTTCATCAGAAAGTTTTGAGAAATGTGTGGAGGTTAGATATGCTACTTTCCTATTTCCTTAGCCTGTGAAGCAAACTGTTCCACTCAGGGAGGATTAGAAAGAGCATAAAGAGAAGAATAATATTGAATGAACCCACTATTTGTTCAGTGAGGAAGGAAATCTTTTAGTGTTATTATTTAAGTTTAGCTTAGGATCATGCAAGGAGACTATCAATTTTATTTTCCCCAATAAAAATATTCATGGTGACACTTCCAAAATGCTAATTTGGTTTTATCAGAAAGGAGTTTACTCATGACTGTGCTAGTTCTGAATCTACAGTAGATTCATAATATGTTTCTACGTGTCTGTTTTGGTTACTGGCGGTCAAAATCCCAGTGGTTGAAATACCGATGCCTGGATCCCAACTGCCACAATCCCGACAGGGGAGCAAGTGCAATGCCGCCCCTAGTGGGCCCGGTGCCTCGCTGCAATAAGCACACTAATTTATTCTCCTTCTATGGGTGTCGTGGACACCCACAGAGGGAGAATATGTAGGGATTGTGGCTATCGGGATCCCGGCGTCAGTATTTTGACTGCCAGGATTCTGTCCGCTGGGATCTTGACCGCATCCCATTTCTACGGTATGAATTTTAAGCAAGAAAAATCTTGATACCTCCAGACATCTGGAATTTCATAAGCTTGTCTCATAAGCTTGTGAATTTTCAATAAACACTTGAAGGTTTGCTGATACGAGGAGAGTCTAGAGGGTTTATTTACTAAGATGGGAGTTCAAATAAAGATGGGCTGTTGCTATGGGCAACCAATCGGTTTCTATCGATCTAGCTTCTTATTGGCTGCACATAGCAGCATCCCATCTTTAACAGAACTCCCATCTTAGCAAATAAACCCCTAACTGTGGATGGCAAGGCATTGCACAGAGTGTGTTTTCAAATAAAATCCATTCCTCTCTAGAATCTACTACACAATAAAATTAATTTACATGGACATTAATAAAGAGTAGTACTGTAAATATTAAAATTGATGTGGCTTAGTGAGCCAGTTTTCCACCATAAAGGACTATAACAGAAATAAAACCATGAATGACTCACTATCAAGAATCGTGGTAATAAGGGTAATCACACTGTCAGTGTGCATCACTTACTGGCCCGCAGTTGCACTCTGCATCGCAGAGTGACCACTGGAGGTGGTTGGCATGATGTCCCTGTGTCTGTTCCTCACGTGGTTACATGTAACTCAGAATTGTTTTAAAACAGTCCTGGACATGGGAGCAGCCATGACACCTGTGATCAGCTGACTACTGCCCACCTATCCAGCAAACCCAGTGAGCTCAGGTGTGAATACATGACACAAATTGAACCAGGTAAACTCTCTTTCTGGTTCTGCTCTAAATGCTGCTGCAGCCAGCAGCCAATCATCAATCACTCAGGGGGATATAAGCAGGCCTCCCAGAGTACTCTAATACCTTGAACAATTGCCTACTTCCTGAGTTTGATCACCTGAGATTGCTCCCAAGGCTCCAGGCTTTTCCAGTGTTACCAGTTAACCGGATTCTGCTGCTGCTTGTTCCTGGTTATTCTCCTGCCACCAGATTGACTCCTGCTATAACATCTCTAGCTTCCATCTGCAAGTCTCTGTGCGCAGTCCAGGAAACTTCAGCGCAGACCACCCTGTACCATCGGTTCCAGACCAACCATTGGTAACCAGTCCAATAATATCCTGTACCATCGGTTCCAGACCGACCTTCGGTAACCAGTCCAAATTTATCTGCACCATCGGTTTCCAGGCCAACCATCGGTATCCAGTCCGATACTTTCATACCTGTCAGGTGCAGCAAAGCCCATAGTCCCTGAGACTCTGCGCCTCTGCCAGAGTATTCGTCAATTCCCTGTTTGCCTGTACCCTCCGTGTTCCTGTAATCATCTCCTGCATATGCACCACTATATCAAGTCTCCCCAGTTCCATTATCCATCAGCATCTACAGACCCACTTCAGTCACAGCCAGGAACACAGCGCCCCCAAGACCTGACACTCACATTACTTATAAAAGAGGCATCTTCCACAGGTAACACATTGAAATGTTTCTGGCCCAATTGGGATGTGGCTTTAATACTGTACTGCTTCTTCAACGTTATAGTCAATAAATATACTGCACAAATAAATCTGTTAGCCCCTTCAGAACTATAATGGGTGCTACTGTATAAACATTGTTCAGAGTTACTTTCAGATATGTAAGGCCTATACTTATAATTATCCTTTTATTTCCAATGTATTAACTTGTGTTTGTTTACACTGAGCATAATCTTCAACTTACATTGTCGAAATCACTTTGATGAAAACTAAAAGCCATGTTTTCTCTTAGCTGCCTTGTTTGCAGTAAAAAAATTACTAACAAAGCTTTTTGCCAATTAATGCAAAAATTAAAATACAGTAATACAAAAACACTTGTGTTTAATCTATATGCATTCCTCTTAGAAAACAAGTGCAACCAGACAACATCGCTATAGAACAGATTTCTCCATTCTACCATCGTAAATTAATTTCAGCTATACTTAACATTACACTGTAACCTTCCAAAAGACCTGATAGCAAATGTTTTTCAGATTTCTAAAATTTGAAAGTAACTTGTTCTACACAACTTCATCTTATCCAGTCCTGATTATATTAATGAAATACATTTATAAAGTGCATTTATTCCCCAATTTTTTGAAGATACATTGGGGGAAATTTACTAAGATGGGAGTTCTATTTTAGATGGGATGTTGTTATGGGCAACCAATCAGATACCATTATTATTTGGATTAGTTGCCCATAGCAACATCCCATGTGACACAGAACTCCTATGGTATCTTACAACATTTTCCCCATTAAACGCATTGAAAAAAATATCTGTCTACAAAAGAACATGGGAGAAATGCAGATGATTGCAGCAACCAACTTTATTCATTATATAATTAGAGTTATTACAAAAAGGGACCTTATTGTGAGACTCATGACTTGCAATGCCCACTTAGTAATAAAGTCCCAGGAGTCTGGGAAACTACAGACACTGGACTTAGTAAAGAGATGGAGTCAAAGTATACAGAAACAATCAAATTCTCTGGTTGTGAATGTTCATATCCTGCAGAAATAGCTTTTTTGTGCTTTGCTATAGATAACGTTTTCATTTCCATTAAAGCATTATCAGGTGCAGGTTATGTAGGTAATTACATTAATCAGAGACTGATTATCTTCAGTTACCAGTGATAAGACTAATGACTATTGATGGGTCTCCAATCATATCAGAAAAACAGTGGCACAAGAAGGAGAACCATTGACAGCCATCTAGGAACAATATGAATCACTGTTATAGTATATATTCTCCTAGCTTCCTAAATATAGGGGATTTCCTGGTTAAATTAACTAAAATCCAAAAATCATTAGGCAGACTAAATACACCTCCAGTCCATTTTATGTTCTCATCAATGTATTTTTTCTACAACAGCAATGTATGGGTTCCAGGTGATGGCCCGACAGTCGAGATCCTGACTTTCAGTATACGGACATCAGAATCCCAACTGTTCAAATGTCCATCATTTGGGATCATGACTGACAAGGGCTATTCTCCCTTGTGGGTACCATGCCACCCATAGAGGGAGAATAGAAAATGTGGCGAGCACAGCGAGCCATCAAGCCCACAACATGGCAAGTGCAGTGAACCTACAAAGGGGCATCTTTTCACTCCCCCCCCCCCTGTTGGCAGGGCCGTATTAAAGATGAGGCAAAGGGGGTCATTACCCCTGGGCCCCCCTCTAGCTAGGGACTCCTGTGGTTGGCATGTATTAAAAAAAATTTTTTAGCTAAAGGTTTTGTGCATGGGAGTGGGGTGCAGCTTCACCTATCTGCCAATGTGACAATGATTAATGGTGCTGAGCATCGGGTGCCAAGGCACATTGACTGCACAAGTGTGCAGTGCATTACTAGGAGACTAAGTCCCATGACACTTTGCACAAGAGGGCAGAGGCTGAGAGGTTTGTGCTGAGCTCTGATTGGTGGAGCTCATTACATGCTTCCAGGCCCATGGAGGACAGCAGCAGCCTAGTCATGGGAGGGGTTTTAATCAGAGGCAGCACTGACACTGTGAGGTCTCCTACAGTCCTACAGAGTAAGGTGCAGAGGGACAAACACAGGCGTTTCATGTGGTATGTAGGTATATTACAGTATATACAGGTTGAGTATCCCGTATCCAAAATGCTCGGGACCAGGAATATTTTGGATAACGGATTATTCCGTATTTCGGAATATTTTGATATTTCAATTATGTATTTTGAAGTTTCTTGCATTTATGCTGTATAAACACATAAAATAAACACAAATATATTTTATTACCACATAAAATACACACAAATATATTTTATTTGTTCAAAAAACAAGGTTTCAAAACATGAAACAAAATTTGTGTACTATCTCAGATATTGAATTTGAATGCCAAGCAGTCATTGTCTTGTACATATATAGTGATAGTTACATATCATGTCCTCAGTAGTGCTGTTACAAATGTCCCCAGTGAGTTTTTAGCAAAAAAAAATTATTTTTTCACTTTCTGGAAAGTATGGTTTTCGGAATAATTCGGATAACGGATATTCGGATACGGGATACTCAACCTGTATATATATATATATATATATATACAGGGAGCAGGAATCCGGCACACACGACAGCGCAGCAGCGCTTCAACGTAATACTTCACCCGGTGCCCTCACTGGAAATAGTGGATAGCTTTAGTTTGGAGGTGCGGCACTCGAGGCTTTGGTAAATAAAATACAGTACAATAGATCAAGGTACAACGTTTCAATGCCTTTATTTAGGCATTTTCGTCAGGTATAAAAAACATCCAAACAATGTGTGCATTTATACCCCACCGTGTGAGCGTGATCCAGCGTGTCAGCAGACGCTGGAAAATGACGTCAGACCATGAGGGCTGCGTGCTACCATCACCATGGATACAAAAATAACATACATATGACAGACAAACAGCGAACATAAACAAAAGCTTTGACAAAGCAGATCAGTTAACTATACAAAGTAACAAATTATAGCTGCTTATGATGAGTTCAGCAACATGTTCAAATTGTCGACACGAACGGTACTGTCAACAAAGAAATAAGTCCAATATTAATAAAGCATAATTGGAACATGGTAAGAATACATAATAAATCGCAATTGAAACATACAAAATGCTGTGGAGTCCAAATAATCAACGAGGCATTGGGCATATGATAAATCACTAATAGCAAAGAAAGGTGTATTTAATTCCTGGACAAACAACCAATGCCTAGGTGCTCATTTAGCCCCTTTGGAGAGATAGTGTCTAACCTATGTATCCATCGGGTCTCACATTTCAAAAGTTGCAAACCCCTGTTGCCACCACGTATATTTAGTGGCACATGATCAA
Organism: Crinia signifera; assembly: GCF_055691185.1. Lineage (NCBI taxonomy): Eukaryota > Metazoa > Chordata > Amphibia > Anura > Myobatrachidae > Crinia > Crinia signifera. Next base: position 346,056,336 of record NC_139217.1, read on the forward strand.
TCATTCTGTATTTAAGGGAAGGTAAGGTGTGTTTCATGGCTAGAAAATGTTTAGGAACCGGTAGTTCGCATTTCCCTCCTGACAAAGCTGCACGAATAGTTGATCGATGAGTGGTAATTCTCTCCTTGAAAGATCTCTCGGTCTTACCGATATACGATAAGCCGCACGGACAGATCAATTGGTAGACCACAAAACGGGATTCGCAACTGAGGGTATGTTTGATGGAGTATTTATTGCCCCGATGGGGGTGGTAAAATGATGCGCCAGGGATCATATAATTGCAAACCGTGCATGTGCATCTAATACAGCCACGAGGGGGCGGTTTACTCAGTTGGCTGAATGATGATATATCAGCTTTTACCAAAATGTCTCGAAAATTGGGAGCTCTCCGGTAACAAGACATCAATCTTGAATTGGAGATATTAATGTCTCTATCAGTAGTGACAATTGGCCACAATTTTTTAGAAATTTTGTTAATGGTTGGGCTAGCACTAGAGAATTTAGTGACCCATGGAATAATGGCTTGAGTGGGCTGGTCAGTCTTGGATTTAGGAGTTAATAAATGGGAGCGGGTCAGATGGGATACACGCTCCTTGGCTGCTAATAAATCCTGAAGATTATAACCCCTATCAAGGAATTTCTTAATTAACACTTCAATCTGTGCCTCTGCCTCACAAGGATCTGAGATGATGCGTTTTAAGCGAACCATCTGAGAGTATGGTAAGCCATTCAGCAAACTCCTAGGGTGAGCACTGTTACCATGCAATAAATTGTTTCTATCTGTCTGTTTTTGAAACAATGTAGTAGAAATGCAGCCTTCCTTCAAATGAATAGCAACATCAAGAAAATGAATACATTTCAGATCATAAGACATAGTCAATTTAACTGGACAGTTACCCAGATTATGTGTATCGATGAGCACAATGAGGTCATTAATTGGACCCTTCCAAAAGATCAATAAGTCATCGATAAAACGACGATATAGAAGGATTCTGGATGCAATGGCAGGATCATTAAAGAAAATTTGTTGTTCAATATAGAACATATAGATGTTAGCATATGCAGGTGCTGCATTCGATCCCATAGAACAACCATTGGTTTGCAGCCAGAATCCTCCATCATGAATGAAATAATTTTTTGTTAAAATAAAAGACATCAAAGACAATAAGAACTGAATATCAGGCCCTGAATAATCAATCTGTGAATGTAAAAATATGTCAATGGCCTCCATCCCAGCACTATGCGGAATGACAGTGTATAAGCTTTTTACGTCTAATGTCACAAGCCATACCTCATCTTCCAAGGTAGGAAGAGCTTGAAGAAGTTGCAAAAGTGTAGTTGTGTCCAAAAGATATCGAGGGTGCCTTACAATGTAGGGCTGTAACACCGCGTCAATGTATACAGAGGTGCACTGGGACAGGGATTGCCTAGCGGCAATTATCGGCCGCCCAGGGGGATTATCCATGCTCTTATGTATCTTCGGGATACTATAGATGACAGGTACAACAGGGAACTGAGGAATGAGAGCGTCCATCAAATTTTGCTGGATAAATCCATCCTGTACAGCGTTTTTTAGTAATTGTGTTAAAGCTGTTTTGTATTCCAAAGTCGGATCGCGTTGTAGTCTTTGATACGTATGCGTGTCGGCTAGTTGGGAATCCAACTCAATTTTATATTTGGAGAAATCCATTACTACAAGGGCTCCGCCCTTATCCGCTGGTCTAAAAATTAATTGGCGGTTATTAGAAAGTTCTTTGAGTGTTGCTCTTTCAGCCGCAGACATATTTGAGTGGTTTGTCGTCACTTGTGTCAACTCATGGTCGACTTGATGGTCAAGAAGTCTCATATAGGTTTTAATAGATGGATTCGTGGATTGTGGCTCAAAGTTAGAACGTGGTTGAAGTTTTTTCAATTGTAACGGGATCTCAGTGGACTGCGAATTGGAAGGAGGTATAGATGGGGACTTTGCAAAAAACTCTTTTAGCTTTAATTGGCGATGTAAGGAATGTTTTTCAACCTTCCATGTCAAAGAGTCCATTCTTGTAGTCGGTACAAATGAAAGACCTTTTGAGAGAATCTTTGTTTCGGCCTCCGTAAGGGTATGGCAGGAGAGGTTAACTACTAGATTCTCCCTGTTGGGGGTAGTCCTCTTCCAGCTTGCCTGCCTCTGCCACTGGTGGCCACGTCGGTTGTGCCGGCAGCGCCTTCTCGGAGGCGCGTCGTCACCCCTAAAGGGCCCGTTGGTTGCCTTCTGCCCCTTCCCTTACCATGTTTAGGTCGTGAGTCCGTTTCACTATTAGATGACTGGTTGTCGGATGAGTGATCAGATGTTACATAACCGCGATATCTGTTCTGGCGGAAGAACGGCCGACGCTCATTTCTATTGGAAGATGTCCACTGGTAAACAGTGTTCGCTTCGTAGTCGGCATCAACTTTCTCCCTCTTTTCTTTTTTAAATTTGGTAAGTTCACGTTTGTAGTTGACTGGAAAGTTTTTCATACCAGTTGTTAGTGGTGTCTTCAATTAATATCGGTTTGTGCAGCAACTCGAACTGATCAATTTTGCCCTTCAACACTGTGCATTCCTTCGTTGTAAATTCAATTATTAGGAGCATAAGGTCGAAGGAACATTTGTTCAACGTAGCGACCCATCTCCTGCAAAAGGTTGGATCTTTCTTGCCAAGTGTGGGGGCGTTTTTGACTCTGAGTCCCCTTGGGATTTTGCGTGCCCAATAGTAGTCGCTCAGTGTCAGACCGTGGAACATCAAATCTATTTCCTTCTTCTTGTGTTTTAAAAGGTCACGGTACAATGTTTCAGTCGATGGAGGTTCCAGTAAATTAGCCATCTCAGGGTTGTAGAGGATGGACTGGGCTTCAGTTTCAGAAAAAGTAATATGCTATGCATATGCTAACATCTATATGTTCTATATTGAACAACAAATTTTCTTTAATGATCCTGCCATTGCATCCAGAATCCTTCTATATCGTCGTTTTATCGATGACTTATTGATCTTTTGGAAGGGTCCAATTAATGACCTCATTGTGCTCATCGATACACATAATCTGGGTAACTGTCCAGTTAAATTGACTATGTCTTATGATCTGAAATGTATTCATTTTCTTGATGTTGCTATTCATTTGAAGGAAGGCTGCATTTCTACTACATTGTTTCAAAAACAGACAGATAGAAACAATTTATTGCATGGTAACAGTGCTCACCCTAGGAGTTTGCTGAATGGCTTACCATACTCTCAGATGGTTCGCTTAAAACGCATCATCTCAGATCCTTGTGAGGCAGAGGCACAGATTGAAGTGTTAATTAAGAAATTCCTTGATAGGGGTTATAATCTTCAGGATTTATTAGCAGCCAAGGAGCGTGTATCCCATCTGACCCGCTCCCATTTATTAACTCCTAAACCCAAGACTGACCAGCCCACTCAAGCCATTATTCCATGGGTCACTAAATTCTCTAGTGCTAGCCCAACCATTAACAAAATTTCTAAAAAATTGTGGCCAATTGTCACTACTGATAGAGACATTAATATCTCCAATTCAAGATTGATGTCTTGTTACCGGAGAGCTCCCAATTTTCGAGACATTTTGGTAAAAGCTGATATATCATCATTCAGCCAACTGAGTAAACCGCCCCCTCGTGGCTGTATTAGATGCACATGCACGGTTTGCAATTATATGATCCCTGGCGCATCATTTTACCACCCCCATCGGGGCAATAAATACTCCATCAAACATACCCTCAGTTGCGAATCCCGTTTTGTGGTCTACCAATTGATCTGTCCGTGCGGCTTATCGTATATCGGTAAGACCGAGAGATCTTTCAAGGAGAGAATTACCACTCATCGATCAACTATTCGTGCAGCTTTGTCAGGAGGGAAATGCGAACTACCGGTTCCTAAACATTTTCTAGCCATGAAACACACCTTACCTTCCCTTAAATACAGAATGATTGATCATGTGCCACTAAATATACGTGGTGGCAACAGGGGTTTGCAACTTTTGAAATGTGAGACCCGATGGATACATAGGTTAGACACTATCTCTCCAAAGGGGCTAAATGAGCACCTAGGCATTGGTTGTTTGTCCAGGAATTAAATACACCTTTCTTTGCTATTAGTGATTTATCATATGCCCAATGCCTCGTTGATTATTTGGACTCCACAGCATTTTGTATGTTTCAATTGCGATTTATTATGTATTCTTACCATGTTCCAATTATGCTTTATTAATATTGGACTTATTTCTTTGTTGACAGTACCGTTCGTGTCGACAATTTGAACATGTTGCTGAACTCATCATAAGCAGCTATAATTTGTTACTTTGTATAGTTAACTGATCTGCTTTGTCAAAGCTTTTGTTTATGTTCGCTGTTTGTCTGTCATATGTATGTTATTTTTGTATCCATGGTGATGGTAGCACGCAGCCCTCATGGTCTGACGTCATTTTCCAGCGTCTGCTGACACGCTGGATCACGCTCACACGGTGGGGTATAAATGCACACATTGTTTGGATGTTTTTTATACCTGACGAAAATACCTAAATAAAGGCATTGAAACGTTGTACCTTGATCTATTGTACTGTATTTTATTTACCAAAGCCTCGAGTGCCGCACCTCCAAACTGAAGCTATATATATATATATATATATATATATATATACGATGAAGAATAGACGCGTCACTCCAGGGGTCTTTTTCAAAGCTTTTATAGCATATGGATAAATCAGTTACATGACAAAGTCAACGTTTCGATACTCAGGGGTATCGTTGTCAAGACAGCATGTAACAGGTATCAAACATAAGGGTGAATGCCCGCACGGCGGCGGGACCAGGCATATATAACATAAAGAAACACTTACTGGCTCCATGTGATGCTGACCGGCCACCGGGTGCAGCGCGCACACCTCCTGTCACTGAGGCAGGAGCGCGCACCACTGACGTCACCCCGCCTGCTGCATAGCAACGCAGACAGGACGGGTGAGCGTCCCCGGCGACCTATCAGAATCCCCATAGCCAGGACAAACACATGAAGAAACACAGCGTATACATGTTAAATGACCAGCGCGGGGGATCTGCAGCGATGCGAGGGGATAGCACAGCAGACAGGGGGGCCGACTCACAATCCAATAGATAACAAGGTGTTGAAATAAAGTCAGCGTAGGCAAATGCCGCCTTAGTGTACACGTCCATGCAGACGATAAAGTCAATGTCGACGATAAAGTCAATGTCGACCAAACAGTAGACACCCAGACGGTGGAAGTAGCAGTACAAGCACTTAGAGATCCAGAGGGCAGCGGGGGTGGAATACAAGGAGTAGCGGGTGAATTATGCTGCTAACAGCGGGGCGGATGGGCAGCGCTGATGGCTCGGCTGGAGCGAATAAGTAGCACCGCTGTCACTGCTGGGAGGATTTTGGATGCAGCAGATGTGTTAAACTGCTAGTAGGGGGGTGCTGATAATACGGCCACAGCTGCAGAAACATGGTGTCTCAATGAGGCAATATCAGTGAATCATAGTCAAATGTCGACACACGTGTCAACGTGGCTGTAATAGTGTCCCAAACTTCAGAAAAATAAGCTCCAGTTCATTCTGTCATTTAAACCAAATGGTTTGACAGTATTAAGTTTATGGATCCATTTGGCCTCAAATTTTAGTAAGAGGCCATCCCGGTCACCACCTCTAGGCAGCACAGGTACATGATCGATGAGTATAAACTTAATGTCAGCCACAGTGTGTCCCGCTTCCAAACAGTGACGAGCCACTGGTTGATCTGCTTTTTTGGATGAAATGGCGTTGTTAATAGCAGAACGGTGAAGTGCCATGCGTTCCCTGATGGTTCTTATAGTTTTGCCGACGTAATGTTGTCGACACGGGCAAAAAAGCAGATAGATCACATGAGTAGTGAGACAAGTCAAGACGTGGTTGATGCGGAAAGACTGGTCGTGATGGGGGTGCTGAAAGGTCTTGCATACTACCAAATTGCGACAGGTAGTACATTTAAGGCATCGATAGCAGCCAGGGGGTTTATGGAGAAAGTGTACTTTGGGAGCTGTGGATTCGAAGCCGGTGATGTCGGCATGCATAACCTTGTCCTTAATATTCCTGCCACGGGTGTAGCAGGCCATGGGGCGAATTCTGCTGAAGCATGGTAGTGATCGATCTGATTTAACAATGGGCCACAGGGCTGTGGTGGCACGTTGGACCACTGGGCTTGCAGTGGTGTAACGTTGTTTCCAAGGCAGGACATCTTTTTTGGTACGTAGAGTGGGTTGTAATAAATCAATACGTGGTATATTTAATACCTCCATTTGGGTGTCTTTGAGGGTTTTGAGGTTGTACCCTCGCTGAACAAATCGAGAAACAATCATATTGGTGCTTTGCAGTGCCGCTTCAGGTGTACTTGATATGCGGGCCACCCGCATGAGCTGTGACTTTGGAAGTCCACGTTTAAGACCCCGGGGGTGATGGCTGGATGCCAGTAATAGTGTGTTGCGATCCGTAGTTTTGCTGAAAACCTCAGTGACAATTTTGTTCGCACATAAACTGACTTTGACGTCCAAGAAGCTGATGGATTGGGGCTGTATATTTATGGTATATTTGATGGGGGACGAACTAGAATTGATGATGGAGATATGCTGGGTGAGAAGATCTATAGGGCCTGTCCACATGAGGAACAGATCATCTATAAATCTGACATACATCAAGATGTGTCGGCTAATGTGTTGGTTATTCAAGAATTTGTCATTTTCCTCAGAGAACATGAAGATATTTGCCAGGCTTGGTGCCACCGGGCTGCCCATGGCACACCCGCTTGTTTGCTGATAAAAACAGCCATCAAAAAAGAAGTAATTTCTTTCCAGAGTCAGAGTAAGTAATTGGGTGAATAATGATTGGTCAATGTCATTGATATTGTTTATCCTTAAGAAAGAGGCCACCGCTGCCACCCCTAGTTGTTGTGGGATGGAAGTATAAAGGCTGCTAACGTCCAGTGTGACTAATACAGTGTTAGCTGGTACTGTATCGAACTGTTGAAGCCGTAGTAAAAAAGCAGTGGTGTCCTTGATGAATGTCGGTTGAGATTGGATGTGAGGTTGAAGAATGACATCAAGGAGTTTGGAAATAGGTTGATACAGTGAGTTGTTGGCAGAAATGATGGGGCGTCCAGGGGGATTGGTAAGATTCTTGTGTATTTTAGGTACTGTGTAAATGAGAGGGATAACAGGGTGATGTTGTTGGAGGGATATGCTGAGTTTGGAATCGATGGATTTATTCAGAACCGCTTCATGCAGGATGGTGTCCAACTCGAGTTTGTAAGATGCCGTCGGGTCTCCTGTTAATTTGACGTAGGTATGGGTGTCAGCCAATTGCGAATACAATTCGGACTTATAGTCGGACAGATTCTGTACCACAATTGCACCCCCTTTATCAGCAGGTCGAATGGTAATATGGCGATAGGTGGCCAATTGTTTGAGCGCCAGATGTCCGAATTGTATTCGCAATTGGCTGACACCCATACCTACGTCAAATTAACAGGAGACCCGACGGCATCTTACAAACTCGAGTTGGACACCATCCTGCATGAAGCGGCTCTGAATAAATCCATCGATTCCAAACTCAGCATATCCCTCCAACAACATCACCCTGTTATCCCTCTCATTTACACAGTACCTAAAATACACAAGAATCTTACCAATCCCCCTGGACGCCCCATCATTTCTGCCAACAACTCACTGTATCAACCTATTTCCAAACTCCTTGATGTCATTCTTCAACCTCACATCCAATCTCAACCGACATTCATCAAGGACACCACTGCTTTTTTACTACGGCTTCAACAGTTCGATACAGTACCAGCTAACACTGTATTAGTCACACTGGACGTTAGCAGCCTTTATACTTCCATCCCACAACAACTAGGGGTGGCAGCGGTGGCCTCTTTCTTAAGGATAAACAATATCAATGACATTGACCAATCATTATTCACCCAATTACTGACTCTGGAAAGAAATTACTTCTTTTTTGATGGCTGTTTTTATCAGCAAACAAGCGGGTGTGCCATGGGCAGCCCGGTGGCACCAAGCCTGGCAAATATCTTCATGTTCTCTGAGGAAAATGACAAATTCTTGAATAACCAACACATTAGCCGACACATCTTGATGTATGTCAGATTTATAGATGATCTGTTCCTCATGTGGACAGGCCCTATAGATCTTCTCACCCAGCATATCTCCATCATCAATTCTAGTTCGTCCCCCATCAATTATACCATAAATATACAGCCCCAATCCATCAGCTTCTTGGACGTCAAAGTCAGTTTATGTGCGAACAAAATTGTCACTGAGGTTTTCAGCAAAACTACGGATCGCAACACACTATTACTGGCATCCAGCCATCACCCCCGGGGTCTTAAACATGGACTTCCAAAGTCACAGCTCATGCGGGTGGCCCGCATATCAAGTACACCTGAAGCGGCACTGCAAAGCACCAATATGATTGTTTCTCGATTTGTTCAGCGAGGGTACAACCTCAAAACCCTCAAAGACACCCAAATGGAGGTATTAAATATACCACGTATTGATTTATTACAACCCACTCTACGTACCAAAAAAGATGTCCTGCCTTGGAAACAACGTTACACCACTGCAAGCCCAGTGGTCCAACGTGCCACCACAGCCCTGTGGCCCATTGTTAAATCAGATCGATCACTACCATGCTTCAGCAGAATTCGCCCCATGGCCTGCTACACCCGTGGCAGGAATATTAAGGACAAGGTTATGCATGCCGACATCACCGGCTTCGAATCCACAGCTCCCAAAGTACACTTTCTCCATAAACCCCCTGGCTGCTATCGATGCCTTAAATGTACTACCTGTCGCAATTTGGTAGTATGCAAGACCTTTCAGCACCCCCATCACGACCAGTCTTTCCGCATCAACCACGTCTTGACTTGTCTCACTACTCATGTGATCTATCTGCTTTTTTGCCCGTGTCGACAACATTACGTCGGCAAAACTATAAGAACCATCAGGGAACGCATGGCACTTCACCGTTCTGCTATTAACAACGCCATTTCATCCAAAAAAGCAGATCAACCAGTGGCTCGTCACTGTTTGGAAGCGGGACACACTGTGGCTGACATTAAGTTTATACTCATCGATCATGTACCTGTGCTGCCTAGAGGTGGTGACCGGGATGGCCTCTTACTAAAACTCGAGGCCAAATGGATCCATAAACTTAATACTGTCAAACCATTTGGTTTAAATGACAGAATGAACTGGAGCTTATTTTTCTGAAGTTTGGGACACTATTACAGCCACGTTGACACGTGTGTCGACATTTGACTATGATTCACTGATATTGCCTCATTGAGACACCATGTTTCTGCAGCTGTGGCCGTATTATCAGCACCCCCCTACTAGCAGTTTAACACATCTGCTGCATCCAAAATCCTCCCAGGAGTGACAGCGGTGCTACTTATTCGCTCCAGCCGCGCCATCAGCGCTGCCCATCCGCCCCGCTGTTAGCAGCATAATTCACCCGCTACTCCTTGTATTCCACCCCCGCTGCCCTCTGGATCTCTAAGTGCTTGTACTGCTACTTCCACCGTCTGGGTGTCTACTGTTTGGTCGACATTGACTTTATCGTCGACATTGACTTTATCGTCTGCATGGACGTGTACACTAAGGCGGCATTTGCCTACGCTGACTTTATTTCAACACCTTGTTATCTATTGGATTGTGAGTCGGCCCCCCTGTCTGCTGTGCTATCCCCTCGCATCGCTGCAGATCCCCCGCGCTGGTCATTTAACATGTATACGCTGTGTTTCTTCATGTGTTTGTCCTGGCTATGGGGATTCTGATAGGTCGCCGGGGACGCTCACCCGTCCTGTCTGCGTTGCTATGCAGCAGGCGGGGTGATGTCAGTGGTGCGCGCTCCTGCCTCAGTGACAGGAGGTGTGCGCGCTGCACCCGGTGGCCGGTCAGCATCACATGGAGCCAGTAAGTGTTTCTTTATGTTATATATGCCTGGTCCCGCCGCCGTGCGGGCATTCACCCTTATGTTTGATACCTGTTACATGCTGTCTTGACAACGATACCCCTGAGTATCGAAACGTTGACTTTGTCATGTAACTGATTTATCCATATGCTATAAAAGCTTTGAAAAAGACCCCTTGAGTGACGCGTCTATTCTTCATCGTATTCCACTCCTTCTCGTTGGCACCCGGGGCAATTTACCCTTTGGATACCTGAGTGCCGGTTCGTTTCTACGTTCTATATATATATATATATATATATATATATATAGATATAGATATAGATAAAGATATCTATGTATATATATATATATATATAAAAATATATATATATATATATATATATATATATATATATATATATATATATATATATATATATAGAGAACAGACTCTTGTTTCGCGCCACTTATTTGTTTGATATTATACTCTGGCTGCCGTACTCACAAGAACCCCTGTTGGATGGGGGAAAGAAGAATATCCCATTCCCACTGAGCCTTTCACCGGTACACACCTCCAAAAGGACAGTGAGAACCATTTGCGGAACAAAAAACTGCAATTTGTATGCGGGTTATAATTGATTTTATTGCTACCAGGCTGCAAATTCACCGATATAACCTTTACAAGAAACTACGAGTTCTTGATCCAATATTGACCACTGGATGAGAGCTTTCCAATAAGAGTGTATCTATCCATTCCTGGTTGGTGTTTTATCCCACATACGAGATTCGGGGAAATTGTTTCTAATAAGTTCGCAAACCCCTGATGAAGTCCCTTGCAGGGACGAAACGCGTTGGGAACATCTGTTTGCTAATGTGAAAAACTTTTTATGATCTGGAATATTCACCACTACTAAGTGGTTTTAAAGACCTTTTAATAAATATTTTCAAAGTTTTGGACTTTACTCTTATCCACGTTATTATTCATCAAAGGCTAATAGAGACCCAGTACTTAAAGGCATAAAAAAGGGCGCCAACTCACAACTGCTATCCATATATATATATATATATATATATATATATATATATATATATATATATATATATATATATATATTATCCCCCTGCAGTTACCCATTGACCAAGTTTATACTGCCTTTACTCTGTGTTTTGACAGTGTAATATTCTCCCATGCAGTTTGCGGCCGGTAATGAAAAGTGCAAGCCCCCCCCCCCCCCCCCCCCCCGACGGCTTCAACTGGCACTGCCTGTTTGAGTATAGCCAGCTGGGATTACGATGTTGGTATACTGACTGTTGGAATCCTGACTGATGGGCCGGCATACCACACCCTAATGGATAGGGGAGAAGATTCCTTAAAATTTTTAACAGTTCACTTAGACAGGAAACAGGCTTAGACACTCCCCTTCTTAAGCAATATGTTCCATAGTTTTAATGTCAGGATAGTTGGTGCATTGAGCACAAAGGTGTGCCTTGTTTGAGCCTGAGATGAATATCCAAAAATAATATATTGAATGTGATCTTGCTAGGGGTTTTGTTAGGCTCTCTTTCTCTCCAGAAGGGGTGTGATTTTTTTTTTAAATGGTAGCCTATGTCATTATATTGATTATAGAGTTTCAATATAAGTGATTAGACAGTTACAAAAATGGTAGCAATATGCTATATTCTTCATGAAGTTGAATCTCAGAAGTGCATGTAATTTGATTGGATCAACCCATAACACAAATGAAAGACTGCCTTTAGGTTAAACTATGGACATTTTATTTTTTTCTTCTCAACCAAAATAATCATCTATCTAGATTATATACTAATATGCTATATGATATCCTAATATCCTTAGAAAAAACTGTAACAGTGCAATCTTTATGCAAAAAACTATATGTTTCATGTGGACAACATTGAATTCTTGGTTCATATTGTCTCTCTTGGGTGTGTACTTTAGTCCAAGTTGGCTCTGTGTTTCAATACATGACTCTAAAGGAGCCCACACACGCACCGTTCCCGGCGAGCGTTGTGGGCTTAACTAGCACACATAGCATTGCATCGTATGCCTTGTGCATGCGATGTGCATGCGATGCGATGCTATGCTAGAAAAAGCTAGTACAAAAAGTATGTGCAGCACATACTTTTTGTACTGTGCGATGAGGTGCCGTGGGAGCGCGCACCCCATCGCATAGCATCGCACCGCCGGCATCGGTGCGTGTGTGGGCTCCTTTAGTATATATTATTATTTTTGTAATATTTTTATTTATAAGGCGCCACAAGTGGTACGCAGCGCCGTACATATATAACACATTAGAACAGTACAGGGTACACAGACCTAAACATAACAGTGACAGAAGAACTAAGACAGAGCACAAGTAACAATTAGCAGCAAAATTCTTAGTACACAACTAATTATTTTGTTTATAGATTTGTGTTTTTTTTTTTCCAGTTCAAATTCTGATTTTACTCCCATGTTTGCCTTTAGTGAATCTTAGGGGTAAATTTACTAAGGTAGGAGTTCTATTAATAGTAAAGTCCTTTTGCATGATTTAGCCTTTAGTTTTTTTTTTTTTGAGAAAGTACACAGCCAGCGACCGACACTGATTCCTGAATGCACGCTACTTCACTACTCCTTGATATAAGGTCCTGCATAAGGACACACATTCAGGTACCATTCACTATAACTCCACTCTAGTAATGTGGATATTTCTAAATAAGAGGATGTGTTACTCTAAAGTAGAGGTATCTTTCAAATGAGAAAGGTCTGAAGGTCTTTAAGGTCTGAAAAGAACCTCTCCACCTTCAAGAAGTACTTTTAGATCTAGTGGAATAAAACAAATTGTTTAGAATAATGGTGTATATCCATGTTTTTGTTGTTGTGAATATGCCAGCATGTATTAGTCCTCAGTGCATTTCTGGCAAAGGTGTCTGGTGGTTTGTGCGATAAAATCCTAACAGTTGACATTTCTCTTCAACATTTCATAAGAAATACTGAATTGCTTACTGATGGACTGCAAAGATTTGCTGCAGTCATATCAGGCTTACAAACTTAAGGGGCTTACACACAGAGAAATGCTGAAGTGTTCTGAGCGATGCTAGATTGCCCAGAGCGCTTCAGCAAGATTGCTCAGCACACAGGCCCTTATTCTAATCTATGCGGTACGGCCCGCGTGCGGCCGTACCGCCGATGTTTTGACACTGCACATGCGCAGAGGTCAATCTGCGCATGTGCAGCCCCCTTCGCCGCAGACGGATTTCGTCCGCCGCAAAGGGGGCGTATAGGGGCGTGAGGGGCTTCATGCCCTCATTTCCCTATGTGTACGCCCCGCGTTTCATGGGCGTTCCCATGCAAACGCGGGGCGTATGCATGGTAATGAGGGCATGACGCAACTCATGGGGGCGGAAAGCTGACGTCGCCGGATGTCAGCTCTCAGCCCCCATACAAGCTACCACACGGACGATTGTCCGTGTGGTCTCAGCTTGCGGGAGCTGCTGGGGCGTGCGGACCTGCCTTCGATGGTCGACGACCATCGAATGCAGGGGGCAGCTCCCACCATGGTGGAGGCGTACGCCTCCACCATTTTTATGCGGATCGCCAGCCGTCCGTGTACGGACGGCCGTGGCGATCCGTCTCGTGGGCGGGGCTTGGTTTGTGCGGCCGGGGCACCGTGTGCGGCTCCGGCCGCACCAACCAGAATAAGGGCTACAGTGATGTGTCAGGGCTAGTGTTCTCCAGTCAGAACACTGGTCCTGACACATGTGATTAAAGATTTATCCAGCATACTGGGCGATAACGTCGCGTGGGGCCACACATCACTATTGCTATGGCCCCAACACACAGAGCGATGCAGGGGCAATTTTTAAGCAATCTAGTCAGATCACATAGAAAATACCCTCAAATTGCCAGAGTGTACAACCCATTAGCTTTGCTGTCTCCCATCTCTGCAATTATGGGTTTTATTGAGACTCACATCTATGTATCTTCCCTTTTTTTGCATGGGTTTCTGACATTTCTGGTAATTGGCTTGTAACAAACATTAACTTTCTGGGGCAGGGACTGATGTAATTATTTAACATGTAAAACATTTATTCTGATTATATAAATAAAGATCTACATATGGATATCTACTAACAAGCATAAAAAGTAAAGTACCATTAATTTTAGTGCTTCATGTTGACCGAAGGAATGGCATAATAATTCCATATGTTTGAGATTTTCAACATGAAATTATGGTCTTTCCACCTCTATAATAAATACTGAGCAATTACAATCTATTTTTTTCTAAAGTGTGATTCCAGCATTGAACAGTTTCATCCTTCTGTCACCTTCCATGCCATAAACAGATTTGTAAAAACTGCTTTTGACGCCCCAGCTGCCATTAGCCACTTAAAATCCCATAATTATCATCCTATCATGGGCCTGTTAATGAGCAGTAAAAATAAGGCCATTGAATATGGTAATTTATTCGTGAATTAGTCTAATGAGAATAGGTTTCCGTTACTGTTTACTTTCAAGCTGCTTATTCCTATGCAGTGCAAACAGCCTACACAGGGATAAAAAACCTGTTTATTAAGTTATACAATCTTCCGCTAGCATAGTCTTTACAGTTTTCTTAATTGAGTGGATTAGTTAAATTAAGTTAATTCTATGATCCATATTTTACTTCTTCAGGGCTGTCAATTGTACAATTTTGCATTATATATATATATATATATATATAGACTTTTGTTTCAGTCCGGCACTCTCCCCTATTGGATGCAACTTACGTGGGTGCCTTCCGGATACATGTATAGAGATCGGTTTCAAACAAGCAGCGGCACTCCACGATTTGGTGTAGTCAAAAAGAATTTAATCCAACGTTTCGGGGCGTATTCCCCCCGTTCTCAAGGATACAGTGCAACACAAGGGTGATTCACAAAACGGTTTAAATACCCAAACAAAAAGTGCATACTCACGGTGCCTCAGCGTGATTCAGGCTGCCCGGCGTCTGCGTGGACTTCCGGTAAGCTCCGGATGGCGGAGGGTGTGTAGTTCTGACGTGTGCGGCCGCGTCAGGTAGGCGCACCTCTCTGGCTGGTTGCCAGGATACCGGGAGACGCTTGGAAAACAAGACGCGCCGGGCGCACCTTTCACTTCACTGAGGCACTGTTGATACAAAATGCATACATAAATACAGTGTACATGAGACAAGTAGTCATAGTGCATGTTAAGACTGTACAATTAAGTCACAGAGTCAAGTGCGCATCAGACCCGCTGATGCTGTGTAAAAAAGGTGCTGCTGCATTTTAAGCAGTAACACCTTAGTGATGTAAGTGACAGATACCGGAAGGTCCTGAGTCCAACTACTGGGGGGGACCTGAGAGATGGGCACCGAGGAAGGGCTAAAGGGGTACTGGGTTGTTTAGGATGCCCTCAGTCGGGATGCTACAGTAGGTAGAGCGGCAGCCGGGACTGGGGTAGCGCTATGCTTTATTTTTACATATATTTAAAGATTTTAAAGAAACATTTCAATAAGGGACAGATATGCCTAGAGATGCTAAGTGGCATGCTAAGTGGTCCTTACAGAATCATGCCACTTAGCATCTCTAGGCATATCTGTCCCTTATTGAAATGTTTCTTTAAAATCTTTAAATATATGTAAAAATAAAGCATAGCGCTACCCCAGTCCCGGCTGCCGCTCTACCTACTGTAGCATCCCGACTGAGGGCATCCTAAACAACCCAGTACCCCTTTAGCCCTTCCTCGGTGCCCATCTCTCAGGTCCCCCCCAGTAGTTGGACTCAGGACCTTCCGGTATCTGTCACTTACATCACTAAGGTGTTACTGCTTAAAATGCAGCAGCACCTTTTTTACACAGCATCAGCGGGTCTGATGCGCACTTGACTCTGTGACTTAATTGTACAGTCTTAACATGCACTATGACTACTTGTCTCATGTACACTGTATTTATGTATGCACTTTGTATCAACAGTGCCTCAGTGAAGTGAAAGGTGCGCCCGGCGCGTCTTGTTTTCCAAGCGTCTCCCGGTATCCTGGCAACCAGCCAGAGAGGTGCGCCTACCTGACGCGGCCGCACACGTCAGAACTACACACCCTCCGCCATCCGGAGCTTACCGGAAGTCCACGCAGACGCCGGGCAGCCTGAATCACGCTGAGGCACCGTGAGTATGCACTTTTTGTTTGGGTATTTAAACCGTTTTGTGAATCACCCTTGTGTTGCACTGTATCCTTGAGAACGGGGGGAATACGCCCCGAAACGTTGGATTAAATTCTTTTTGACTACACCAAATCGTGGAGTGCCGCTGCTTGTTTGAAACCGATCTCTATATATATATATATATATATATATATATAGAGAGAGAGAGAGAGAGAGAGAGAGAGAGAGAGAGAGAAAGAGAGAGAGAGAGAGAGAGAGAGAGAGAGAGAGAGGTGTATCCCAGAACTTGAACCAGGAGACAGACATGTCACTGCAGCATGCGCCTCGTTCCGGGGTGCATTCTTTAATCACTGAAAAATTACAAAAGATCCACAGGTAGAGATAATTACCTAATTTGTGATTCTGTGAGGAGACCTGGAAAATGTTAACTGTTGGTAGCTCTCAAGGACTGGAGTTGGCTACCCCTGCTCTACATCCACAAATCTGCTATATATATATAGAAAAGTCTTTGTGGTCTGGCACTCACGCTTCGAAGTATACTTTCAGCCAGGTGCCTTCTGTGGCAAATGTGTAGATAGAAGAAGAAATGCAGCGGCACTCATGGACTTGTGAAAAAGAATGGCTTCTTTATTGTAGTGTTTCTACGTTTCAGTTTGTCTCCAAACCTTCATCAGGAATGAAGGATTCCTGATGAAGGTTTGGAAACAAACCGAAACGTAGAAATACTACAATAAAGAAGCAATTCTTTTTCACAAGTCCATGAGTGCCGCTGCATTTCTTCTTCTATATATATATATATATATATATATATATATATATATATGATGCACTCACCCAATCCACCAGGTAGACAGGGAAAGAAACGACCAGCACTCAAAACGAAGGTGAAAGAAGAAAGTTGTATTTCACAATGAAAGCATGGTAAATACAGACATTGCTACAGCTGTCCCGACAGCCGTTTCAACCAGGGGGTCCTGGTCTTCATCAATGTCTGTATTTACCATGCTTTCATTGTGAAATACAACTTTCTTCTTTCACCTTCGTTTTGAGTGCTGGTCGTTTCTTTCCCTGTCTACCTGGTGGATTGGGTGAGTGCATCATATATTATTCTCCTATGGACCCTGCACCTGCATAAACAACTAAAAGTGAGTGCCAGCCTGCCTTCTCTTCTATATATATATATATATATATAGGGTTTGGCAAATCAGGCGGCACTCTCGGATTTAATGATATAGTGAAGCAATCAATTTATTGTCCGACATGTTTCGGGCACAGTTTGCCCATCCTCAGGGATCAATAGTGATACACAAGTGAATACAATATATACACAACCAAGTGAAAAACCCTCCCCCTGTGCTCCACAGTCACCCGCCCCTCTTACCTGCAATCTCCATTGCTTTCCCTCACTTCCGCCCCCTCACAGCATTGATATTGTTCAATATTCTTAATTTCATTTTACTTCTTAATTTGTTGTTACTGTTGAGATATGACAACAGACGTCTGTCAGTGATAAGCAGTTATACTTTTTTTAAACCCTCATGCCATACATAACTTTCCATGGTGGAATCTCTAACGCAACATTGCAAAAATGGCTGCCCTCCTCTGGTACTTGTTCAAAGAGTTGGTGGGCCTTTTCCTCTTCAACAACAATGTCAGCCATAATATCAAGGTCTGCCTGGTCAAGTCTATGTCAGATTGACAGCAATGAGGACACTGCGGACAGTGAATAATCATGTCCCTCAATTCGAGATAGAGATGGACCAGTGGCACAATTATAGACGTGCAGGGGGTGTGCTTGCTATGGGGCCCTGCCATTTTAAAGGGGCCCATGGGCTCAGCAAGCCCAGTAGTAAGTAGTAAGATGCCCTTTGTAAACAGTTGGTGCCCCCAGTAGTGGCTGCCTAGAGTACAGTAACTCCCTGGGGGAAGGTGGTCTTAGTGTCTGGGGGTGGGGTGAAATGTATATACAGTATGTATGTATGAATGTAAGAATGAGAATGTCAGTGTATGTATAAATGAGTGCGTCATTGCATGTATGTATAAATTAGTGCGTCAGTGCATGTATGTATTAATGAGTGCATCAGTGTATGTATGTATTAGTGAGCACATCAGTGTATCTACGTATGTATGAATAAGGTATGGCAGTGCGTATATGTTTGTATGAGAGTTTCAGTGAATGTAGGTTGCACTGAGGTAGCTGGATACCTATGCTAAGCCACACAAGTGTGCGGCACAAACACATGGCTCATCTAGGAGTGGCACTGCAGCAGCAGACAGGATATCAGTTTGAAAAACTAGGCCCCAAAAAGCACATAATGGCAAAAAAAGAGTTGCAAGATGGAATTGTCCTTGGACCCTCCCACCCACCCTTATGTTGCTTAAATAGGACATGCACATTTTAATCATTTCTGCGACAGGGTCTGCTACATGACTATGGCTGAAATGTATGGTTTGTTTGCCCCCCCCCCCCCCCCCCCAAAAAAAGAAGCAAGTCACCTCTTCCTGTACAAACTGGCTCTATATTATTTATTAACAGTTTCTTATATAGCGCATACATATTCCACAGTGCTTTACAGAGAATATTTGAACATTCACATTAATCCCTGCCACAGTGGAGCTTACAATCTATATTCACTACCACATGTACATCCACACATACATTCTAGGGTTAATTTTGTTGGAAGCCAATTAACCTACCAGTATATTTTTGGATTGTGGGAGGAAACCAGAGTACCTGGAGTAAACCCACGCAACCACAATATACAAACTCTGCACAGTTAGGGCCATGGTAGTGATCAAACCCATGACCTCAGATCTGTGAGGCAGTAATGCTAACCATTACACCATCCGTGCTGCCCTCTACAGGAAAGGACTGTCTGACATGTCTACTTGGATGCTGTCATCAAAGTAATCCTCCACCACAGTGATGGGAAGGTCCGGCTTTGCAACCACCAACACCTTTTGACTCTCCTTCAGGATTTGTGATAAAATGTCTTTAGGAGGGTGCTGTTGTTTGCAGCTGTCTTTAGGAGGGAGATGTTGTTTGCAGCTGCTGCCGCTGGTGTGTCCTGTGCCCGTGATACACGTTTATCATGGACATAGTATCTGATACCAGCTTCCTAACGAAGGTCATTGGGAAGAATATCAAATTTACAACCACCAATGGATGATTCCAGGGCATGCCAATGAGTATTGATGCGAGCCATACAATCACTTTAAGAGAAAATTAAGGATTTAGCAACTGGGAAAGAAGTGCCTAGAACAAAAATCTTCTTTGGGCATACCATTCTGAAAGTGGAACCACAAGAAGAATCGTCTGGTCCTTCAAGTCAAGAGCCAGAAAATACAGCTAATGAAAGAGATGAAACCTTATCACAAGAGAGCGTTGTAGATGCTGGGAAATCTGCCGGGGAAATTAGAGAGCCTGATCTACCTGCACCGCATGGGATGCATAACAGTATCCTACAGGCCATTAAATGGGCAGTCAAGGATGAAGACACAGACTACTGTATGTTGTGATAGACCAGTTTCAGCTTATGCTTGGTCCTGCAATTCGACATTTACAGAGCAAGAGAGTCCTGAGCTTAGGTGCAGTTGGACTGAACTTGTGTCCCCATGGAAAGTTGTGCTGGCTGCAGGTGGTTACTGAAAAGATGCATTTATCTTTTTGATGTCCTTCTCTTGGGGCCTGAAGTTTTCAGAAACAGGATACAAATGGTGCTTGAAGACAAAAGCATTCTAAATGTGGTCCATGACTGTCACTGGCTTGGGGATGTCTCATCCCACCAATATGGGATGGTTCTTAATGCCCCATACACTATGCGATTCAGGCACGATTTCGCCCGATTCGTACAAATCAGGCCATGAAATCGTCCCAAATTGCATATGGAGAAATCCCCTCTGACCCGATGCATGGTCCCGTGTGCATCGGATCGGAGTTAGGAGGTCAGACGGGCTGCACATAAGATGTGCTAAATGTTATGTGCTGCCCGGAGCCATGCGGGGCACTGCAGCTTGTGGGGAAGCTACCAGAGCTGGGTAGAGGGAGCAGGGGGGAGGTGCAGGGAGTTGAGCAGAGGAGGGAGCTGCTGTCATCAGCGGGAGCAGCACAGAGAACCAGGAAGCTGGGCAGGAGAAGATGCTGCAGTGGCGTAGCGCAAGCAGAGCTTTTCAAACCCCCCAAAAAAAGCCCATACAAAGCAATAGGAAGCCATTGATTGGCTGAGACCTCTCTTAGCCAATCAGCGATTGACTGAGACCTCTCAACCAATCAATGGCTTCCTATTCGTATGTATGGACTTTTTTTTGTTTGAAGTGCTCTGCTCCGACCGCTGCCCGGCAGCGTCTTCTCCTGCCTGGCTCCCTGGACCGCCCCCCCCCCCTGCTCCCGCTGATGGCAGCGGCTTCTTGCCTGGCTCCCTGCCCCCCCCCCCCCTGCCCGGCTCTCTGGTCATAGGCATACACCCGCTGCTGTCCCCTGCTGACATTGTCCCTTCAGCTCCCCGAGAGTTGCATGTGATAAATCGCATGCGAATTGGGCAGCACTGAGATCTGCTCCGAGCTTCCAAAGAAAATTAGCAACTTTCTGTTTTCCAGCAAGTTAGGTGAGACTTACAAGCTGACTTTCAAGCAAAGTTTAATAAATGATAACCCCACTATATGTCTTGATCGTCTAATGTCACATTTGTAACTTTCTGTTTTACAGCAAGTTAGGCGAGAGGAAGCAACACAAAAATACATTGTCAATGGCCAAGGGTTTCTTACCCGGGTGGAAAAGACAAGCCAATGAATGCACGAGAAAGTTGGCTAACTATACTAAGCCACACAAGTGTTCAGTACAAACACGTGGCACATCTTGGAGTGGCACTGCAGCGGCAGACAGGATGGCAGTATGAACAACTAGGCCCCACAAAGCACATAATGGTCAAAATAAGAGTTGCAAGATAGAATTGTCCTTGGGCCCTCCCACCCACCCTTATGTTATGTAAAGAGGACATGCACACTTTAACAACCAATCATTTCAGCGACAAGGTCTGCCACATGACTGTGACTGAAATGATTGGTTTGTTTAGGCCCATACAAAAAAAGAAGCAAGTCACCTCTCCCTGCACCAACTGTCTCTATGGAGGCAAGATGTCCTCCTCATCCTCCTCCTCGGATTCCTCACTCCTTTAGTGTGTACTTCCTCATCCTCACAGATTATCAATTCATACCCACTGGACTCCACAATCACAGTTCCCTCTGTTGTCTCTGGAGGCAATTGCTGGTCTTCATTAAAGAAATTATAATTAATTTTGATTAACATCATCTTCTCCACATTTTGCGGAAGCAACCTCCTACGCCGATCACTGACCAGGTTCCCTGCTGCACTAAAAACTCTTTCAGAGTACACACTGGAGGGGGGACAACTCAGGTAAAATAGAGCCATTATGTACAGGTGCCTCCAAACTGCCTTATTTCCTGCCAGTACAGGTATAGACTGTCTGACATGTTGTCAACAAAGTAATCGTCCACCATTTTTTCAATGTTGACAGTATCTAATGCAGTGAGAGTCAGACATGTCAGTAATCATTGGCAGGTCCTTTAGTCCGGACCAGATGTCCAACTCCAAACTGCCTCCTGCCTGCCCTGAATCCGCGCCAGCGGGTTGTGTTTCCTCACAGCCACAGGTGTGGGAGAAAATGAGGAAGGAGCTGTTGCCGTGTCACTGTCTGCTTCAGATGACAATCTCCTGACCAGCTGGTCTTTGCACCTTTGTTTCTTGCAGACACTTGACTACAGAGACACAACATAAGCTTTAAACTGAGGATCGAGCACAGTGGCCAGAATGTATTCCTTTGACTTTAACAGGCTGACCAACCTCGTATCCATGGAGGGCTTCATCCACAAGAGCTACATGCTTTGCGGAATCACAATGCTTTAGATCCTCCTTCATTTTCTCCAGCTGCTTCTGCAACAGTCTGACCAGGGGAATCCCTTGACTCAAGCTGGCAGTATCGCAGCTGACTTCACGTGTGGCAAGTTCCAAAGGCTGGAGAATCTTGCACAACACGGAAATCAGCCTACACTGCTCTTGAGTCAGGTGCATCCCCGCTCCTTTGCCTTTGTCATAGGTGACCTAGTAGGCTTGGATGGCCTTTTGCTGCTCCTCCATCCTCTGCAGCATATAGAGGGTGGAGTTCCAGCGCTTCACAACCTCTTGTTTGAGGTGATGGCAGGGCCATTTGAGGAGTTTTTGCTGCCGCTCCAGCCTTCGGCAGGCAGTGGCAGAATGCCGAAAGTGTCCAGCAATTTTGCGGGCCACCGCAAGCAGTGTGGGCAAAACATGGCACGTGTTGGCAAAACATGGCACATGCTGGAAATTGCCTATATGTAATGCCTGCACAATATTACTGGCATTGTCCGACACCACAAATATCCGGGAGAGTCTAAGTGGGGTAAGCCACTGCAAGATGATTTCCCTCAGGTTCTCTAAGAGGTTGTCGGCACTGTGCCTCTTACTGAAACTGGTGATACACAGCGTAGCCTGCCTTGGAAGGAGCTGGCGTGCAGGAGATGCTGCTGTTACTGCGGAAGGTGATGCGTCTACCCAGTGGGCTGTTACAGTCATATGGTCCTTAGTTTGCCCTGAACCACTTGTCCACATGTCCATGGTAAAGTGGTAAAAATTATTATTATTATTAGTATTTCTATTATTTGTGTCATAGACACTGCAGGAAGAAATTATCAAAATGCACCTGAGAACATATTTTCCATCTTTCCATCTAGCGAGTGTGCTAACCCAAATACTGTACCAGTCTATTTATCCAGGGAATGGAGGACTCGCACATTGTATTCCTGGCCTATTGTGCTGTAAAACTCAATATTGCTGCAACGTCACTCATCACTACTATGCGCTGATTAAATCTTTCATATTTTATTCCGCGTTTATTTGGCTATGCTTACATTTTCGCTGCAAATTGAGAGGCTGACATGTGACAAAATAAAATAATATCAATATTGTTATTCATGACATTTTAGATATTCTTGCAATCTTGATAATGTATATAAAAATAGTAAATACACAAAATATTGATACATTGCCAGGATTTTACAAAGAGTGATTTTAAATACTAACATCTATAGCAATATTTTTATAATTCCATTGCTTTTCATATGTGAAGTGTAGTAGGTTCATTTAAGAACTTGTGATTTTTTACTTGCACTTTTTTTTAAATACTATAGAAATAACTGCTTTTCTGCTAAACATGTTGTTAATAAAGAGTATTTTATAGCAGTACTCAGTTTGATTCACAGAATGAGAACAGTGGAGGTCAGAAGATGCAGTCAACCTACCTGTCGAGGCAAGCATATTCTTCATACAGTGACATGGAATTTAATGGTAGAGAGGTCACCTCTATAAGAAGAAATCACAGCTGCCTGCAAGCAAGTGCCAAATGACAGCCCTTAAAAATATTAATATTAAACTCAAAGAAAATAGGTCCCCTGACTATAAATTGTTAGTGAGAGAACTGACCTTGTTTCAGTCCACTTAAGAGATATTTAATGTACATCGCTTAACCTGTTCATTTGATGACAGATGTCTTTAAATATATGGTATAACATATGTACATACTGTACCTGCACATACAGAAATGCAAAGATAGATAGATAGATAGATAGATAGATAGATAGATAGATAGATAGATAATTTATTAAAACATACGCACATGGTCATTGCATACCTACCTATGCATTGAAGTTCAGGGTTAGGCAAAAGTGTTTTAAAATCTGCACATATGAAGAAGCTGCACTAAACCCTGTTTTCTGGGTGTGCCATAGGTACAGTATACAGTCATTATGTCGACCCATATTATGTCAACACGCATTGGGTCGACCACTAAAGGTCAACAGGGTTAGAAGATTGACTCAAGCATTAGGTCGACAAATTAGTAGGTCGACAGTCAAAAGGTCAACATGTGTTTTCAACTTTTTGGAGCCGGCAGTCAGAATTTCATGCCCTACCATCCACTAGGGCATTGAGGGAGAATAGAATAGTGTGAGCGAAGAATTGTCAGCGTACGCGGGACACTTTGACTGTGTCCATCATGACTATGTCGACATCTGAGACACAAAAACCTTGAAAAACTCATGTTGACCTAATGCTTGTGTCAACCTTCCTAACCTTATTTGTGTCAGCCCAATGACCCATACCCATGCCACAGTCAGACACAGCTTCACTGGACCTGGCAGCAAGATTTCATGTAACCTGAGTTATTCAGCTTTCTGATGTTCACACAAATGATCCAATAACAGATCGCAGGTCACAGAAGCCATGTACTTAAGAATCCTCCTGCAGCTTTTGCACATTTCCAAAAGCAGCTGAGTACTAAAGGGTAAATTTACTAAGATGGGAGTTCTATTGAAGATGGGCTCTTGTCCAGAGCAACCAATCAGATTCTATGGGCCAAATGTAATAGGGTGAGAGTTTCAGAAAGTCAGAGATTTTGGGAGAGTTTTCCCATGTTTTTTAAAGCAGCAATCCATTACACTGCAAAACCAGGTTGATTTTGCCATGTAATGGATTGCTGCTTTAAAAAACATGGGGAAACTCTCCCAAAATCTCTCACTTTCTGAAACTCTCACCCTATTACATTTGGCCCTCTGTCTTATTTATTTAGCACCATCTATAAGATACAGTAGTAGTTCAAATTCTCACATTTTATGCAGTTTGCAGGATGGCTGAATTGCTAAAAGCATTACCCAGTCATACCAATGAATACAAGTATTCTAGTTAAACACCTAGTACTAGTGGGATGCGGCATTTCCAACTACTGTCAGGAGACTGGTGCAGGAATCCAGATAACAATAAGGTGCTGGAATCCTGACTGCCAGGATGCCAAATGGTAAGTATGCCGGCAGCTCAAGCGTGCTCCCTAGGAAAGGGGGGGGGGGGTGTTAGTTTTAAGGCACTAGTGGGGGACTTAAGGTTAGGCTGTGTGGGGGGGTTAGGGTTATGCTGCAAGGAGGAAGGTTAGGCTCAGACACTTAGAAGAGGGTTAGGGCTAGGCGGGGGGACAGGAGGGTTAAGTTTAGGCAGTGGGGTGTGTGGCTTAGGTTTAGGAAATAGTGGGGAGGGTTAGGGTCAGGCTGCTGGAAGGGAGGTTTGGGGGGGGGGGAATTGGAGGATAAGTATACTTACCTGACCCCAGGATGCCGGCATCAGTATTCTGTCCTCTTGCATCCTGACAGCCAGATATTAATATGTATTTCATACTAAAGTCATAATAAAGTGTTGTAAAGTGTATAGGCATGCTCTTTGTTCATAGAGGTTTGATTAAAGCACTATTTCACAAACTGATTTTTGCAGCGAGGAAAGATTTATAAGCTTTCCAGAGCAGGGAATATGTATAATAGATAAAATATTTACTGTACAAAATGTTTTTCGTATATATACAATATGTCCATAAATAATAATAACTTGGTAAACTGCACCTACTGTAGCAATGTCTTACATCCCTGATGTGTATCCATACATAATGAAATAAATATAATATATACATCCCAACATAAATAGATGAGGTTCTTGTATATGTATTGATGAGGGCATGCAAAGTGCTGAAAAGAATGACGGTGAAACATACTGTATTTCCTTATGCTTTCTTCTAACTATCCCCTTAGGCCTAGTAGCAGGTGTGCAGGATAGAGCCTTCATAAAAAGACAGTGGGGTCTATTCATGTAAAAACAAAAATTGAATTATTACTTAATTGTTACTTATCAGTTTAATATAATATATAGCTTTACACTATACAGTATGTATACTTACCCTGCTGGCAATATGACCTGGTATTTGGGTTCCATCCATGCTGTCTTCTCTAGCGGGTTCTCTTTGAAGCGTAGAGTACAGTAGCAGCTGGGTCCTTTTGTGCGTATTTGCTGGAGGCTGAGGTCAGGTGAGGCTGTAGTGGCTGTTGGGAGTTCAGAGAGGAAGAACAAGTATCATTAAGCATCCCTGCCATTTCAGTATATGTTCATATTACGCTATTCTTAGATGGCCAATCTGAACTCCCTGAAGAAGCGGAATGGCAACATTTATATTGTTTTAATAATCACACTAACCATACGGTATGGTGATGTGATTAAGGCATGTGGCGACAGTGAAGAAGTCAGGAACATCTTCTTTCTAATCTGCCTAAATATCTTTAAGAAGTTTTCTAATCTGCCTAAATATCTTTAAGTCCAGTTTTCCACAAAACAGGGCTTTTCTTTGCTAAGCATAGACCCCTGTGACTCCAAAACAGTAACATGTGAGAGGTTTGTAGTAATGTTGTAAAAAGGTCAATTTAGTACAATCTATAAGGTGATGTCCACATAACATTTAAAAGTGTAAAAATCATACTATTCAGCTCAATATTTGATTCTTGTAGATAGTGGGATTGTTGCAGCTGTCACCAAAGTTTGATTGTCTGATAAAGGGGTTCAGTGTGCAGTAGTTTATGAATTATGTACTTTTTTTAAAATTTATAGAATTAATTTGGTAGGTTACTGTTTCCAGTTAAATGATGAAATATTTGACCACATTTAAAAATGTTAATCTTCAAATTGTGAGATTAAAGTCAAACAAACTGTGATCCATTTAGTCTTCTAGTGTCACATGTTTATAGATTCCCACACTTCAGAGGCCATTGATATCAGATCTACCTGTTGTCTTTGTGTTTGTAGCTGCACCACCATCTAGACAAGGGGCAGCCAACTCCAGTCCTCGAGAGCTACCAACAGTATACATTTTCCAGCTCACCTTGCAGGTGCGCAGGTGCACTCATTACTGACTAACACATTTTAAAAGATCCACAGGTGGAGCTAAATACTTCACTTGTGATTCTGCGAGGAGACATGGAAAACATTAAATGTTGGTAGCTCTCGAGGACTGGAGTTGGCTATCCCTGATCTAGACAATTGATCACATACTACACATATTGGGACATTATCTAAGAACATCTGGCAACCCTAGCTAATTACAAATAAAAGTAGAGTTTCTTGAGCAGAACCAGTAAACAGTGTGCTTAGTAGGTCATTAAACCAATAAGCAAATCCAATTCCAATTGTATCTTTTTTATGCACCAATATTTATTGATTGGATATTACTGTATGTTTGTAGATCTTACCAAAAAGAAATGTATTTTCCCTTTTTTTTAATTCACCAACATTCATAGATTAGGTCCATAATGCACACACACGTACTGTATGATCCTTCATTTACTATCTTGTTGACGTAACACCATCTAATACACTTACAGATGGAGCCGCCATCAGCCCGGGCGGCCAGGGACAAACAAGTGGCTCACTCACTTGCACATCCCCATCAGTAAGGCGACAGGGAGTGGGGACAGAAGGCTTCCCTGCCCATCTCAGGGGTGCGGGATCCAGCGGGGGCAGAGCGGGCAGTGAGCAGGGAGACGGGTGGAGGGCTGCAGGGCTTCTGGGAGAATGGGGTGTACGAGCATCTCGTGCATGTGTGTCCCATCTTGTCTGGCTCTGGTGGCTGGCGGGGATGGTGAATGGTTATAGAATCCCCCAAATCTGCTCTGATGAGAGCAGCTCCATCTGTATAAAGTCTCAAAAAACATATATATGTTATGAAACCTCAGTTTCACGTTGAAACAATGCAACACATAATAAGAGTTAAAAACCACTGATGAAGTCTATGAAAGATAAAATGTGTTGGATTTCTATGTTTCCATCTATGTGTTTGAATTTCATCTGAAAAATGACCACAATAAAATCGATTTGGACTTTCAACATTTGTTTAATATTATCAGACTATCATATATATATCAGAAGAAAAGAAGGAGCGCACACATGAGCAAAGTAGTTTGAAAAAAGTGTAGGCTCACATACAATTCAATAAACAGTAGTCGGCATGGGGAGTATTCACCACTCGCTTGAACAGCCTGTAGCATGGGAACCAGAGGACATCCAGCAGAACCGGCACAGAGGGATCAGCGGCAGTGTTCTCAGAAACGTCAGACGACCACGCCCCAATGCGTTTCGTCACACGACTTCGTCAGTATGCGATGCAATATTTTATCGTACAGTGCGGGTCTGTGGTTCCGGAAATTGGGTCCCATCGCATTCCATTGCATACCTTAATTAGTGGTATGCGATGCGATGGGCGCCCAGATAATACACAAGTACCAAAATAATAACCAGGACACCACAGGCCTGCTCCCCCTGTCTGGCTGGCTCAACCTCCGTCCTCCGCCCGCTGCACTCCGCCAGCCGGCTCTTCCTCCACAGCAGATGCACGCCTGCACGGATGGGTGGTGTCAATGTCATGAGGTCACCCCTGCTGCGTCTGTCACTGGAGGAACTTAACACACACACGGCCCTCCCCCTGGACATGTCATCATGCAGGAGTCCGGCGGCCATGTTACTGTAGTGGAGGCCATGTTCTGAAAGCCCCGACTACAGCAGAAGGAGAGAAACAGACAGGTGGCCCGCAGCAGTACCTGGCAGAGCGGCCCAGGGGGCACATGGCATCATGCCCCCCGGCCCAGCCCGCCACTGTAAATAGTACTGTTATAAGGGAGACCTACAGTAAAAAAGTAATCTTCAATGTGTTTCTTTCCTTTCCAGTTTTGTTTTCATTTATATATTGTTTAGTATTTGTGTCACATTCCTCCCTAAGTCTTTTTTTTTTTTTGCATTTTATTTTGTAGCAGTTTTATTGCTGAAAATCACATTGCAAATTTTTTTTCACATACATTATAAAGATGTAATACATTTTATCCTATTAACAAATAATTGTTACTCACTTATATTCAGATTGGAAGTAAATAAATAAAATTGTATATTTAAATTAATTTCATGTATGATCATATATATTTTAAATCTTGCTTCATTTATACCCCTTGTACATTGCACAAACAACCCGGGTCCGACCCGGATCACTGTGTGGTGTTAAAGGTCCTTTAAAAAAATCTCAGGTCCAGCAAACCTACAGTACAACCTGGGTTAAAAGAAGAATTAATGCCAGGTTGGACACGGGTTGCTGTATAGCAACCCGGGTCCCGTTCACACTATGGGCAGGAGGAAGCATCAGCTCAAAGAGCTGCCTCATTCCCCACCCCTGATGATGCACCACCACTCCACCAGGCCCCCCAATGATGTCAGCACCCTGACTTATTGCTGGGTCGCTGTGGGAAGCTTCATTTTGCAAATGCTGGGTCGCTCTCTGGACGGACCCGTGTCCAATTCCTGGGTACTACTAGGCATTTGCGATGTGATAGGGGTAAAAATAATCCATAGATAATGTGGGAAATGCACATAGGTATTATACAGTACTTTGTGCTTTGAAGCAGTGGCATATTTTGAAAATTATTTTAATAGATAGATAGATAGATAGATAGATAGATAGATAGATTTTATTATATTATAATCTCTATTTACTACTCTGTCACATAGGATTCAACCATTTAAAATTATGCACTAAACAAAAATTGGTCATTCGGGGGAAAACATTTTCTTTCTCTAAAAAATAAAAAAAGAGGTTGTACAAAATAAATATACAATAAGATTATATATATATATTGCTGCACATTTGCAATAATGTCATGCAACATATCTGAGAAAATAATTCACCTCACTCATTACAGCCGAAATTATGAATATTTTAGTTGCTCTGAAATTCCCATGTAGTATTAAGTAGTAATAGGCAATAAAGAACTAAATACATAATTTATTTATTATTGCTTAATAGAATTATTGTAGCTTTACTCTTTGTGTTCTTTGTGTGGAGCTAATTAGTGATTGTTAAATAAAAACAACTTTGTCTTTTCCCCAGGTTTTATGACTTTACAACTTACCACATAAACCTGATTCCTATAACCATAAAACAAAACCGAAACAAGTTGGACATGTACCAGCAGAGAGAAAAAGAAATAGCCGAAGGGAACTCTCAACTGTGCAGTAATGTATATCCATGTGGATTTGTGCGTCTGCTAGTCTCTCAGAAACTTAATATTCCAATCAGCTTCTGAGCTACTGCATTAAGAGCCAGGGAGCGCATCAGTGGCCCTATAGCTGAGGGAATATTACTCACCGGGTCATGGTCGACTGAGTAAAATACAACCCTCATATATCATCATAACTGCCAGCAAATGACAATTATAATTGAGATGGCAATAACTAGGAAAGAGTTCTTTAATTTAACATCCAATTATTACAAGTTATCACTCCTTAATAAATGTAATATAACAGACAATCAATGTTGCATGTGACGGTCCAGGCAGCACTGGTATGGGAAATTTATTTCCTGGGGAAAGATATACTGTGTGTGCATTCTCTCTTTAAAAGTCTTCGGTGGTTGTGATAAGTGTAATGAGCGCGAGAGCTATAAATAGCCCTCTTCCGTTCATTTGCATATGTACAAAAGCTGTGAGCTCAGGTGGGGGTTGCATACATATTATTCAATTTATATAAAAAGGACAATAAAGGAAGAATCCCTTTTGTATATATCCATTATAGCATCAGACTGCAGAAAGAGCCAGCAAAATCAGATAAGCCTATCAAATAAAAAGAAGCATTATTTGGACAGAATTTCTTTCAATTTCAAAGTCCATAAATGATTTTTCAAAAATTCTTGAAATAACATTAACGAATACAGAAAGGGTAAATGTAAGACTTGTAATCTGTTTTACCAAAATGATTACTAAATCACCGTAGACCTTGACGTATATACAATCATAAATATATTTCCTTAATTATATACAGTACACTATAAATTTGTATTGTTATAATGGTCCACATGCGAATAATATAAGCATATGTGCTTACGTGTGCTTACTACTGTAATGTAAATGTCTCATTTAGGAAATGCTGGTAATTGGGTCAAGTGTCTAATACACTTACAATATATACAAGATGAATAGTTCAACAATTAATATTTTTGATTGATATATTTTAGTAAGTTAGATTTTTTTTTCCATAACATGAATGTATAAAACCTGATCCATTAATTATAAATGGAGGATATAGTGTGTCCTTTGACACTTCAGAAATTGAAAATTACAGGGTCAAGGTTGGCTTGCTTATACATTTATCAAGCAACACTTGGTTTGAGACTCTACTACCAGACAGTAGATAACTGGAACATCATATAAAGAACAGCAGTAAAGTTTTGAGACCTAATAGATCTCTTAATCAAGCTTGATAAGCTTGAAAAAGAGAATTAATAGGTCTTGGAATGTTACTTCTGTTACACAAAAGCTTATGGAAGTGTGGACTTTAAACTATTGCAACTACTGTATGCAAGCAAATTGGATTTAACATGCTCTAGTAATGGTTATATTTGTATATAAATTAATATAATACACTTTTTGTGCAAGTATAGTAAAAATATTTACTTTTGACTTTCAGACATACTACCCAGGATTACACTTTGAGTGTCAAGGTGTAAATTTGAATTCTGAGTGAATTTGTCAAAATAGGTGTGAAAATTACCAAGCAAACCTTTTTATTAAACCCTTTGAGTGCCAACGTTGCTGTGATAGATCCTCAAACTTCCCGTTAAAAATGCCAGCGCCGCTCACAGCGACTGTTCTTTTTTATGGGTGCAATATTTAACGAAATTTCAATTGATTGACTTTCTGTATTTCTATTTATTTATACTAAAAAAACAGTTGCTGTATGTGATGCTGGTAGTTTTAGTGGATATTTTGAGGATCGCTCACAGCAACGTTGGCAATCAATGGGTTAATATCACCTATGCACTATAGAAAATACACCATAGTCCAGTGCAATATAATGTAACTTATGAACAATGTATAAT
Source organism: Crinia signifera (assembly GCF_055691185.1). NCBI lineage: Eukaryota > Metazoa > Chordata > Amphibia > Anura > Myobatrachidae > Crinia > Crinia signifera. The sequence goes on from NC_139217.1 coordinate 346,088,290, forward strand.
TCAAATACACAGTCTGTATTATGATCCCTAGAGGAGGGGATGCCCCCTCCCAAAAGGCAGTGCCCCCCCCCCCAGGGGTTTTCCCTGTACAGAGGTAGATTTTCCACAAGGCAACCTATGATAGACATGTGCCTATGGCTCTGCAGGTCCCAAGTGGCCCTAAAAGGTACCCTTCTTGTACAAAACCTGCCCATACTCCCAAGGTCTCTTTTTCTGTTTTTTATCCACTGTATGTGGGCAGTCAGTTTTCTACAAATGTGACACAGGTGTTTAGCCGACTTACCACAGACCTAGAGCTTAATTCAGATTTGTACACAATGCTGATGTTCACGCAGCTGAACGTTTATCGGTAGACAAGGTACTCTATTGATACCGCCTGCATTCAACAGCAAAAATATAGTGATATGGATTGTTTGAGGGAGGAGGGCCTTAAACTGGTATCATACCATGAGGTCTAAATATGCCTCTGCCCCTGTGCACCTGTAGGTCTGTCTAATATTGGATTTACTGTAGTGGTATTTTATCTACAATAAATCAGTTAACCTAGTTTTAAACAAAGCAGTTATTAGTTATAGTTACAAAGTTCTGGAAAAAAAAAAAACATACTTTAAGCATATTAAGTTAACTCAACCTTCATATGTTCCAATGTTTCCTGCCTATAATCCTCTAGTGCCTATAATGCCCATAATCCTGCCTAAAGGTATATTTATTATACCTTATTGTCTACAAAAAAGGTGAAATTAACATTTTTATCTACAGTAGTTTTGTAGATATTAAGGGCCTAAGCTGCGGTCTTTCAGTTACCAAACATATTTCCAAACTTTCATCTCTGCTCAAGCTTCTAACCCCAAACTACTCTTTTATACATTTAAATCACTTCTCAACCCACCTTCATGCAAGACACCAGCCATCTGTGCACAAGATCTTACTTTATACTTCAGTTACAAGATTGACAAGATACAAGATTAAATGGTATGCTCCATCTCGGTGACCTGCTTAATTCCCTATCAGAACCCTATGGCACATTCTCTTCATTTGATCCCACAAATGAAAATGAAGTATCCACATGAAGTATCCACACTTTTTTCTTCCTCCTAAACTACTACCTCTTCTATTGATTGTATACCCTCACAAATAAGTAAAGCTCTGTCTCTTGTGCTCATCCTAACCCTGACTAAAATCTGTAATCTCTCTCTATTGGTATAATTCTTTCATTGTTTAACATACAGTGATTACTCCAGTTTTGAAAAAACACAATTCTGACCCAAACTGTTCCACTAACTACCATCCTCTCATCTTCCATGCCGCACCAAGCTACTTGAAGGACTTGCCTACACTCACCTCACACACTTTCTTAGCTCACAAAATTTGTTGGACCCACTTTAGTCAGGCTTTCATCCAAAACACTCAACAGAGACAGAACTGACCAAAATAATGAAGGATCTGATCAATGCTAAGTCTAAAGGCCACTATGCTCTTCTTATTTTTTGGTCTCTCTGCTGCTTTTGACACTGTTGACCCTACTCTTCTTATACAAACATTAAAATCCCTAGGTCTTCAGTACACAACCCTTTGTTGTTATCATCCTACCTATCTAGCTGCTATTCAGTGTTCATGTCTTGTATTTCACCTCCACTTTGCTATCTATCAGTTGGTGTACAGATGGCGCCGGGCTTGTCTTTGCTGGGGATGGCGGAGGACTCGCCACCCGCCATCCCACCCGCCATCCCCCGCCCCGCGCCATCTGTATGTCGGAAGGGGACGCGCGTGCACGAGGTGCACGCGCGTCTCTTTCCGACGGTGCTTTTCCCCGGGTCCCCGCCGGCTTCCCCGGGTCCCCGCCGGTCCACACCGCCCCCCCGCAGCCCCCCGCAGCCCTGTCGGTCTCACTGAAGCTGGGGACGGGCAGGACTGCACCCGCCGCGCCGCCTCGCCGCCCGGCTATTGAGACGCTCGTGCGTGGGAAACGCACGAGCGTCTCATTCAGCCAGAGCGCCAGATTGCTGGCGGATCGCCAGGGACACGGTCCTGGCGCTCCGCCAGCAATAATAAGGCCGGCGCCATCTGTACCTCTGTGTATAATCTTGGTCCTCTGCTTTTCTCAATCTACACATCCTTATCATATTTCAGACATGCAGATGATATTCATATCTATTAATCCTCCTCAGACTTGTCACTATTGGTATTGGTCCTTGTCAATTAATGCCTTTCAGTTGTTCCATCTTGGATGTCATCTCACCAATTTAAACTGAATACTTCTAAAACAGAATTAATTATATTTCCACCAACAAATTGTAATTACCAACCAGATATCTCTATCACTGTTAAGAATACGACAATAAATCCTACCCCACAAGCTCACTGCCTAGGTGTCATCCTTGACTCTGAACTGTGCTTTGTTCTCCACATTCATTCTGTCTCAAAATCATGTTACAGACATCTAAAAACATATCCAAAATACAACCATACCTTGCACAAGACACTGCTAAAACTCCAATTCATGCTCTCATCATCTCCCGCATTGATCATTGCAATACTCTCCTTACTAGTCTTCCCCAATACAATCCATCATGAATGCAGCTGCAAGCCTTTTCTACAGATTTTCACGGTCTGCAAAACTGCTCTGTTAGTCCTTCTACCGTTTACCTGTATTGTACCGTATTCAATATAAAATACTTTTACTTACAAGTAATGCCACAAAACATACTACACCAGAATAAATCTCTTCTCTTATCTCAAAATATCTTTTAGCTCAACCTCTTTGCTCTTCACATGATCTATGTCTCTTATCCAGGTGGCAGATCTAGACTTTTCTACTAGGGGGGCGGTTTCCTGTTTAATCTTGACCCTCCAGTCCCAACTCCTCCCCTTTCCAGTAATGGCCCATCCCCTTCCTAGTCCTAACACCTCCCCTTTCTAGTCCCCATTATTACTAAATCACCCCTGCATTTGTTAATCATCTTATTCTATCCATTACCCATGAACCAGCTAGGATAGGAACGGGCACTTGCCTCTGTGTAGCAGACATAATGTTGCTTAGCAACCCCAATAACTTCTGGGAGAGACCTGGTGTCTGATGACAGTACCATGGTGGAGAGTTGAAGGGGTGGGGGATCAGGTAGGGCCAGTGCAGTGGGGTTGTATTAGCGAGGAGAACCAGGCGATGCCCCTGGGAGGTAGAGCAGTGGTTGCGTCCTGAGGGAATATTAAAATGTCTCCTGTCAGGCACTGAGTACATTAATGGCAGCAGAGCATGTGTGGCTGCTGGTGCTGGGGAAGACAGGGCTCTGTGGGATAGGGACATTATTACTGTCAATAATCAGGGTGGTAGTAACCAGTAATAATGGGAGCACTGTCAGGGCTGCTGAGCTGTGACCTGTACACACATATCTAGGTAGCTGTATAAGCGCACTATTAAATCTTTGGAGAGGGGTAACATGCCCTGTTCAGAGTACATGCTGCACTAGTCAGGAAACAGCAGCTGTGAGTATAATGCATCATGTGGAGTGTCTGGCAGGGTAGATGAAAGCAGTCTCAATCAACAAACTATGTTGATTAACTGCCATAGAGGCATCTAATGGGACCTGCGTCTGGGAGCTTGGCTCACATTCACCAACACTGACAAAAGGTGGGAGAAAGGAGGGAGCTGGACCTTAAAGAGTGTTTTTTTGCCCTGGCTGATGGCATAAGTGTTTATTAGGCTAGGGGGGGGGGTTACTTGCTCCAATTCATGTTTGTATAACTTTTCTTTAGGCTGCATCCACTCTGTGGAAGTGTTCCCTGAAACTTATCAGATTCCAGAACCGCCAACATAACCCTCCTAAACCTTTCCTATCCAATTGCTTCCCCACTGTACAGTCCACACATATCCTCACTTACTTTCTCTTTCAAACTTTTTATCCTCCTGACCTCCGGCCAACATTACTGGGTCACTATGTCATACAGCCCACCAAGAACCTTAGCAATCTGATGGACCATTGTGCAATAAGTAACACCTATCCTTGTGTATCAATCCCTATTTCTCTATAGATTGTAAGCTTGGGTCTTAGTACCATTTTGACTTTTTACAACTACCCAGTATTTTTATCCCTATTTATAATTGTGGTACTTATGTAGTAGCCGGGCGCCCAATTAGCATATGTTCGGCACCGTAGGGAAATCTCATCGCATGCGATTTTTTGCGTGTGATGCGATCGCATGCGATGCGATTTCCCTATGTAATTTATTCACTTCACTCTGGCCACTGGATGCGCTCGCATTGCACCGCAAAATTGCAATCGCATGTGATTGTATAGGGTACGATGCCATTGACTTTGCTATACATTTGTATGAGATTTAGGCACCCCCCACAATCCACGCCACCCCGAAGCGCGGTGAGTGGCGGTGGAACGCGTCCTCCCGACTTTTTCATACCCCCACTATCCATGTCAGCGTGGAGTTGATTTTATATAGTGTGGTGAGCACAGCGAGCCCCGCGAGGGGATCCGGAATACAAGAAAGGTAATCCGTGTCCCCTCGCCACGCTTTGGGCTCGGTAGCTTGCTGCGCTCGCCACACTATATAAAATCAACTCCATACCGACGTGGATAGTAGGGCTATGAAAAGGTCGGGAGGACATGTTCCGCTGTGTTCGCCATGTTTCGGGGTGGCGTGGATAGTGGGGGGGGGGTGCCTAAATCTCAATGAATCTCATACAAATGAATAGCAAAGTGTAATGTGTTGTAATGTGCAATGGACCTTGCTGCGCTGTATGAGAACTGTTAATAAATAACGGTTAATAAAAAATAATCATAATAGTAAGATAGTATCCCTAATGTGTGGCAGCAATCTTTCTTTGTGATATCACACCTTTTTTGAGTGTTGTCTCATTATAAAGAATGTAGGTGGCAACAAATTTATAGTTTGTAAGGGGGCACCTAACCCCTAATAGCACTATTGGTTGCTTAGCGGCTCCTGATTGGCCACTAGATGGCTAATAGCGCTATTTGGGGGGAGTAGTCACAGGATGTAAACAAACTCATCCTGCGTCTCCTTCGTGTTCATAATGTTTTTTTTTGCCAAGTACAGTGGATGTCTATGGGGAAAAAAGAGGACGCGATCCACACCTAGGAGATGTAAGTATGATTTGCCTCCACAGGTACCCTTAAAGGATTTCTACTGGACAAGGGGACCGATCTTCACTCAAGATAGGTAACTATGTATGAATGGGCTCTGTGTGAATTAAAGTTTTATTTTTCTTGTGTGTCAGTGTGATTTTATTTTATTATTGGTTTTGCTGTGGAACTAAGAGTCTCAGCCAGCCTATTAATGGTTCGAATGCTTTTTCAAGTCCCAGTATGCGGTCCAGGCTTGCTGGGACTCATAGTTCCACAGCAAAACCCAATGGTTTTTCTACTTTTACACCAAGATCAGCCCGGTACCCACCACCCAGGGGTACCGGGAACAGCACCAGGCGTCAACCTGGGCATGTAAGTTCTGGAGGGGGGATCCCCACTTCCCCAGGACCCCTGCCCAGGCTGACTGGTCAGTAGGGATGAATGCTTTGTCCATGGGACCTTATATAACAAGTGTCCCCCTGCTGTGGCATTACCCTGCTGGCTTGTTGGGCCTGGGGCTGGTTCTTAAAATATGGGGGACACATACTCGTTTTGTCCTCCGTATTTTGGGAACCAGGACCGGCCCTGGGGCCTGGTGCTGGTTTAAAAAAATACAGGGAACCCCAACAGGGAACCCCAACTTGAACAGTTCCTCCTCATTTTTTTTAAAACCGGCACCAGCTCTTTCAGCCTGGTGCTGGTTATGGCTGTGTGTGTGTGGGGGGGGGGGGGGGGGGGGGCTCGCCATTTTTTTTAAATTATAGTTTATTTATTTAAATAAAAAAATTACACTGATGCCTGCATGGATCTGATTGATCCGTGCAGGCTACCAATACGAACTTGTATTTTAAAATACAAATTTGTATCGGAAAAACTACGAATTCATGCGCCATCGGAAAATATGAATGAGTCAAATACGACTGTTTAGTAAATTTTCCTCCGGAATACGAATTTGTAAATGAAATACGACGACGATGCCGTATTAAGAATATGAATACGAATTGTCGTATTTATATTCTTAGTAAATTTCCCCCAATGTATTTGCACCCCTTACTTTGCAACTTGGTCTTCCTTAGGTGGTAATCCTAAGGCAGGCATGTCCAAACTGTGTCCATCTAGCTGTTGTGAAATTACACATTCCAGCATGCCTTGCCATAGTTTTAGTATTCCCTAATAGCAAAACTGTGGCAAGGCATGATGGGACTTGTAGTTTCACAACAACTGGAGGGCCATAGTTTCGCCATGCCTGTCCTATGGTCTTTTTGCTCCCACTCAGAATCATCCCCTTGTCTGTAACATGCTTGTTAATTCAAATATGTTGCTTATTTCGTACAGTCCAGTAAAGCCCTAATGGGCAGTTCGCTTGTATGAAAGTATATATAGTAATTTAGGTTGGTGATTCATCTAATGAAACTTTCTGTTCTATTTATACTAAACATTTCACTAATGCGTGGGCTTTGTCAGGGAGCGTTATCAAATGAAGTGAGATACTAATCATTAGGAAATGACAAGTGAAGGCAGTCTAGCAGGTGGTCTAGGATGGTATGCTAGCAATGAGAATTTATGACGTGCAGAAATCTGGAAAGTAATGTACCAGTGAAATATTTTATTGTACACACCATTTGCTAATGTTCAAAACTGGTTTCAGTATCAGAAATCTTAAACATAAACAGAATATATAGTATTTTTTTAATGGGTAGATAGTACTGGTCTGCAACAAGTTGTTACACTTGTCTCTATTATATTAATTGTTACCTTGATATAAATTACCAACTTTAGTAATGGGATACTTTAAACAAAACAAATTAAGAAATATTCCTATTAGGATATGTCTTGGAGACTGCGGAATGTTTGTTAGAGTGAGGAACACATCCCAATATAGTAGGACCTTCATTCTTATTGCTTCGTTTCCCTGCATGTTCCCACGGGGGAGTGATGTATAGCTACTCCACATGCGCATAAACTGTAATGAGCATGTGCAGCTGCTTTGTGTGAGCGGGCATGGCAAATTGGTTATTCGCCGGCACGTTAGCACCTAGCAGTGCAGGGAGGGGGGGGGGGGCATGGGGTAGCGGAAAGGGGTAGCACCCATGGAAACGCCCAACATTCCATGGGTGTCCCCATGAAAACGCTGGGCATTCCCATGCTAATGCAGAGAGGTGTCTTAGGTCTGCTGTAGAAATCATTTTATGGTCAGCGACCATCGAATGATTTTACCCCCGCACACACGGCTGCGAATGGATTATTATGCTAAACATCCATTTGCATGCATGGGGGGAAACCGGCATGCAAGGGGGGGGGGAGTGGGCATTTGTGTGGGTGGCATTTAGATAACCCCGCAAAGTTGCGAAATTTGAAGCTTTGCGGGTCATCCAGAATGTACCCCTAGGTGTACCAGAATGTACATTTGCAACAAAATCTTAAAAGGGTGAAGAGATTTGTTTATTCATTTATTTATAACACAAAATAGAGAATTAAGCAAACAAAAAAACAATTAAGGCAAAGCGGTCACATAGTCTGAAGAAAAATTCCAAGACATAAAGTAATCTTCACTGCTCAGTCTTGTATAGCAATAGTAGTAGAAATCAAAGCCTACAGATGAATCCGGCGTCAGTGTTGCTGGCAAATCGCCAGCAGCATGCTGCTGGCGATCCGCCAGCAACACGGCGCTCCATCTGACTGAGACGCGCGTGCGTCCCCCACGCACGCGGGTCTCAGTATCCGGCAGGCGGGGCGGCGAGGCGGACGAAATACTGTCCGCCTCCCACTCGAGGGGGCTGGGGGGGACCCGAGGAGGGGGCGGGGGGTGCGGTCGCCCGATGTGGGCACCGGGTGACCGAGGGCAGCACCGTCGGAAGGGGACGCGCACGCACCTCGTGCGCGCGCGTCCCCTTCCGGCATACAGATGGCGTGGGGCAGGGGATGGCGGCTGGCGTCGCCATCACCATCCCCTGGACAGATGAATCCAGCTCCATCTGTAGGCTGCCAAAAAAAAAAAAAAATTGAGGGGACAAACAGTGTGGCATCCACCTGAACTGTTTGGGTCCAAAAAGAACAAATACGGATGGTGTAATGGTTAGCATTACTGCCTCACAGCGCTGAGGTCATGGGTTCGATTCTCACCATGGCTCTAACTGTGCAGAGTTTGTATATTCTCCCCGTACTTGCGTGAGTTTCCTCCAGGTACTCCGGTTTCCTCCCACAATCCAAAAATATTCTGGTAGGTTAATTGGCTCCCAACAAATTAACCCTAGAATGTCTGTGTGTGCGTGTACATGTGGTAGGGAACATTGATTGTAAGCTCCACTGGGGCAGGGACTGATGTGAATGTTCAAATATTCTCTGTAAAGTGCTGCGGAATATGTATGCGCTATATAAGAAACTTTTAATAAATAAGAACAAAGCCACTCTCCTTTTATACAGTGACCAGCTTAACCTATCAATAGCATCACAGATCTCAAGAATATTTATTAATTATACAGACCCCTCTGTGTTTTATAATGTAGCCAATATGGCTTCAATGGCTAACATCATTTAAAGATTAGCATTAGCTTCTGGGGCAAACTTTGCAAAATTGAGCATTTTTAGCTTAGGGTAGCAAGCCTAACAGGGTTGCCTATGCAATTGGAAATGGAGGAGTGGAGATATCTGCTGCAGTGTCTTGTAGATACATGCAGGGGTCCTAAGTATTTGTGGGTAGTACAGAAAAGTAATGTTTTTAGTATCTAACCCACAAATATTATTTTTATAAATTTAACCATGTGTTTTTTCCAAGAAAGGAATGTGGTTCTATATGGAACTAACATTTTATTTCTCTAGAGTATTTTATGTACTGTATAGTTGTATTCTTTATACATTTTTTTACAGGTAGACTACAGATCCCAGCAGGTTATGTATGTTATGGTATGCTAAACTCCTCCATGGCGCTCTTCCACATAACCAAATAAATGATATATATAATGTCCTCTCCTCTATTCTCTCCGTTTTCTTCTCCTCTTCTTCTCGCAGATATTCAAAATATATAGAGAGAATGGGAAAAAGGGGGGGGGGAGGGGATATCATAGTGTAGTAGGTTTAAAAAATATAATATATAAATAAACTTCAACATGAGGATAAACATCCTTAGTTAAGGGTGGTGGAAGAATCCTTCACCTATTGGATCACCATTGTGTCAAGGAGAACAATCTGCTTACAATAAGCTTATATTCATTCAAACAGTATGAAACACATAAAGGTATCTTTTTTCCAACACGCAACCAGGATAACCAAGGGGATGCTCACATGTATGCTTACACAATCCTGCTGTGCCCTCATATAATGGTTTCTTTATAAAATCTCCTGTTCAATAAATACTTCTGAGCAGTTTTTAATGGATTTTTTTTCAACAATTTCAGGAACTGATGTGAATGTTCAAATATTCTCTGTAAAGCATTGCGGAATATGTATGCGCTATATAAGAATCTGTAAATAAATAAATAAGTGGTACTTGTGTTGTTTCACATCGGCAGCTTGCACTACGTTTGAAGCTACGCTATTAGCGTAGCCCAACGGCTGCCTTACTTGTGTATTTTCACGGCGGCAGCCTAAGCTACATTATCAGCATAGCCTAACGGCTTCCTTACTTGTGTAGTTTCACTTGTGGCAGCCTAAGCTACGTTATCAGCTACATTATCAGCGTAGGCTGCAGCCATGAAAGTACAGTAACTACCATACTTTTGCCGGGAACTGCATCTCTATCCCAGGTGTCCCTGGCAAGACAGTGCCTCTCTCGCACCGCCCGCGCCACATGATCCCCTCTCTTTGGCGTAGAGGGGATCATGCTGGCACCGGCAGAGAAGTGCTCCATCTGTTTGACACGCAGGAGCGTCTCAGACGCACCAGCAATGAGACGCTCCTGTATCTGAGTAGCTATTGCGGCAGGGTACAGAAACTGCCCAAAGGGTTAGGGGTTCTATAGCGCCTTTTCAAACCCCCACTATCCACGTCAGCAGCAAGTGGACACGTTACTCGTCCTCCCAACATTTTCATGCTCCACTATCCATGTCGGAGTGGAGTTGATTTTATATAGTGTGGCGAGCGCAGCAAGCCATCGGGCCAGAAGCATGGCGAACACAGCCGATTACCTTAAATCTGCTCGTCACGCTTCAGGCTTGTGGCTCACTGCGCTCGCCACACTATATAAAATCAACTCCATGCACGTAACACGTCCGCTCACCATGCTTTGGGCTGCCGTGGATAGTGGGGGTTTGAAAAGGTGCTATAGAACCCCTAACCCTGTGGGCAGGGTTGCTGTACCCTGCCGCAATAGCTACTCAGCTGCAGGAGCATCTGACACGCTCCTGCGTGTCAAACAGATGGAGCCCCTCTCTGCTGGTGCCAGCATGATCCCCTCTCCGCCAAAGAGAGGGGATCATGCTGGCACCGGTGGTGTGAGAGAGGCGCTGACTAGGCTTGCCAGGGACACCGGGGACAGAAATGCAGTTCCCGACAATAGTATAGTAGTTACTTGTGTACTTTCACGGTGGCAGCCTACGCTGATAACGTAGCTTATAACGTATCCAGATAATGCTGGATCTGACAGGGATGCTTAAACGGATGCGGGAACACTACGCTACTTCTGACTGACTACGCTAACTACGCTGGCAGCGGGAACAATATGCTGATTCTGACAGAAAGGCTACGCTAACGGAGTAACTGCCACCGTGAAACTACACAAGTACCAAATAAATCATAAAAAATTCCATAAAAATTACAGCGAATCACCTGTAATATACAGAAAGATCTACAGAGTTCGAAATAAACCAGGCAAGCTCACCATATGTAGGTCTCATGTACAAGGATATGAAACCCTCCTATAAAGCACTGACGCGTTTTGACATATAATGTCTTTCTCAAGGTGTATCTATAACTTCTCCTCAGACCCATTTTTATACCTACTGGATATGGGACAACCCCTAAGGAGAGTCCACAGCTAGTCTGGAAGTGGCCGCTAAATTATACCAAACACTTGAAATAGACCTGTGTATGTTGCCATTTTCAGCCTTACAGAAATGCCAGGCATCTGATCCAATATCTGATGGCTGCCTTTGAAGGTTAAAGGTCCCCATAAATAGCTTCCAACATTTTTTTGATTTCCTCACAAGTCTTCCCATCCAATAAGCAAGAATTTTATCACTGTTTGGTACTATACATTCTCCATAATTATAAAAAGCTTAAACTTGTCACTTCCAACAGCTACCAAAACAAAAGTACATGATGAATTTATTAGAAATGATGTTGTTTGACAGATGACACTAAACAATGATATACAGGTTTGACATCAGTGGTGCCATTTATCAATCACCCCTTGTATATCAGGGGCCAATATAAGGAACAGTCAGGTACCTTTTTTTCCTTTTAGAAAGGACTTTAGGACATAGGGCCTTATTCTAGTTTACTCTTAGAGGCAAATTCCTTCTTAGCTGGACAAAACCATGTGCACTGCAGGTGTGGCAGATGTAACATGTGCAGAGACAATTACATTTGGGTGGGGTTTTTCTTCAAAGTCAGATCTATATTGCAGTGTAAAAATAAGGCAGTCAGTATTTTCCCTGCACAGAAACAAAATAACTCACCAAATCTATCTGCACCTGTTACATCTGCCCCCCTGCAGTGCACATGGTTTTGTCCAGCTAAGAAGGAATTTGCCTCTAAGAGTGAACTAGAATAAGGCCCATAGTACAGCGATTCAGGGTGGAAAGCCAAGGGAGTGGTAATATTATTAAATGAACACTGGACACTGCACTATAACGTAAAAAAATTTTTTTCATAAAAATATATTAATAATGTAAAACTATATGTATTAAATAAAATATAAACAATAACAGATGGTGGAGCCTAAATAATCAATAAAACAATATATATTTCGCAGCACAAAACAGAAATGGACCTTGATTCATACCAAGCTGAAGACAAACATTGAAAGCACTTAAAGCAGTGGTGTCAAACTCATGGCCCTCCAGCTGTTGTGGAACTACATGTCCCAGCATGCCCTGCCACAGATTTTATATAATGGGAAACTGTGGCAGGGCATGCTGGGACGTGTGGTTCCACAACAGCTGGAGGGCCATAAGTTTGACACCACTGACTTAAAGCATGTGAGCAATTCTAGATAGGGGTTTAAAGGCAGATGTAGCCAAGCGTAATGATGTTACCAATAGGGCTATTAGTGGTTAATCAGGCAAAATGCAGCATTAAGCAAAACAATTTAGCATAAAGAAGAAAAATTTATTGAAAATAATTTGAAGAATAAGTCCTGCCAAGCAAGAAGGCTTAGAGATGGTATAACTTGTTAGTATTTTGTGAACCCAAATTCATTGATTAGTAAGGCGATTTGAGCACAAACAAGGTTTATTCATGCAAACAGCTAAGGAATATAATTACCAATCCTTTGAGGCATTGGTAATTATTTTGGTCCATTCGGTCCTCTGTTGCATTTGCACGGAGGACCAAAGTTGTGCGTCTGTGCAGGCGCATTCCTGCACATGTGCAGATACAGGGTGTGTGCACCCATGGTGAACATTCTGTTTGCCGGGTGCACGCACCCTACATGGCGAGCAGAGGGGCAGAGAAGGGCGGGGGCACAGGGAAGCCCCATTACCATATGGGAACACATCTTTATGTAGTTTGAGTACCCACATTTCACTGCAGCTTTGATAGGAAAATTATATTTCAGATGCAGTGGTCTCCCAAGCGCAAAGACACCTATTTTTTCTTGGTAATATTGCAGTCCAGTGTCACTGGTTTTGGGCATGCAGGGTGCCTAGAATGGTTGTCTAGAGTGTGCAGATCCTCCTGTTCAGTCTAAGGACACACTGGGAGTACAGCCTCCTGGTCCTGATAGCAGCTTAGCTTCCTCTGTGAAAGATTATAAAATTGCATATGCAGGTTGGGTGTGGTGTAGTGTTCTTACAGCCAGCATTCCGATGGTCAATAGTCCGACATTTGGATCCAAACTGAATGGCAAGTGCAGCTCACGAAGCTGTGGGCTTGGTGGCTCGCTGTGCCTGCCACAGGGTTTATTCCTCCTCTATGGGGGTTTTGGACCCCGACAATGAAGAATGTCCCCTATAAGTCGGAATTCCAATGGTCGGGACTGTCAGGAGGCCATCCGGCACACTTGCAGGTTGTGGATCCAGCCAAGTGTGCATTATTTCCCTGCTACAGTTCTGCCTACTCTTTGAAAAAAAAACACTTTGTGTACTTTGGGCACTATGAAGGATCTTCACATGGACTCCTGATGATAATCTGGTATGTAAATAATGGAGAGAGAAAAAATTTAATTTAATTTAATTTCAGGAAGATAAGTTATACGTACTATCAAAGAGAGATATACAGTATACGAGTGATGATTAAGTTGCATGTATGACAATATAACTGCTGCTTTCACAATTTTAGCTATCCAGTCTTCAGACAAAAGATTCAGGTGCATATAATATATTAATAGGTTACAGTGGCAGAGTAGAGGTCAGTCAAGAGGTTGTTGTTTTGTGAAGTGATTTGGATTAAAGAGAAAAGAATGATAAGTAATAAAATCAGTTTGGATGATGGCACAGACCTTATTGGAAGCGCCGTGGAGAATAAAGTAACACTTAGCCTAAAGCCAAAAATCTTGATCCCATTTTCCTATGAGCAGAGTCTCAGCCTGAGTCACATGGATTGTCAAATGTAATACAATCAACCCTTTTCTAATATTGGATACAGACTTGCTTTTAATGGTGCATTACTAAATTAATAGATAAAATACACTGGATACTGTGTACACTGTGATTTATTGCCAAGTATTTGCTTTTTTACTTAATGAATTTGTGTTATTTGCTTAAAAGCTCAGTGGGAAATGTTAACATTGTAATATTAGTGTAGACATAAAGGCAAAAGCTAAGCTTGATTCATAAATATCCTTTGAACCAAAAGCAACTAATCATCTATTGTGTCCTTTAGGCTTCACTATAAATGTCTCAAAAAGATGACTTATTTAGAGCTGAGAGTTTAAATTGATCTTTGTAGAAGCCTTAAAAATGCACTCTTAGAAAATTGCTTGGCTAATATCTCTGAAATATTTTTTCTTCAAATGTTGCTCAGTAAGCAGCAAGTATCTATATCTATCTATACTGTGTATTAGATTTGACATTAATTATAAGACTCAAAAGCCAAATAAACAATCTAAAGTTTCTCTCAAAAATAAACTTACAAAGTCTGTAGCATAATAAAATCTAGAACATAAAATTGTACTTACAGTACTAACCTTATTTACTAAAGAAAGAAATAATATTATTAATAATAATTGTGATGATATATTATAGATGTGCCCTCATTTCCCCTTCCTTTTTGCGCCATATGACACTAGACACATGGAGCAAATTAGTAGTGCCACAGGTAGTGAGCCCTTAACTTTTGTGACTATTTTATCATTTAGTATAGGTGTTGCATAGTCATGATTCCCAACTTATTCTTTGGCAAGTGGGACCTGAGGTGCTGGAGCCATGGCCGCTCTGAAAAAGGGACAGAGCATAGGGTTTAGGGGGTGACGCCTCATACGGAAGGGGAGTGGCTGAGCACCACAACTGCCAGTTTCATAAATTTGGGGGTGTGCCCAGCACTCCCCGAGCAGCTGGCCAGTCCACGGCTCCCCTCCCTGCACAGAGATGTTTTCGGTGATCACTGGCTTTTTTGCAGAACAGAGCAGCAGTAATCACTGCTTCCCCAACTACCCCCCCCCCACACACACACACACACACACACACACACACATGGGACACTACAACCCACAAGTGGGACAGCAGTACAGGTTCCAATTAACAGGACTGTTCTGCTGTAATCAGGACAGTTGGGAGGTGTGCATTGTAGTTGCAACCAAACTCCTCATAGTGTATTGGGTGGTAATATTTTTGTCATAATACAGTTGGAATAAAGTCAAAGTATAAGCACAATGCTGATTGGTAGTCCTGTGACATTTGCCCTTTTTACCCCAGCTTAGCATTCCAGCAGTATTGTACTTTTGTTGCATTAACAAGGTGACAAAGGGGCACATTCAGTACAAATATGACTGCCGGAATGCATGATGTGGCTTAGTAACAAACTTTAATGTGCACCAAACCGGACTAATTTGTAGGATTTGAGGTCAGGTGTACAGTATGTGGACATATATAATAGAAAAAAAAAGAATACTTTGTGTTCTTACAGTGTTTGAGCATATGAACCTTTCTTAAAGATCTGTATGATGAGAAATCAGTTACATTATTATTTTTACTGTATCCAAAATTTTTCAGATTTAAAAAAGAATGAGGAATTAATCAATTTCTCATTCTTTTTTCAATTTGAAAAATTAACACAATCAAATTAGTAAAGAGGTGGAAGTACTTAAAGCAATTAATTGGGCATCATAACATTTATTGTGGAAATCATTGGGAATCTGTACTAGAGTATCTATATCTGTCCTAGGTTTTTTGTTTTATGTGTTCAAGCTTCAGGGAGTATTGTTAGAGAGCCCTTACCAAAGAGTAGGACAGACTGCTGGAGCTATGGCATTGCCTGGGGGAAAATCAGGAAAAGGAAACTTGAATGAGACACCTCATCTGTAACTTGTAAAAAAATATTTTGTTTGCTATACATGTTTTGTGTGGACTGGGTGCTGTCTCCCCATAGTGTAGAGGGGAACAATACTTATTAGTAAGAGCTAGACAGGCATTGGATTTTCAGTGTCAATGTTACAGTATCTTCTTGTTAAATTTCAACCTGCACAATAAATGTAGCCGTAAGCTAGTTAAACCTTTCCAGCTGGATTGTGTCTACAACATTGACTGAATTTAGGATTAAAATGTGCTGTATGCATGGCAGCAGAGAATTACATCTGAGATAGCTATATAGTTTTGACCTACAATATAGAGGAAAAGAGCTTCAACCTATCACTATCAAAAACAGTATGTAGGATTTTCTAAATATTTAACCTCATACTTCTCTGTTAAGACAGGCCTTGCACAGTATGCATGGATGGAATAGTGTGAAACAGGATAATGGTGCTGGAAGAGATATAGACAGCAGTCTAAGGGCATGGTCAGAACTTAGGCCCACAGCAACAATTTGAAGGAGCGTCTATGCATTCTAGAGAGACCTTTCTCAGCAGCAGTTCATAATGTTATGCCCAATAGCAGTACCCCAGTTCTCATTGTACCATAGAGTTTGCCCCGCTTAAACTGTGCCACATTGTAGTTCCCTTGGCAAACGGAGCCTGCCGCCGGTCCCTGCCGCCTCCCCCGCTGGTCCCCCTCGCCGCCCCGACCCCCCCCCCCCCCGAACTGGGCAGCATCTCCCTGAAGCGGAGACGGGCAGGGAGATGCTGCCCAGCCGCCATGATACTGGGACGCTCGTGTGCGTGAGAAACACGTGCGTCCCAGTCTCTATCGCCGGCGCTCACCAGTGCAAGGGATCTGGCGAGCGCCGGCCAAAGATAAAGCAGGCTCCATCTGTAGATCTCACTTTGAAGTAAAACCCCACCCAAATCTATCTCTCTCTGCAAAAGTAACATCTACCCCACCTGCAGTGCACATGGTTTTGTCCATCTAAGGAATTTGCCAGAAGGAGTGAACCAAAATAACCCCCACAGTGCCCAGGTTTACTTTATGCCAAACAGCGTTTATTGGGCAATCCCAGTAATTTATTAGGCAACTTCCTAATCTAGGTGCACTTGAGTCAAGTTCCATGGGTAGCCTCCTAAGCTTTTAGCACCATAGCAATAGCACTTTCTTTGCCAATAGTGCTATGCCCATAAAGAAGGTAAGTGCTACCCACCAAAAACACTTGATCATTTCAGGACTGTATTCACAGCATGCCTTTTTTCCTATTTTATGACCTTTATTACAGAAGACATTAAGGGAGTTTCTAAAAACCTAATACATCTGCATACAACACCATAATGCACACCCTAAATAGCAAAGTTTAGGTACTTATGTAATAGCCGGGCGCCCACTAAGCAAATAGCTTAGTGGGCGATTCTGCGTAAGAAAATCTCATTGCATCGCATGTCCCGTTTTAGTGCCGTGAGATGCATGCGTTGCGATCTTACTAAGTAATTAACTTAACTACACTGCAATGACATGCAATGATATTTTTAGGCACCCCCCGCCCCCCCACACACACACTATCCACACCACCCCGAAGCATGGCGAACGGCTGCAGAATGCGTCCTCCCGACCTTTTCATACCCCCACTATCCACATCGGCGTGGAGTTGATCATATAGAGTGTGGCGAGCGCAGCGAGCCACCGAGCCCGAAGCATGGCGAGGGGACAAGGGTAACTTTACATGTTTTCCACGTGTGCTCGCTGCGCACACCACACTATGTAAAATCAATTCCACGCCGACGTGGATAGTGGGGGTATGAAAAGGTCAGGAGGATGCATTCCGCTGCACTCGCCACGCTTCGGGGTGGCGCGGATAGTGGGGGGGTTTTAGGAACACATTCACAGCAGCCATACAATACATCTGACACAGTAATGTGGACACATGTTAATGTTAAACTGGCAATTTACTTAATAATGATTATTATTAATGATCAGATAAGAACAAGAAGATTAGGAACAATAATAACAAGAATAATAAGAAGATTAGGAACAATAATAACAAGAATCAAAGATTAAATAATGATTAAAAAACAGTCACTGAGAGGGCACTGCAGTAGCCTTTGGCAGTAGGGTCAGCGCGTGCAGAATTAAGTCAAAAGGATTATCTGCTCCCAACTTTTCCTCCACATGAACTCCTGTAGATAGGATTGGTGTCTTGTGGTGCCTCTCTGCCTTTTATATCGCCATTTGGCGGCCCCCCACAGCCGCTCAATAGTTCGGGTGTGTACCCCTGATTCAGGTTCGACAAAATTGTAGCGGTGATTCACCCTGCAATGTTCGTACCCTGCCTGCTGCAGTTCCTGGGTATTATATGCCCTCCAGCAGTCAGAATAAATCACGGACCCAGGAGCGACATTATCGTTGATGGCATCCATAAGGGTCATGGCGTCTCGCCTTTCAACAGCGGTCAGGAAGCAGGCCCCTGTCTCCCTGCATATACCGCAGAATACCCATTGCTGGGGCAGCATCCTCCCAACGTTATATTTCCTCTTCACAAAGAGGCTCTCGTCTACCTCCACCACCATACCAGGGCCTCCAATTTGGGTCTGCGGCTGGGACAAGAGATCCATGGTGCAGGCCTCCCTCATGAGGCCATTGTACTGCACCGTCATCTTTATAGATATATGCAGCTCCCTCTGGCAGTACTGCACACTGGTAAGCTCCTTTGCCCAAGAGTACACAAACCGGACCAGGGTCAGTAATGGTTACTGGCACCCGGGGAACCAGTGGTCCGCTCAAACGCTGACCTTCTTACGGCAACACTTAATGTGGCAGCGCCACGTCTCTTCCTTAACAGAGAGCCTCATCGGATGGCCGTTTATGCAAGTCTGCGTAATGGGCAGCAATTCCTATTGCTGAAAAAACAGCACAGCCTCGTCCTCTGATGTAGTCAGGGTGAACATTGACATTTGCTCACCTGCCATGCCTGCGCCTTGCACACTGGTCACTGTAACACTCGCAGAACTCTGAGAAGCATCCATCACTGTCAACTATTCTCCTCAGAGTGAGTGCCCGGGAGAACTTACGCAACTTATGACTGACTTTACTATTTCCGTAGCTTAAGCTTATTCAGAAAGCTAAGCTACAGTAACTATCAGTACTCTATGCATATAAACTAGTGGAATCGTATCGCATGGATCGCATGCCACTAAAACGGGACATGCAATGCGATTTCCTTTCGCAAGCGTACGTATGTTAATTGGGCGCCCGGCTACTACATAAGTACCGAAAGTTATTTGTTAAAATAGGATGATTTAAAAAGCAGGTGTGCAATCTTAGATTATGCCAATTTTTGTATTAAAGCGCCTATTTTCTGTATAAATTCTCAAAATTGTATGGACCTATACAGGCATTATGTTGTTTGCGTAAATTAAATAGCTAGTTCCAGCAAATGAAAGCACGGTAGATCCAGGGCATTGCTTTCTGTGTAAAGTGTAGACACACGAAATTTGAAATACATGCAAAATAGGATTTTGTATTGTGAATCTGCTGTTAAAGGTATGTAGCAAGATCAGGGAGAATGCAGTTACTAGAAAAGTAGAAATAAGATAATGAAAGATTTTGCTGTAGATGTAAAGACTTTAAGACAATGGAAACACAACAGGTGACCAATGACCAGTCAATATAATACTAGACATTCCCAACCTCAGTCCTCAATGCACACTAGCAGTGAAGGTTTTAGTGATATAAATGCTGCAGCACAGATAGTTAAATCCGAATAAATGAGATGCCAATTAAGTCACCTGTGCTCAAGCATGGATATCAATAAATTCTGCACTGTCAGTGTGCTTTGAGGACCAAGTTTGGGACTGCCTGCTCTTAACAAAGAAAACATGCCATTTTAAACATGATCAACTAACAACACCCGAAGAGACCATGTTTTACAGATATTCCTGCTTGTGCACAGATGTTATAATTAAATTAAACTGAGTTATAGTATTAATTAAGTTGCCTGTGCCTAGGCAAGGATATTCTTAAAACCTGAACTGTTGGGATTCCTTGAGGAAAATGTTTGGAAACTGCTTAGCTAAGCTGAGATTAAAGTGTAATTGATGTTGCCAGTAGAACTATTGATATGTGTTTTGCAATCAGGTGTTGCTCCTCAGCCATGATTGCTGTGCTTTGCTACCACATGGTTCAGAACCATCCTTATTATAGCAACTGTACTTTGGCTAAACCAACAAAATATTGATGTAAACTGGAAAAAAATACCTTTGTGCTTGCATGACATAATTAAGCCTCTTAAATATGGGGTGACCCAGCTATTTTGCTGAGCACACATCATGGGACACCCACAATGCACACCGAGATGCTGTGTGCTGAGCGGGGCTTTGGTTATTTTTAATAGACAAAGCCCTATTATCTAACAGGAAAGCCAGCACTGCAAGCACTGGCTTTCCCTGCGGGCGATATCGACACATGGGATTGCCCGTCACCATCACTGCAGGCAGGGAATACATGCAGTGTGATCAGTGCTCCATATCTAAGCGATACACTTACCCAACCATGCCAAATGAGAGAGAAAAGGACCAGCACATAGTTTCAGGAAGAAAAAACTTACATGTGCAAATGACACAACAGACCCAACTGCTGTTTCGACTGACCATTGCCAGCCTTCCTCTGGGGTAACTGTGCATTGCAAAGGAACTGATTTTGATGGCTGAAAAAAGGCACCAATCCCACCCCTAGTGATCTCAATCAGCTGGTGCATGTAGGTCAATGTTGGCTGTCAATCAGAGTAATCACAGAAAAGGCAGCAGGGTTTCCCTGGAAACATGTAAACAAAGCACTAGGAGCTACAGACATGAAAATGTGAATGTAAACACACAAACACCACGAGATTCATAGCAACCTGTACCCAGTGTAAAATGAAGAATAAACAAATGTAGCGCTAAATGGTGCTATGTAAGTAGCGCATGTTGCAACCAGTACCTCTGCATTATTGTGGGACTTGGAGATCAGTTACCCCTGAGGAGGGCTGGCAACTGTCAGCCGAAACAGCTGTTGGGTTTGCTGTACACTTGTGATGTATTATTTGTACATGTAACTTTTCAAATACAAATTTTTTCTTCATGGTGTGTGCTGGTCCCTAACTCTGTCATCTGGTAATTGGGTAAGTGTAGTTTTCACACACACACACACACACACACACACACACATACACACACAAACAAACACAGGTAAATCACCCTAGTGTATGGGGTCTTTAAAATTGTAATTTAGATTTAGACCCAATCTAAATCTCTCTGCACATGTTACATCAGCCCCACCTGTTAAAATGTTGTCTCTCTCCAAGCTTTTTTAAATGCCCTCCTTAGATATGTCCAATCCATACCTCACACAAAAATTCTGGTACACATTTTTGAAAACATTAAAACCATGGAGTAATGGCTTAAATGCTGGCTCCAATTCTAGAAACAGTTTTCAAAACTGATGACCCTGCACATTTCCCTTAATACATAAAGGGGTTATTTAATTAAAATGGAAATATACGTCATGAAACGAAGTGTTAATAATCATGGCAGTTCAGAAATTATTAATAAAACTTAGACAGCCAAGCACATCCACACTTCATTCTAGCCAAACTTATCTAAAATAATGACTCAGACAACAGAAATTGCATGAAAGCGGTCAGCTTTTTATTTTAGGAGGGAGGCCTGTTTGAAACTAAACTCTGATTAAAAAAAATGTCCCTCCTCTAATTATGGTGGCAGGAAGAACGGCTTAATAAAATAGACGTTATGATAACCTTTATTAAATAAAAAACACTATATAATAATAATATAAAAATAAAACACCAAAATGTAAAAATAAAAATCCCCAAAAAGGGGGCCTTCTGCCCTGATGGTCAAGGATGGACCTGCTTCCTCTGTCCTTGACCAACCACAACTTGCAAGGTGGTGTGGGGGCCCACCTGGACCAGTGATGCCCCCAAAGTAAAAATTTGTACCATTTTCTGGCACTCTCTCCGAAGGAGCTGTCCCCCAGGGAAAAAAAACACTACTATCCTACAACTAATCACAAAGCAGGAAAAAAGGTAATACCATCAGTGAGTGGGAGGTTAAAAACAGACAAGAATAAGACCAATGGATTCTAGAATATTCCCTATACCAGTTACTGTCCCTCTCCTAAGCTTGTAAATTACCAATCAGCATCATCTACCTAAGACAGCATTCTTCCTAATGCAAAAAGCTTAATTCCTCATTGCCCTTGTGTTATTCAGTGTGTCAGTATGGAAAGACACCAAGGTGATGGTGTCTTTCACTACTTGAATGCGTCCCTTATTCATATTACTTTGCATTAACAGTGTAATGTACAGATGAAGCTAGCTTCATCTTTGCAGGGACTGGCGATACTTTCGCCAGCCCCTGCCAGCGGCTGGCTCCCGCCAGTGGGCACGGGCGCACAGATGCTCGCCCGCCCCGTGGCAATGGAGCTTGCCCCGGGTCCCCAACACCTCCCCCACTGCTGCTGCCATTCCCCCTCACCGCCCAGACATCCCCCTAACCCAAACCCCCCCATAACAGCAGGATGCCACTTCCCCGCCGATGGAGGATTGGGACGCTCGTGCGCGTGAGACGCACGCGCGTCCCAGTTCAGTGTAGCCCCTGTCCGCCGGCGCTTGCCAGAGGGGGAGGCCAAAGATGACAGGGGCTACATCTGTACTTTAGTTAATGCACAATTCATAATACTGTACATAGTGCTATAGATAATACTGTTAATTGTACAGACATGTCTCTCCTGTCAATTATTTGTATTATATTTTGTTACATAAAAACTAATGTTTACACTATACTTATCACAGTAATGGCCAGATGTATCAAACTTCAAAACTTAATAAAGTGGAGAGCAATAAACAGCCAGCTAATCAGTCATTGTTTAAACCCAGCCTGTAACATGACAGTTAGGAGTTTATTGGCTGGCTGTTTATCACTCTCTATTTTATCACTTTTTGAAGCTTGTGTCATCTGGCTTTAAAAGTTGATATTTGGATTTTTAGGTTATTGTATTGAAATATAAAAAAATATATAAAGAAATCATCATATTAGTTTTTTTGGGTAGTGAATAAATAAATACATTTAAATACCGGTATATTCATTGAAAATCTATTATATATTGTATGCAGATATGTGTATGTTTTTATCTAAAGAGGCTGCGACTTGTTTTGATGTTAAACCAGCAGGTCTCTATTTACAGATCTTTTTTTATCTGCTGGAAAGTAGAGCTACCTTCCTTAAATTCAATATTTTTCCACCCTGAACATTGCATCTTGTTCAATTCCCTCCTTGTCAAAGGGATTCCAACAATGTTTCAATTGGATTCCAAAAATAACCTCTTTATTCACACTGCTTATGCTATTGTATTGTTGCACAGCTCGGGCACGCAAGGGGTCATTCCATTATCCAGAAACGAGATAACTGAGTATTAGGGCAGCCAAGCTCTTTGACTTTCTGCCCTGTGGTAATGGGTCTTTTTTAAGGCCTTTAACCAATGTTGCTACTAGATATTTGACAAAAGAAAAGGTAACATTCCTACCTAATCCTTTATCTTCACCCATCTGTAGACAGTTTGATAAAAAGATCTTCCTTTTCTCATTAAACATGTGAAACTGGTATTTGATCTCACTGTAAATTTAAACACACAAGAAATAATAGCAAAGAAACAGTTTATGTTTAACGCGTGTTTTCATTGGTTTTGAATGAACTGAAATAGCTTGATAGGATTTAAAGATGAGGTGGGGAAAATGAAATGCGCATATATATGTGACTCAATTGCTTTTTCAATTTATAGAGGCTGCAGTCAATAAGTTTTTTCTCAGAAACATATTTTTACATTTTAAACAAGAGGACAGAAATGATAAGCACATAAATATGTCAAGCAAAATACATGTAAGGACTGATCATATATATATATATATATATATATATATATATATATATATACAGGGGCGGATCCAGGAGAAAATTACAGGGGGGGCACCAAGATAGGGGAGGGGGGGGGGTGTTAGTGGTGCCAGTGTGCACGCTGAGGAGGAAGGGAAGGAGGACAGAGAGAGGGCGGGAATGGGATTAAAAATTAGGTCCTGGCATTGAACGTACACAGGCCCACCTTGGCGTCAATACTGAAGGATGCAGTTGTGCGCATGTCGAAGGTGGAAAAGGGGGTGTGGCCTTGAGTGTTGTGTACCACACCACATACCACATCTACACATTATGCAACAAAATAGTAGACCCCCATTATACTTGCCCCTTACACATTATGGCAAACTAATTGAGCCAAAATTCACATGCCACATGGATTGTGCCAAAGCTCAGAAAAGGCTTCATAAACATGGACATTGTTTTTCACCATAATGCCCATTACAAGTTAATCCACAAACCATAATGTCCATTAGGTATTATGCCAAACACTGTAATGCCTATTACAAATTATGCTACATAAGTGCTGCTTATCTACATGCTCGTTGCCAGGGATTCCATGCTTGTTGTCATGTGGGATTCCATGCTTGTTGCCATGTGGGGTTCTACAGGAACTAGTTGCCGCCCGCCGCCGCCTGAAAGAATTCACAGCCGGGCAGAGCGTCTGGCTGCCCGGCTGTATACGATGTCCGTCACAGAGCTCATTGCAGCAGCCAGCCCCCTAGGACATTTTATTTCTTTCTTTTTTTTTTCAATTTAAATGCCGCCCGCCGCCTGAAAGAATTAACAGCCGGGCAGAGCGTCCTGCTGCCCGGCTGCATACAATGTCCGTCACAGAGATCACTGCAGCAGCCAGCCCCCTAGGACACAGAGCCCTACACACACTCCCAATTACAGCCCTGCATAGAAGCAAACAACTCTGCATATGGGAGATTATTCTGCCATTTTTATCCGTGGTTTATGCAATGCAGGTGCAACTGCAGCCATTACGTGCAATCTGCAATAGCCGCATCACAACTGTAAAGTAGAACAGCTCAGTCACAAGAGCTTACAAACACGAATGCTCTGTCATCACCTCTGTAGTTATTATTAAACTATGAAATTTGTTTTTATATAACAAGATGTCAATTCCTTTTCTATGTATTCATTTGGTAAAAAAAAGGTGATACAATGAGTTCATGGGTCACATGGTTTGTATATCATTGTGTAGTGAAACACTACCTGCACAGTTTTCTCCTTCTTGCTTGCAGGCTTTTTCTCAATCTCAGGGGAGGGGATGTCCATCGTTAACTAGGACCTATTTTTTTCAATTTAAATGCCGCCCCCCACCGCCGCCGCCTGAAAGAATTAACAGCCGGACAGATCGTCCTGCTGCCCGGCTGTACACAGTGTGCGTCAGGCTGGCTCAGCTGTGCAGCGGCCCCTAGGTCCTGGGCGGCTCCCTGCTATTTTGAAGCTTAGCTCGCGCTGCCGCCGCCGCCTGTCGGGACCGGGAGCCAATCAGAGCTTGCTCACGGTCCAGCAGCCAATCAGGAGTGGTGGCTCCTGATTGGCTGCCGGACCGCGACCGAGCTCTGATTGGCTCGCGGTCCCGGCAAGCGACCGCGGCAGCGCCAGATACGCTTTAAAATAGCCAAGACTCGGGAGCCGCCTGGGACCTAGGGGCTGCTGCACAGCTGAGCCTGACACTGTATACAGTCGGGCAGCAGGACGATCTGCCCGGCCGTTAATTCTTTGCGGCGCATTTAAAATAAAAATAAAAATGGTGTCAGAAATGACAGGGGGGGCACGTGCCTGGGTGCCCCCCCCCTAAATCCGCCAGTGTATCTATATATATATATATATATATATATATATATATATATACTTTGGATGCGGCCTGGCACTCGCCTCTGCTGTTCTGCTGCCCTGGTGCCCGTCTATGTGGAGTAGGTAAGATCAAAAAAGAAAAGACTGGCACTCCGGGGTCTTCAATAAACTTGCTGTATTGAGTGGCAACAAGCGACCTTTTCTTTTCTTTTTTGATCATATATATATATATATATATATATATATATATATATATATATATATATATATATATATATATATATATATATATATATACAGTATCCAAACTATTGAAATTTGTTAAAGCTTTACAAAGCAAATGCAATGAGATTAATTGTAAAGTATTAACGTGGTATCATGCAGTCACTCTTCTTGCAGTCAGACATTCTTTTAGGTACAATGGGGCAGATGTATTAAGCCTGGTGAAGAGATAAACTGGAGATAAAGTGGAGATAACTTGGAAGAGTTAACGCACCAGCTAATCAGCTGTGTTTGAAATATGACAGTTGGGATCTGATTGGCTGGTGCGTTATCTCCTTCCACTTTATCTCCAGTTTATCTCTTCACCAGGCTTAATACATCTGCCCCATTATCATAAATAACTATATACAGAATTCAAATGTATTCTGGTTTTCCAGGAATAATGTATCTTTAGTACATTGTGTCCACAGCCAGTGGCGGAACTTGTGGGTGGTGAGCCAAGGTGCAAAAATATCATTTGGGCCCCCCTCCTTCAGTCTAAGCTCACAATATGCAACAAGACAGTGGGTGACAGAAAGAGGCAGGGGGAGGCAGAGTATGACAGGGAAAAACAGTGGGTGACAGGAAGAGGGTGACAGCGGCAGTAGTGGGTCCTTCCGTCCTCAGGTGCCCCAGTGTGCTACACCTTCTGCACCAATGGTAGGTCCGCCTCTGTACACATCACAATTGCAATCACAATTGCACAAGTAATGGATTTTTCACCACTATGAGAATATTGATATGTGTAGAGCAAACTTTACTCTGAATGGGTGTCAGTTTTTAATTTAAAAATTATACAAATCTTAAGTATAAGTAAAACACTGTGATAGTAATTTTACAATAATTTCAATAGTTTAAAAATGAAAATTTGAGCTTACAAACGTACGTGTGTTTTCAACTGTATCCCTACATAAGGATAATACTATGCTAACAGCCTATGGTGTATAAAAGTAAAGGTAGCACAAACCCCTGCTTTTGCAAGTTGATGCGTAAACCTCCGTATACCTTGGGCGATATAATGAGTGATGTCACTCATTTTAGTTCTTCTGAGTGATATTGCTCATTATTTCACCATTATATTCTACAGCATGGCCCCCACCATCATTCTTCACCTGCCAACATCGGCAAGTGTGTATGCACGTGACAATGCCAGCACCCTGCCGGTTCCCTACTGCCGCCGTTAACATATAATGTGTACGCACCATATGTCCAACTATGGCTAGTAGATTCGATTAGCTTTACAACTTATGACTGTAAATTAGAATGGGGCAACACTTAACCACTTGCTTAGAGTAGTGACATCAGATGTGACTACATCAGGCTCGGCTTTTGCTAACATAGTTGCATCTCATGTGACCTGTCAGAAAGCTCACTGTGCTGTTCTCTTCCTCTGCTTCCTGGTACCCCACCCCCAGTGCCTACCCAGCAGCTGCAGACATTAGTAGCCAATGGTGAAATGTGAAAATTTCTTCGGACCCCTGAGGCTACAGAGAGAAAAAGGTGCTGAAAAAGTGACAATGCAATGGTCACAATGTTCTAGCTATCAGTGTTTGTACCCATGTCCTGACACCCCTTGGAGTTTACACCTAGTAAGACTTTACTGGATTTCCAACAAAAAAGAGAGGTTGGCGGTAGCAGCGCTGATGCTTATAATGTTGCAAATTTCTGTAAAATCTAATCAATTGATTGGACAGATTTCACATTAAAATTGAGTATATTTAATATAATACATTATATGACCAATTATTAAAAACACACAAATTTGGTATATAGTAAATGATGCATAGGGGATGAAGCCCCACACATAGGGAATTTTGTGGCTGTCCATTCCTGGAATGCCTCACATTTAGGACCAAGAACACAGTTAATGAAAATGATTTTGTTAATGTCCACCTTAGTTGAGGGCCAATGTGTCCTTATATCTCCCAGAAGCTTGAAGAATGGACATATGAAGCTGGATGGTTGTCCAAAAACAAGTGAGTAGTCTACCACAACTGTGGTCAATTGGGGTGGGGGAAGTGTCCTATTCCAGATACAGTGTAGGTCCAACAGGGGTTGGAAATATCTGAGGCTGGTCCGGATCAGTCCAAGGCATGTGAGTGTGGGCTGGATAACTGACGAGTTTCACCATCTCATCAGCTTTTCAAAGATGTTTGTATGTTGCATTTATAGGAATTTATATACAAACTAACAGGAAGTAGATAGGTCACATGACAAACATAACACACATAATCAGTCCAATCTCTGGAAAACGTTAAAAAAAATGGAAGAGGATGGCAGAATCAAATATACATAAATAATATATTCAGTAGTATTAATGAATTGTACCGATGTCTTGACACCCCTTGGAGTTTCTCCCTAGTCAGACTTTTCTGGATTTTCAGATACATCTCAGTAAGTTTAATTGTGTATGTGCTGAATAAATTCTACAATCTATAACACAACATGTTACTATAAAATATCAGACATCGGTGACTTGATATCGACAGCAGGCTCAGCACAGTCCCTTCAGAAAGATAACACAGGCAGTAGTGCTGCAGAAGTCTGTGGTCAGACTCAGGGAGCCAGCTGCCATTGAGAAGGACTCCTTCAATCTGGAAAGAAGGCAGCCATGTGCTCCTTTAATGTATGTAATCAAGTACAAATGAAAAAACGGTTGATTAAACCAAAATGTCAGACGCACAGATACTGTAAACAATGAGCATTATATTATGCCCAGGATCATATTGCAGAATGCAATCATATCATAAGAATTTATCACCTGACACCGGCATGGATAGAGGCTTCACATTCCTGATATTAATACATCTGGCAATATTGCATCCCTCATAGAAACCTAGAAACATAAAGGCTATGTGGATGCCATAAGAAGTGTAGAGATCAGAGATACTGTACCAGCTGTGATCACTCTTACATTGCAGGGATACTTATTGTTTGCAGCTATTACCCAAAAATGTTTTCAGGTACATAGCTACAAATAGTGTTTGATAAGTATGTATGTGTACTGTATATATATATATAAGAGATGTGCCGGCTCGGATTTTCCAGATCCGAGCCCGCACTAACGTCACTAATCTGCAGTGACGTGTGGTGAGGTCAGTGACTGGTGAGGCAAATCCCACCACTGAAGTCCTGCCACCGCCACTCTCTTCCCCCTGGCCTGTAAGTAATATTCCAATATGTGTTAATACATATTGTACATACCTACAGTATGGCATGACCTATATCACACCTTCTATTGACCTATTATATCTACTGTATAATATATAAGCACACAATTAAAAAAATATGGGCATCTGCAAATGTCACAGGGTAGTACCGGTTTGGGTTGTCATCTCATATTCCCCATAGCTGGTACATTCACTAGGGAGATGTGCAGTGGGCAAGGAATATTGTGCGTGGGCTGGTGCTGCCCTGTAGTATAGTACCACACTTGACTATACACATGTGGATGGTTCCCAAGGTCCTATTAGCATCATTATATGGCATCACATTCTAACTGGGCATACAACTGGATGAGGTGAAGTTACAGGTTACTCACTGAGAAGCCTATCCAGAAGGCCAGGGCATAATTGCCTGACCCTGGCAGAGGTGGTGAGTACCAGGGCAGCAAACCTTGAGAAGCGGCATGATCGGCGAGCGAGTGCGGTACTCACGGAGGGATAGGCTTCAGCAGCGGGGCTCATGGAGTGGTCCTGGAAGATGCAATTATGCAATCAGCAGCGGGGCTCAGGGAGCGGGTGCCGGAGAAGGCATTTAGCGGCAGGCGGAGGAGCTTCCACACCTAGTGCCTAGATCCGGAACAACCATGAAAGGAGCAGACAAGGGAACCAGCTGCAGCCCTGACATCCGAGGCTGACATCAGTCCAGCAGTGTGGCGAATAGTACCAGAGCCTTGCCAGACCAGGCAGCGGGCAAGCAAGGCTCCTGCCTTGCAGGACCGGTTTGGGAACTGGCATAGCCCAGAGTTGCGCGTACAAGTCAGGTGCCCAGGAGCTACAGCAGGTACCCCATCCCTGGAACAGGGTCATCGAGGGTGTGCTACTGGCCTGGGGACTCGGGAGTCCCCGCCACCATGGCAGCCATAGACATCTTCTAGGTAGGGTGTACATTATAGATCCTCTGGCCCAATCACATCAGCTTCGGTGACAGGGGTTGCTTTCATATTGGCTGAAAGCATTCCCCTGTCCCTGAGGCACTTGTGAAGGTGCCGCTTCTCATAGGTTTTTTAATGTGCTTTCACAGACCTCTGCTTGTCCCCACCCCCTGCCCACCCCCTGCTTCCAGCTATTCTAAGGGGAAGCTGGAGGCACCACTTTCGGTGCCTCCAAAATCTATTTAAATTCGCTATGCAGCAATAAAAATGACTAGATTAATATAAGGAAGATACTTATGACAGAATATGTATCATAAGTATCTTCTTTGTATTATTTTAATCTTTGATGACATGGGAGGCACTGCCTCCCCTGCCTCCCCTGACTGCATGTCCCTGCTAATCCGAGCCCGGATCCGAGTGGCACTCAGAGCTTCCCGTCTGACAAAACGTCATTGCCCGGCACCGGATTCTCGCGAGATCTGGACCTCTATAGAAATAGCGAGAATCCAGTGCCATTTGTCACTCGTGAGTTGTTAGGGTTAGGGATAGTAGTCTGTGACTGTGCAGAGCTTTGTTAGGTTAGGTAGGTTAGGGAGCTGTCTTTTTTTTCTGCTGGGGTGACTGCCAGTGCCTGCTAGTGTCACTGTCTGCTCTGCTCTCTGGTGTGTGTTCTGAGTCTGCACTGCCAGTGGCTGCCAGCCCAGCCAGTACTACCTGGCCACTTCAGTTCAGTATATGTGCACTGTTGTTACGTGTTGTTAACCACTTGTATAACAGTCTGCTTCTGTATCTGCTGTATAATACCTCCCTGCTGGTGCATTTAATTTTACACAGCCTTATATAAGGCACTCCAGGGACTTGACACAGAGTTGGTGAATAACTGTTTTTAATACAAAGTTTCATGGCTCTTTGGCCCCGTCGTCAGGCAAATGGTTCACTGTTTACCTGATGACTGGGCCAAATTACCTTAAAACATTGTATTAAAAACACAGTTATTCACCAACTCTTTGTCAAGTCCCTGGAGTGCCATGCGGAGTGAGCATCCCTGCCAAGGGCTCTGTTTACACCTAAGCTAAGTATACTTATCCTTGCAAAGGCACCTGGGCAGTTGCTTTCATTGCATATATTAGATGTGAGCGGGTTTGGATTCCCAAAATGCAAATACACCCAGACACCTCTGATCCAAGTACAGGCCCAAGCACTGTTCAGGTATTCCTGCCCAGACTCGGAGCTCAGAACACGGCAAAACATCATATAAGTTGATATAAGTCCCACGCTGTCAGCACCGCCTTTCACCATCTTTCAGAGGGAAATAGATGGATGGGTCTCTAGTTCTGTGGTGGTCTGTGGGAGTGGTGACCTGGTGTAATCCAGTCCTGTGCTGCTGTCCAGTGCTGCCTATTGCTGGTGTCCTGTGCTGCCTAGTACTGGTGTCCTATTCTGCCTAGTGCTGGTGTCCTGTTTTGCCATAGGTGTATTGGTGCTGCTGTATTGGTTCAGTCCAGTGGTACTGCTGTATAATTCCAGTCCAGTGTACTGCTGAATAAGTCCAGTCCATTGGTACTGCCCTTAGTCCAATGGTACAGCAGTAAAGTCCAATCCAATGGTACTGCTGTGTAAGGCCAGTCCAGTGGTTCTGCTGCATAATTCCAGTCCAGTGATACTGCTGCATAAGTCCAGTCCATTAGTGCTGCCATTACAGTCCAGTGATACTGCTGTTATAGTCCAATGGTACTGCCGTTCAAGTCCATTGATACTGCTATCTAATTCCCATCTAGTGATACTGCTGCATAAGTCCAGTCCAGTGGTACTGCTTCTAAAGTCAATTGCTAAAGTCAATTGCTTCTGCCATTAAAGTCCAGTCCAGTGATACTGCTGTATAATTCCAGTGGAGCTGCCACGTGTTGTATATAATTCCAGGGTTGCTCCCATATGTTGTGTATAATTCCATGGGTGCCCCATGTGTGCTGTGTAATTCCAGGGGTGCTGTCATTTGTTGTATATCATTCCAGGGGTGCCCAATTGTGTGCTGTATAATTCCAGGGGTGCTTCCATATGTTGTGTATAAATGCAGCGGTGCTGCCATGTGTTGTGTATTCCAGGGGTGCCCCATGTGTGCCATATAACTCCAGCGGTGCTGCCATGTGTCATGTATAATTCCAGGGGTGAGACAAGTGTACCATATAATTCATGGGGTGCTGCTAAATCTGCCATATCGGTCCAGGGGTGCTGCTACGTTTTTATAAAAAAGTGTCGCCATGTGTGCTGTATAATTCCATGTGTGCTGCCATGTGTGCCGTATCAGTCCAGGGGTGAGGAATCAGGTCCGGGGGTCCACCATCTGTGCCGAATAATTCCTGGAGTGATACAAGGGAAAAATGGGAGAAACCAACACTGAGAAGGAATAGCTTGTAGGCGATCAGGTAAGTAACTTTACCCCTCGGTACCACACTTACTTATCGATTCAACCACGCGTGCAGGTAAAGTTATCTTTACTTCTCTGGTGTGTATAACAGGAATGCAGGGAAGGTACAGACTGAACTTACTTAGTAATCCTGACCCGCATGCATATATTGGTATCTTTAAAACCCTGCTATGAACCCAGACTTCAGATGAATGGATAATGGATAAAGAGAGGGTGACACTTACTTTAATATTCTCACCCGCATGCACATAATGGTATCTTTAAATGGTCGGATCCAATGTGTAGTAAAAATGAATTTAATTACACATCCACTAAACAAAGGGCTCTGTTTACACCTAAGCTAAGTATACTTATCCTAGCAAAGGCACCTGGGCAGTTGCTTTCCTTGCATGCAATGCCGGATCTACCAGACATCTATAATTATATATAAATAGCGGGTTTGGGTTCCCAAAATGCAAATACACCCAGACACCTCTGATCCAAGTACAAGCCCGAGCACTGTTCAGGTATTCCCGCCCAGACTCGGAGCTCAGAAAACATCATATAAGTTGATATAAGTCTCACAATGTCAGCACCATATTTCACCATCTTTGTAGTAAAAATGAATTTAATTACACATCCACGAAACAAACATATATAAAATCCAAGGATTGGAGCAAAAAGGAGGTTGGCACACAGGAAAAGAGAGTCTCTAGAATAGATGGTATGCTGCTGATGGACGCTTCAGATGTTGCAAAAGCACTGCCAGCTCGCCTGCTCCCCTGCACTCTCGTCTGCCATGGTGCCACCCATCCCCCATCTCCCCCGCTAGCTCCTGGCTCCCCGCTGTGTATGGGAGACGTGGTGCTATTTAAAGTTCACGTCTCCCGCTGGACTGCTAGCCAATAGGCACTTGCGGTCCAGCAGCCAATCAACTGGTGGCTGCTGGACCGCGAGTGCCTATTGGCTAGCGTGGTCCAGCGGGAGATGTGAATTTTAAATAACAGCACACAGTGCACATCTCCCAGATACAGCGGGGAGCCGGGAGCGGGCGGGGGTGGCGATCGCACACTTCCCCTCACAGCTGGGGGGGGGCTCCACACTACTCCCTCCCTGTTCCACACTACTCCCTCCCACCCTCACTCCACACTACTACTCCCATCCTCCCCCCTGTTCCACACTACTCCCTCCCTCCCCCCCCTGTTCCACACTACTCCCTCCCACCCTCTGCCCCTGCTCTGCACTATCACTCCCACCATCCCTGATCTGCACTATTACTCCCACCTTCCCTCCCTGCTAGCAATTTCAGTTCCCCTTGGCAACAAGTCCCCCTTGGCAACAATATTAGTCCCCCTTGGCAACAAGCAACAAGTCCACCTTGGCAACAATATAAGTATCCCTTTGGCAATGAACAATATTAATCCCCCTAGGCAACGAGCAATTTAAGTCCCCCTTGGCAACGAGCAACTTTAGTCCCCCTTGGCAACGAGCAATTTTAGTCCCCCTTGGCAACAAGCAACTTTAGTCCCCCTTGGCAATGAGCATGAAGCTCCTTGGCATCAAGCATGAAGCCCCTAGCATTGAGCATGAAGTTCCTAGCAATGAGCATGTAGGTAAGTGGCACTTATGTGTCAGATGTGTAATAGGCATTACGGTTTGTTATATAGTATGTAATGGGCATCATGTGTGACCTTATGTGTAATTGGCATTACAGCATGTGGCTTTATGTGCAATGGGCATTACGGTGTGTGGTGTAATGTTAGGCCGTGTCCCCTTTTCCACGCAAGAACCCCGCCTACTACAAATCGGGGTGGGGGGCGAAACATGCCCTTGCTCCAGGCACCGTGGCACTTAGCTACACCTCTGGTTGTAGTGACAAAAACAGCAGGGAGGGGTTTACCTATTTGGGTGAATTTGTCAAAATAGGTAAGAAAACTTCCAAATAAAGATTTTAATTCATTACAATGACCTGTAATGTTTACCTTTATATAGGCATTTTAGCAGATATTTTGCACATCACTCAAAAGGTTAAGGGTTAGTGGTTTTAAGGGGCAAAGTCTAGTTATTACCATAAGTCTGTGCCCTGCATTAGGGGTAATATCAATAGTTTAAGGTGAAAAGGTGTTCACCATATATCATTTTGGTTAGAGCTCACTTATTTATCAACCTTGAAGAGAGAAAAAATAGAGACAGAAAAAGTACTAACCAATCAGCTCCTTACAATTTAAAAAAAAAAATGGACTGTTAAATTTAAGGCAGAATCTGATAGGTTGTTACTTTATCTCTCACAGTTTTATCTCTAAGCTTTTAATAAATACCCTGTTTACTCTGTTGTATAGACTTCAAAGCTAATTATTGATAATATAGCTACCTACAGTATTGTGTGCCACACATTAAAAATGGCTATATTTTCTAATAAATATTTTTTATACAGTTCTGTTGTACATTCTATTAAAGTACACTAAGCTATAACTGTAATACTCAGGATCTCACTAATGAAAAGTGTGTTATTCTCTTGCAGAAAATTGCCACCTTCAAATTTAATCCATGTTTTTTATTTCACTATGGCGTAGATTGACTAGAAATCCATTACAAAGACATCGTTTGTATGATTAATTGGAAATATATTGTCGCTTGAAATTTGTTTTACTCTGTAATCATCTATTTCATTATACAGATGTGGATAAAATTACATTTTATTATTTAAACATACAGCATTGGAACATTTTCATAGATGACTTTCTAATGTTACATTTCTAGATTTGAGTAGTAATAAACCTTATCACATTAATATCCAAATATAAATTAATAGATGCATATTAATCAATTTACATGCTACATTTCAGTAATTCATTTTTATTTTCTGAAAACATGAAGCATTTTTGATTTCCAATTTGAAGTGAAGCCACTGGAACAAATCAAGGGTGAACTTGAAAGCAATAAGTTATCACAAAATAAAAATGCTTTGGTGGTATTTAATAGTGTCTGGGGAAACACTATGACCTGCATTAAAGGAAGGAGGGGGGTTAAAAGGGGACAGATGATCAGCAACTTGAATTTACATACAAGATGATAAAGTGTCAGACTTGCCAAGTCATACAGTCCTATGGTGCAGAAAATGTTCCATTTGTTTCACAAACTGGGGGAAATTTAATAAGATGGGAGTTCTGTTTCAAATGGGATGCTTTGGACAACCCTTGTTGTCCCTTGTTGTCTTGACTAAATGTTTCAGCAAATGTCCTCTGTAGACATTTCACAATTACATACATGGGGTATCACTTTTCATTACTGGTCTTTCATTCATTGATTTACAGAATCCAGTCATTGAATTAATGTTTATTGTTTTTAAGATGGCAACCATTTTCCAATATGGGTGTAAAAAAGTTTTGATAGAAGAAATTAGGTGCAAAATAACAAGAAGCAAAAAAACGTGCACATAGTTGAACAACTACAGTAGTTTTTTTTTTTTTTACAATTTATAGGAATCACCATTGTTTTCAAAGATTACAGCTAAAATGTTTGACTTTACTTCAGAATGTGTTTACCCCTGTGTATCAATGTATCCTTGAATTTGTATATTTATTTCCAAAAGTGCACACAAGTGCTAACTTCCCCACTAAACTTCAGCTTTACAGTATTTTGGAAGAAGGATGTTAGAACATGACCCTATATTATATTGTCTACATATATTACATTAGGGGTGACATTTAATAGGATGCAATTTTTTCGCATTCTCCGAAATTGCACCATATCGCACTTTTTCAGATTGCATTTTGTTGCCGGAATACGACTATTTTATGAGATTCGAATTTGCGACAGAAAAATGAGATATGGTATGATTTTTAGTCATGAAAAAGTGTGATTATTATTTAGGAAAATGTGCGAGTTTGCAGATATGTCCGATTAGGGAGACACGGTAAGGTGTGTACTTCTGTAAAAAAAATTTAAAAAATTGGCGTGGGGTTCCCCCTCCTAAGCATAACCAGCCTCGGGCTCAAAGAGCCAGTCCTGGTTTCATAAAATCACGGGGTAAAACAAATAGGTTCCCCCTTGATTTTATAAAACCAGTACCTGGTTCCCAAAATATGAGGGACAGAATGAGTAGGGGTCCCCCGTATTTCAAGAATCATCACCGGGCCCAACCAGCCAGTAGAATAGTGCCACAGCTTGGGGCATACTTTTTATACATGTCCACACAGCCAAAGCATTCACCCCCTGATCAGTCAGCATGGGCAGGGATCTTGAGGAAGTGGGGACCCCCCAGTGAAGGGGTCCCCCTCCAGAACTTACCTACCCATGCTGAAGCCCGGGGCTGTCCCCGATGGCCCTGGGCTGTGGCCATCGGGCTGATAAATGTGTAAAATAAGATGTAATAAATGATTGGGCAGTACGGATGGTGTAATGGTTAGCATTACTGCCTCACAGCACTGAGGTCATGGGTTCAATACCCACCATGGCCCTAACCGTGCGGAGTTTGTATATTCTCCCCGTACTTGCGTGGGTTTCCTCCGGGTACTCCGGTTTCCTCCCACAATCCAAAAATATACTGGTAGGCTAATTGGCTCCCCCCCAAAAAAGGTACTCTTTACCTAGCACGGCGCCCATCGCGGTCATCACGGGCATTGAATGCACTTAAAAATTGGGTGCGACGCGACCGACGCGATGCCCGCGATTTCCCATAGGGAACAATGTTAAATTTCTCAATTGACCCGATTTTACTGTTCAATGCCTCAATTGACACGATTTTTCCATAGGAAACAATGTTAAATGGCCCACAGAGGCCAAATAGGCACCCTGAAGTGTGAAATGGCCCCCACAATTGTTAACGCCACCCCACGATCAACGTGAACCCGAAGCGTGGCGAGCGCAGCAAGCCCGCGAGGGGCGGCTGTACGCGCCCTACGACCTTTTCATACCCCCACTATCCACGTCGGCGTGGAGTTGAGAATAGAATAGTGTGGCGAGCACAGCGAGCCACCGAGCCCGAAGCGTGGTGAGCGGACGCGGATACCTGTGAAGCCCGCGAAGGGACGCGTTTACCTGTGAAGGTATCCGCGTCCGCTCGCCACGCTTCGGGCTCGGTGGCTCGCTGCGCTCACCACACTATTCTATTCTCAACTCCACGCCGACGTGGATAGTGGGGGTATGAAAAGGTCGTAGGACGCGTACCACGCGCTCGCCACGCTTCGGGTTGACGTTGATCGTGGGGTGGCGTAAACAATTGTGGGGGCCATTTCAGACTTCAGGGTGGCTATTTGGCCTCTGTGGGCCATTTAACATTGTTTCCTATGGAAAAATCGTGTCAATTGAGGCATTGAACAGTAAAATCGGGTCAATTGAGAAATTTAACATTGTTCCCTATGGGAAATCGCGGGCATCGCGTCGGTCGCGTCGCACCCGATTTTTAGTGCATTCAATGCCCGCGATGCCCGCGATTTTTTTACCTGCGATGCCCACGATCAAAATCGTGGGCGCCGTGCTAGGTAAAGAGTACCAAAAAAAATTATCCCTAGAATGTCTGTGTGTGCGTGTGCATGTGGTAGGGAATATAGATTGTAAGCTCCACTGGGGCAGGGACTGATGTGAATGTTCAACTATTCTCTGTAAAGCGCTGCGGAATCTATGTGCGCTATATAAGAAACTGCTAATAAATAAATAATAAATGTAACTATTGTGTATTGTTGTGGAACTACAACTTCCAGCAAGCATGCATTGCATGCAGGGACATGGAGAATCACTAGTCCCAGTATTTGGGGCATTAAAGGGCCCGCTGGGACTTGTAGTTCCACTACAATACAAATAGTGAAAAAATACACAAACACATACATACAATAAAACTTTATTACACACATAGCCAATTCATCCAATACTCACCTACACTAGCTTGCCATGAAGCATATGTCCCCAGTAGAATCCATTTGGGGTACCTGTTGAAAGAAAACATACTCACCAACCATCTTGTCAGCTTCTCTGGGTCTCTGCCATTGCTGTACATACACCGGGACTTGTGTTTACATTTGGGGCTCTGTCCACAGACCGGGAGTTAGGCCCACCCACCAGTCATTTCCCAGATCATGATTGGGTAAGCCTGAAGGGCCCATTCTTACACTGGGCAGTCTAAGACCCACATATCCTGGTCCAGTGTTACTAACTCTACAATTTGAAAAGCAGAGTTTTTATCTGGCTGTAACCAGGATTGAGCCAGCCGGGCTACAGTAGTTTGGCTATCTGAATCTTAGAGGCACAGAGGCTTCCAGCAGCCAGTTATGAAATTCTTGGTCTTTGCTGGGACCTGTCACCCAATCCTGTTGAGTATAGCCTTCCTCATATACTGTACAGGTCTGTGCCTCCCCAGTCAAACATTTAAAATGTGTGGTCATGCACTGAAATGTACAAAGGAATGCCTCAATGTCATCAGCTGGAGTGAGCTTTGGCAATTTTTCGCACAGCTGCCCACCTTTTTCAACTCTGTTACCACCTCATGCAGCATCTGAATCTGAGCTTGCTGTCTTTTAGCCCGAGTTTGCTGCCCCTCATGCAACATTTGAAAATGAGCTTGCTGCCCCTCAAGCAACACCTGAATCTGAGCTTGCTGCTTCTGTCTCTGGGATAGTATTTCATGCCCTACCATCCACTGGGGCGTGGTGGGAGAATAAAATAGTGTGCCAAGCGTAGAGAGGCACTGTGCCCGAATGATTGCGAGTGAAGCGAGCGGATGCGGTGCACTTCAAACTGTGTCCATGTCGAATGTGTTGACATGCAGGCAAAAAACTGTGAAAAACCCCATGTCGACCTTTTGGCTGTCGACCTTGCACATGTTGACCCAATGCTTGCGCCAACCTAATGTTCTGTTGACCTTGACCCATGTCGACCTTGACCCATGTCGGCCTAGACCCATGTTGACCTTGCTGTCTGTCGACCTAGTGGTGTCAATCCAATGCTTGTCGACCTACTTGGTGTAGACCTAACAACCGACACCCGCCAGTTACTGTGCATAACCTTTATCAACAAAGTTGCCCTGCTGTTCCACTACAGGCACAACTTTGGAAGGTTTAAACAGGCTGACTGAAAAAAAATAGACACCACATTTACAAAAAATGTCTCCCAAGCTAACTGCATAGTTCATAACTGTCTTACCAGAGTTTCTGTGGTTTGCAATGTCCATGCCTTAATGTCCATAACACATTACGCCACACACTATACTGCCCATTATACTTTATACCAAACACCATAATGCCATTACACATTATACCACACACTGTAATGCCTGTTACATATTATTCCACATAAGTGCTGCATTCTCATTGCCATGGGTTACATGCTTGTTGCCAGGGCTTTCTTGCTTGATGCCAGGGGTTGCATGCTCCTTGCCAGGGTTTTCATGCTTGTTGCTATGGGGGGGGGTTACATGCTCATTGCCAAGAGGGATTTACATGATCTTTGGCATGGGGGATTACATGCTTGTTGCACAGGGGATTAAATGCTCATTGCTCGAGTTGGAATAAATCTAGTCAGATGGCTTAGAAATGGGGCTTAAATCACCCAGTGTGCATGCCCCATTAAACACTGGAGCCTTTTTGCTGGGTATTCCCAAGTAAATTTGGGAGTGATGCGTTGATGTCAGCCGCCCGTCTTGTCTTCGGTCCAGAGCCCGCAAATATAAGTCAGTATCCACTGACATATATTTTGAAAGCCCTATAGAAATCATTCAAAGGTGGGTGACCATAGAATGATTTCTCCAGCAGCGGGCACACTCGAGGGGATGTGTTTTCATACCACATCCCCTCACATTGTTCGAGGGTATATGACGGCGGAGTGGGGGCAATTTGGCGGAGCGGTGTGGAGGTGAAACAACTGCTCAGTAAGCTGCGAGCTTCACAGCTTACCGATCACATCAGAATCGTATGAGAAAACTACTTTCATTATGAGGGTTTCTTTTAGTTAGCAAACTCAATTTTCAAGAACAAATTAATAGTGTTAAATGGGAACATACTATTTTTTTTTTTAACAAAAACTCACTGATCCCCCAATTAGCATAAACGATCAAAATTGATATAACCAAAGAATGGGTTTCAATGCTTTGCCGTTTGTTCTTCTTAACCTATATGAACCATGCCTTCTAGCTGTGAAGCTTCTTTGCCTTTTTCTGCCATTATTGATATACTTTATTATCAGAACATGTCTGCTCATATGATTCGCTTTAAATATTTGTACAGTATCAGCCATTCTCTCTCTGTACTGTAATATACAAGGCACAGATATGTGCAGGCAAGCCCACAGACATATGCATACACAAATATGAACACAGTCAATGTGTTTATCTATCTATCTATCTATCTATCTATCTATCTATCTTTCTTTCTACTAAATCAAATGCTAATGGATGAGTAATAACATTGGATTTAATTAAAATGTCTGTGTCATCATATAAATTGTAAATAATCGGTAGCAAGAAGCAATGTAGTAACCTCTTTGAATTTAAAAGTCAATGCGATTATTAATAGCCGTTCTTTATATACCGGAATATTTCTTTCAGCCTCCCTATGGAAAGGTATCTCCAATTTCCCTTCCCTCTGTCCATTGCATGCCTAATAGCTGCCGAATATGCAAATACCAGCATTTTTTATTTGTTCTCACTGCTGCATATCTGATCAGCATAGTAAATATTCATGAGTTTGCTATTGTAGAAGCTGTGAAGTACAGAAAATATGCCCTCCAAGGTGACATGTAATTTGGCAGCTTCTACATAAAGAGACTCTGGGAAAAAAAATCCTGAAAATATCCTAATAATTAGACACATCACTACAACTGCATTGTTATTTCTGCCTCTCATTAAACAAATGTCATGGGTGTTCTTTTATTCTCTTTCTGTAACGGGGAAACTAGAATATTCACAATTATTTCAGTAAAATAGTGGATGCATTTAGAGAGTGGCATATACACATATATCAAGATAAAATATATTATGGATTGATGATAGCAGTAAAATATTCTTAACCTCTTAACCTAAAGTTTAATGTATTTGTTTTTTCTGACAATAAAACACCATGTTATTGTTAGTATCCCCAGTAAACAAAGAGTTTCTGTATTTGCAAAAGAACAATTGTTCAGACTCAAAGGGGGAAATGTGCTAATATGGGAGTTTTATTCAGATGGGATGTTGCTATGGGCAACAAATCAGATACTATCTAATATTTTCAAAACTGTACTAAATATATATGTAGATTCTCATTGGTTGCCCATAGCAACAACCTATGTGAAACAGAACTCCCCTATTAGTCAATTTCCCCGAAAGTGCTATATTTTTTCAACTAATTTGTCTGAATGCACCCATTTGATTTCCATGATGTCCTGCTAAAAGGGGGACATCATTCTAGAATTATTAATATGAAAAGTTGAGCAGATCAATGATGTTCTTTAATTAATGCAAGCAAATGCTTGAATACAACTGGCTAAGCAATCACTTGGGAAAATTAGATTTCAATTCATAGATGGAAGGCTTGATTCGGAGATGGACACAGAACATATCACTGCTACTGGTCGCAGCAGCAATGTGTAAAAAGCAGTAGGAGACGTCTGTAGGAAAAAGGCCCTTTACGAATTAATCTGCGATCCGAGTGCTGCTTCTGAAAACACTGCATCAGATCACATTGACGCATCAGTCAAATGTGTGAGCTAAAGTTTATTCAGAATGATCATCAGAACCAGAAAACTTGCACACTTTGATAGTTCGTGTCATTCTAGGGTTGGGTCTTATCTTTTAAAGGGGGTATTCAATTGGCTGTGGTAATTTACCACAGCTAATTTATAAACAAGGGCCTATTTAATTAGCCTCAATAACTGGCGCTTATTTGGGATTATGCTTCACATGCCTCAGGGACCCAAAGCATAATCCACAATAAGCAGCCCTTTGAGGCACAATAACACATGGGATCAGGAACTTATGCGAGATCCCATGTGTTTTCAACTGAAAATGGGACACTTTTCTCCCCCCCCCCCCCCCAAAAAAAAAAAAAAAATCTGGCTATAATTGGATAGTCTGATAATGACCATCGATCAAAACTATCATCTGTATTTTTTTCTGGGAGAAAAACTAGTGTACCTTTCAACTTTTTAACTTTTAGTCAGTGTACAGTGGGTATATTTATATATATATAAGGGTTAACTCCCGAAACGGCGTTGACCATATAGAAGCTAATAAACTTCACTTGCTTTCACAAGACCCGGAGTGACGCCCATACTTTGGAAATTATATATATATATATATATATATATATATATATATATATATATATATATATATATATAGTAGTGTAGTGGGTATATATTTATATATAGGGCTGTCTCACGGCGGCACTCGTCTCAAATGATAAATAATGACCAGGAAACTGGATACGTTCCCAACGTTTCGAGGCTGTATACTACAGATGATGTGGTCATTCATACACGGGGGGCACCGCATCATCTGTAGTATACAGCCAGCACATCTGTTGGAGTGCCGCCACACCATATATATATATATATATATATATATATATATATATATATATATATATATGTGAAGAATGCAAGTGTCACTCCAGGGGACCTTCAATAACATTTTATATACGTTGTAGATTAGGCAGATGATCAAAGTTACATGGTACAAATGTCGACATTTCGATACTAGTAAGTATCGTTCTGAAGACAGCATGTAACTACAATGTCAAAAATTAAGAACCCCCGCACGGCGGCAGGACCCACACATAAATAGGTTCATACTTACCGGCTTCATGTGAACCGGACAAGCGCTGAGTGCAGCGTGCGTCACTCCTCCCCACAGGGATGGGGCGCACACTGCTGACATCACTCACCAGCCGCTGCATAGCAATGCTGCAGGCTGGAGCGCATCCCCAGCAACCCATCCAGAGCCCCATAAGCCGGGATCATGAATCACATAATAGTATAAGAGCCAGGATGCAAATGGCACATATGACATGGAGTATATGATAGAATAGATACACAAATAAATACATAAATAGCAGAAATAGACACTGAAGTTCAGAAAGCCCGTTGATGTAAAAGCAGAATGATGGCATGCAACACTAGACTACCACAAAGGGGACATACTGAAGGGGCGTCCGGTGCCAATGACTAGAGGGGGCTAAATAAATAAGTTCCAATTTATGCGGTCATTTAACCCTTTGGGTTTTATAGTCTGCAATTTATAAATCCACTTAGACTCCATTTTCAAAAGAAGTCCATCACGGTCTCCGCCTCTGGACAATGCAGGTACATGATCAATTAGGAAGAATTTAATGTCCGCTATGGTATGACCTGCTTCAAGACAGTGCCTGGCCACTGGTTGGTCTGCTCTTTTTGATGTAATGGCACTGTTTATAGCCGAACGGTGCAGCGCCATCCGTTCTTGTATAGTCCTGATAGTTTTGCCGACGTAAAACAGTCGACACGGACAACAAGAGGTATATCACATGCGTGGTGAGGCAGGTGAGGATGTGGCGGATGGGAAACATGTATTCAGAGTGTGGGTGCTGGAATGATTTGCAGACCACCATATTGCGACAAGTGGTGCATTTCAGGCACCTGTAGAATCCTGGCTGTTTTTTATAGAAATGGGACTGGATAGGGGTGTCAAAACCAGTTATGTCGGCATGCATGACCTGGTCTTTGATGTTTTTACCACGCGTATAAAAGGCCGGGGCAGTTGCCATTTGGATACGTGAGTACCGGTTCGCTTGCTTCCTTTATATATATATATATATATATATATATATATATATATATATACATTGTCTTGATAAAGGGCTTTGCCCGAAACGTTGACACAAGTTTTTGGTGTTTGACTGTTTATTTGTGTGAATCTGCCGCCATGCAGTATTGACAAATCTTGGGAGTGCCATCCTGCCTCTTTTGCTATATTTTTCCTGTTTGGAAACGGAACGGCAACCCAAGTCGCTGTCCCTTATGGTTTGAGTGCCGGGACCCCTTTTGCTATATATGTATATATATACTGAGGGTTTATAGAAGTGGAAATGTTGCTCATGCCAGCCTATATTTGTATACTAGCCTGTAATTTAATAACTTTTCTCTTGATCTCTAATCGTTGTTCTAAAGCTGTGTACACACGGTGCAATATATTGCTCAGTGTCCAGTTTTCATCAGCGTCCAGAGATGGTCTCTGATGAACAGGAGACTCTGCTGGGGGAGCCGCAACCATTAGAAGGCTGAACACGGATGCGTG
Organism: Crinia signifera; assembly: GCF_055691185.1. Classification (NCBI taxonomy): domain Eukaryota; kingdom Metazoa; phylum Chordata; class Amphibia; order Anura; family Myobatrachidae; genus Crinia; species Crinia signifera. Next base: position 346,132,774 of record NC_139217.1, read on the forward strand.
CACCCGGCGATTTATCACTGCAGCACAAACAAATCACTGGCAATATGGTCGCTCAGCGACCATATTGCCAGCGATATTGCACCATGTGTATACAGCTTTAGTTGTATAAATAATCTTTTAGAAATATATATGTTTCTACAATAACATCAAATGTGTCAGTTAATACAGTAAGACCACATACAGTATTATTAATACATTGGAATATTGCTACATGCACAAAGGCTGGTGGATATGTAAGAGTTAGTTATAGTATTTCTTAAAAACAGTTGATCTGTTGGAACAGGTGCACCAGATTTTTTACTCAGCAATCTGTGTGAACAAAAAAATAATGTGCCCATGTTTTGGCTATGCTTTGAAGTCCAGAAAGTAGGATATTTTTTATTTGGAACTATCAGCTGCATGTGACTTTGGGGGGTCATTCTAAAAGACTTGGTAAGCTGCGAAGCTCACAGCTTACCGAGTCCATGAGATACTGTCCCACCGACCCGACGAACACATGCCACCCCACCGCAGTTTCCCCTTGCAACCAAATGAGGGGATCTTACAAATCACATCCCCTCGCACATGCCCACAGCAGGAGAAATCATTCGATGTCAAAGATTTCTTCTGCCTAGGCAAATATAAGTCATTCTCAACTGACTAATATGTGCAGCCACTGGGACAAAGACAGGACGGGCAGCTGATGTCATGTGATATCAGCCGCCCGCCCCCGCCAGGCATCAGCCTTCCCACGTACATATGGGAATGCCCAGTGGTTTCATGGGGATGCCCATGAAATGCTCTGCTTTCCCATGTCCCGGCGCTGCCAATGCCCTCTGCCTTGCATTTTGTCTTGTCCCCACAAATTTGTCCTTATCCCCACTGTCATGTCCATACAACCCCTTTCTAATTTTCACTTTCTTCTGGTCCTTTTACCAGTTACCTGTTACCTGTCTTTGCCATCTTCCTGCCAGCTGAGCCTGTCACATCTGTCCTGTGGCCTCTATCCTGATATTTTCACCTCTTTCCTGCCCTGTTCCCTCTGTCCTTTTCCCACTGTCATGTCCCTGTCCTGTCAACGCTGTTATGTCCTTGTCATCCATCATTCTTGCTCTGTGCCAATGTTGGGGGGGCCCATTAAAGATTTTTGCTATGGGGCCCACTAAGTTCTAGTTACGCCCCTGTCTAAAGCCTCCAAGCTTCTTTCATCTCTTTTTTTGGAACACATGTTGCCTCAGATCTGACAGTAGGAAGTACCATATCGGCATGATCCATGCACGTATATCATCTACCCTCTTCTCTCCAGTAACAGGTCAGGGATCAGGAGTGGATAACTAGGGAGAAGAGAATATATCACTATGATAAACCTTTAGGCGCTGTCAGGGGCTTCTTCTCAAATAGCAGCAGCTTAAATAATAGGGATAGTCAGTCCCTTTGATCAAAAAAAGGAAATGGAAGTGAAACTGCGCTTTTGAGGAAATGATTGGTATTCACACAACAAAAATAGTTTAATAGCAACAACATAAAATTCTCTAATACATGATTACAAAATGAATGTGCATGCATGTAGTGATCATAAGTGATCATAAGCTTTGAATAGTTTAGAATATTGTGAAAAGCACCCCTTGAGACCTCTTAATATGGATACATGTCCCAATAGTGGACTTGTAGCCTCAGTTAGCAATAGGTGGAAAGCTAGGTCAGTTCCATACCACTCGCAATTTTTGGGAATAGTGCTGCAAGGCAGAGTCTTGATACCCAGTGCAGTGGTGGCAGCTGCTGGTGGTCCTTAGCTGATGAATATAGTCCACAAATTGGGGTTCACAAGTCCTGGTTTGGTTGTCCATGCAAATTTGTAAACCGCAGTAGAGGAATAAAAGAAGGGGTGTCAATCCCGATGTATCAGGAGTCTGTAGCAAACAAAATGCAGTGAGAGGGTTTATCATGGCAGATGATGCAAAAGCATCTGCAGAATGTAAAAAAACAGGGAAATGGTTAGCATAGGAGAAAGTAGGTGGTTGCTTAGACCTAAATTGAGAAATATAAGTTTGACTTCTAGTGGGTGGGGCATCCAGTATGGTTGTGTTTTAATTTATCTCTGTATAAAGAATATCTAGCCATCCTTTGTTAACACCCTCCATGTAGAGATAATTTTTATACATCCCGTCTTCTCCACGAGTTGGAGAGTTAAGATATATTTTTAGGCGCATTTGAAAGCCCATGGAGTCTGGCCATCAGTGTGACAGCCTGAATGGCCTCCAGTTCCTTGTTTAGCAGAACACTGACAGTTCCCCCTGAAATAATTGCTGGGCTTCCTCTGCATAGTCCCTGTTTGTAGTGCTGTGCTTTGGGTACCCAAGACTGTCACCTTCTTGTTCTTCTGCACCAGGGAGAAAGCATAGCGAGCAATGCGAGATGCGGTGCACTGGAAACGGTGTCCATGTTGACTGTGTTGACATTCAGATCAAATACAGTGAAAAACCCCATGTCAGCCTTTTGACTGTTGACCTAGACACTGTTGACCTAATGCTTGTATCGATCTAATGACCTGTCGACCTTGACCCATGTCGACCTAGAACCATGTGGACCTATCCTCATGTCGACCTAATGGTGTCGACCCAATGCTTGTCGACCAACATGCTGTAGACTAAACGATCCCAACCCAATTGAAGCCATCCTACCACTCAGGTCCATCCAATGATTCCTCAGCTTTTCAAACTATTACGTGAAATTTATCAAGAGATTTTAGTCTATCATTACTCCTATTACAACCCTTACTCAAAAAAGAGGCAACTCTTTAACCGGAAAAGCTGATGCACTCTCATTGTTCTTTGCCCCTACTCTTGAGGAAAAGGAACTTGGAGGTCATTCTGGTTTGCTTGCTAAGAAGCGTTAGTTTGATGCTTAGCAGGCCTTGTAATGCTGCCTGTCAGGCATGTGAATGCCTACTCCCCGTGGAATACAGAAAGTAACTAAGCACTGTGAATGGATGTTTTGCATATACATCCAATCGCAAGCTAGAATATGGGCTAGTAATCATTCAATGGTTGTCGAGCATCAAATTATTTTTTCAATGCTCACAAATCTTAAGTCAGTCTGCTGATTTAAACTTGTGGCATCCTGCTCCAAGAACTGTGCAGGCAGTTGACGTCCAGTTACATCAGTTGCCATCCTCATGCCCACCCGCGATCGCATGGGGATGATCAGCATTTTCCTGGGCATGTCCAGAATTTTTGTGGGTGCACCCAGAAAACACATGCAAACGCCCTCTACAAAACTCCAAACCTGGTCCCCCTTGTGCAATCACCATGGAGATTATGCAGGATTCAAGGCGCCTGCACTGCAGGCCTGCACATGGTAATATGCGCATGCACAGTGCTAAAACATCAGTCCCCAGTGCGAACATGCCAGGGATTGAGCAGACCAGAATGAGGTCCTTAATCCTGTACTCCGTCAGTCCTACCATCTTTGCCAAGACTAAAGTCACCACAGTTACTCATGAGAAAACATTTGTAACTTCTCACCTTCGCCCTAAACTTCTTCAGTGGATTTATGCTTCTTGCCTCGCCGGACACACCGAATTACTGTACATAAAACTCATAATAATTTGTCTTATTGGTGTCCATCTCTAAGGACAGATGTCAAAGAATTCATTGCTTCCTTAGTAAAGTATTATCAACACAAAATAGGTCATCAACCTCCAACAGGACTTCTTAAACCTCTTTTTATTCCCAAACAACCTTGGTCTCATATTTTGAACTTTATTACTGACTTACCTTCTTAAAATAGCTACACTATCATCTGGGTAATTATTGACTGACTTTGTTAAATGTTGCACTTTGTTCTCTTTGAAAGATCCACCAGTGGCTCCCAAGCTATCACTGAGATTTTTTGCTTACATGGAATTCCAACTGAGATAATTTCAGACAGAGGAATACAATTTGTTGACAATTTTGGAGAGATCTTTGTTCTGCATTACAAATCAAATTGAAGCTTTTTACCGCTTATCACCCTCAAACATTCAATAATCAAACAGAGAGAGTAAACCAACACCTTAAAACTTTTCTGCATTTAATCCATCTCAAGATACATGCCTTGAATTGTTACCCTGGGCTGAGTTTGCACATAATAAGTCTATAATACTTTTTCCGGAACCACTCCATTTTGTGTTGTGCATCCTAGGGTCCCTGAGTTCCAAAATCTTCCTGTTTTCAAATGTCCTGCAGTCAACTCATCTCTACACTTCTTCTCCAACATTGTAAAACTGTTTTTTCATCTTTCACTAAAACTTTAAGATGTTTCAATAAATTCACAGATCGAAGGAGGTTGGTTCCAAATCTTAAATATGGGGATAGAGTGTTGCTCTCTATGCAGAATATTAGACTTTGGATTCCTTGTTTGCACATCATTTTATCAAGCATCCAATTCTGGCTTTAATGGGCTCCAGTTGGTCCATAGAAGCTGGGGGTATGCACATGTGCATTCGCACAGTGGCATCTTCACATGTGCTAAGTACCTTCCAGATCTATTGCACAGGTGCTGAGTCCCAGCCTTATGGTTGTTTCCTCCTTAGGTTAGGAGGGAGCAGAAGCCCCCTGCCACATGTAATGTATGTATCCACCGCTGCTGTATACTAAAATTTGTCAAAACTCTTTTAGTTTCTAGTTGCAATATGATATTTATGTCCTTTATTCATTTAAGTATGCAAATTACTTACTGATTGCATTACTTTTGGTCTTTGTTGGCAGTACACAGGTGCTCCGTGTGATGAAAAAAATGAATTAATTGTAAAATCAGATAACAAAACAAATCCATACAGTACCATCCAGTAAAATGAATATCCAATAAAACACATAGCTAATCCACACGGTCTGAGGGATTTTGCAGGTGACTGGTACCAGGCTGCTACAGTAGGTAGCACTGGGGTGCAGTTCTTGGTTTTGTATTTGCACATGTATATCTTTTCTTAAAGCATTTGATTCTACAAAAAGGTTTTTTTTTGGGAAAAAATACTTTTCCAGGCACATCCCTCAACATGTAAAAAATTGATTTCATCCTCTTTCATTAAGTGTCAATTACCTCCTTACTAGTTAATAGCATCATGTTTTTTACAGTCCCCTTTGCCTGTTGTATTGATGTCATCATTGACTCTGACCTCTATTTTACTGGGAGAAAAAAGGTATACAACTGCCAGCAAACTGAGTATTTACTAGATGTTTTGGGGTGAGCTGAAGGTCATACAAAGTTGTCTGTGTTGAATAGTAATGGATAGTTTTGGATAAATGTGCTAAAAACCCATTATTGTGCATGTTGGAGGTGGTGGGTCTATAACAAGTGATGTGGTAGCAAAAAGGGCTATGAGTCTTAGGGGGAAATTTACTAAGATGGGAGTTCTATTTCACATGGGATGTTGCTATGGGCAACCAATCATATACTATCTATTATCTTCAAGAAGGTGCTACATAAATAAGAAGTATATTCTGATTGGTTGTCCATAGCAACATCCAATTTAAAAAAGAACTCACATCTTATTAAATTTCCCCTAGTGGTGTAGTGATAAACTGAATTTAAAGAAAAGCTAAAAAAAATTGCCAAAATCACAGTGAAAGTAGGTAAGCGACGGACTGGGCCACCAAATGTGCCCTGCAATTTGTGCACACTTGTGACCTTTGTCACGCGCGTGCACACGCCTGGGCACACCCGCACTGCCTCTCCTGGCATGCAGGAGAGAGGGGAATAGTGGCGCATGATGCTCCTGGACCCCAGCGGTGCACAGAGAGAGCCACCGCACCCGCTCTGTCTGTGCACTGATCGTGAAGTGGAGCCACCACCTTGCACAAAGAAATCAGCCCACCTGGCCATCGGCCCCTCTGGCATTTGCCAGAAGTGCCAGATGGCCAGTCCGGCCCTGAATTAGGTACATACAGGTGATAAGAATTTGGCTGTTTTAAAGATGATGCTCTTAAAAACTACATTAACTAAACTTTATTGGTCTCCATAGTATGCTATAACCCCTTCATACATACATGGAAATGGCAGATTATTGTATGTGAATGCACATCAACCTGGGATTTCTGTCTGTGTGAAAGCAAATAACCCAGAACATCCATGTCCCTGCTCCCAGCCAGTGTCATGAAGCTGAGACCTGGGAATTTGCTGGCTTGCTAGACACGGCAAATCCCAGGTTCATGTCTGAAAGCGTTATAAGAGGGGTGGTTTGATCACTGCTTTTAACTTGATCTACTTCCCTTTATTTTTTCCTTATTGACTATTTAGCAGACAGCTACAAATTGGATACACTTAATACAATGTTCCAAGGCAACAAGTAGAAGTACATCTTACATATATTTGCAATACAGTCTGTACTAAAATAGACTTTGGACATTATGGAGTTATTCTGGTTCACTCCTTCTGGTAAATTCCTTCTCAAGTGGACAAAACCATGTGCACTGCAGGTGGAGTAGATGATACTTGTGCAGAGAGAGTTATATTTGGGTGGGGTTTTACTTCAAAGTGAGCTCTATATTGCAGTGTAAAAATAAAGCAGTCAGTATTTTCCCTGCACAGAAACATAATAACTCACCCAAATCTAATTCTTGCTGCACATTTTACATCTGCCCCCTGCATTGCACATGGTTTTGTCCATTTGAGAAGGCATTTGCCAGAAGGAGTGAACCAGAATAACCCCCTATGTGCCAAATGCAACTAACTACCATTTAGAGATTTAATTAACTATATGAAAGTATAAATTGTATCCAGACTTTAGGGCAACAGTAATACCGAAAATAATGTCTTAGCTAAAGTTACAATAATAGCTGTTTAGTCCTGTTTTTGCCCTGTTTTTAAGAATCACTAACTATCTTTGTAGGTATTTGATTTTACTTGATTTTTTTTAACACCTAAGCCTATTAGCATTGCAATCCATGTTATTGTTCTTATTGCCTTTGGTGAATAGAACCATAATTAGAGTGTGCAGCAAGTGACCTTAACAAAAATGCTAATCAATGCTACCCTTGAGTTAATGTAACCCATTAATGATAGTGTGTTTCTGTTCTAGTACTAATTAAAAAAAAGAATGAAAAGAAGCACTATAGCCCAAATAATCGTATGCGGCATTGAGTAAAATATTTTTTTTAATGTGAAAACTGCTGCACACCTTAAAGGTGTTATTTCTGCACATTGTAAAGCACCATTTCAATGAAACAAAAACACAAAATCAATAATCATCCAAGCAGTCCCACAGACATGCACAACACTGATCAATCTCTTATTCAAGTTAATGCTGTTTTTACTCTGTATTAGAAATACAATGAAGGCTAAGTAAAATAAACTAGAAGCAGAGGAGGCACTTCTAGAAAAAAACATAGAATATATTAAAGGCTTAGTATTGTTCAAGTAAATATTATATAGAAATGTTTATATTTAAAGGAATACTAAGCGCTTTATATTTGTGGTGGCAACTTTTGGGTTAGAGGTAAAAATTTAAAGCATCAGTCTAGATCAGCGGTTCTCAAACTGTGGGTCCTGACCCCAAAGTGGGTCCCAACCTGCTCAGCATGGGGTTGTGACTCCATGTTGCTGACCATCAGGTTGATGATCTCAGTCAGTGATTTAAGGAGTCTGAAAAATCAGTTTTATTGTCTGTTATTTTAGACTCCTCCAATCACTTTGTGCCTCCACAATGCTGCCATGTATGTGTTGTCTGCTGCCTACACATGTGATGTGATGACCTTCTACAGTAACTTGCCGGGGTCCTCTAATTATTTTTATTGTCTGATGGGGTCCCAGAGCAAAATAGTTTGAGGACCCCTGGTCTAGATCAAAGACAGTGTCAGCCTATTGTACTTTCATTAACTGTGAGTGCCGCTTTAAATTCTTGCCTCCAACCAATTGGGAAGCAGTGGCTTAATAGAGCCCTTAAGTTTAAATATTAATTGTATTACTGCATATGGTTTTCAAATATCTGGCTGTAATAGATTAACCTAAATGGTGATTTAAATGTCAGATTTAAAATGAATAAGTAGTAAACAGTTTGGGCATTATTGGGCATAATTAGCTGAGTAGCACTGGGTACTTAGAACCTGGTACCCATTGAGCTTGAAAGTTCCTGATTGACTGTTATCAGGGAGATCTCTATTGGCCTGCAATGCTTCTGGAATGTTTTGGTTAGTGACTAGTATTGTGAACAGTAAAAAAAAATAAACAAACTAAAAACAGAACATGGTGAATATTTTAGAATGCTTCTGGAGATACAGTATTATTGCTAGTTTTACAGTGATTTGTAACTTCAGAGGACAGCAGCTATGCCAAATTTGGAGCCTACTGTATGCAGATCATCTTCAGCATTATCACTATGATTTATTTATTAAGTGCCACCAAGTAAAAAAGACATGAGTACATATAAAAAAATATTAATACAGTTAAACATACTAAAGACAAGCACAATACAAATCCAAGATAAAAATGTAATTGTGTATTTTGTTTTCTCCTGCACAAATATTCATTGCCACTAAAACATCATTAAAGCTCAAAATAGCAATTTCTATATTAGCTATTGAGGTAGAATACTAACATATTTAAGTTCCACACGCATATCACTCTGAGGCACTTATGTATTATATAGATTCCCTTCTGGACCTGCAACTTGGTGGGACTGCAGCTGCTATGATATTACTGGTGCCTGACCTTGTGTTTCCCTCCTATGTCCCTATAGATTGTAAGCTTGCAGCAGGGCCCTCTTACCTCCAAGTCTGTCTGTTGTTACCCAGTTTGTTTTATCACTGTCTCCAATTGTATAGCGCAACGGAATCTGCTGCTTGATATAAGATACTGTAAATAAATAAATAAATAAATAAGACAAATAATACTGCTGCACTATTACAATGTAAAATATGTTTCTCTTCACTGCACAGTTGAAGCTCCTCCCACTTCTTTGTAACAAATACTGTATGGAATCTCACCGTGCCCGAAGCGTGGCGAGCGCATAAGGTCTCATAAGAAAACCGGGAGTCCAGATATTACATAAGTACCGCAAAATCTTATAAGGGAAATAAAGAGCGCATGCTAAGTATTGTAAAGAAAGCAAAAGAAAAGATGGGGAGGTGGATGTCATTGTCCACTTAGATACAAATGACCTGGCAAATACTGTAGTCATGGCCGTAAAAGATGAATTTAGGAAGATAGGGAATGCTCTGAAGAAGGTGGCAGCCAATGTTACTTTTTAGAAGTTTTGTCAGTTGACAGAGGGAAAGAAATAATTAATTGAATCAGAAACATCAATGTTTGGCTATGATGTGGTGCAATGTAAAGAAATTTGTAGACCAAAGTAACACAATTTGGCAAGATAGGAGCTCAATCAAAAGTAATGGCATGCACCCATCTTCAAGGGCAACGAGAATACTAAGTGAAACATTTGGATGCTTCATCAATAACTATTTAAACTATTAGAGGGGCAGTAAACCAAATCGGTATAAAGCTATAGGAGGAGATTGGTGGCATTTTCGGAGTTCCCGACCAGGAAGACTGAAGGACTTTAACTTGCTCTCAAGTGTTCCCAGACCTGTTACCAGGGCACCGGACTGATGAATATTGATTAACTTTATGCGTTTGAACTGACTAACCACCAGTTCTGATACATTATTTGGTAATTAGTACCTTTTGCATCCTGTCTTCTGGAAACCCCTGTTTTAAAGTGTATTGTATATATTGTGTATTTAAAGTGTGTAATAAAAACTGGCTTCACCATTATAAGCCTTTTTCTCCATAAATGTAGAATCTACCCTGTGGGAAATCTGAATTGAGTGAAAATTATGACCTAATGGAATTTCATGTGCTTTAAAGGAAGTATTTTTTTGCATCATACATATTTTGTTGCAATACTTCATCTAACCCAGGCGCCATATAAAGTTATATACTTTTTTTGTGCCTCCAACATAGAGGTATTTTTTCTGTAGGAAAAGTGAATAGAAAGCATATCCACTGCAACTAAAGATAATTCAGATCAAAACCAAATAAACATAGGAAGATAGATCAACATACAGTAGCTAGGAACAGGAAAAGCACAAACAAAACTCTAGCGCTATGTGTGTAAAGGCTATTAGCTTAGAAAATAAAATCCCAGAGCTAATTGCAATCATGACAAGGGGTGATCTAGATATTGTGGTTACTACAGAATCATGGTGCAATGGTACCTTAAAACACAGTATTGAAGAAAAAAATGGTGCCCTTTAAGTGACCATAAAAAACAAGTGACAAGGCAATTATTCATATTGAGGTGATCTACAAACCACCATGTTAGGAAAAGGAAATAGACAAGAGCCTATTGAAGGACTACACAAAAATGGCATTAAAAGTAGAGGTAATAATCATGGTAGATATCAAGTGGAAGGTGTCTGTTGCTAGTTCCATTAGTACTGTAGTAGAGATATTTTTAAATCCTTGCAGGGAGAATCGCTCACACAACTGGCAAGGGAGCCCACTCCCAAAGACACAATATTAGACCTAATACTAAAAAGTGGAGACAGAATATCTGATCCAGTGATCATCAAGCAGTTTGGGTTCAGAAAAAAAGATGGACAAACTCATCCCATACAAAAACAAAAGTGTTAGATTTTAGTAATGCTGATTTTGTAGGGATGGGAAAATGTAAGCGATGTTTTGCAATAGTGAAGGAGTCCAAGAAAGGTGGGAAAAATTGTATTGTAAAAAAAAGTAATCCTAAAGACAACAGAACTTTGTATCAAAAGTGTTAGAAAAATCACAAGGAATAATAAGCTAGTGTGGTGTACAAAAGAAGTCAATAGTATTGTGAAAGAAAAAAAAATGGGATTTAGGAAATATAAGCAGAGGCAAAATAATGAAGACAATATGCTATATAGACTAAGAATGCATGATTGGTCATTGGGAGGACTTCGGAACACACAATATCCACCTTCTCGAAGTCAGATGTGAAGTGTTTGGACATTTTGCGCAAGTTACTGTATACCTACTTTAGTTTTATTTAAATAAATGTTATAGTACACTCTCCCTGCACGTTCCTCACATGTTCTAAATATTTCAGATACATAGGTGCATATTTATCACAATCTGCATCTCAGATGTGGATATCATGTGATAAAATAACCCAAGTTGGCAATTCAATATTTGAATAAATTGCAAGGATGTATTAAGTACATTATCACATGTAATCACATACCGTATATACTCGAGTATAAGTCGACCCGAATATAAGCCAAGGCACCTAATTTTACAACAAAAAAATGGGAAACCTTATTGACTCAAGTGGGACCCTCACTCGAGTATAAGCCGAGGGGGGCTTTTTCAGCATAAAAAATGTTCTGAAAAAGTAGGCTTATACTCGAGTATATATAGTAGTTTTTGGGAAAGCATTACCCCTGTTAAGCATCTACCCTTACTGCTCAAGGTATGTTTCATGAAAAATATCATCAGACTGTGATTGTGAATGCACTGCTGGCAGATACCACCCCCCTCATCCACAAACACCCTGATCTGCTGCACTAAGCTAACACACTTACCTAAATGCAGGTTTGGTGATTGGTCATCTGATCCATTTGTGTACCTGTTGTGACCCCTGAAATCTGATTAGTAAATTGAGCAGAGTTGCCGGCCAGGACTTTACTACATCTGGCTCACTTTACGGAACAGGTTACAGGGGTCAATAATGGAACACAGGATAATATTACCAACGCACATCCATTACCAGTACCTGATTGCAGGTAATTGGGATGTTTTGTAACACAATTTTTTTTACACTGTGAGCAGTCTGTGGTCTATCAGACATTCATGACCAATCACAGGTGCCAGCACTGAGCTTCAGTAATTGAAATGAGGTGTATAATGCCATGTGAAGATGGCATTATACACCTCATTCAGAATAGAAGAGAATAGAATCAACTTTATTGGCCATGTGTGCTTGTGCACACTAGGATTTTTTTTGTGGATTTCAGTGCAGCCTCAAGCAGGGATGAAGGGGGGATGACAATACATACGTTACATTGGGACATTACATGCCGGGGGAACATGCTCGCCGAGCTGCGCGGCACCTAGGCAGCCATCAGTGGTGCCACTGGTCATTGCAGCAGCCAGGTGGGTAACAATATAAGCAGGGACAGTACAGTTTTCACATGGGGACAAATACCCGCTGAGCTGCACAGCGCTGCACCACTGGTCATTGCAGCAGCCAGGTGGGAAAAATATAAGCAGGGACAATACAGTTATCGCACAGGGAATACATTCCCGCCAAGCTGCACAGCACCTAGGCAGCCATCAGCGGCGCCACTGGTCGTTGCAGCAACCGGGTGGGTAACAGTATGACCACAGTATGAGGTATCAGTATGAGCAAAGACAGCACAGTTGTAACTGAGATGGTACTGTTATCACATAGAGGACAAGGGATACATACGTCTGAGTGCACAGTCCCTAGGCTGCCATTGCGGTGCCATCATGCATCTTCCTGGAGGGAGAGCCATGGGTAGCGTGGGTGGTGGTGGCGGTGATACTAAAGTGTGAAACGTGTTTGTGAAAATACCCATTTTCACAATATGTTAGCAAAAGCAATAATGATAGAAATGTCTATGTAGTCCTTTATATTTATTTTTAAAAAGTGATTATGTTTTTTATCAAATCCCAAATCCTGGGTGAATATTGGTATGATATTAGTATAGTTAGTTGACTTTTTAAATTCAATTTTTATTACATGCATTGACGGACGGTGTAATGGTTAGCATTACTGCCTCACAGCACTGAGGTCATGGGTTCGATTCCCACCATTGCCCTAACTGTGCAGATTTTATATATTCTCCCTGTGTTTACATTGTTTTAATCGGGGTACTCTGGTTTCCTCCCACAATCCAAAAATATACTGGTAGGCCGATTGGCTTCCAACAAAATTAACCCCAGAATGTGCCTGTACATGTGGTAGGGAATATAGATTGAAAGCTCCTCTTGGGCAGGGACTGATGTAAATGTTCAACTATACTCTGTAAAGCGCTGGGGAATATGTATGTGCTATATAAGAAAATTTTAATAAATAAATATGTTTCAAATAAGATTGTATTTTTATATAACACAACTTACATGTGGTCAGGAGTTGGCTTTCTGCCAATACTAAAAGAAGCATTAGTGGAAGATTTTATGGACTTTATTTTTATTACACATTCGTGGGGACATGTGTATGAAACTAGAAATCCATCCACTTACTGTGTACTGTACTCTGGAATAAATCGTTAAAATAGTGCAAAAACTGTCATCAGGAATAAAACATTTTTTTGTTTATTATTTGTATCACACTCCCTTGGAAATACCGCTAAACAGTTTGCTGTAGATTTGTAAATACATTTTTCTACATTCCCTCCACTCCACTCCACTCCACAGACCTTGTTATGTTTTAGATACATTGTTCATTAATTCCTGCAATTATATTAAATTTTGACCTTTGCAAAATCCCATGAGCTTCACCTATAAACTAATCAATACAATAGCTCAAGGTTTCTCTGCTATAACAACATAAGTTTATCAGAGCTGTTAACAAGGACATTTCTTACGAACATGCATTAAACTCCTTTGCTCCCAAGAAAAATAATGTTACACCAATGATGACAATTATGTGATAATCTATTGCTTATATTTGATTACCCTCTAATGTGTTATTTCAATTAACGTTATGGTCCCTTATGATATTTTAACTTATATGTATTTGATGCAATCTTTCTGCAATAGTGTTTTACAATATTTTATATTTAATTTATTCTTGTTTTTATATACAGTATTTATTTTTCTATTTAGACTTGTTCACTACAATACAGGTACATTTGAGCATATAACCACATGTAGTATCTAAACATTAGTATATTATAGAAATACCTGAACCTTTCCCTTTGGATACATTTTATATTCTGGCAGCATGTATTCCAACATCTTGGTAATTGCATCTGTATATCAGCATTTCAGACAAAAGCTGTCTGAAGAAAATCCAACTAGACACTTTTTTTTGGTGAAATGAAACGCTGATATATACTTGTATTTTTGTATGTTATGACCTACTAGCTACTTGCTGGCAGCATACTGTATATAAAATGGCATGGAATGCATTCAAAATATTGTCATTAACTTATTTAAGTATGTTTCCAATTTTCGAACATCAGAAATCTCTACCTTGTGATTCCTTTCATGTATTATTTTTATATAAAATATTAATTTTCTCCTGGAATGGAGGTTCAGGTGGAGAGCCAGGTACTTCTTCTCTACTTCTGCACCCCTCATGGCTTCATGTCTTGAGCCAATGGTGTATAAAAAGGGATACCTCCAAAACCATGTGATTCTTTAATTGTTGACTTCTATGAGCAGTGTGTTTTAACATTGAGTTCTATATAATAAGTTTTCAAACTGTAGTGTTGCAATGCTGGCACATTTGGTAGCCTTGAGAGATGCATTGATAAATCCGAACGCTATTCAAAACCTTTTATTTTAGCATGTTTACAAGACTCCTTTATGTTGAACATAATCATTTACATTAGGCAATAGTATACCTGATGGTAACCTTTTAACCTTTCAACCTTTTAACCTTTCAACCTTTTGTAGCAACTATAGAAAATAAATCTTAGCATCTTCATAAGGCAAATCCTTTTTTTGTAAAGGCATTACTGTTAGCTATTGTTAACATAATACAAGAATTTTTGTTTGGTAAAACGAATTCCTTGGGCCACAAAACCAAAAGAGTAAAGCCACGCGCTGACTATGTTGGAACAAGCATCAAATATACATACGTGCAATTGTAGAATTCAAAACTGACGCCCTTTTAAACGATGTACAGATGGAGCCCCTCTCAACTATCTTCTTTAGGTTGTGGCTCACCATGGCTAGCCATGGTTATCCTATTGTTCTCAGCAGCAATACAATACATACAGTAGGGGTTCTGCACAGTAATTATATTACTCACGTAATCCTATTAAAGGGCTAAATGAGGAGGGCTTTATCTGTAATGCAGATTTCTCATATACGAATGAAAAATATATACAGAAGGACCTTATAGTGTAGTAGGTATAAAAAGAAACTTGAAAAAGACAATTTTATGTTGAAATGCGTTGGTGTAATTCTGCTGGCTATACTTGGAGCTGCCACCACTACCACATAAATAAATATTTTTTTATATACCACTACCAATTGACCATTTTTTGGACGAATATCGATTGGAGATAGCAAAGAAACCTTGATGTGAGGATAACCCATGTATGCAAGTAAGCTTTGATGTGAGCATCCTAAAGCACTGTATTTAATCAAGATACCTTTATGTGTATATCCGGCACTTGTTTAAATTTAGCTTCATGTAAGCCTTCATTGCTAAAATCTATTCACCAAGGTGAAATCTATAATCACAGATCCATAGACCATAGGGGATTCCATCTTTAAGAACATTTTATGTAAAATTGGACTTTATGTTGAATATTAGACCTACTACACTATAAGGTCCTTCTGTATATTTTTTTCTTTCATGTATGAACAATCTGCATTATACTGTATAGTTAAATGGATCAGTTTTGAATTCTACAATTGCATGTATGTATATTTGATGCTTGTACCCACATAGTCATCGCAACCACAGGTGGCTTTACTCTTTTGGTTTTGTGTATTTTTTTTTATGTGTTTGGTGACACATTTTGTATTGCCACCATAGTTGCCGCCCATGGCGCAGTGTTTTCTGTTCTATCTTTTATTGTAATTTCTTTGGCCAGTTTATAATTTATAGATGAAATCAGTACATTTTATAATGGTAATTGTAGCTTGTAGGAAATATAAAATCTCCATTGCCAAGCTTTTTATATCATGGAAATATCTCTCTTAGATATACACATTTAAATCCTTTTGTGTTAGATACATCATGTTTGTTGTTAAGTTTGCAAATTCATTATGCCACTGATTCCATCCTTTACTGAAGGCTGAGGTACCTGGTTGGGTGTTTCTTATAGATCACAATGTACCATCGCAGACTGCAGTGCCTTCTAATAGCACAGCTCTTTTCTGATATTATGGTCATTGTATCCAACAGACAAAATGCAGGAACAATTTTAATAACAAATGAGCACATACAGCACTGTGAAAGGTGCAGAACACTCACCTTACTCCAACTGCTCTTGCCGTCGGGATGCTAAGATGTTGCGCAGCTGTCCCTGGAAAGTATGTTAAAGTATGTTAAACAATTTTATAAAATAAGGGAATGTTAAGAACAGGTTCACAGAAGTCAGACACAATAGGGACAAGACTAAGAAGCCTACCTATTTCACAGTTTGGTATTAATCATTATTTACTAAAGTCTCAGACACCATTTATTGTCTATAGAGCTCTCATACCCAGGTGATAGCTTTCAATCATGTATGCCTAACAGATTAACCAGTCTACTGAGTAATGTATACTGTTGCCTTAGCCCCCACATGCCTCAGACAGACATGGTTTAGCGGCAAACAACACAGATAAATATCGTTGTTATTATTATTCCATGTTCACTTTAAAGTTGTCCACTGCACCTGTCATAACATATACTGTATTGTTTAGGTACATACCCTAACTTGTGGGAGTGTTGAAGACATGGTCCAAGGCCACCATTTGTTAAAAGGTTACTCTTCCAGCCCCTCCCTGCTGGGCCTCGTAACCTTCAATAGTAAAGGCTTCTTCTGGGCAGTGGAGTTCAAACATAAGTTCTTTTGTATAAGCCCTTTAATAGCACCAGATTACACCCTCTTTTTTTAAGTCTTCCCAACTGAACTGCCTGGCCAGCAATGCCATTTATTCACATGTAGTCATCTCTTGTTTATTGGGGTGGATCTCTTTTGCTGTTCTACCTGTCCTCTACTCTAAGGTGCCTGTTTACTTTTTTTTGGAATCTCGTCTTGTTGCTAGTCTTCTGGAGCTCTACTCAATGGATTGAAAAGACTGCCAGCAATGTTGAGTAATTGTTGTCTTACAGTGATAAATTCAAAAGGCCATTAATAGGCTCTGATTGTCTCACTGCACTAGCTTCCTTTAAACTTTCAGATCCAGTTTCTCCAACAACTTAGATGCCAGATTCTCCTGACATCCTGCACCAGGTACCATCCCACAGTAGTCAACTACAAATATTACATGTGCACAAGATTTTATTAAACAAGGAGTTGGGCTTGTTAGATAGTGAATGAGACATGTCCAATATGAGTGGTACCTCAATATAAATTGGTTTACAAGTGATTAGACATTTCAGTATAATAATAATAATAATAATAATAATAATAATAATAATAATAATAATTTTATTTATATAGCACTCTTTCTCCAATTGGACTCAAGGCACTTAACAGTTAGAATGATTGTTATACAGTACAGGAACAATGAAGTACAGAAAAGCTTTTCATAAACAATACTTACAGATGAAGCCAGCCTCAGTAAACCTGCCAGTGCAACATATCCATAGCACTTGTTGACACTTGTGGAAGCTGGCATGGACATGGTTGGCAGATGGGGATACATGAGCGCCTTACACATTCATGTGTCCCATTGCCGAGGATGGGGTGCATGGGCGACTTGTGCACGCGTCCAATTCTGGTGGATGGGGTGGGGGCGGCACAGGCTGCCAGGGGACAGCGGGTGATGATCAGATTACCAGGATCCACTCTATTAAGAGCGGCTCCATCTGTAAGGTAATGAAGGAAATAATTTAGTAAACAGGAAAGTCTTCAGTCGGTTTTTGAAAGAAACTAGAGTGGGAACCTCTCAAACTGTGCAGAGAAGTGAGTTCCATAGAGTCAGAGCTGCACGGCTAAAAGCTCGAACCCCAGATGAATTACGGGAGATTCTAGGTACTGCTAAAAGTCATTCAGCTACAGATTATATTAACCTGGAAGGACAGTATGGAATCAGAAGCTGCTTCAGGTACCTTGGGCCTTGGGCATTGAAACTCAGTAAGCTGATCTTGAAAATGATTCACCATTGTATGGGCAGCCAGTGAAGGGAGTAGAGAATGGGAGTTATGTTGCTAAAACGGGGCTGGCTGGTGACCAGCCTGGCATTTGTGTTTTGTACCAGCTGTAACCAGTGCAGTTATTTTGCAAGGTAGAGGGCATTGCAGTAATCCAAACGGGATGATACATATGCATGTATGACTTTTGGCAGATCTTTAAAGGGATCTTTGATTCTAGCTATGTTTCTCAGATTAAATAATGAGGATTTGATTTTGGCTGATATCTGATGTTTAAGCATCAAGCCACCATCCAGCACCATGAGTTTTGTAATTGTGTACCCCCTTGTGTCAGTCCAGTTGGATGGCTATGCTGCATTCTTGTCCTTTGATGTTGGGGCCCTATAATAAGGACCTCTGTTTTATCAGGATTTACTCTAACAACTGGCACTCATGCATTCCAGGCAGGGCTGGTGCAAGCCCCCCACCCGCCCCAGGCAAAACCCCCCCGGCGCCGCCCGCCCGGAGGGGGGAGGGTGCGGACAATACTTACTGCGGCACGGCGGGGGGGTGGGGGTTGCGGCTGATACTGCGGCGGGCGCCCGCACCCCCCCACCCCCGGAGCGCTGTACCTGCTGTTACGATGCTACGCTGTACCTGCTGCGATGTACAGCTTCCGGGTGCTGCGAGTCCTCTCCATCCTCGCTGAAATCCCCGCAGCAGGGAGCGGGCGGCGCGCGGGGGCAGCGTTGATTGACGCCGGGCAGGAAGGGATGCTTTCTGGTACCTCGGCGGCTCGGTACCGCCCTCCAGTGGCCGGCACCCTAGGCAAATGCCTAGTCCTGCCTAGTGGTGGCGCCGGCCCTGATTCCAGGAGCTCAGCCATTTAGGGTTGTTATTGGGTTCTCAGTGCCCAGAACAAAGGACATGTACAGTTGTTTATCATCTGCATAGCCGTGGTAGACACATAATTGACATAATTATTTCACCCAGTGGCAACATGTACACTGCAAAAAAGCATGGGGGATAGTATAGAACCTTGTGGGACACCACCCGGCAGTGACACTGATGAAGATGAGTATACTCCAGAGGACACTCTCTATGACCTGCCAGTGAGAAATGATTTGAACCAGCTAAGTACTGAGCATCCAGTCCACAGAAATTTTTGAGGTGCTCAATCAGAAGCCCATGGTCCACAGTATTGAATGCTGGAGAGAGATCCAAAAAGGATTACGATTGACTAGTCACCTCTGTCTCCTGCCATCAGAAGATAGTTTAGCACATATACCAGGTCTGTTTCAGTTCAATGTATTCTCCTGAATCCTGATTTGACTGCATCATACATATCAGTTGTAAGATGGGTTTCCAGTTGATTCACAACCACATTTTTAATAATCTTACCTAGAAAAGGTTGGTTGGGGCAGAATCAACAAAATCCAGGCAATTTCAACAGTGTCCTCTACGTCCATTGGCTCAAAGCTGGGCCATGAGTATAGGTGACTTACAATGTCAGACTTGGTAGTTTGGCACTCATCTGACAGCACTGTGGAGATTCTAGCCCTGATGGCGTATATCTTATCTGAAAATAATTTTCAGATACTCTTGCCTGGGAGAGTGTTTTATCAGGCTGCAGGCATGCTGACTTGCAAAGCATCTCCACCGTGTGGAAAAGTTTAGCAGGCCTATTGTTTGCGAGCATGATCTCATTTGCCATGAACTCTGATTTCTTATGCATTATTGTCGATTTATATCCTTCAATATGCTTTGTTTATTTTTTCTTGTCCTTCAAAATGTAGTCTTCCTACATTTTCTTTCAATTCTACTCCCCCTTCTTTTGATCTAATTAAGACTGCTGTCAAACCAAGGAGTTTGACAATGTGGCTTGATATGTCATATACTGTATGCACTGAGGCTATAATATCAATTACAGCCATCATATCCCTATTATAGTTATGGACTAAGGAAAAAGTCCAAGTCTTGGCCATGGCATGAGAAATCTTGATACCCAAGGATGATGTTCCAGAACTAGACCATCACCGCCTGCAAGTTCTTGTATTAATAGCTTTCCATCTCCAGGGGGGAAATAAATATAAATAAAAGGTGTATGGGCCACAGAGCTTGCAATTGTGAAGTCTGTTCCTGATATTTATTATCTGTCAAGACAAGTGGCAAGCCAACAGTATGCATGATTTTTAAAATGCAATCAAGAAGACACAATAACTTAAAGATACAGATGTAGCCCAGCTTATAGTTGCTGTACCAATCGCCACATGCTTCGTCTGTAGCAATTGACACAATCCTGTCATTACAAGCATGCATCTAATATTCTCCTGACAAATAAGTACAAGCAGCCAAATCGCGACATTGATGAACACGGGATAGTGAGCTGACTAGGTATATACTATTTTGGAAAATATTTCCCAAAGAATATCTTTCATAAAGGTCAATTCTGTGGTGTAATGTATGTCACTGCTTGATTATATAGTATTTAACCGTAGTCTTCAGGGTTCTTCCTTAATTTAGGGACAAAGGAAAGGAGGGCAGTGAAACATTATCTAAATGTTCTTTGGTAACAGATCAATAAGATAGGATTATTCATACTTTAACATCTTCTTAAATGTACCATTAAAGTTACCAGTACCTGGACATTATACAATCTCAATGTGTCAAAAGCAGCTTCAAGTCCTGTTTAGATATTTTCTCATTTATAGTCTGTCTTTGATACATGTCTGATTCTGTAATTCAGTAATTATGCTCCTACTGTAGATGTGATTTGCTTGAGTTGTGGTTTTGACCTTTTTAGTCACGTATTTTCATTATAAAACTTGAATTCACTATTTCTACCTATCGATAAAGCAGGTATAAGGGAGGACTTTTGCAAAAAGGAGTTGGTGAAGAAGAAAACATTGGTACTGTACTATTAGATTTTTTAAGTAGATTTTTAAGACCGAAGAGAAATGTTTGTAATCATTAGCTGTGGTCTAAATTAGAAGATCATATGGTGCTATGAAAAGGTAATAAATGTCCCTTAGCTTGGTTTCTTGAAATAAATTATAGAATTTATTTAGAGAGTTAATATAATTAGAGGAGGAGAAAGAAATACAGATGAGCAAAATTTATCATCATGCTAATTACACCGTAAAAAATTGATTCAAAGTGCTTCTAATTGATTCCAGTTGATTTTAATCAGGTGACTCACCATCTTTTTGTGCTTTTAGTGTTTGGTAAATTATTCTCAAAGTGATCCACCATTCAAACTGTGACCAATGAATTTATATTTTAAGATGAGTTAAAATCCACTTTGAAGGCCCAGTGACTGTTTTAACCATTGTAATACTAAATAGTACTGTAAAGGTACGTTTACTCTGATATTTTTCATTCTTTACACCTTATTATTATTATTACTATTATTATTATTATTATTATAAAGTTGTAATATGGCCCCACAGCACCATAACAATAATTATAGTACGAAGGGCAAAAAAAGCAAAAAAGAGAAGCTCATACAGTATGGATAGCATACATACTGTATATACAGCAACATGAACAATCTAGCATACAGTACAGTAAATTGAAAATGTAATTTTATGTATCATATTGAACACATACTAACATGTAGGTTGTTTCTGGTGGACAAAATGCAACTGAGAGGAGAGCCCTTTTCATGAGATTTTAGAATCTAAAAGATCTTACATTTATTTACATTATGAATGATGTATTTTATGTAGATTAACTGTGTTACTTTTTTTATTGTGTTTTATTTTTTTCCATATGTCATTGACATATTTTGCATCACTGATAGCAATGCATTTGCTATGATAAAATATAAAATCATGTTGATATTGATTATACAGTATAAATGGTACAAATTAAAAAGCTATTGACAGCATTATGAGAAAATACATTTCAGTTAATAGGGCCTTTTTCTCATATAAATTATTGGGAGTTGGGTGACCCCTGATAATTAAATACACAACTCACAATGAGTATAAGAGGTTGGTACAAAATCATGAGGCGATAGCTGATGCAAAACTTGGCAGTGTAGTGCTGGGCTTCAAACATGCACACAAGGAACCTGCATCCAGGTGTAAAAGCAAAACTGGTAAAAAAGGATCCCATGAGTTCCCTCTTACAAACCCAGACCTCCATCTCATAGGAAGGAGTGGGGGTGCAGGTACAAATGTTTTCTGTAGAGGGCAAAGGTTACTACTGTCAAGCTCAAAGCCTGATGAGTTTAGGTCCACATGTTATTGTATGCAACATTGGGCCAAATTGGAACTGAAGAGTAAGCGGTAGATACATACAGTATCAGCGATATCTCCTGCATTATCATTATAATGAATGCCTATGACATTTTATTTCTAAAAAGCTAATGAAAATGTTATTAAATGATGATAAATATACCCCTAAATTACATGTATGTTCTCAGCGACTCAATATTCTACTGTACACTATATGTTATACAATCCCTTTCCATTAAGTTGTTTATAATGTAATTTTTTTTTTTTTTATTTTAGCTATTATTTTAATCTTAACAAGTTAACAAACAAGTATAAATAAAAAAATAAATAATATAAAGTGTTTAGTAACAGACGGAAGGTTTAGTAGCACAGAACTTCTGTGCTAACTGGAGAAATGCTTTAATAATTGTCTATAATCTTGTTATATGAGTATATTAAAATTATGTAGATTATATTTAACCCTGAAGACATATCCTTGTGTGGTTTTTGTTTATAATTTACCTATTTTTTCTACAGGGAAACTAACATTTTCATGCCAAATCTTCCAGGTTTAATTAAAGCACCGTGTGCTGATGAATGCAAAGCAGTTGTAGGTTGTGTCCACATTTTGAGAGGGTCCCTTTGTCTATAATTTCCCTTAGTTCACAATTCCTTAGTCTATTTCCCCAACATGTGTTCCTTGCTCAGTTTCTGCGAAGTACATCTGCTTTAGAAATTAAAACATAAAATTGTTCAGTGGAAACAAATAAGAAAATACATTAACAAATTATAAAAATGATTGTTTTAAAATGCATAAGAAATTATGCCCAATATTACTGTTATGTCCTAATGAATGTGCATGTAATAGAAAAAGACTGTTTGGTCCAAATCTGGGCCTGCTCTTCATATTCCCAGATTAAAAATGGAACAGCTGTGATGATTTAATTTACATGTTAATAACAAACAGGCCTCCAGAAACCAGCAAGTAAATGCCTATTATTGCCAGCATATCTTTTCCAGTACAGCTTGAGTGAAAACTCTGGTAATTAATTGTTTTAAGTGATTCTATTAAAATTTCTCTTGAAGAACTGTACTGTATTTGATTGGTTATTTATGAATGCCACCATAGAAAATTCAAGCACTAAAATAGACTAATTTGAAGGGCTTTTTGTTTTATAAAACTGGATATTTTTTTTTAAATGGTCAATGTATTTTAATTTAAGTCAAATAGAATTCTTAAAAAAAAAATTGTTACAGCATGAATCCCAATACTATGGGTCTCATTTATCAACAAGTGATAAAACTCATTGTGGATAATGAAACTCAGTGTCTATGATGGATGGTGATCCAGCCAAATCAGCTCCTAACTGCGAAATTCGGAGCAAATAGGCTGAAGCACCATTTATCACACAAGTTTTATCATTCAAAAAAGTTTTAGCACTCTTAAATGTGTTCCTATATTACCTATTATTTCACTTCATGGCTTATTCATATACTATATTACATATGGGTGCCGGACGGGGTCCCGACAGTCGGGATCCTGACAGGCATTCACTCAACGTCGGGATCCCGACTGTCAAAACACCAACAGCCGGGTTCCCGACGACCACCCGCTATTTTCCCTCGTGGAGGTCCACAACCCCCTTAGAGGGAGAATAGAATAGAATAGGTGGCTTGCGTAGCGAGCCACCGTGCCCGCAGCGTGGAGAGTGCAGCGAGCCCGCAAGGTCTCACCATGCTGTCTGGGTCCGGCCAGTCGGGATCCCAAAGTTGGGATAATGACTGTCGGGATCCCGACTGTCGGACCCCTATACCACACCCATTACATATCTCCTAATGTAAGACATTGGGGTAGATATAGGATTAGTTGTTATGGAGGAAAGTGGTATTATTGGATGTTATGTGCACTAATACTGCTTCTTCCGCATTTACTACTGTGGAGACGTGTGCTAAATGTTTTATTGTCATTGCTATCTACAAGATTGGGAATGTCCAAGCCCATGTATGATAGTTCCGACACCTGCAGCTATCAATTGTGTCTGCTGGCAGTGTTGTTGCCCTATTCAAAATCACTGCAGTGGCTGCTACAGTGACCAGATCTGGACTGAATGGGAGATCTCAGAACTTGCACATGTCCAGTGGAGTTGGATAGGTGGAGGAAACTCAAGCACCATGGGCTGTGACAGGGAATGCTTTCAGCATTCAAGATGTTAATACATCTTGTTGCTACTGCTTCCTGCTTCACCTCAGTAAAGAGGCAAAGCAGAAAGAAAAATTAATTAAGCATGGTTTTAACAAGTGAAAGATTTAGTCCATTATTATGCTTTGATCTAACCACATGATTTCTAGTAGACATTGTTAATAGATCACACTAAGTAGAAATGTTTAATATATGATGGAACAGAGCCATAGAGAGGGCAATGTGGTTTCTACTGTTAGCCAGGAATTGATGCCATGGGGTAGTATGCATGCTGCTACATAATGCCATGTTCAGTCAGCTGCAACAATCTTAATTTTTAGGCACCCACTGAGAGGCAAGGTGTTATGAGCAACCACTGTGGCTCATTCCTATTTATATTGTCATGCTCTATATCTGTGAGCATTCCAGGCTTCTCTTTTTGGGGATTCTGTTGTGGCCACTTGTGATAAGTCTGTGCTACTGCAACTCAATCCTATGTCTTGCCCTGTGCATAAGGTTGTTGCATAATTAGCTCATTACCTTAGGTCTGGGCAGCTCAGCTGCAGTTAATTTGTGCTTCAGGAGGCTTGTGCCTTTCCAGCAATTCTGATTGGCTCTTGCTCCCTTGATATTCTCATCAGACCTTGACCCTTAGGCTAGTTATAGCTTTCAGCTTCTAACTTTCAGCAGCTTCTAGCTTTCAGCAGTCTAGTCAGAGTGTGCAACCCAATTCCTGTGTTCAAGCTTGTGTCCTATGCCCATGTCTATGTTATATTGCATGCAATCCGTGTCTGGTAATGGTGCAGTCTGTGTTTGGTCAGTGGGCAGTCTGAGCACATTCCCTGCCTGTTACCTAAGCTAAGTATTGGGAGAGATTCTCCCTTTATTTCCAGTTTGATTATATTATGCTTAACTTATCATCCTGTGCATTGTTACACCCGTAGCTACTGTTGTGGCTTTGGTATTTACCTTATTCCATTCTGTGCATTGTTGCACTTGCAGTTCTTTTACATTATTATTCAAGCTGCTCTTGTCTGATATATATTCTGTCTGTACAGTGACAGGGGTCATATTTATTATTATTATTATTATTATTATTATTATTATTATTATTACGTTTTTCTACAAGGTCGGGTTGTATCCATTTATGCTGTGCATTTACTATTGCCGAAACACAGCTTATTCCTGTCTGGTATACCTAGCTCCCGAGTTTCATGTTAAGTCTTGGTCAGTGTTTTTCTTGTCTTCTCTTAGTCTCCGCTTGTACCTTGCCATCACAAAAGACCTGGAGGCTCCGGAATTGAGGTGGGTCTAATTCGCCCCTTTAAAACCTCACTGTTAGTTGTGCAGCCTAGCACTGAAGGTACCAATTGGAGACTAGAGGAACCAATACAGTCAGGGTTATTTCATGGTAAAGAGATGGAGCAGTGGTTTAAGATTCAAGGTTTGCCATGCATTTCTTTGGATTCCCATAGAATGTAAATAAGGGCAACATCTTATTTTATAAACAAAGAAATAAATTCCTAACTAGTACTGAAATATAATAATCAAATAATCAAATCTCCTAGGTCCCTTTCTCATAGATATACTGTATATATGTATATATATATATATATATATATATATATATATATATATATGGTCGCACACAAGTGAGCTCCTGGCTCCCGTCCCCGGAGCTCACATCCCCCCCCTGGAGAAGCGGAGAGGGGGAGACCCGGCACCAAGCAAGGCAGAGGAGGAGAGGTGATGGAGGACAGAAGGAAGTGGACTGATGACCAGTGGCGTGGCGCCCCCTCCAGCCTGCAGATGGGGGCACTCCATTACCATGCGGTCAGAGGTGAGGGAAGCGGACGATCCCGGCGCGGTGAGCGACAGAGCAGCAGCCTGTGGTCCCCAGCTCAGTGGCAGCGACGGTTGCCCTCTGGCATGAAAGCTTCCCCCCTCCCCCGGCCAGCAGCCAGAGCAGTACGGAGGATTAGAAAGTGGATGCCAGCAGAACAATGGCCACGGCCCCCCAGCCTCAATGAAAGTAATGGACATCTCTGGCGAAGTCAGAGGCCCCCCAGCTCCAGGCCTCACTGACTCTCCCCAGGCCTCACTGACTCTCTCCCCGCTGCCCCCAGCTCCCCCCCACACTGGTTCTCCCACAGGAAGATGGCGCCGTAAATGGCTGCCAAGGAAAATGTGCACTCAGCCTATGTAACCCTGTGTCTCCCTTGTGATAACCATACTGTCTCTGCTGTACTGTGCTATCTTTGCTCTATTGTTACATACCTGGCTGCTGCAATGACCAGTGGCGCCATTAAATGGCTGCCTAGGCGCTGTGCAGTTGGCAGATATGTGTTCCCTATGTGATAACTGTACTGTCCCTATTTATACTGCTACCTACCTGGCTGCTGCAGTGACCAGTGGTGCCGCTGATGGCTGCCTAGGCGCTGTGCAGCTTGGTGGGTAGGTGCTCCCGTGTGATAACTGTACTGTCCCTGCTTATATTGTTACCCACCTGGCTGCTTCAACGACCAGTGGCGCCGCTGATGGCTGCCTAGGCGCTGTGCAGCTCAGCAGGCATGTGATTCCTGCATGTAATGTCTTAATGTAATGTACACAATGTCCCCCCCCCCTCGTGATGCTGCACTGTAATCCACAAAAAAATCCTAGAGTGCGCAAGCATACATGGCCAATAAAGTCGATTTTGATGTATGTGTATATTATATATATATATATATAGTCCAAAGAGCAAACGCACCCGCTAACTGTGATGATAACCTGTGCCAGGTATTTAATAGTATAGAGGTTAGGTCCTGTGGGCAACAAGACACCGGCACCAGGAATGAGAAAGTCCAAAACAGGAATACTTTTTAGTGCATATTTAATGCAATGCAAACATCTTCAAGCTCATATGAATCAAAGCATAAGAACACCCATAGGCATCAGAGATACATGGTTTAAAATCTCACGTCTCCTCGACGGCCGTTTCGGCGCATAGGCGCCTTCTTCAAGAGGGGTTGACAAGATAATGAGCAAAAGAACAGTGCTATATAGGGGGCATAAAGGTACACTCACCTGCTGCCACCAGGACCAATCACGTGCGCCGAGCGTCCCCGCTCCGTGTCACACCTGCACATCGCCGCAGCTAGTATCCAGCAGCGCCGCGTACCGGAAGTACAGACGGCGTCGTGGAACTAAGAGTACAGCGCATGTTGCAGGCGGACTAAAGAGAGGTTCCCCAGTCCCCGGATATGATCCATGCAGTCAGCAGTTACCATGGTGACCAAACACATCGGCACTGACAGAGAAATACACGCTAGTGAAAAGCGGAATATATCCAAAAAATAGGGATATATCCTGAAAAGTTATTTACATGCTTAACAATACAAACAAACAGACATTCATACATATAAAAAAGAGAAAAATTAGTATGCGCAGAGTAGACCAATTATTATCTCTCATATCCAGGGCAATCTGTCTTATCTGGATAATTTGAGAGAAATCATAGTATACAAAAATATGCAAATACATAATACATACTAATCTGAGCATAAAAGGGAACTTGGAGCGGTGTAATATATATATCAACTGGCAATATAATTAATGCATGAATGGAGAAAACGAAAATTCTTCATTTAAGCCCCTGGGACTCATACAATCAAACTCATATATCCAGTAACATTCCTTTTTCATTAGCAATGAATGCCTATCACCACCTCGCCTCAAAGGGGGCACATGTTCGAGTGGCATAAAGGCAAAGTCCTTGATAGAATGCCCACTATTGACAAAATGTCTAGCCACCGGAGGTGTATTGGTGTCCATCTTTGTATATGCTTTGTTAATGGACGACCTATGTGCACCTATTCTCTCCTTGAGCATCTGCATAGTTTTGCCCACATAGAGTTTGTTGCACGGGCACTTGATAACATAGACCACGTATCTAGTCTCACAGTCCATAGTGTGTTTAAGACTGTATCTCTTGCCTGTATTGGGGTGTATAAATTCACTTGCTTTGATCATATGTCGACAGTTGACACAACCGGAGCATTTCTGTGAGCCGACGGGCCTAGAGAGCCAATTTTTAGATTGGTCCACTTTTGGACTGATGTCAGAGAATGTAAGTTGCTGCTTGAGATTTTGGCTTCTTTTGAAGCAGAACAGGGGAGGACACTGACAAATTTTTCCCATAACTGGATCGGTGCGTAGGATATGCCAATGCTGTATCATGGATTCCTTTATAGATTTGG
This sequence comes from Crinia signifera, assembly GCF_055691185.1. Lineage (NCBI taxonomy): Eukaryota > Metazoa > Chordata > Amphibia > Anura > Myobatrachidae > Crinia > Crinia signifera. Next base: position 346,161,331 of record NC_139217.1, read on the forward strand.
ACGCCACCGAGAAATTTGTCACAAAGTGTAGTCTCTGCTCCTTTTCTTCCCTCACCTTGGGGGAGAGCAACTCTGACCTCTGTAGGGCCAAGCATTTGGCTTTGGCCTCTTCGACCTCCTTGCGGTCATACTGTCGTTCAATAAACTGTTTGCACATATCATCAAGAACCCCTTCAAGGGATGAGACATCGGACGTGATTCGCACTGCTCTAAGGAGTTGAGAATAGGGCAAGCCACGTTTGAGTGGCTGGGGGTGGAAACTTGTGGCAAGCAACAAGGTATTTTTATCAGTGGGCTTCTTGAATAAGGAAGTCATGAATGTCCCATCCTTGATTGTAATCAAGACATCAAGGAAATTAATGCTTACAGGGCTACTGCTGGAAGTAAATCTAATATTACCAGGAATGGAATTTAAGAGTAATACAAATTCATCAAGCAGAGCATCAGTGACAGTCCATATAAAAAAACAGGTCATCAATTTTCCCTTTCGTAACAATTGATAAACCTGGAAAAAATAGGGTTAGAGAGAATATGTTGCTTTTCGTATTGAAACATAAATAAATTGGCATACGATGGGGCCATGTTTGACCCCATCGCAGTACCACGGCGCTGCAAAAAAAAGGCGTTATTAAACAAAAAGTAATTTTTAATCAAAACTAATTCAAGTAAAAGCAACAAAAAATCAACTGGAGGACCTTTATATAATGGACTGGCACTGATGCACTCACGCACCGCTCCAAGCCCCTCGTCATGTGCTATATTGGTGTATAAGCTGGTGACATCTAGTGTCACCAGCAAACACCCATCGACTGGCTGACCAAATCTGCTGAGTTTATTTAAAAAATCAGTGGTGTCCCTTAAAAAATAGGGGCTATCCTGTACCACCGGTTGCAAAAAATAGTCGATAAATTGGGAAACCGGCTGACTGATGGACCCCATGGAGGAAATAATTGGTCTCCCAGGAGGGGAGACCAGCGACTTATGTACTTTTGACAAACAGTATAGCAAGGGAATAATGGGGAATTCTTGCACCAGGAATTCCATGGTAGACTCATCTATCCAATCATTACTGAGACCCATTTTTAACACAGAGTCAAACTCACTTTTGTATTTCTGGGTTGGATCATAGGTGAGCTTGGAATAACAACTAGAGTCACTCAGCTGACCTTCAATTTCTTTAATGTAATATTCCCTATCCAGCATTACCACCCCCCCCCCGCCTTTGTCAGCGGGGCGGATGATAATGCTGGAATTATCCCTCAGGGATTTAATGGCCTGCTGTTCAACCTGTGATAAGTTAGAATAATACCTGACAGGTTTTTTAATGATGGGTAGAACATCTTGCTTGACCAATCGCATGAATGTGTCAATGGATGCATTAGGGGAGGGGGGGATCAAAGTCACTCTTAACACGGAAGGGAGAAGGATTAGTATCAGGGGTACTACCCGGCTGTCTGAGGAAATAATCCTTCAAGTGCAGTTGTCTATGGAACCGAAACAATTCAGTTTCGCATTCAAATGGCTTCTGTTTATATGTCTGCACAAAGGACAAGCCTCTGTTCAGAACTGCCATTTCAGCTTCAGTGGGATTGTAAGATGAAAGATTAAATACTTTTATTTCTGTTCCCCTCTCCTGCCCCTTCCTTTTTGAGTACTTGTGCCTGATGCCCCCTCTCCTGCATCCCTTGTATCTTTTTTTGACTTGTTGCGACTGCTCGTTCTGTTGCCTAAAAAAACATTTTTACTGGAATGATCGGAGTCACTATGCGAAGTCTGTGACTCCAAATCAGTGAAATTCACCTCTCTGCGTCTTCTATTAGCAGTGTATTGTTCACGCCACGGACGTCTAGGGTTCTGCCCAGTAAGCCAGGGATAGACACGTAATTCCCTGTAATCGTCCTTTACTTTTTTGTATTTGCCTTTCTTGAAGGCTAAAAGGTCAGATTTAAAACTAGCAACTGTCTCATCCAATTTAGTCAACCAGTCGGTAGAGGTATCAGATCTAAGAACTACGATACCATCCTTTTCACATAACGATAATTCCCTCTTAACAATATCAATGTCACAATTGACCTGTTGGACCACCAAAACAATTAAATCAAAACTATATTGGTTTAATATCGCACACCAATTTTTACAGAAATCTTTGTTCGTGCGACCAATAGTCGGCTGGTTTCTGATGCGGAAGCCCCTGGGTATGAGGCCCTCCTTGTGATATTGCGAAAGGGTTAACCCGTGGAGTTCTAATTCCACTAGACTTTTACGCAATCTGAGTAAATCAGAATGTACCTCCAGGGGACTATCCACATCAAAAGCCAGTTCTTTAGTGTCAAAGAAAAGGATCTTATTTACATCTTTATCCAAAAATCTCTTGGTTCCCATCAGGTCATTGGCATCGAAATCCATGGTAACCAAATGTACAACAAACACCACAAAACATACAACACGTAACAACAATGTAGTAATGCAAAAAGAAAAAGACAAATCCTTTCTGATTATCTGGTGGTAATTGACCACAATGGAGGCGGCGGTGCAATTGAAACGTTCAAAACGAACCATATGCAGTCCAAAGAGCAAACGCACCCGCTAACTGTGATGATAACCTGTGCCAGGTATTTAATAGTATAGAGGTTAGGTCCTGTGGGCAACAAGACACCGGCACCAGGAATGAGAAAGTCCAAAACAGGAATACTTTTTAGTGCATATTTAATGCAATGCAAACATCTTCAAGCTCATATCAATCAAAGCATAAGAACACCCATTGGCATCAGAGATACATGGTTTAAAATCTCACGTCTCCTCGACGGCCATTTCGGCGCATAGGCGCCTTCTTCAAGAGGGGTTGACAAGATAATGAGCAAAAGAACAGTGCTATATAGGGGGCATAAAGGTACACTCACCTGCTGCCACCAGGACCAATCACGGTCCTGGTGGCAGCAGGTGTTATTCTCAAATACTGTTATTGCCATGTGATGTCGGGACTTTGGCTTTTGAATATTTGATCCTCACTATGGATTATAAAGAAATCTTTTACTTGCAAAGTGTTTTCTGGTGCTGGTTTATCTGAGGACTTGTGACCACATTACTTGGATATGGAAAATTGTTATTATTAACCTGGCACAGAACTGTCCATTGGAAGCGGGTGCGGCATAACCATATATTTGTATATATATATATATATATATATATGTCAAAAAGAAGGACAAGAGGGGCGCTCCATAGTGCATAAATGACAATTTAATAACAACATATAAAAACACGTTCCAGGAAAAGCAACACTGTACTCGTACCGAACCATGCAGCGCTGTAGGCTGGGTACCACAAGATATTCAAATTTTGAATGCCAGGCAAAGCTCCTACCACCAAACGCTGGGGCACCGCTGGAAACCACGAACCACCACTGGGAATCACCGTCAACAGGTGTCAGTGTATCGGGAACCACACGGGAACAGCTATGGAGGAGGGAGCCGGGCAGCAGTTGGAGCAGACGTCACAGGCCCCACCCTAACGCGTTTCGTAGTACAACTTCGTCAGAGGACGCCCTCTGACGAAGTTGTACTACGAAACGCGTTAGGGCGGGGCCTGTGACGTCTGCTCCAACTGCTGCCCGGCTCCCTCCTCCGTAGCTGTTCCCGTGTGGTTCCCGATACACTGACACCTGTTGACGGTGATTCCCAGTGGTGGTTCGTGGTTTCCAGCAGTGCCCCGGCGTTTGGTGGTAGGAGCTTTGCCTGGCATTCAAAATTTTAATATCTTGTGGTACCCAGCCTACAGCGCTGCATGGTTCGGTACGAGTACAGTGTTGCTTTTCCTGGACCGTGTTTTTATATGTTGTTATTAAATTGTCATTTATGCACTATGGAGCGCCCCTCTTGTCCTTCTTTTTGACAGATTCTTCCCCCTCTCGTGAGTCCCGAGAGTTCAGAGAGGTGGCTGCTATTCATATTGTGGATATAGTGCACTAGCCCCAGGTGTACCCTGTTTGAGCTAGTCCATTGCTGGAGTGGTGCTAAGGAATCAGCGCCGCACGTCCATCACCTGCTTTTCCATATATATATATATATATATATATATATATATATATATATATATATAATAGTCTCTGTGTCTGTGCACTCCAGAAATAGGAGATACTGGTCCGGTGCCAGCTGCTGAACCATCCAATGCAAATACTCACACTGCCCAATACTCAACAGCAGCACACGGTACTCAGGTCACAAGAGGAAGCACTCCGAGGAAATCGCAATGCACTGAGATATCCTCGGAGTGCTTCTTCTTGTGACCTGAGTACCGTGTGCTGCTGCTGCTGATTATTGGGCAGTGTGAGTATACTCCTGCTCTCTGACTGAATGTACCATTGAGATGGTTCTGATGCTGTGAGGATCCATCAGTCGGTCAGCTGTGTAAATTATTTTCTTGATTTCCATGCATTACATGCATTATTTTTGGTGAAAGTATAATACGCACACTTCTATACTCTCCTTTTCTTTCATCTCCATTATCTTGCCCTCTATTAACAGCGAAGTTCTATAAAAGTGCTGCTATACCGATAGCGCAGAAAAAGGTCACCCCCATACAAAAGATAAAAAAGCAATTTTGTGGACTTGGACCAAATGAAATTATAAAAGTCAACTCTTATCAAAAATTGTTATAAAAGACCTCTGACTGAATTATCAATGCTCTGCATTGCTTTAATGCTGTGTACACACGGTGCAATATGATTGCTAGCGATATATTGCTAGCAATATATTGCCAGCAATCATATTGCTCAGTGTCTCCTTTTCATCAGCGATGAAAAGGAGACACTGCTACTGTCAGGGGGCGGGGGGGGGGGGGGCAGCAGCGTCTGCTTGCTCCTATCACGAGGTGGGGGGGAGAGAGACCCGAACGGAGGAGGGAGGGAGCAGCAGCAGCAGACGCTGCTGCTATCACACGGCGGGGAGGAGAGTGACCCGAATGGAGGAGGGAGGGAGCAGCGGTGGAGAAGGGGGGAGGGACGCAAAGGGAGGAGGGAGCAGCAGCAGAAGGGAATCCTTCTGCCGCTGATCTCCGCTGACCTCCTGCTCCGCACTGGGGGAAGCCGCAGGAGCATGCTCCTGCGACCAGCGACCATTAGGGAGTGCAGCAGCACTCCAAATCACTGGGAATATGGTCGCTCAGCGACCATATTCCCAGCGATTTCAGCCAATATTGCCCCCATGTGTACCCACCTTAAGTGTCTTTTATTTAGTAACATTCAATTTTGCATTCACTACTATATCCCCTACTACTGTATACAGCATTATTATTATTACGCAAATAATCTAATAATTCCCTTAAGGAGTGATATTAAATGTTATAGTGATTTTATAAGGACTGAGCATAGGTGGTCTCCTAATTGCTTAACCACTCATTTCAGCTGGTCGCAGGAGCTTGCTCCTGCGACCAGCTGATTACCTCTGTGGCTCCCCCGGCAGAGGTTGCTTTTCATCAGCGACCATCTCTGGTCGCTGATGAAAAGGAGACACTGAGCAATATATTGCTCAGAAATATATTGCTAGCAATATATTGCTTTAGCAATATATCTCCCCCCGGGTGTACGCACCTTCATATAGACAACAGCCATCATAGAGCCAATGGCAAATTACACCATGACTAAATATACTTCCAAACACTCATGGCATTGTCCTTTTTTGTTTGGTCTTTCACTAACTTTGAGAAAGATTTGCTCTCTTCACCAGAACTGGTGCACAATCTTCCCATAGGTAAGTTTCCAGTCAAAGACCATTTTCTTGGCAAAACCATTTTGTTTTTTAAACGTGTAAGATTGGTAGTAGTGTTTGGAATGTTTAGATACTCAAATCTTAATAATGTGTATCTCTGCTTTTCTCAGTTATTTAACTTTTAACTTTGCTTCTTAACTTTTTTAGGGAAATTGTCAATCACTATCGACTAAATTCAATTAAATTCAAAAGCTATAATTTCCCTACTGCTTTCTAGAAGTTGACAGAATGTGATTGGTTTCAATGGGCAACTCCTATAGTTGTCTCTTTTAGAAGTGTTACATAATCTACAACCTAAACATCACATCACAAAAATAATCCAGGTTGTTGCCGGGTCGACCCGGGTACCTGTGCAGTGTGAAAGGACCTTTTCACATTTCCTGGGTCCCGCAACCAGGCATTCTGTCCTCGGTTAAAATGTAGATTAATCCTGGGTTGGACCTGTGTTGCTGTGCAGTGTGAATAGGTAACATGGGTCAAGCGAACTGGGTCCCATTTCCACTATGTAGGAGGCAGAGCTTGGAGACAACATTAGCTCCAATCACTGCCTTCTCCCCCATCCCCCAATGAAATGCTGCTTCTCTGCCCTACCACTGTCTGACATCAGCGACCCGGTAAATGCGTCCAATTCCCAGGTGCGACCTGGCATTTGCGATGTGAAAGGGGTATTAGTGTTTAGGAGTCTGTGCATATAAAAATACTGTACATTGTTTTCAACTGGATACTTATTTCAAGGTACTGTACAGTATTGTATGTGAGAATGTTGCTGTATATGAGAGCTGTATATATGTATGTGAAACTGTTGCTGTAAATGAGTGGAACACAGCATCTGCTTGAAATGATCTGCGGTAATCTCCTTAAGCCATTTTTCAGCATAGAGGCATGGAAGTGGTATAGATCAGCAGGGGACAGACAAAGTATAATTTTAGTGATTTTCTGCTTCAATATACATTATTTGTTTTTGCATGCATTTAACATAACTATTTGTAACATTTAGCTTTGGCTTATTCAGCAATATTTCAAAATCCTACATTGTAATAGTAAAATGTAAAAATAGTGTAAATAACACAAGTAGCTTTATTCATGCTTATTAGTTTTGAATGGTTATTAACCAATTATATAGTATATTTTTACAATATATTTTGCAATTCCTGTTAATGATAATTACTGTACCTTATCTCATTATAAAAACAATCCAGTTCAAAGAAATACTTATTTTCAGCTCTAAATCAAACACTAAATTGGTCATTTAAAGTTGAATACAAGGCCCATTTTTACAAATCAAATAAGCTTAAAATATTCCTTTCCCTTTAGCCATATAATTACAGTACACTTGTTTATTTGCTATATCTTACCATCCAACATTACCCATTCCATAGGTTCAAAATGCTCTACTCCTGGACTTCCATCTGAATGTATGACTGCTATCACCTGTGTTGAACTAGTTAATTGATAAGAAGGGTGTTTCCATCAATGCTTTAAACCAGGCATGTCCAACGTTGGCCCTCCAGATGTTGTGAAACTACACATCCCAGCATGCTTTGCCACAGTTTTGCTATTAGAGAATTCTGAAACCATTGCAAAGCATGCTGGGATGTGTAGTTTCACAACATCTGGAGGGCCAACGTTGGACATGCCTGCTTTAAACCATACCTCCGAACATGACCCTTTCTGGACTTTCCTCTTAATTTATGACTGCCATCATATGTTTTCAATTATAAGAAGGGTGCTTCATCAAATCATAAATTAAGGGGGAAGTACAGGGGAAAAAATCATTCTGTCCCTCCTGGAGAGGGTCACGTTAGCGGTATATTTAACCCTTTGAGTGCCAACGTTGTTGAGAGAGATGTGCAAAATATCTGCTAAAATTGCCAGGGTCAAAGTTGAGGAAAAATAATAACTTTAATTATTGCTTGCTCTAGATCTAAAGTCAATTACTTGAAGTTTTGTTAAACATTGCACCAAAAAAAAGAACAGTCTCTGTGAGCGTGGCTGGCATTTTGAGCGGATATTTTGCACATCTCTTACAGCAACATTGTCAGTCAAATGGGTAACAGAAACACTCATGAATTACCAAATTTTTAAGTCAAACCTGTATTTCACCTGGAGTATTTCATGAGTGTCCAAGTTTAAGAGAAATTATGGTAAAACTAATTAGCATTTTTTGGAGGATAGTAATTTCCTTTATTGTATGATTAGTATTCTGCAGGCATGTGCATGAGGTTTGCTAAGAAACAATTTACAAGTGAAAGTTTTAATAAAGTAGATGAGCATTACAACTAAATACATAAAAAAATCATATATGGTTAATACATTTGGAAAACAAAGCTTCTTTGTCTTTGCAGTAGTATGAGAAGAGTTGCTATTGGTTACTTCTTACTGGACATAATTCACATATTTCAAAGCATCATGATTAGAGATGACTGAAGAGGTGATATAAATCAATTTCTGTCTGCAAACTTATTTCTGAAAAATGACTCACATTTCTAAGGGGAGATATAATCCCCAAAAAACTATTTTTATAACAGAAATATCTGCAGCATTGGTTGCAGTCAGAAAGGAGGATATTTCTCTTATCTTGAAATAGAAATTACTGGAGGTGCATACTGTACAACTTCAGTAGAATGTTATTAAGGAAACACACAGAAATAGAAAGCATGGTCACCTAACACACCTGAATTAGTATTAAAGGGGCAGCTGTCACCGGTTGAGAGACCAGTTGTTAGTGTAGGAATTGCAGTGAAATGGGGTCCCTTGGCGATGGGCTGAAAGCTTAAATGCATTGATCAATTCATGAACTAAAACCCCATTATTTATTTAATTGATTATTTGTATGTTAAGGTAAGTTAGTTTATTATGTATAGGAGGGGATCAGGGATGGACTGGATGCTACTATGCGGCTATCTGGGTGTGAGTGAAATATTGTTAAGTGAGGAAAAAGAAAACAATGAAATGACTAGTGTGGTTGTGCTGGAAAGTGACTTTTTTGATAAACAATGGCCTGGGGGTGGTGGAAGTGTATTAGCACAGGTGGTATTGGGGTAGTCCCGGTTGTGGGTGTCCCAATAGGACCCCGGTTTTGTGGGGTCAGAGAGCCCTTTTGGGGATGGGGGTAACAACAGTTTGTGGACTTGTGTCTCTGCCAGACTCCGGCTGAGTGCAGTGTCTCTGCTATACGTTGCACTGTTGCCACCAATTGGTGGATAACAGTGTGATTGTTTGTTGTACATGAGTCTTTAACTGCCTGGTAGAGCCCTATTGGGAATGGGGGTATCAACAGATCCCCTTATGACCATAAATCCCTCCGTGGGACTTATGTTTCTACCAGGAATCAGTTAACTGCGGTGGGTGGCTCTACTACACGGAGGGTAGTAACTTGAGTGGTGTTTTGTTTAATACTTCTGTGCGCTGTAGTGCAGGGTGTGAATTGCAAGGAGCGGCGTCCCACTCCTTGCCTCTTACCCTTAGAAGGTCTGTAGTGCGGTGCCGTCTGGTGCCGTTGGCGGAATGCATCCGGGTGCCGGGTGCTGCAGAATATATGTGTGCTATAAAAGAAACTGTTAATGAAGGATAATAAATAATTACTTAAAGATTGGCCCCAAGATCATCATTTTCAGTACAACTCTACTAGGTGCAAGTGTATCGGGTACTTATATGTTAGTTGGGCGCCCACTAAGCTATTTGCTTCGTTTTCTGCGTCCCCTCTATATAGTGCGCTCGCCACACTATATAAAATCAACTCCATGCTGACAGGATAGTGGGGGAATGAGTGTACTAACTATAGTGGGATTTTTTAATAATCCTTGGATTATTGAAGAAGAAAAAGAGCAGAAGAATGGTGCTAAAGATATCATAGCAATATGACATGCAATAAATAATGAGGATTTGGTGCATCTTCACTACAAATAAAGGAATGATATGCAGTGTTTTACATTTTCTTTATTTTACTATAGGGTAGAAGAAGTCACAGTGACACATTTATGCTTTAGTAAGCTAGTTCATGAAAGCACCGGAAAATTGCACACCATTTTGTAGAATTTTAAAATATTGCTCATCACGCAGGGGATATTCTGGCTATCAGAAATGTGAGGGTTTTTCCTAATTAGATAGCTATTTTATAGGGTCAATCCCCTTAGAACACGGGTGTCAAACACAAGGCCCGCGAGCCAAATCCGGCCCACCAGACCTCGTCATGTGGCCCGCGCGAGGAGATAGCATGCAGGGGCAGTGTGTCTAAAACAGGAGTGCTGCGGGCCGCGTCCACGGCTGCCTTACCTGTTTCTCCACTGTCGGCGGCCATGTTCCTGTAGGCACATATGTATGCGGCTACAGAAACATGGCCGCCGGCCTCCGCGGAGGAGGGCCCGGCAGCCTGTTCCCTCTGATTCCCGGCAGTGACAGACACTGGGTGGGGACGTCATGACGATGACGCCGCCCGCCCATGCGTCTGTAGAGAAGTAGGAGCAGGCAAGGAAGCTGGACCGTGAGTCGGGGACAGTGTGGCCGCAGCAAGCAGTGAAGAAAAACTGGAAGCCGCAGCAGCTGCAGGACAGACGGAGAAACAGTAAGTGAGGATGAGGATCACACTCACAATAAAAAAAAAATATGTATCTGCTGTTTCCTGAGGTGTCCCCGTGTATAATAATAATAATGCCATGACACCACAGGCTGCTCCTCCTGTATAATCATTTATGTGTCATGGCATTACTTTTATTATATTATAAAGGGGGAGCAGTCTGTGGTGTCATGGAATTATTATTATACAGGTTGAGCAGCCTGTGGTGTCATGGCATTCATTTTATATTATACAGGGGGAGCAGCCTGTGGTGTCATGGCATAATAATTATACAGGGGGACCTACAGATACAACTGGCCCTTTGAGGGTGACCAAACTGCTGATGCGGCCCCCAATGAATTTGAGTTCGACACCCCTGCCTTAGAACATTCTATGTTAAGCCTATTGTGCAGGTTTTTCTGCTATACAGTTATAGCCCCTGCCCAGTATGACATTGTTTGAGTTGCTTGAACAACAGGGGGAGAACACATGCTTTTTATCTATGGATATGAAACAAATACATGATCACACCCATAGGCGAATCTAGAATTATGGTAATGGGTGGTCCCAGATCTAGAGACAACAGCAGGGGGACCTTTGTGTGGCGTAGCCGCGGGGCAAAAAGGGGCGTGGTCTCATGTGAAGTAGGCGTGGCATCACAAAAAGGGGTGTGGTATTACACTTTAGACCATACACAGTAATGCCCATTACACATTTTAGCAAACTCCGTAATGCCCATTACACATAAAGCCACACGCCATAATGCCAATTACACATAAGGCCACACACCATAATGCCCATTACACATTGTGCCACACATCATGATGCCCATTACATACTATATAACAAACCGTAATGCCCATTACATATTTGCCACATAAGTGCTGCTTACCTAGGTGCTCATTGCTAGGGGGTTCTTGCTTGATGGCACCATAGTACCCATTACACATGATGCCGCACATCATAGTACCCATTACACATGATGCCGCACACCATAGTACCCATTACACATGATGCCGCACACCATAGTACCCATTACACATGATGCCGCACACCATAGTACCCATTACACATGATGCCGTGCACCATAGTACCCATCACACATGATGCTGCACACATAATGTCCCTTCCACATGATGCTGCACACATAATGTCCCTTCCACATGATGCTGCACACCATAATGCCCCTTACACATGATGCTGCACACATAATGCCCCTTACACATGATGCTGCACACTGTAATGCCCCTTACACATTAAGCCACACATTATGCGTAATGCCCCCACATACTGCCACTTGTAGCGTCCCTTAAGCAATGCCCCCAAAAGTGCCACTTACTGTAAATTTTTATATGAGCCTTCGCTGCTGCTGCAGGGAGAGATGGAGAGCGGTGCAGCTGCTTCTATGGGGAGAGGAGCAGAGCGCAGCGCAGAGCACGCTCCCACTCCCCTCCTGGTGTCCCCTCTAGCCGAGGGGACATTTTAAATATTGTGCGCGCTGTTGTTGTGCGTGACATCGGGGGAGCACACCGGGCGCCGGCACCACATGATTAAAGGGGGGGCGGGCTGAGGTGAAATCTAGCAGAAGAATTGGTGCGGAAGCTGCAGGGGTGACAGTCATTGACAGCTGGGCAGAGAGCAGGGGGCTGCCCGGTTGTATTCAGAGCACTGCAGGTCACGGCTGTTTGAAATAATGCCCCTTTCACAACAGAAAATGCAGGGATTTACCCGGGAATATGGTCCCAGGATCATGCAGGGACATTCCCAGGCTGACCCCTTATACACCAGCCTAGTCCCTGCATTTTCGGTGTGAGGGGGAGAGACAACCACTCCCCTCTCCCTTCCCCCCTTTAACCAACCAGATATATCTTCGGAACTAACTGACCCATTTACATGAGACCAGTATCATATTGAAGAACTTTTGAGTTGGCTTCGAATGATTTTGGTCCCGTGAAACTGGGCTGTTTGGTTCCAGAGAAATCTGCCCTCAAATAACATAAACAGTCATGAAATTACATTTAGGAAATGAAAAAAAAAAAATTTTAACCTCAATATCCCTGGAACCAATTAACCCATATGGATCCAGCCTGGTATCAGATTGAAGGCCCAGAGATTTGGGCTCGACTGAGATTAATCCCGAGCTTCAGTGATGCCGAAGGGGGAACTGGCAGCCGTTGAACTGGGTGGGGGTCGGAATTAGCGGGTCCCATGTTATCCTATAGACGTTCAAGCTTTGCCTGGCCGTATCTCCGGTTCCCAGGGGGCTAGAGACACGGGGCTGGGCTCGTTGGAAAGTTCCATCCCTCAGCTACAAAATTGGCTAATGGTTGGTCCTGTGCACCTCCGGACCACCCCCTAGATTCGCCTATGATCACACCTTACCTGAACTCTACATAAAATATAATATTGCAAATAATGCACAGATCGATTTATATATATATATATATATATATATATATATATATATATATATATATATTGCAAGTGGGAGACGCACACTAACAGTAAACAACAGGGAGTGCCAGGTCATAAATTTAGAACAGTCTCTCTCCAATTGCATAGGATATGCAAAAGATAGGACCAGCACATCCAATAAACGTAGTAAGGTAATATCAATAAATGAACATGGTACTCATCTGTTCAAACAGGCATAGGCAGCTTAATCCACATAGAAGCAGCATGACAACATAGCCAAAGAGCCAAGCATGTCCCCTGACGGACCATTTCGGCGCACATGTGCCTTTCTCAAAGGGTAACCACAACTGCAAGGGTCTAGATGGTACATTTAAGCAAGTGGACCGTACCAAAACTCACCTATGGCAGGTACACCACCACGCCATCCCGTTCCATGCCGCCGTCTGCATCCCGCCTCCATTCCTATCCGCAGCGTCATCCTCCTCTATCCGGAACTAAAGAAGCGGAAGGGGAACCAACGGAGCGGTCATAGGATGTGGGGTGCTGTACAAACTGGTGCACAGACCGGAAGTGGTCAGCGGTGCGTCTCCGTTGCCAAGGTGACCCGGTATCTTCCATGTCCAAGCAAAACATTCAAATATACATAAATGCATCGCACTGAATGGAACTGTTCCCAACGTATTAATGCGCCGTGCTTTTCATTATCAAACCACATATTGCCATATTTTTCAATTAGCAGCACGATTTCATGGTATTACATAGTTCCATTACAGTTGCGGCAAGACAAAAAAATAATAAAAAAATAGGACAAAGGAAACTTATTAAAAACATCTATTGGCAAGACAGACAAACAGGATAAATGGACTGTTTAAACATAGGCCCCAGATCATATTATGATCCAATGGGCACCAACAGGTATCATCCCACTAAATCTAAATAAATATAGACATATTGATTTCTTCGTTTAGTCCTTGTGGGGCCAATGACCGTAGGTTATATATCCACTGGCTCTCACGCTGTAGGAGTCTCTTGTGTCTATCACCCCCTCGTCTCAACGGGGGGATATGATCAATGGGCATAAATTTGAATTCACTCATCTTGTGTCCCAAACTGGCGTAGTGCCTTGCAATGGGAGGGGTAGTATATTTAACTTTAAGTAGTGCTTTTTTCACAGAGGATCTGTGGGCTGCGATCCTTTCCTTTAATGTGTGCACAGTTTTACCCACATAGACCTTTTGGCATGGGCACACAGCAATATTAAAACTGCCTTACTACGTCTATTGGATGTGCTGGTCCTATCTTTTGCACATCCTATGCAATTGGAGAAAGACTGTTCTAAATTTATGACCTGGCACTCCCTGTTGTTTACTGTTAGTGTGCGTCCCCCACTTGCAACATATATACCAAGCTTCTTTTGGATTCTGGATATGCACCTGCTACATTTTTGTATATACTTATTTTTAGTTATTGATTGTTTTGTCATTTTTCTGCTGAGATTCTCTCCGATACTATCGGTGAGACACCAAAGCAGTGGGCTCATTATGGAAGACATCACTGGCACAAAGAGATTCACGGATAAGGATATCTCTAAAATACTATTTAACGATACTACTGCATTGGCCTTTGACCAGGACACTCCCGGCAAAATTTATGCAGATTTACTCAAACTCCGGAAAAGGCTTGTGGAACTCGAGTTACATGGACTCACGTTATCTCAATACCATAAGGATAATCTTTTCCCACGTGGGTTCCAGGTTAGGAATCAGCCCACACTCGGCCGGTCCAATAAAGAATTTTGCACCCAGTGGTGCCAAATTCTTAACCAATGCAGTAAAGACCTGATGGTCCTTGTGATCCAGCAGGTGAACAAGGACATAACAAGTGTACAACTAGAGATCTCACAGTGTGAGCAAAATGGTGTTGACTGTTTAAATGCTGATGCTGGGGGGGAGTGGCTTGCTAAACTTGAGGACTCAGTGTCCAAATTTAAAACTGAATAATTTTTTTTTAAGAAGAGTAAGTACAGGAAGTTAAAGGAGGACTATAGAGATTCCAAGGTTTATCCCCGGTTATCTGGTCAACCCGTGAGAAGGACATGGAGGGGTGGTTTTGGAAATAGGAGAAGAGGGGAGATGGAATTCACGGATGTGGATTCATCTCAGAGTGAGTCTGAATTACCCCCTAGGGGTGTGGCTGCGCCTTTTTTAGGGGCAGTAACCTCCACTCGCAACCGGCAGAGAGGAAAAAAACCTGTAGGAAGGGAGGTTCCAAACACAGAAAAACCAAAAGGCCGGAAGGGGAGGGGGAAATAATGGTATTTAACCTCTCTAAATATTCTTTATCAGCCGCAGAGTTGAAGGTTTTGAATAGGGGACTTACATTCGTCCCAACCTTCAAACAGAATGTGTTTGACTGTGAAACTGAATTGTACCGATTTCATAGACAATTGAGGTTGAAAGACCATTTCTCCAAACAGAAAACTGAGACACAGGGAACTAACATCAACCCGTTTAAAGTACGTTCCACCTTTGACCCTCCCAGTAACAATGCCTCAATTGAGACCTTCATGCGGCTAGTGCGCAAAGACATACTTCCTGTAATAAGGAAAGCGCATGTCCAGCGGTCCAATATCTCACGTGAGGAAGAGATGGCATTGAAGTCATTGCGTGAGAACAAAAACATCATTATCTGCCCCACCGACAAAGGCGGGGGATAGTGGTGTTGGACCATGAGGCATATGTTAAAGAGGTGATGCGTCAACTGATGGACGTCACTTGCTACAAGAAATTGTGTTTTGATCCCACCTGCAAATACAAGGCAGAGATAGACTCTGTGATCAGTCTTGGGTTGTCTAATGGGTGGATAGATGAGGGGATCGCGGAGTTCCTTATACAGGAATTTCCGCGGATTCCCCTCATCTATGTTCTTCCCAAAATACACAAGTCTATGACAGCGCCCCCTGGACGGCCAATCATTTCCACAATTGGCTCATTATGCCAACCTATTTCCCAATACGTGGATTTCCACCTTCAATCTGTAGTCCAGAACACTCCTTACTGGTTACGGGATACTACCCATTTTTTGAATAAGTTGATGATGTTTGACAAGCCACTCTCCAACAGCATGCTGGTGACAATGGATGTCACCAGCTTGTATACCAACATAGGCCATGAGGAGGGAGTGGCTGCCATCCCACGAACTATTACTGGGAGCTCACACTACAATGGTCCAGCATCTGAGTTTTTGGTTTTACTTATTGAGGTCATCTTACACAAAAATTATTTTCTTTTTGATAATAATTTTTATTTACAGCTGAAGGGGACCGCGATGGGGTCAAACATGGCCCCATCGTATGCGAACCTGTTTATGTATGATTTTGAAAAGCGTTACATCATGTCAGATGCTAAATTTTCTTGTTTCATTTTGATGTACGTTTGATACATCGATGATTTATTTTTTGTATGGACAGGTAGTAGCTCCTAGATGAATTTGTTGGTCAGCTTAACTCCCTCCCTGGCTCCATCAGGTTCACCCACAGTGCTAGTTTTCAGTCTATAGACTTTCTGGATGTTTCTGTGTCGATTGTGGAGGGTCAATTTGTCACTCGACTATACAGAAAGCCTACGGACAAAAATAGTCTGCTTTTAGCAACTAGCTTTCACCCACAACCACTCAAAGCCGGGCTATCATACGCCCAATTGCTTAGGGCAGTACGAATTACCTCATGCCAAGATGAATTGGCTAGTGTCCTTAACCATATGAGCAAGAGCTTCTTGGATAGAGGCTATGCTAAGGAAGACATTGAGCGTGAAAGAGAGAGATGCCTTGCTTTGAAGCGGGATGACCTTCTCAGTATGACAACGGAGAAGGAGGATAAGGAGGACAGAATGATGTTCTAAAACACGTACTCGATTACGTCTGGCAAATTGCGGTCTGCTATGATGACACATTGGCACTTCCTCAGCTCGGACCCCGCAATAGGGGATATGTGCTAAAAAAAACGATGTTCTGCTACAAACGGAGCCAGAACATTAAACAACATTTGGTCTATTCAGACATTAGTCCCAGAGTGGATAGGGCTGAAATGTGGCTTGGTGTCAGAAAAGGTTCCTTCAGATGCCCGGGGTGCGTCAATTGTAAGCATATAATCACAGGCAGCAGCTGGCAGCATGTTCAGACAGGCCATACGTATGACATTAGACATCGCATGGACTGCAACACAAGATACGTGGTATATATTGTTGTGTGCCCATGCCAAAAGGTCTATGTGGGTAAAACTGTGCGCACATTAAAGGAAAGGTTTGCAGCTTACAGATCCTCTGTGAAAAAAGCACTACTTAAAGTTCAAAATACTACCCCACCCGTTGCAAGGCAGTACGCCAGTTTGGGACACAAGATGAGTGAATTCAAATTTATGCCCATTGATCATATCCCCCAGTTGAGATGAGGGGGTGATAGACACAAGAGACTCCTACAGCGTGAGAGCCAGTGGATATATAACCTACGGTCATTGGCCCCACAAGGACTAAACAAATAAATCAATATGTCTATATTTATTTAGATTTAGTGGGATGATACCTGTTGGTGCCCATTGGATCATAATATGATCTGGGGCCTATGTTTAAACAGTCCATTTATCCTGTTTGTCTGTCTTGCCAATAGATGTTTTTTATAAGTTTCCTTTGTCCTATTTTTTTTTAATTTTTTTGTCTTGCTGCAACTGTAATGGAACTATGTAATACAATGGAATCATGCTGCTAATTGAAAAATATGCCAATATGTGGTTTGATAATGAAAAGCTCGGCACATTAATACGTTGGGAACAGTTCCATTCAGTGCGATGCATTTATGTATATTTTAAATGTTTTGCTTGGACATGGAAGATACCGGGTCACCTTGGCAACGGAGACGCACCGCTGACCACATCTGGTCTGTGCGCCAGTCTGTACAGCACCCCACATCCTATGACCACTCCGGATAGAGGCTATGCTAAGGAAGACATTGAGCGTGAAAGAGAGAGATGCCTTGCTTTGAAACGGGATGACCTTCTCAGTATGACAACGGAGAAGGAGGATAAGGAGGACAGAATGATGTTCTAAAACACGTACTCGATTACGTCTGGCAAATTGCGGTCTGCTATGATGACACATTGGCACTTCCTCAGCTCGGACCCCACAATAGGGGATATGTGCTAAAAAAAAACGATTTTCTGCTACAAACGGAGCCAGAACATTAAACAACATTTGGTCTATTCAGACATTAGTCCCAGAGTGGATAGGGCTGAAATGTGGCTTGGTGTCAGAAAAGGATCCTTCAGATGCCCGGGGTGCGTCAATTGTAAGCATATAATCACAGGCAGCAGCTGGCAGCATGTTCAGACAGGCCATACGTATGACATTAGACATCGCATGGACTGCAACACAAGATACGTGGTATATATTGTTGTGTGCCCATGCCAAAAGGTCTATGTGGGTAAAACTGTGCGCACATTAAAGGAAAGGTTTGCAGCTTACAGATCCTCTGTGAAAAAAGCACTACTTAAAGTTCAAAATACTACCCCACCCGTTGCAAGGCAGTACGCCAGTTTGGGACACAAGATGAGTGAATTCAAATTTATGCCCATTGATCATATCCCCCAGTTGAGACGAGGGGGTGATAGACACAAGAGACTCCTACAGCGTGAGAGCCAGTGGATATATAACCTACGGTCATTGGCCCCACAAGGACTAAACAAATAAATCAATATGTCTATATTTATTTAGATTTAGTGGGATGATACCTGTTGGTGCCCATTGGATCATAATATGATCTGGGGCCTATGTTTAAACAGTCCATTTATCCTGTTTGTCTGTCTTGCCAATAGATGTTTTTTATAAGTTTCCTTTGTCCTATTTTTTTATAATTTTTTTGTCTTGCTGCAACTGTAATGGAACTATGTAATACCATGGAATCATGCTGCTAATTGAAAAATATGCCAATATGTGGTTTGATAATGAAAAGCTCGGCACATTAATACGTTGGGAACAGTTCCATTCAGTGCGATGCATTTATGTATATTTTAAATGTTTTGCTTGGACATGGAAGATACCGGGTCACCTTGGCAAAGGAGACGCACCGCTGACCACATCTGGTCTGTGCGCCAGTCTGTACAGCACCCCACATCCTATGACCACTCCGCTGGTTCCCCTTCCGTTTTTTTAGTTCTGGATAGAGGAGGATGACGCTGCGGATAGGAATGGAGGCAGGATGCAGACGGCGGCATGGAACGGGATGGCGTGGTCGTGTACCTGCCATAGGTGAGTTTTGGTACGGTCCACTTGCTTAAATGTACCATCTAGACCCTTGCAGTT
This sequence comes from Crinia signifera, assembly GCF_055691185.1. Taxonomy (NCBI): domain Eukaryota; kingdom Metazoa; phylum Chordata; class Amphibia; order Anura; family Myobatrachidae; genus Crinia; species Crinia signifera. The sequence goes on from NC_139217.1 coordinate 346,180,413, forward strand.
GTGGTTACCCTTTGAGAAAGACGCATGTGCGCCGAAACGGTCCGTCAGGGGTCATGCTTGGCTCTTTGGCTATGTTGTCATGCTGCTTCTATGTGGATTAAGCTGCCTATGCCTGTTTGAACAGATGAGTACCATGTTTATTTATTGATATTAAAACTGCCTTACTACGTTTATTGGATGTGCTGTTCCTATCTTTTGCATATTCTATGCAATTGGAGAGAGACTTTGTATATATATATATATATATATATATATATAAAAAAAAATATATATATATATATATATACACAGATGGAGCCAGTCCCAGCTTTGCAGGGGATGGCGGAAGAATTGCCAGCCGCCATCCCCCGCCAGCCGCCATCTGATCTGCGAAAGGGGACACCGACGGTGATTCCCCTGGGTCCCGGGGCTCACCACCGCCTCCCCGCTCTCCCACCTAACCCTGTCCGTGGAGATGGACAGGGTTCCCGCCGCCCGGAAACTGAGACGCGCGTGCGTGTGAGACGCACGCGCGTCTCAGTCAGATGGAGCACCTCGCCGCTGGCGGATCGCCAGCATAGACAATCTGGCGATTAGCCAGCAAGAGGGAGGCTGGCTCCATCTGTATATTTATATATATATAAATATTCCATATATATATATATTCCACTGTAAATTAGGCTAAAGACTGAACAAAATCTTTAAACATTAAAACTTAAAATAAAGAAAGATATGTACAACTACCATTTTTTCAGTACCTTTGCTCAGCATGAGATAAATGAAAAAAAAATTCTGCTTTTGGCAACGCAAGAAATAGTAAGTAATTTTTGATCCTAGCAGATAACACAAGTAATTAAGATAATTAACCACCCTGAAGAGAAAAATGTACTGCAATAAATGTTCTAGTTAGGTTCACATGGTAACATCCCAGCTGTTTATCTACTTAATATACATCAAGAATCTTGCATGGTGTCTGTTTAATTTTCTTAGAAGAATAGGGTGGTATAATTACATTCAATAAAATTCATAGAACAATCAATGAGATGCTTTGAGAGAACTTCTAACCTCATCATCGAATATAAAAAAATTCCTGTTGAGTCATAATAATCATCTCATGAGGAGTCATGAAAAGTTGGTTAAATTTCAATATAATTAAGTAACTAAATAAAAGAAGTGGGTTATCTGATAAATAGCAAAATCAGCATCCATTTAATTGTACTTAAAGTCACAGAGTAGATTAAGAAATATTGAAATTGCTTGAAAATTGTTTTTGGACACAAAATATGTCTGATTTCAGAATATGACCTAAAGCTTTCCCATAGCCCATCAACATCCAAATTTATTTATAAATTTTCGCATTGTTTTATTCTTCCTGCCTGAAATGCTATTCTGCAAATTATAAGAGGAAATGTGGAACTCAGGAATTTATTCATAGACTTCAAACCGCTGTACAGAATGTTACTCTTATCCTTAAATCAGATTTATATGAGCAGCCAAAGCATTTAATAATGAGTGTATCTGGTTCTCCTTCAACCATTATTAAAAAAATAATAATATATATTTCTACATGCACATACTAAAATATTGAATAACTTGAATAACTCATTAAATGTAATGAGAAGGTTAATGACATTGTGATTTTCAAAGTTCAAATTAAAGTGTAAATTATAATTAATATTTAATATATTATTGAACCAGTGGTTACTTTACTAGGTAAACCTGCAAATATGCAAAAAAATATAGCACAAATAGCTAAACAACCAATGTAGAAACAACTATGGTCCATTCAAGTATTGGGACAGAAGGTTCACTTGTTGTTGGTACCAAACACCAGAATTGAGGAGATCTGGGTTCTAAGTGACTATGACTATGTAAAAATTGTTGGTGTAAAATGGGTGGTTTAATTATCTCAAAACTAATTTAAAATCTGTGTAATCCCTTGATAGTTTATTGTTATACAGTATCTTTCTAACAATGTCCCATCCTTTACTTTAATGAAGGGAATTGGCTTTTTTTTAATGCTTAATTTTAAAGTGGTCAACCAACAGAGTCACAAACATAGAAACACAAGGGCCACAAGAGCCCAATACAGACTATATTTCCAAAGCACGGAATTTGCTTTCTTAATGAATAGAACCTTCATATTTAACTATTAACCATTTGCAAGAATGATATTTATGTTGTCACTGGGGTGACAGCTACTGGCTTCTGGTTGTGGCCTGAAAGGAAGGGTTGTGTATGAGAGCTGACAGGTTGGGACATCCTATTTTTTGATAATGTTTATCTGTCCACCACAACCTTTTTCAAAACACAAATAAAATATCTTAACAGGGACTACTTTCATATAGATGATACTGATATATTATATCTATACAGTATGGTACAAACATTATTAATTAATATATTTAAACACTAGAAGCAACATAACTGTTCTAATGTCTCAATTTTCTTCATTTGAATATATAATCCCTCTCAAAATGGGTAGCGTGGATAGAGAAATAAAAACTCAAAAAAATTCTTGAAATATTGCATAATACTTTTCTCTGCTATTTTATAAAGGGTTCATAGATTCATTTAGTGTTTGATGCTTGAAGACAAACGTCACAGAGAGCACAATATATAGTTCTGTCATCAGAAATCATGCCTACAAAAAGAAATAATGCCAGAATAATGCCACCTCTCAAACATGATTTATAACGTAGTTCAAAGTGGTTACAAAAATACGGTTTCTGCCCTCCAGACGGACAAATGCTAGAAATCGAAATTGAAGACAGACTGTCTGTGTGAGCAAATCCTTTAGCACCCAGAGCTGTAATTTTTCCTGAAACAATGGTAGAGAGGATCTGCAAATTAGAATTCCATTTAGTTTTGATATACCTACATAGTTGATCTTATATCAGTTAATAATTTACATCATTTAAACAAAGTTTTAAAAGTTAAATTCCAATGAATCTAGAAGGATTACTGGTATTATTAGATTGAATTAAAAATTGTCCTTACTATTTAGTAATTTACAGCCTTTTTAATTAATTTACAAGGCAATACAATAAATCATTGTAAAGTATTTATCTTTAATGTTTCTGAGTTATACCATCTCATCTAATAGTTGAGTGAATTGATTAAAGGTTCATTGCATGTACCTTAATCAATTCACTCAAAAATCATTATATTTTGTCCTCAATTTGAAGAGTGAAGCCAAAGCATATTTTCAAAGCATAATAGCACTGTAACATAATGTATAACGAGTATAGTTCATTTACTGGTTAATGCTTATGAATTTTTGTACGTACACTAAATACCTGTATATACATTTCTCTACAGCATATTTTTCAAAAGCTGTCCATATCTAGATGTGTGATACCATATCTAAAACTTGAAGCATTTAAAGTTTGACAAAATGGCAAGCATAAGCTGAGTTCAGTAAAGACATTAGTATAGACATGCAGCATGCCCCCTTGAAGGAGTTAGGCTCAATATAAATATACATGAGAATGATAACTACCCCAGCAGCATTAGGTAGCTACTTCTGATTGGTTGTTTGCATACCGACTATCTAGTTAATTATGTTCATTTACATTGTGGCTGTATTATATAAAGTACCAGTTAGTTCACTATGTGTTTCTCTAGAAAAGGTAATAAAGCATCAAAAAAGAGCTTGAAAAGAGATTGAATTCCCCGGAAAGAACATTTAGGGATAGGGATAGCTTTCCATTCTAAGGAAAAAATTTAATGATACCACCCCAACCTCCAGCATTGCCACCCCCCTTTTTCAGAACACACACAGTATCCAGCTGCCAACTATTGCTGTCAATCAAAATTATGGCCACCGCATAGAGGGAATTTCTGGCCGCGCGGCCCAAACTTCTAGCCAAGCTTTGGAAATACGAATATGAATGTGCCATGAATAGGAATGCCCATATACTGGACACTGTACATTTTAAAATAAGAATTTATGACGGTATACAAATGGTTATGAATAGATCTATTTATAGCCATTCATATTTTAGTAAATTTTCCCCTGTATGTTTTTTTTTGTTTTTGTTCTGGAGTTTGCGTTCTAAGTCTGTCTTTTAGAATGTTTAAACCCTTTTAAATGTTCGACATACTGTAGCTGTTCTCCTTCAGATCAACTTGTAGAAATGCTGTTTGGAATCAATATGTTTAAACTTGTTTTTATTTTGTGACTGCCACTGTAAGCAAAGTCCTGATTGTAGCATGCTTGGCTAAATTACATTTTATGATTAAAGGGAAATAATTTCATACTTAGTAAGTCTAGCATGTCAAGTCTCCTCAAGAGCATGTATTCCAAGTGCTTTGAGTTTTAACATTGTAATTATTACATGTAGTATAGCAATAAAATGTGATGATTAAAAAAAATGTGTAAATGAGAGCTTACAGTTAATTCAATATAAATACTTAATAAATTCAGACAAATAATACGTTTTTTAATATTGATAGTAAATTCCTAATGATCACTGATTAGGGTTCAGCTCCTACTGAGCATCTCTGATATACTGTAACATAATGTAATAATTTAAAAAAATGTCTTCACAAAACAGCGCACTAATAATTATATGATGTATAGTGCCTTTATTATAGTTGAATTATAACTTATTCCAGAGGCCATTACTCTTAAATTGGAAACATTTTAATTATGTTATCTTTTTTTGTAAATAGATCTGTATCCATCTGTTAAGGCCCAAACACACTGGGTGATTTTGAGCTGAAAACAGCTCAGTTTTACTGTTTGAGCTGCTTTCAACTCAAAAGCCGCAAGTGTGTATGGGGCAGCAATGAGCGGTGAGAGCTGATGTGTGTCAGCTATCGCTGCTCATCTGCTGGTATTACCAGTAGATGAGCAATGGTATGGCTTTCCATAGCATTCTGCTATGGAAATTCATTCACCCCCTGTGAAAATCAATGGCCAGGGGGAAAATCGCCTATGCACTGAGCGATTTTAGGCCATTGATTTTCACATCACTGTCCATACACGCTGGGTACAATCACCCAGTGTGTATGGACCTTTAGTCTCTTTATCTATAGAAGAGGGTTTGAATTGCTCCTTATAAATGTCTTCTTTATTTTTTCTTTATTTATATTGCTCTCACATTCTAAAATATTGCAGGGGCAATTTACTAAGAATTCCAAATACGGTTGATGCCAGGTACGACTCCATAGGACCAGCATCGGCTATATTCTTGGTAAAATGCATTTTGTAAATGCAGTAGAGCAGATTTACTAGTTCTAAAATAATGTTCAATGGTTTAATCTTATTTTTTTACACTGAAATCAGCCCAGTGGGGCTCTGTTGCTTATTAAAGCTTTACTTTTCTATTTATTTATTAGTTTTTATTTTTTGTGGTAGAATGACTGTGCTCCTTTCTGAAAGCATTTTTACAATTGTTATGGTGTTAGCAGCTACTGCTCTGACACAGGGAGGTTATCTGTTTGTTACAGGATCTAGGTAGGGTATTGCATTAACATTCAAATTCATGGTATTCATCTTTGTGTTGTTGTAAAAGTGCACCAACATCCAACTTGCAATTTTCTTAACAAAAATAAGCAATTTACAGTATTTTGTATATGCTTTCTATTCAGCTATCATCAGGGGAGTGAGTTCTTCGTAGAACTGGAGCTTGATGGTTTTATATATAAAATGGGATACACCACATGTTGGAGTGAAAACAAGTTCTGTGTTTCTATAGCTGAGGAACACAATAACATCACATAGAGATTCATTATACCTAGGCTTAGGCCAGAGAGAGCACTTTGGATTTTGGAGACCATTCAGGTTGACTCACAAAACTGCAAATTTTGTGAGTCAATTAAAAGCCCGCCTTTTCGCAGCTTGCTTGTGGGTAAGAAATCATTTTATGCTCGCTGACCATCAAATGATTTCAACAGTGCACATAGAGACTCTCTGTAGCCTTAGATCTGCGTGGATCCCTGTATGGGAAAAGGGGCGGGCAGCTGACATCAGCTGCCCTCCCACCTGCATCTTGGGTGAATATACATGGGAACGCCAAGTGTTTTCATGGGAATGCCCATGAAATGCTGGGTGTTACCATGGGCGCCACCAAGTGTCACTGCCCCCCACACCCCACCTGCTGTGTGCTAGCGGCTGACAAATAATCAATTTGCAGTGTGCAGTGGTTGCTCACACCAAGCGTCTGCACATGTGCATAAATGTTAACGAGCATGCACAGTCACAAACCATCACTCCCCTGTGCGAATGCGCAAGAGCAGAGGAACCTGAACAACCTCCTTTGTCCAGTCATAGTATATGATAGCATAAGTCAGAAGTTTTATCACATAAGATTCCAAGGGTTGTGGGATTGCCGATATCATATACTGTATTAGTGAGAGGTAAATATATGTTTGTACTGCAGTACAATAGTTGGAAGTACTTTAGTGAGAGAGCACGTACATTGGAGAAAAACTGTTGAACTTTGCTATTCTTCTATAAGGTATCACTACTGTGACTCACAAAAAAACTATTGTCATTTTTTAAATGAAATATTTATCAGGAAGATCACAATATAACACTCTAGCTAAAATAAACTAGATTTACAATTACAATTAGCATTATGATTAGAATACGTCTCAGAGAATTCAATCTATTGAGTGATCAATTTTAGGAGAATTAAAGAGCAAGGAAGCTTTTCTCAACAGAAACAGTGTAGCAATCCATTTAGAAAAACAGAAAGAAGGATATAAAATAAAAAAGGAAAAGTGGAATATAGTAAACTTTGGGGTGGATCATTGAGTGAAGATTGCTAGTAGAAAAATGGAAAATGGGGCATTCTGTAAGGCTAGCCAGGGACTTCATACTTTGACAAATTATTTGGCAGAGTGATTAATTATACTTCACATGTATTCCATCTTATAGATGTACCATATACAGTACAGGAAAGGACCGCTTGGAGTGATGGAGAGGAGGGTGCCTTCCAATCTGTGGCTATTTGATATGTAATTTCAGAACTGATATGTCCTATCAGATGTTGATACTTAGACTATTTAGATAAACCCAGTAGTAGAAGAAAAAATGTAAGTGCAAAACAGACCTCAAATATCTGTCTAATCAGATATATTATTTCTATCCAGAGTGCAGTTATGTTCAGGCATGACCAACAGATATGAATGAAAGAACCCTCATCCGAGTATCCCCTCCAGCAATTGTCTGAGGTATCAAGATACATTGTGTGTAAACGGGAAGGTACAAGGTACCACCTATACATCAGTTTATATACATTTTATTTTACTTAAACAAATACTGGGGCAGATGTGTTAAGCCTGGAGAAAAAAATAAAGTGGAGATGAAGTGCTAGGAGGTAAAGCACTAACCAATTAACTGTGTTTGAAAATGATAGTTAAAGGTTGATTGGCTGGTGCTTTACCTCCTTTTACCTTATCTCCACTTTACCTCTTCTCCAGGCTTATTACATCTGCCCCACTGAGCTGAAGGCAATATTTCCCAAATTTCCTCCCATTCTTCAGAGTCCACACTAATTCCCAGATCCTTTTCCCAGTCACTTTCATGGGAATCTCAAGTAGTAAGCTCTTCCCCTACCAACAGTGCATAAAGTCCCTTGACCCCAGCAAAAAGTCTTGAATACAGTAGGGGTCTATTAACAAGTAAAGTTCCCTTTTTGGAATAGAAGTTTCTGAGCCAGGGCATTTGTTCAGTGGCGGGCAAGAAGGGGCGGGCATGGGGTGGATGCAAGGGACCATCATGTGTTTTATAGGCATGCACAAAATGTTGGGCATATCCCTGTGAATGTAGCCATGCCCATGCAACCTCTGGGTGATTCCTCGTCCTTGCGGCCACATGTTGGCGTATGTGTTAGTGTACACATCCACTTGCATGCTAGTACGGGAGTTCATTTGGTGGAGGAGGCGTGTGTTCTGCGGGTGGTGTTACCTTTTCTATAGGAAGCGAATATACGCAGCCTAGCGAGCAGGTCTGAATCAGGCCCTTAATGAGGAATGTTTTACTTCATATGTTGGGCAAAGACAAAAAGGTTATCAAGACAATGTATTTAAAAGTTTATTACAGATCTCTAAAAAAGTGATGGATTTTGGTTGCCTACACTATTACATGGAAAAAGTATAAATATCTATTTTTTTTTATTAATACATAAGAAAAATGCAATTAAATAAATGTAATTGTTTTCACTAAAGCTCCTTTCTCCTGCTTAAAAATGAAGTAACATAAATCAGAAATGCACAGTTGAGCCCTTAAGGCAACACTTACAGAGTTACTATATTTTTCCAGGTGTTCAATCTTTAGTATAAAATGTCTTTGCTCCTGTGTGGCTTTCTATTAGTTGACAAAAATCTGGTTTAAATGCTCAATTTTCTATATTTTTAAATGCCCTTCTGCAGAAAAGACTGTGTTCAAAATGTGCAGGGAACCAGTACTGTTAAAAAAAATGAAAAAATTCTCAAACTTAAGAAACATTTTCATTTTTTTTTATTAGAATGCCCAAAACAAAGCCATGAAACAGTTCAGATTTCTTTACATAATTGGAACATATATGTCCTAATATTATAGTTGACATAAGCTATGATAAATAAATTATTTTGAGCAATAGATTAGGACATGCAGAAAAGTGGGGACCTGTGTGGGGGTTGCAGGCTTAAATTCATTGATAGAAAATAGCAAAATATGAGCGATAGGGACAGGTGTGCCGTGATGTGTACAGATTGCTGCCCTCTGGTAGAGGGATGCCGCCCTCAATAGAAAAGCTTACAAAAGAAAAGGACCAGTAGGCACCTTCTGTACACTAAAAAACAATTTAATAAACAAATATCAACAGACATAAAACAAAAAAATTTGCATGCATGCAATACCAAGTATAGATTAAAAAGCCATTTCAAGGCAATTGCATAGTGGTAAGAATGTAACGTATAGTTACCAAGTCCTGATTAGACAAATTGGTTGCGTGAATATTGGACAGATGTATTGGTCACGCGATGGAGGGATAATTTCCCAAAGCACAGTTTCGGGGTAGGCAATGGTTGGTAAGTCCTCCCAAACAGAACAGGTGATGGGCAGATGGATCCCTTGTTCACTATCAGATATGAGATGACCAATAATGTTTGGTGGTGTTGGTCGTTTAGTGATAATCGGCACTGTCTCCCACAATCTCTGCGGCGTGAGCTAAATTGCTCGGTGTGTATGCTTCGCCGATTGCCTTGCGGCGTCAAGTGCTCATCCAGCTACTACACCGGCCAGCAAGCCGACTGCAGGCTGAAGTGCACAAGCTCCGGCGGATGTAGACTCCGTTTGGATACAGGTACACACTGCTCTCATTTTTATTGCCGTTAGTTACAGTCCTCCGTGTGTGCGGTGGTTGCTGGGGAGCACTCTGTGCCGGCTGTAGATGCCAGTAGTGGGGACCAAGTTGCGGGGGGAAAAAGAATTGTCACAGTTCGAATTTGGTCACAGATCAAATTACGTAAGTGTGCCCCTCAGGTCCTCAGCTACCAGTAATCCTAGGACTCCTCACAAATGTGAGGAGTCCTAGGAGGAGTCCTAGGATTACTGGTAGCTGAGGACCTGAGGGGCACACTTACGTAATTTGATCTGTGACCAAATTCGAACTGTGACAATTCTTTTCCCCCCCGCAACTTGGTCCCCACTACTGGCATCTACAGCCGGCACAGAGTGCTCCCCAGCAACCGCCGCACACACGGAGGACTGTAACTAACGGCAATACAAATGAGAGCAGTGTGTACCTGTATCCAAACGGAGTCTACATCCGCCGGAGCTTGTGCACTTCAGCCTGCAGTCGGCTTGCTGGCCGGTGCAGTAGCTGGATGAGCACTTGACGCCGCAAGGCAATCGGCGAAGCATACACACCAAGCAATTTAGCTCACACCGCAGAGATTGTGGGAGACAGTGCCGATTATCACTAAACGACCAACACCACCAAACATTATTGGTGTGCAGGCACAAAGCAACACCTAGAAGAATGCAGCACATGTGCAGTCTGCTGATAATTGCGAAGTTCCATGAAACATCAACTTTGAATCTATCTCTGAATTAGGGACTTAGAACTAAACATAAGTATGCATCTTCACTATTGGAGAGGTATTCAATTACATATTGTAAGCCAGATGGCTCTACCCAGTAAAAAAAATCTGTAGAACTTGAAAAAACAATAAATTACTTTTATAATACTATTGTGTCATGTGCACCAGCTTTTAATGCTACATTCTATATTGAATGTATGAAGTTATTTATCATTTAATAAATATGTTTGAGGGAAGGTTGACATCCACAAGGCTGACATTCACAAAAGGTGGACATACACTAGGTCAACAATGGTCAAGTTTAACGTGGCAATGGTCAGAACATGAACAGATTGACATGAGTTTTTCATGATTATTTTTCTCTGTCTTTTTTTGGGGGGATTTTTTAAAATCTTAACATCCACATGGACTCCAATTAGAAGAGGTAAAGTGTGCAGAGCACAACGATAGCACTAATTGGAAGTCCAGGTGTTGACTCAAAAAATGCAAAAAACATATTTTGATCGACCATGTCAACATTTTGCTTGTGTCTACCTTTTGTCAGGGTTGACCTTATACATGTTAACCTTTGTCATGGTTAACCTAATGCATATTAAACATTTGTCATTGTTGACCTTGTGGTATTGACCTAGACACTGTCGAGTCTATGACCCACACCCAAGTTTGATGACAGTAATAGACAAATGAGTTAGACCAACTAAGTACTTAATAGATATAACTAAAAGAAAACAAAAAAACAAACATACATAAAATAGGTACAACAGTACCTTTGCATCGAAAAAAAGATACTAATAATATTGTGGGAAAACTTTATTAGAATTACAGTAAAAAGGCCAGACATAAGATCTGAATGCTGTCTGGCAATATGATAGTTATATGACCTACATATAAGTCACAGTCATACAATGTTAATATACAGTATATATGTGAAAGTTGTCAACCATAAAAAGTAGCACTGAACTTTCTTACTATAATTACTAACTAAAACTAATATTTCAACTAAAGTGAATCATCACATTTTACTGGTACTTATATGTTAGGTGGGCGCCCACTAAGCTGTTTGCTTAGTTTTCCGCGTCCGCTCGCCACACTTCGGGCTCGGTGGCTCACTGCGCTTGCCACACTATATAAAATCAACTCCACGCCGACATGTATAGTGGGGGTATTAGCGTACTAACTATAGTGGGCGCCCAACTAACATATAAGTATCATTTAACTAAAGTGAATAATTTTGTCAGAAGGGTCATGATGTATTGTAGGTATGACATAATTAATTTGTAATAAATGGGCTATTGTATGATCCATAAAAATTTAAAAACTCATTGCGCTGTTTTTTTAACAATAATTTACTGACTGAGTACTGAGCACTGTCAACAAATACAACAGACACACTGATCAAATAAATAAGTTTATATTCAAAATTAATAAAACAAAATACATAAAGTCAAAATAAGGTTGCAGAACATAATAAAAAGTCACGTCAAGATTGAGGTTTAGTAGGGGGTATAGTCCCAAATTCTATATATGTAATGCAGTAATAGCCCATTTTGAGGATAACAATAAATGCCAGTAGGTTTAGTAGATAGCGCCAGAGGTTGGAGGGTTAATAGGCTCAAAAACGTCTCACAGCTGATTAGCATGTAAGCAAGACACGCTAAAGCAAGATATTGTCAGCAGTTATAGAAAGTTAATGAGCAGATGGAAAAGTCATTGATGAGGTGCAGTGCACACAATAATGGCTCACCCTGTAGCTTAAACCTGCATCTCCTGTAGTGGCTGGCTCGTAATGTCGAGTGATGTTACAGAGCCCCAGGTTGTAGTCAGCGTGGCTGCTGAAGGTACAGAGCAGCAGAGGGCAGGCAGCAGTTGTAAGTCCCAGAGAGGCTGGGTACAGGTGGTGCTGAACAAGATGTATGATCCATAGCAATGCAGGTGCATACCACCTCCTTCTTCTTTTTGCAATTGCTACAAACTGCAAGGCCATCACAGTACTAGAGGAACACTGCAACCACCGGTCATGATGCTCCTCTTTGATGACCAGCCTGAGTAAGCACAGTACAGTCCTTGATCTGGCCTTACCCATTGCAGGACCCATCAAGCACATGGGCAGAATGGGTCCTGGATGTGTGCAGTTTCCTGACTATTGGAAAACTGCATAACTGAATGCTAATGTGGTTAGTTGTGAATAAGTTCCATAGTCTTATATTGTAAAGATAAGCTATAAAGATGGGATAGACAATTACTAACTACTAATAAAGTGCAAACCAAAAATAACTATTATTAATGTAGACAACATCTTATATATAGGAGATAATCAAATAGATTTATGTTAACATTTAGCTTACTTTTAATGCTATGGACTAAATGTAATAAACTGCAAGAAGTTGAAGATGCAGGAATTACCATATTTACAAGACAAAACCAGTTAGGTTGCATACCAATGAAGTTTAAGACCTGGGTTTACATTTAATAGGATGCGATTTTTAGTAAGGTTCTGAAATCGCACCATATCGCATGGTTTAATATCACAAATTTTTGGAGGAAATCGACAACTTAATGAAATGCAAATTGTGACATGAAAAATACTATGTGATGTGAAAAATTGCAATTTTTAGTCATGAAAATGTGCAAATAAATGCATATGTGCGATTTGCTAGACATGTTAGTGTGTGGTTTTTGAATATAAAAAAATGGCATGGGGTCCCCCATCCTGAGCATAATCAGCCCAGGGCTCAAAGAACTGGTCCTGGTTTTAGAAATTCAGGGGACACAAAACATAGGGGATCCCCAGGGTTTCTAAAACCAGCACCAGGTTTAAGGGCCAGTTCTCAAGGGTTTTGTTGATCAAAAAGGTAAGTGAGACACCACCAAGCTTTCATCACTTTGTGTAAAAAAACAGTGGCCCTTGGTGTCTTGTAAATTTTTTAAGTTTTGTGTAATATGAAGAAACACTTGTTACAAAATAATGGGCTAATGTTTAATATTTGTTCTCCTAGTCTTGGATAATCTGAATTGAAGCACCACAATTCTTTAGAATGATTCATTTAACAGTTCAGCATGTGGTTCAAAAGTTGTTATTTGAGCTAAAAGTATAGCATTTCAATAAAAATATGGAAATATTTGGATGGAAAAAGAGCTTCCTTTTCCAACTAACAATTCTATAGTACTTAAAAAATACTTACGTTTTGCAGTTGGTTGATCTTTGGAAAAAGAGAAGAGCCTCAAACAATGTATATACAAGTTATAATTGCATTGCTTAGGTGCTTAACAATACTTTTTTCTATGTTTCTTTGTATCCTTTTTATGCTAACTATATTAACATTTGTGTTCTTCATTATTGAGTGATTAGTAACTGGTAAATATATCACCAAACTTGTGGTTTCTGTAAAATTGGACAGATATTCCAAAATAGTTTTTGAAATGAAGAAAATACCATCTGTGGAGGCATTGATTATTTTTTTCTACAAGCTGTGAAATGAAAATACAGTACTGCAAATACATCAGTATGCTTTGGATACATTCGCCTCAGAATCCCTTTGCAAACTCTTAAGTAATATATAACCAGATGTACAGGGAAGGCGCTGAAACAAGACATTCCCATATAGTCAAATGGTTTTTAAATCGCGTACTTCCCTAAATACAACTACAGTACTTGGCAACCACTTCTGATAAATGATAATGATTACCTAGGTATTTCCTGGGTTTAGAGCCAAGCTATGATATGAACATTGTGTACTATTATATACAGTCATTCTACATTTAGATCTATGGCAAATGTATAGTATAATAAATATACTTAATAATAGCAAATGGTTTAATAAAATAAAAGCATAGTCTTTAACATAAACATGTAATGTTTTGTTTATTAATTGGAAGATTTGAAGTGCATAGTGATCCTGTACTCCATTGTCTTCTGTGTATGGCATAATCTCAATCTCAGTAAAAAGTATCTTTTACAAACTTGCTGTTCAATCTTGCATTCGTCATGTTTTATTCAAATATTTTTAAGATACATTTTTTTATATTCTCAATACAGAATTCACAGCACTAGCACGGAATATAATTTAGAAAATACGTACAATTTTGCTAAATGAACTGCAGTGAATGTTGCTCCATTTATTTGTATTTTTTTTATTAAGAAGAATCATGGATTTATAGGCATTTTATTCAAAGCTGTAATGATACCACAAAATCGATTCCTGCAACAATCTAATTAATGGAAATGCAAAAATAGAATTACTTAAAGAACAAAATGCAAAAGCTCAGAGTTTATTTAATTGTAAAAATACACTTAAATGATTGACTAGCAAATACATAAAACAAGTTCAAATTATGGTGTTTGTAGCTAAGGCTTAATAAAGCCATCTGCTGTTACTTTTTAAGGATTGAAGGAAATATGTATGGTCTAAAGTATGGTATACATTAATGGAAAAAAGTTAGTTAGAAATACATTTACCAGTGTTGCAAAAAAGCATCACATGGAAATCATACAATTCTAATTACTGCCATTACCTTTACTTTAGAAATCCAAGTCAGTTTGCCAGGAAGAAATTATTCCTAACTTTATGTTCTTCAACCCTTGTATCCTATCATCTCACCCCTTTACCTAGGTAATGGTGTTTGTTTAAACATTGAAAATTTTCCCTTGAAAATTTTCCAAAACATTTCCCCCTTACATGCCCACATCACCATGCAAACCTCTACCCCTTTACACACCCATACCATCAGTCTGTTACTCTCTACCTTCTCCTGGCCAAAGCCCTTCCCCCCTAACACACAAACAGATGTGTCTTCCCACCCGGAATCTTTCGAACGACTTCTGTTGCCAATCTGAATAATAATAATATATATATATATATATATATATATATATATATATATATATATATATATATACTGTATTTTCAATAAGTACTTCAAACAAGACAAATACCAACAGTACAGTGTTTAAAGTATCTTAAAGTGATTAGTAAAGATAAGTAAATCTGACAATTCTGACTAAATATATGAATAGGCATAATATCAAAGTAAATATAAATAATAATCAATAAAAGTACTTTCACTTTATACACAATCACATGCCTATCTCAAATAAAAATTCTGGAATGTCTCAACTTAAAAAAATATAGATAGTAAACAAAATATTTCTATCATAAGACAGCACATACATATATGCAATTGCATAATAATAGTTTAAGTTTCACAATTAGAATGCATACCAAAAAAGGTCTAAAAGGTCTAAAAGGTCTAAAATATAAAGTATATCATAATATACCATTTTAAATGAGATTAAACACTTGTTCTGAATAATAAAATAAATAAACAGAATGTGTATAATTGCCTTTTATCTTCAACTTTTCCATAAGAAATTTCAATTTACTCTGTCTTTAGCATTTTGTTTATTACACAGCCACACTATGCTCAACTTCCACAATTGAGTTGCTCACCACATAAACTGTTTAGATTGAGTCCTGTTTGTAGCTGATGAGAGGAACCCCCCCACACACACACACAAACACACACACACACACACACCCCAGATTGTAACAACAGTAAGCAGCTCTAGCTTGCATTGTATTTGGTCAGTAGGGAAAGCATGACTACAGGCAAAGCTCCAGAGATACACAAAGGGGGTTATTCTGTTTGGTACGGTGAAATGTACGTATGGTCCGTCACACTGTACGTTTCCCGTACCCTCATGGTGAGCGTAAGTCCGCCCACAGAACAGCTGCACACGGACGGTCACAAACACCAACAATGGGGAGTGGCGTTCACTTGAGCGTACGCCACCGTGTACCGACAGATCTCCCGCTTAGCCACCGATACCTGGCGTACATCAGAGCGTACACCACAGTGCACGGACGGATCTCTTCCGTTTTCCCACCGACACCTTCCGTATATATCTCAGCGTACGCCACATGCAAACATGTTCTAATATTGTTCAAAATAAGACTTGTGATAGGCAGATGTTGGGATCCTTTGTTAGAGATATGTGATTGCAATAATGTGCTTGGTGGCATCTTACATACAGTGTGCTACATAAAATTCATAGCAGATATGAAAGTGCATAATGTATATTCTTGGGCAAAAATATACAGATTGTGTGCAAAATAGTGGCCATGGCCTTAGGACATTGCTCCACCATTGCAAGTAGAAATTGAGTCCAAAAACATCCTTGTTGCTCTGAGACGTGGTTTATGTGTCTTTTTCATAATAAAAAAGTGGTATGTTTGTGTTACAGTGAAAAAGTTGACACATGTCGACTCCTGTGAATTGAGTGTCCTGCTTTTTAAAGTATAAAACAACACTTTCTGCAGCATTGCTTATTACATTCAGGTGTATGTGTTTGACTAGTAATCAGCGATAATTAGCAGACCCAGGCGTCCGCTCTCATACAGTATCTCTAGGGGTGGTCTGGAGCTATCGTTGGCGTCCGCCTGTTTTTGGGCCAAAATGCACGGTGCGTTCGCCAATCGAGGCGGTGGTGGCACCGTGCATTTGGTGTGCACACCCCTGTGTACGCCCATGTTTACACCCAGTTTTCCTCATTACTCCGGCCGCTCCCATAAAAACGCCCACATGCCGCCCACAATGACTGTGCTCTTACGTACAGGTTTTTTCACACGGAGAGACCCGTCCGTGAGCGGTGTGAGGTCGCTGTACATGCGCATTGCGAAAGATACGCATGCGCAGATGAAAAAAAACCTGATCCGCCCGTATACGGTCCCACCGTACCAAACAGAATAAGGCCCCAAGTGAGACACAGTACCCTGATCTTCTCAGATAAGAGGGTAACCTACACTGCTTTTTTATGCAATTTATCTGCACTTGGTGACTGGAAGTTTCCTCAGAAGAAGTCCATAATTCTGCAATAAACTGTTAAATGTAAGAACCTCAAATAAAAATCTTAGTAAGCAAGTCGACAGTAATTATCTCACACATACCGAATAATATAATGTTAAGCATACAGTATATACTATTCCCCTCTGCTTCCAGGACTGTCTTAACAACATTGTAGGTCCAGGGCAAAGCAATGCACTGGGGTCCCTACATACCCATTAACCAATGAGAGAGAAAAAAACATAGCATGCCCCTCTGTGGTCCTGGGCCTTCTCTCTCCATATTGTAAATAGATGTCAGCACTTGATTATTGGATATATATCCAGCCATCCACCAATCAGACTGCTTACAGCCACTCACTGTCTGGCTATCAGCTGGCAATCAGGTAGAGAATGCAGCCCTACACTGCTATGAGAGGTGCATTCAATATACTGCATCCCAGGAAGCAGAGAATTCACCATCTCGGGATACCATGGGTTGTGCCAGGCTGGAGATAATCCCCTTCTTGCTGCTTATCCTCCCTCCTCTTTTCCCAATTCCAGGCCATTTTTCCTCCCTCTGACCACACTCCTACAGTGTGTGGCCTGTTACTGTGGGCTGGCCCCTCCTCTGAGGCCACTTTTTATGTTCCTCCTCTGTTCTCCATCAACTCCCAATATACCCAACTATACTGCCTATGGCACCCACTGTTACCCCCTTCCCACTCAAGGCACCTTTCCGTTCAGGCAACCCCCATCCATTTTCCACCAGGTTAAGCTTAAACTGTAACCAGTAAATTATCAGTACATCTATGCACAGCTTTAGCCAGGGGGTGAGCTATGACTTGTTCCTGTCTTTTCATTCATTACATAAAGGTAAATTACTCACAATTATGTTGTTATGTTTTAAGTGCATATTTACTATACACATTTGGTGGGAAATCCCATCAAAAACTGACAGTTGCTGAGGATATTTTTAAAATCTACAGTATATATCCCCTGAAAGTATTACAATGGTTCCATAGCAGATATCAAAGATACCTGCTTTGCTTTCCTTATTTACCTTCACAATTGCGTTGACACTAGTCATAATAGCCTATGGCTACATATTGCATAATTTTCTGGAAGAGCTTCTCTGCATATGTCTCTAGTAACAGCTACTGGTGAAGGTGCGGTCCAATGCATGCACCAGTGTCTGTTACTGGAGAGGATCTTTGTCATTAGTGAAGACATTAGTCATTATCGCCTGTAGGCTACATATCACTTATTTTACCAAGAGGGTGATATCTTCCACATGCATTTCTGGTCAAAGCCATTGGTGCATACTTTATGTTGTCAAATGACTGTGCATATGCAATAATTCCACAGTATAAAGTAAGAGATCACTAATGCAGTCACATTGGTTTACGCATTGCAGCGATGGGCTCCTATTAGAGTGCCCCTCTCTAGATGTGATTTTTAGTATATCTGGGAAGAAATTTATATTTTTAATAATGGCAATAAGAAATGTTATTTATCAATAAAAAATAAATGTGCCTCTGTTTGTTGTATTTTTATTATTCTAGTATATTATTATTATAGTATTTCCCATAGTGCACTCTATGCTGTTTTTACCATACTGTACATGTGTGCACATGTGTGTTTGCACACTTTGGGAGAGATGTGGATAAGGTTATCTGGATTGCTGTAAGGATGATAAGAGAGTAGCTTTAATAGGAGACTGCAGTAGATAGACAGGGTGGGAGTTAAGTGTCAGGTGAATAGACGAGAGATGGGATGACATTTTTAGGAGGGAGTTGCTAGGGTTGAGTGGTAGGGTTGTAAGACCATTGTTGGGCAGATGTGGATGAGAGTGAGATAACAGGAAATGAGGGGAAAGGAAGTGGAACGGTGGAGTGGAGAGAGGATGAGGTGGAGGTGTAGGAGACTAGGGACTAGAAATAGAGGTGAAACCAGGGTGTAAAATGTAGGATTAGGTAGACATCCTATTATCTGTTTTCTTGACAGTAAACACAGAAAGAGATAATCTAAATATTATAAAGAAACAGAGATCACATTCTAATCCAACAATTACTGAAAGGCAGTTTCGGAAGTTTGGTGTGACAATCGTGATTGGCACCAAGGGTTAAAATATGACAGGGGTTATTTATACATCAACATATACATATATAAAATGGTATTTATAAAAAACATGTAAAACACGAGAAAGGGAAAATCATTTGAAATCTTCTTACCCCTAAGTGTATTTGGAACCAGCAAGGATGGAATATGGCAGGATGCAGTCCGGATTGTGCACCCTGCTTGAAGCTTCAAATACCATAGCACTGGGTTTGGTCCTGATTCAGGTTGTGGATACCAGTCACTGCTGACTCATTTCGAGCATCTGGGTACTCTTCTTCCTGGGCGCATATTCCATCCTTGCTGGCTCCAAATACCCTTAGGGGTAAGATTTCAAATGATTTTCCCTTTCTCGTGTTTTACATGTTTTTATAAATACCATTTTATATATGCATATAATGATGTATCAATAAACCCTGTCATATTTTAACCCTTGGCGCCAATCACGATTGTCACACCAAACTTCCTAAACTTCCTTTAACCTGAAGGTCTGAGGGTGACCTTAGTGATAATCAGTAGGCAGCCGCAGTAGGCGCGCAGGACCGAGTCCCCCCCAAAAAACCACAACCAATTACTGAAAGGCTTATGAAGAGCAAAAGAGATTGGATAAACATTCTGTGAGAAGCAGAATATATTTTAGCATTGAGCATTTTTTTATCTTATTTTTGCCATAAATATGCCTTAGTTGCAACATCATGACAAACCAAAACTGAACAAAGGTTAAAGTTCATTTAGACAATAAAAAAAACATTTATTAATACTTTAGAATCAGAGTAATGAATTACAATAAAAACATATTGATACAATAAGGTCTTAGTAATTCCACTATGGAATATAAAAAGTCAATTCTTGGATTTGAATGTACTGTACCATTTTCTCAGTCTTGGTCTCAGTGAAAAATGCAATAGTCAAGATTATGGTAAGTATGTCAGATGTTTTAAAGCATGAGTATGGGCCTGATTCAGATCTGCTCGCTGGGCTGGGAGTTTTCGGAACCCTGTGAAATCCCACCTTAAGAAGGTGTCCCTCTTGTCCCTGTCTCTTTCCTCAAGTCTCTGCATAGGCCAGAACTCACTGGGAGGCTGCTGGCAAAACAGCAGCTTTGGGGCAAATGCCGACATCATATGCCCACCCCTATCAGGCATAAACATTCCTTCATTTCCCGGAAAATCCCAGCATTTCATTGGGCACCTCCGCCATTTTTGTGGGCACATGAAACAGCCAGGATTCACCCCCACATGCCCACCCCTATCAAGCAGGCTGCAAGCAACTTGCAAATAGAAACATTTGCTGAAGCCGCTCACAGCCAGGCCTCATTTATGAGCATTGCAGCCAATGCACATGTGCAGTATCGCATCCATCTCCCAGCGCCTGAATTCGGACCTGTCCAAATGAATCTGAATGACGCACAATGTCTGCAAAAGGAAGGCTATTAATTCCCCGTTTAGTCTCTGTCTTCTTCTCCGTGTAGATTCCTCATGCAGTTTATGAAACATGCCAGTACCTAAAGGCAGTTACTATCAAAAAGTTACTGCTTGGAGCTCAAATTCTTCCAGTAATTGTAAACCTAGTTCTAAAATAGTAGTTTGCGTGACAGGTCATATCAGGTACTCCATTC
This sequence comes from Crinia signifera, assembly GCF_055691185.1. Classification (NCBI taxonomy): domain Eukaryota; kingdom Metazoa; phylum Chordata; class Amphibia; order Anura; family Myobatrachidae; genus Crinia; species Crinia signifera. The sequence goes on from NC_139217.1 coordinate 346,200,984, forward strand.
TTCTTTAAGAACATTTTTATCTGTGTTGTGTTTATAATTTAATTTCACTTTGGTAACTTTGGGACTTATTCTGATCACATTGGTCACCCGTGTGTTTGCTACGTGAAGCAGTGTTTAGCATCTGCGCATGCGCATTTATGCCCATATGCAGATGCTTGGTGTGAGTAGGCATGGTGGACTGTTTGCTTGCCATTCGCACCTAGTAGTCTGTGCGGGAGGGGAGGGGCGGCAACAAGGGTTCACAACAATGGGAATAGCCAGCATTTCATGGGCGTTCCCACATAAATGCGCCCCTGATGAGCGGGCATCAGTGAATGTCATCTGCCCGCATGCTTTCCGCACCGTGCCTTTCGCAAACGTAAGACACCAGAGAGGTGTCTTACATCTGCAAGCTCTGTAGAAATCATTCGATGGTCGATTACCATCAAATGATTTTGCCTCCACACCCAAGGCTGCGAATGGATGTTGGCTCCATAAACAGACTGTATTTGGATACATTTTTCCTTGACTATACCTTTGACTTCTGCCTTTGGCTTCTACCTATATTTTGGAAGCGTGCTCAAGGCTTGCCTGCTATCTTAGCCTGCATTGAAAGCATGTCAGCTGAAGCATGAGTTTGACTGGAGAGAAGATATAAAACCATCTCATCTCCTATTTTCCAGGTACATGAATCCCATTTTGAACATCTGGTGCCAAATGTAATAGGGTGAGAGTTTCAGAAAGTGAGAGATTTTTGGAGAGTTTTATCAATTTTTTTAAAGCAGCAATCAATTACATGGAAAAATCAACCTGGTTTTGAAGTGTAAATGATTGCCGCTTTAAAAATAAAGGGAAAACTCTTAAAATCTCTCACTTTCTGAAACTCTCACTCTATTACATTTGGCCCCTGATGTTTTTCATTTAAAAAACAGTCTGCATTGTAAATTGTTTTGTTACTGGGGGCCTGCATCTTCCCCCACCATTATTAGCTTGCTGAGCAATTTGTTCAAACACCAGTCCCTCCCCCTGTACCAGCTGACCTAAAATTTCCTTTAAAATTTGAAATATTGGGAAGCCTGCTCAAGACTTGCCTGCCATCTGCATCGAAAGCATGTCAGCTGAAGCATGAGTTTGGCTGGAGTTTGGACTGGGTTTAGACTTACACCTGCACATTGCATCATTTAATTTTTATTTTTCACCAATTACCATCTCTCCCAGCCTCTAAGCTGATGAAAGCTAAGTATTACTTATTTTGTTTACTGTTTCTTTATCATGATTTGTACCATGTCCCTCCACCCCCACTGTATGCAAAGCCTGTATGCTATTATTTTTACTGCTGCCTTTGAGCAGCATGATCAAGATGGCGATGCAAATGGCTGCCTAGGAACTGTGCCACCCAACCATATGTACCCCTGTGTCTCCCCTGTCTTGCACACTGCATAGCGACCTAAAACTGTACTGTCCCTGCTTAACTGTTACCTACCTGGCTATTTGCAATGACCAGTGGCATTGTTGTTGGCTGCCTAGGCACTGTGCAACTCGGCGGGTAGGTGTTCCCTGTGTGATAACTGTACTGTCTCTGCTTATATTGTTACCTACCTGGCTGTTGCAATGACCAGTGGCATTGTTGTTGGCTGCCTAGGCACTGTGCAGCTCGGCGGGTAGGTGTTCCCTGTGTGATAACTGTACTGTCTCTGCTTATATTGTTACCTACCTGGCTGTTGCAATGACCAGTGGCGCCGCTCATGGCTGCCTAGGCGCTGTGCAGCTCAGCAAATATATGTTCCCTGCGTCTACAATCCCCAGGGTACATTGAGCATATACCTGTATGTATTATGTATATCTGTACTGTCACTGTTTAACTGTTACCTAAATGGCTGTTGCAATCCAAATCAAATTCCTAGTATACGCAAATATACCTGGCCAATAAAGCTGATTCTGATATAAACGTACTGTTGGCCTCCTCCCAATTTACCTACTGCACAATGTACATTTATGTTGGTTTCTACACCTGGAATTCAATTTCTCATCAGCTACTGATAACTAAACCACTGTGATCATTACTAAACACCAGTTTACTATTTCAGACACATTTAAAGATACAACACCTAAATGATAAAACATGTATTGATACAATATTTAGATTTGCGATGAAATTATGCTGTATTGATTGATTAATGAAAATGAAAGACCGCTTGCTTTTTTGGCTTGTATTTGTGGTAATATTCCAGACGATACTAACTATCCTTCGATTTCATACTGGAAAGAGGGATATTGCTGTTATGCACTGTCTGTTCTTCTGAGCTACAAAATGTTCTTTTGCTTTTGGCATGTGCTCCCTATTTTTTGTTTTCAGTATAACCTTCCTTAGTAATAAAAAGCATGTGTCCCAGATCAATGCAATCACATATCAAACAAAAAAATCAAGAAAAGTTAGTACTTCTTTTAACTCGGCAAAAATGTCTAGAGCACATGAAATTGTTGTAGTTCTTTTATGCACACATTATTTAGTCTTTTGAAAAGAAACCACATTATTCATCTTAAAATGTACTTACTGTTAGAAAAATGGAAAGGATTCCATCTCTTTTCTGTTTGTACTAGTTAATGTGAAAGCAACTGGATGCACTGCTTTTTGTAAATGTATTATTTGTAAGTATTTTAATTTAGAAAAATAAATTTTTGTTTTGTGTAAATAAGGTCAATTTTAAAAATGAAAAACATTAATAAAATGCTAAATAACTGATATTATAGTAAATAAAAAATATGTTTATAACTACCATTCACAATATACATCAATAGATAGAACTTAATTTTTGCATAATCAGCTCATACAGAAGAAAAAAATGGTACTTGTTTCCTAGCACGGCGGCCACTAAGCAAATAGCTTAGTGGGCTATTCTGCATAGGAAAATCGCATTGCATCACATTGCGTACCGTGTATAGTGCTGTGTGATGCGTGTGATGTGATGCGATGCGATGTCCATATTAAGTGCACAGGAGTGCAGGAGATACAATGAAATATCGCATAGGATGGCATGGCACCAAATGCTATGCGATCCGATGTGATATTTCATTGTACAACAACCCATGCCATGAGATGTGATGGGTGCTTACTATGACATTTGATGTTATTACATGTGATGGGTGCTTACAATTGTAAGCACCCATCACATGTAATAACATCACAATTGTAAGCACCTTTGGCATTGTTTTGTGTCACCCCCTGTATCCACGCCACCCCAAAGCGTGGCGAGCGGCGGAACGCGTCCTCCAACCTTTTCATACCCCCACTATCTACGTCGGCATGTAGTTGATTTTATATAATGTGGCAAGCGCAGCAACCCACCGAGCCCGAAGTGTGGCGAGCGGACGCAGAATACATGTAAAATAATCCTCGGCCGCTCACCACGCTTCAGGCTCGGTGGCTCGCTGCGCTTGCCACACTGTATAAAATCAACTTCACGCCGACGTGGATAGTGAGGGTATGAATAGGTCAAAGGACACGTTCCGCCGCCGCTCGCCACACTTTGGGGTGGCGTGGTTAGTGCTGGTGTTTTAGGAACACATTCACACCTGCACATTCATACAGCTGACACAGTCATGACGACATGTGTGAACTAATGACTAATTTACTTAACAAATTTGATTAATGTAGCATAAATAATTTAAGAACATTCTTTAGTGAAAATGCTAGTACTATGCGTTATGCGATGCGATATGACTACGTTTGCGTGCAGAGCAAATCTGGGCGCCATGCTAGGAAACAAGTACCGAAAAAAGTTTTTGAATTTTTTTTTTAATATAATAACTGTATTTAAATTAATCTTCAGACAATTGTCCATTCAAGAATCTTTTTTAATATCATAGTGACCTTTGAAAGCCACATTAATTATAATTCTAAAACCTCATGCTGATACTTAATGTCATCAAATAACAATGGCCCTTATTCTGGTTGGTGCGGTCGAGCCGCATATGCGGCTCCGACCGCACCAGACGAATCCCCGCCCACCATACGGTTCGCCACGGCCGTCCGTACACGGACGGCTGGCGAACCGCACGAAAATGGTGGAGGCGTACGCCTCCACCATGCTGGGAGCTGCCCCCTGCATTCGATGGTCGACGACCATCGAAGGCAGGACCGCACGCCGCGGCAGCTCCCGCAAGCTGAGACCACACGGACAATCGTCCATGTGGTAGCTTGTATGGGGGCTGAAAGCTGACATCCGGCGACGTCAGCTTTCCGCCCCCATGAGTGGCGTCATGCCCTCATTACCATGCGTACGCCCCGCGTTTGCATGGGAACGCCCATGAAACGCGGGGCGTACACATAGGGAAATGAGGGGATGAAGCCCCTCACGCCCCTATACGCCCCCTTTGCGGCGTCTAAATTTTTAACACGGAGAATTCCCCTGCACATGCGCAGAGTGACCTCTGCGCATGTGCAGAGAGAAAACATCGGCGGTACGGCCGCACGCGGGCCGTACCGAGCCGATTAGAATAAGGGCCAATGTAGAGTAAATTGACAGCAACAACACAAATATCCAAATCAAGTGACAAATAATTTTTTGTTCTTTTGCTATTTTATGGCCACATAAAACTATTTAATGTAATCAATATAAAGTAACAATGGAAAGAAAATAAATAGGATAAAGTGCCCAACTGTTAGATGCAGGGTGGTATAATCTTACTGTTTGATGGAAATGTCCAAAGGTCTTACATTCCTACTGTATGGTTCAAAACATCAAATGGGAATTTTCATGCATTTATCTCCGTATGGGACATGGAAAATAAAAATATAAACAAACAATGTGTAGTTTTGTTTTATACAATATTTTGATATGGGTATTCCCCAAGTATAAATAGTCCTTTATGTATTCCCTCCTTCTCCCGCCAGTGCCTGTTCCAATGAATAACTCGTATAGGTTCACCACGTGTCACCCGGTATGTAATATTCCTTCATGTATATGCAATAAACACCGTCTAAACACATCAAGGTTTCTTTTAATAAAGTCGTGCATACTTGTATGCTTACTTTCACAGTGCTTGGCTCCTCCTATCACGGTTTCTTTAGATGGACATCTTAGACATGGTAGTGGTCCCAAAAAGATATTTTATGGATAAAAAGTATTTTTTCCCATATAAAATGGGTTACAATAGTCCACAAAAAAATAAAATAGAAATCTGGACCACGCCCAGGTGGAGTAACGTGGTTGGGCATTGGCTACAACATTTTGGAAATATTGTCTATATGCACTATAGCAGTGTTTCCCAACCTGGGGTACTAGTACCCCTGGGGGTACTCTGCAGACCAGTTGGAGGTACTTGAAAATAATATTAGTAATGGCAGAAGATGAAAAAAAGTATTTTGACGGCAGAAGAAGAAGTCCCATACCTATGGAGAAGAACCATGTTGTGTCACTTATGGTTCTGTCTTCAGCGTCATCAGCTTCTCACTGTGCTTGTGCCTGACCAGCAATCCAATGGGAGCTACCCATGCTGCCCTCAGACATCAACGATCATCTGCCCTGCACTGCCACAGGTGGAAGAAGCAGTGGCATTAATCCTACAGGTGTAAGTGGGAACCCTGGAGACAATACACAACCAGCGACCAGACACGGAAGGGCATGATTCCTGTCTGCTACTCCTTAATATAAGGACATGCATAAGGATACGCATACCGCTCACTTCCACTCCACTCATAAGTACTGTCTATATTTTAAATTCAGAGGAGGGGGTACTCATCAATGAAAAGCCTAATCAAGGGGTACGGGAGAGAAAAAAGGTTGGGAACCACTGCACTATAGCATTGAGTCTACTAATGTCATGCAATATTCACACACTGGCACTTAGTTGAATGGGGTTACAGTTTGTCTACAATAGTCTTTGCCCAATTAAATATTCAATACAAAATGTATCTTCACAAATTAAGTTCATTATGGTTGATCATATTCACTATTTTTCTTATATTTAGAAACTAGGAATTATATTTTTATAAGGCATCAAATGTTTTTCCAAGAATAAATGTTGTCTAATTTTAAATTGAGTTGTCTTTATAATGACTTATTACCACCTTGTATGGGGTAATGGGCCTAATTTTGAGTTGATCAGTGATTAATGATTATAGAAACCGAGTGATTCGAATGATTGTGCATGCATACAGATTGTAGCATGCATGAGCAAGGGCAAATAGAGACATAAATTGAATATGGATCGTTAACTCAATTTGGCCAGAAGTTGGCTGACAGGAAGCTGGTGTTAGAGGGTGGGCACCTACCATTTTCAGGTGGTGTCCAAAAAAATGCAGGCATGCCCAGGCATTTAAAGGGAGGGTCTAGGACATCAGCGCTGGCCTCGGTCAACTTGTCTCTGCTGCAGATGACCAGTAGGGTTCGGGAGTTGCTTATGGATTTGCAAGTGGATAGCGATAATTTTGTTAACCATTCATAAATTTACACAATTTTTTTTCTGTCTAGTCGCAGACATCTGAAACTTGGCAGATTAGCGATCAGTTTTCAAAACCTAGTTCACTGATTTTCCAGAACTTCCAGAATCCCTTTTAACTCATTCTTTAGGTGATGCGTTATGTAGGCTTAACTAAACTACAGGTAATCCACTTCATGAATAAAGCAATTGTGTAGCAAGTGCCAGTGGCATAAATTCGCTCCAGTTGCCCGGAGGCAAGATATATATATTGTGCCCCCCCACCACCACCTAATATATGTCTGTTCTGAAATATATATGTGTTCAATTTATATCTATATCGCTCTCTATATTTGTCTGTATCTATCTATCTAGTTAGTTATCTATTTAGTTTCTGCACTGCACTTTGTTTGTTCAAGTAATGTAACCAGCTGTCCTGAGGAAGGAGTGTCAGCTCCGAAACTGTCGACCTAAGGCTGTGTTTTTTTGCACTCATTTAATATGATTTGAATACACTCTTTTTCCATGTATCCTGAGAGTGCCGCCTCTTGTTTTTTCATTTATTGGAAAAATTTGTTGCTATCTATCTATAGAGAGAGAGAGAGAGAGAGAGAGAGAGAGAGAGAACACATATTTCTCAGAGCTCAGCCACAGAAGCAATATTGTTGGCTTTTAATTAACTGATTTAAACTTGCAGGGAAGGAGAGGTGCCCCCTTGGGAGCAGGAGCCCGGCGGCAGATGACTCCATTGCCTCCCAGAGTTCTGCCTTTGGCAAGTGCTAAAAGATATTATTTCAAATCAAATGTCACTATACAGTAAATGTTATTGTTCTTCTGCAACTTTCATGTACAATTTACAGTATGGGAATGTTTTAAAATCAAGAAAATCTGGTATAAACTTTATAAGATTATAGTGCATTTGACAATGGTCACTTTGCCTTTCTCTTGGATATATTTTTATTAGCATTTTCATTTACCTAAAAGTGGAACTAGTTGCAGTATTCAGCATTACAGTACCACTAATATAGACCTTTAGATGATCAGTTAAAAAAATGTTGTTGGCTAATGATGAGGGTTACCTGTAATGCAACTGTGCAAGAGTTATTATCATTCTGCTTTAGTTTTTAGTGACTAAGTTGTACAGTAAGTATATGTTGTAGATGCTTATAATAATAAATATCATGTACTCTGCTTACTGTATACTTTTCAGGTCATCATCATTGAGTAGATTCATAAGTTGAGCAGACATAACTTACATAAAAACAGTAAACTTAATAGATATGTGTAAAGGACAAAGCATGTAATATCAGAACAAATTTCAGTACATAGCACAAGATATGACAAACAAACAAAAACAACAGATACTGTAGTTTTTAGATGTTAGACATATGTTAGAAGAACCTGCACATTAGAGCTTACATTCTAGGGAAAAAAAATTGAAATATATGATGTTTAATATGACTGTGTGCAGGATGTTCTAACATACGCCACCCCTTTTCGCTCCTCATCAATGGCTACCGCATTTTTACTAATCGTATATGCACTAACATATGCTATTAGTAAAGGATAGAACAGGTCTTGCTATAAGAGCTGTCCTTTGCAATGCTGCTTGAGCGCTGGACTTCCAGGTTTGAGACCCTAAATATACCTTATCTCTCTCCACTTTTTCATTGTGTTGTTCAGCATTAGGAACAGCAGGTTTCTGCATCATAGCCACACCCCTACCTCAACCCACCAACCCATCCCCATTCCTCCCCACCTCCACACCCCACCCTGAATGAGTGCGCAATTCATCCTGTGAGAACATAATGTATATTGACCCATGTCTCTCTCAACTCACACTTTATATCAGTCTCTCCCTGCTCTGCAGTATATAATCACAGCAACTTTGTAACTGGTACCCTGTGGAGGCTACATACAGTAGTATAGGATGGGTATTTAAAAAGTAGTAATGGCAAACACACATTCAGCCCAGTTGCACGCATGTGCTGACATAGTGATGTAATTTTTATCAGGATTGAGATTATGCCTAATATATATCCAATACTAACTAGAGATGAGCGGTTTGGATTCCATGGAATTCAAACTGCTCCGAACACTGCCGGCCCGTCAACCTGCAAGATGCGCTTGCGAGTTTCTAACTTTGTTCGGAAACCCAAGTGTGGCTTCGGATTCTTGTGAGACGCCGAGTGTATTAAAGCTCGGCGTCCCAAGAATTCGGCACCATTTCACAGTAATGCTTCCTGCTGCTCACAGCTCTGCCTAGCAGTGGCGGCTGGGGGGCACATTGTACAGAAATCAGGCTAGAGGGGTGTTATTATTGAATGTAAACTTGTGCATTACTACTTATATTATTGTGCAGAAGGGTGTTGTGCAGTAGAGGGGTGCAGTCAGTGCAGAGGGGTGCTGTGCAGTGCAGACAGAGGGGTTTGTGCTGTGCAGACTCAAAGGGGTGTTGTGCAGTGCAGAGGGGTGTTGTGCAGTGCAGACTAGTGGGTTTTTTTTTGTGCAGTGTAGTGGGGTGTCGTGCAGTGCAGAGGGATTTGTGCTGTGCAGAGGAGTTTGTGACAGTGCAGTCAGTGCAGACTCAGCAGAGAGGTTTGTGATGCCAGGCAGAGGGGTTTGTGCTGTGCAGACTGCAGAGGGGTTTGTGTGCTGGGTTATATATATATATATATATATATATATATATATATATATATATATCATTAAATATACATATTTATATTAATTGTACTGGTCGTGTGTTAGGCAGGCTCTCAGTCAGTGTAGTGAGGTACACAGGCAGGCTGTCAGTCAGGCTTCGTTAATTTTTTTTTCATTGTGATATGTGGTCACTGAGGTGTGCTGCACTGCAATCCAATACACCATATACTACTATCAGAAGCAGAAACAAGTTGCATGTGTGATTGTTCCGCAGCCACAGTCCACGTAGTGTTATCCAAGGCCCATCCATAAAAAAGAAATACAATATAAAAATCAATTTTGCTGTTCTTTATTTTTTTTGCTGTATTCTGCACCCCAATAGTATACACCACAAGTTGCATGTGTGATTGTTCTGCGTCCAAGCAGCATTATACAAGCTGCGCATTAAAAACAAATGAAAAAAATCTTAATCAATTTTTCTCATCTTTAATTATTCATTCTTTGTGTGTAGTGCACCCATAGTATATACTGTCAGAAGGTGTGTGTGTGATTGTTCTGCGTCCAAGCAGCGTTATACAAGCTGCACATTAAAAACAAATTAAATGAAAAAATCTTAATACATTTTTCTCATCTTTATTCATTCTTTGTGCGTACTGCACCCATAGTATACCGTGAGAAGCCACTTGTTTGGCTTAGCATAGTTATCCAGCTACCTCTGTGCAATGTTTTGCCCTAAAAACAATATTGTGAGGTGTAAAGTGGTCAAAATTGTCTGTAAAGTGCTGGAAATTAATGTTATTGAGGTTAATATTACTCTAGGGAAAAAAAACACAAAAATTACGTGATTTGGGTGTTTTTTGACCAATTAAAAAAAATCCAAATCCAAAGCTTTTCATCGCCGTTTGACAAATCCAAATCCAAAGCTTCGGCCCCAGCACTCATCCCCAATACTAACCATAAATAAACACTATACGGCTAACTTTTGCACAACTGTTAATTCATATCAACCATATGATATTTATATCACTGATTATAATATCTGTTTATTACATTTGTGTAAAAACTTGATCAGTTTACAGTCATTAGAAACATTACAGTTTCAAACAAACATACTGTACTGTAGAAACCAAATTTGAGATATTAAAATCTAAAACTGTAGTTGGCAAATAAAATGAAATCATATTGGCCCTTATTCTGGTTGGTGCGGCCGGAGCCGCACACGGTGCTCCGGCCGCACAAACCAATCCCCGCCCACGAGACGGATCGCCACGGCCGTCCGTACACGGACGGCTGGCGATCCGCATAAAAATGGTGGAGGCGTACGCCTCCACCATGGTGGGAGCTGCCCCCTGCATTCGATGGTCGTCGACCATCGAAGGCAGGTCCGCACGCCCCAGCAGCTCCCGCAAGCTGAGACCACACGGACAATCGTCCGTGTGATAGCTTGCATGGGGGCTGAGAGCTGACATCCGGCGACGTCAGCTTTCCGCCCCCATGAGTTGCGTCATACCCTCATTACCATGCATACGCCCCGCGTTTGCATGGGAACGCCCATGAAACGCGGGGCGTACACATAGGGAAATGAGGGTATGAAGCCCCTCACGCCCCTATACGCCCCCTTTGCGGCGGACGAAATCCGTCTGCGGCGAAGGGGGCTGCACATGCGCAGATTGACCTCTGCGCATGTGCAGAATAAAAACATCGGCGGTACGGCCGCACGCGGGCCGTACCGTCCGAATTAGAATAAGGGCCATTATTAGAGTTGTCTAAATTATAGCAGATTTCTCCTAAATTAAAATAATAAACACATTTATTAAGTGTTTTATAATCTCATATAGCTGCCCTCTGCTATCTCATGGGAAGCGTTATGTTTCTCCATGCAGAATTACTCCTCCTAAAAACAAATCTTAACAACCCAGCAGATCTTTTGCTTTCTCACAGATGTGAACCATTAGGAAACTCCTAAAGCATAACATTATATTGCCAGTGTCAACGTAGCATGACATTTTCTGCAGCCATCTTAAAAGGCAGCTAATGAATGTACTAAAGCCATGTAGCTTAAACACCTGTATACATTTTTAAGCTTGTTAATAATCAAATATTCCCACTGTGACAATGTTCCATTTGATTCCAATTTAGAAATTGAATGCATATGTACGAATGTTAATATAATATTACAGACAGTATTGAGTTTATTTTTAAGAATCAATCAAAAAATGCAATCATAAGTGTCTCACAATCATGCACCAATGCCCCTCTTTGTTAATGCCATGATAGCCAATATACCTGTATGATGAGATCCTATTACTGCGTCACAGTGCAGGAGCCACCGATTTGATTATAATTATGGCACATGATGTATTTCTTCAATTCATGTTCATGTGGGGGGTTTGACAGTTGCTCCAGTATCAAAATTCCTGATTGGTTTATCAACTACTGTTAACATTTATCCCAGTGTAAATGTTAAAGAATTTAGATAAAATGGGGTATATAATGGTGACAATAATAGCTGTGGTACGTGATGGAGCTACAGATGGAGCGCCTCATGTTCTTGAGGGTCCTGACGATTCTAGCGCCAACCGACAGGACCCACAATCAGATGGAAGGGGGCACGTGTGAATGAGATGCTCGCTTACCCCATTCCTTCTGAGCCCTCTGCTGCCTCCTGTGGATTCCCCCCGCTCCCGTTGCTCCCCCGTAGCTCCCCTCACCCCCCTAACCCTGCCCGTCTCCCTGTCTCGCTAACAGTGTGCTTATGAGACGTTTGCGCATCCCTGTGCGATTCCCAGCACTGACTGACTGACTGAGGGGCGCTCCATCTGTATGTAAATAGCTTAAATATTTTGTTACGATCAAATTACTATTTGCAAATGTGTAATGCAGTACAGTTTATGTTTTGCGCTCTATAGAAAGTAATACAGTAGTTTACATCTCTTCAGAAACTTCTTCAATTGAGGTTCTCTGAGCATGGTAGAGAACAGAAAATCTTTCAATACAAGTTTTCATTAATTTTACTTCAAATTTCTCATTTTAATATCTAATTTATACAGTACAATGACATCTCATTTTAGCTAATTATTTGCTAAGTACACTCACAATTATGACTATATATCTATGTTTCTGCCATTTGCTGATATCATCTTTATACCAATATATGCGATACTTTATGTTTTTAGCAAAGCAGTCATTCCATTAAAAGTGGCTTTCCAATGAAATCTCTTCCCAGGGACATTATTACGTGTGTTATAGTTGACAGTGGGCATCCTCTCAAAATCTATCAGTCCCGCCTCTTAATCAGTCCCTGATCTTGCTACTTACTTCCCTTTGTTCCTCCTATTTTCTTCTCTCTTCATCCACTGACTTTGCCCTGACTTTGATCACCATCATCTTTATATAAATGTTCAACTTCCATTCTTATCTGATATTTCATGGAGATCCATGTAATTTTAATAGGTATATCTGGTTGATGACTGTGGAGATAGATAATGTCAGTAAAGGTGTGTACACATGCATTAATTTTACTTTCAATTCGATTTGATTTCAATTTCTCCGTTTTAGTGTTTTGCTTTCCATACGATTTCACATTCGATCTGCACTTTTGCATTCGATATTGATTTTAATTTGCATTTAAGGCACAGTGTACGCATTCCATTTACTGGATCAAATGCGATATTTCCTTGCCTGCACAGTCTATTTTTCTTTTCATTATAGAGAAAATGGGAGCGTGCATTGAGTCAAAAGCATCTCAAAAACCGCTCGTTTTTGATCCAATTTTCCTTCTATAAGCAAAATCGAAAACCTGTCAAAATCGAATCATGTGTACACCCCTTAACTCAGTGTCAGGAATGCATTGAAAGACACAGTTCCACTGGCAACAGCAGCATTGATCTGACAGACAGACCATAAAGTTGCTCTAATGTCTGATGATGTGGCCAATGTTCAGTTGATAGTGGATTCCCCTTAGAGCGTAAGCTCCTGGGAGCAGGGTCCGTGCCCTCCTGTTTTAACAGATATCTTGCATTCAAACTACAGCCTTCACCTAAGCTTTGTCCCTATAACACCTACTTCACTTTCTTGTAGCCGATCCTCTGCTGTAGCTACTGTAACTTGCCAGATAAAACCCGCACCAAATACACCCTCGCACCTGCATAGAAGCCATACAGTTATCACCCAGAAACCTCCAATGCATGAAATTAATGATCTGTCCATGCATGGGTTGAACCTCTGATCTTTTCATCTCTGTCTATGTGTACAGTATATGCATGGTATAGTGCATGCATTGTCTGTTGTTGATTTTTACATTGCATGCACAGTTTACAAACATTTGTCAGATGTGTAAACTATCGACTTGCATATGACTGAACCAGGCCCAAAGTAACACAGAAGTTCTCAGAAAAATTGTATAATTAGACAATCATACCATTTTTATAACAGCAGCAAAAATAAATCAATTGGAATAAATGCACCGTATAAATGTCAGGTATATAATTAATTGGCTAATCAGTATTCAGAAGCATTGGTTACTTAAACGATTCACTTCAAGATTTTAATATTCAGTGCTGCACTAATCACCTTCTATGGGATATGATAGTGATTAATGAATCAAAATAAGTGTTCTGTCTAATGGCTGTTTAGTGTATATGGTATTGATCATTAACTGATGATACATTATAGATCAACAGTGGGAGAGCCTCCCATGGGATATGCACAGCACCGCCAAATAGGATATACAGTAGGAGCTGTGCTCTGTAGATACCTTTAAAAGAAGACAAAGAGCCGCGTCTGGACAACAATTATTATATACAGAACTTTGGATCTTCTCTGAACTCATAGTGCAGGGGCAAATGCCTGATATGCAAGGGAGGTGTAAATATGTTCTATATACACATATATTTACTCTATAGCACATTGTGAGCTAGTGATGTCTACACTGAACCAGCTACAGTATGCTATTTTCATCCATTTAACTTATTGATTATCAGTAGTAATGTGATTTATGTGCACCTTGTCATTCAGCTACATCCCCCTGTATTTAAAACACACATTCTCCAGCATGCCATACCCAATACTCACAATCTTAATTTAACATATAGTAGGGTTTTGTGACGAAATTAGATGGACCTGGACTGAGAACCTTCATATTCACTTGTTTCTCATGGTGTAATGTACTTTAATCCATGGACCAGTCTACATTTATACAAGAGTACCAATGTGTTATGTGTATAGTTATTTAGAGTTATTTATCAGGTCATCTTTGGCAAGATTGTATGTATTGTAGAGATACAGTGCAGGTCATTGCCATGGTGTGTGAAAGGAAGGAGAGCCAGGTAGCTGGCCAGTTAATTAGCATTTGTATCACATGTTAATCCATTGTGTGAAGTGTAACAGTTGTTGCTGGTAATGTAACAGAACAATACCCGAGTGACTGGTAAAATAGCTGCCAAACAAAGCGATTTATCTAGGTCAGCAGGTAACCTGGGAGATAATAGGTTAGACCTCCCTGAGCATTTACAATGGGTCTCTACTGCACTATACTGGATGACATACAGTAGCATTGTAATATCTGACCCTACTCAGTAGACTTTGTGGCTAGGTATATAAGGAGAATAGTTTTTCAATGGAAGAACCCTTACCAGGGCAGGGTCTGCGTGAGCCAATACACCAGTCTGGGTAAAAAACTTGCGGTGCCGGCGTCCCTGCAGTGCTGGAGCGGGCAGGGGTGTCCGTGCCGCGGAGGTACCTGCGGCGCTGTCATTGTGTATAAAGCTGGTGGCGGCTGGCGGGGTCCCTGCAGTGAATAGAAAATAACTAGCGCTTCCCGTGCCGCCGCGCGCATAGCGCTAGTTATTTTCTATTCACTGCAGGGACCCCGCCGACCGCCGCCAACTTTATACACAATGACAGCGCCGCAGGTACCCCCGCGTCACGGACACCCCTGCCCGCTCCAGCACTGCAGGGACGCCGGTGCCGCAACTTTTTTACACAGTTCGCTAACACTCCATGCTGGGGGTGAGGGATGAACTGCCGCCCTCCAGGTGCCTAGAGCTGCCTAGTGGTGGTGCCGGCCCTGCATTCACAGCCTATAAGCAGTACAGAAGATATCATCAACTGGTAGGGTAGCCCTGTGGGTAACTAGACTGGGTATTGCAGTAGTGGTACTGACACCATGCTTAGCTGTATACATTATAACAGCCTATAGCATGTACACACCATAAAATCAGCAATAATAGGCCTGTGTTTTTGACACCACTCCCTGTAAACATTTCCAAATGGACACTTCCTGTAAATTGCTTTACCATAAAATACTTATTGTGAGTGGTATTACAGTGGCACCTTGGCAAATGTGATTTATGATTGCAGCACATGTACAGTCTGCTGAAAATCTTGCAAGAACATCGGCCATTGGCCCTGATTCTGGTTGCCTCAGTAAGCTGCGAAGCTCACAGCTTACCGAGTCCCAGAAGGCCTGCCCTGCCAAATTGCCACCCACCACCGCCATATCCCCTCGCAACCATGCGAGGGGATGTGTCATGAAGACACTGTGACTTCTTATACAGTGGGACATGCAAGGGGATGTGTCATGAAGACTCCCCTCTGTGAATGGGCCCTGGTAATGACCACGAATCAATGCTGGGGCAGCTGCTGTCCTTGGGACAATGTAATTGTATAACTGCAAGGCTCCCTGCACCAGAAAACTGTCTGTCTACCAGAAATAGAAGAGAGGGGCTGTGACTGGAGGAGCAGACCAGCAGGCAGCCTGCACTACATAGTGAGGGCTGAGTGCAGTTAGGGGAGCTCAATAAAAGTAAGCTAAATGTTTTTTTCTATTTGTTAGAATTAAATAATGAATGAAACATATCTACTGTATGCGTACACACACACACACACACACACACATATATATATATATATACACAGCTCAAAAAAATAAAGGGAACACTAACATAACACATCCTAAATCTGAATGTATGATATATTATTATTAAATACTTTGTTCTTTACATAGTTGAATGTGCTGACAACAAAATAATACAAAAATTATAAATGGAAATCAAATTTATTAACCCATGGAGGTCTGGATTTGTAGTCACTCAAAATTAAAGTGGAAAAACACACTACAGGCTGATTCAACTTTGATGTAATGTCCTTAAAACAAGTCAAAATGAGGCTCAGTAGTGTGTGTGTCCTCCACATGCCTGTATGACCTCCCTACAATGCCTGGGTATGCTCCTGATGAGGTGGCAGATGGTTTCCTGAGGGATCTCCTCCCAGACCTGGACTAAAGCATCTGCCAACTCCTGGACAGTCTGTGGTGCAACGTGGCGTTGGTGGATGAAGCGAGACATGATGTCCCAGATTTGCTCAAATGGATTCAGGTCTTGGGAACAGGCGGGCCAGTCCATAGCATCAATGCCTTCATCTTGTAGGAACTGCTGACACACTCCAGCCACATGAAGTCTAGTATTGTCTTGCATTAGGAGGAACCCAAGGCCAACCGCACCAGAAAATGGTCTCACAAGGGGTCTGAGGATCTCATCTCAGTACCTAATGGCAGTCAGGCTACCTCTGGCAAGCACATGGAGGGCTGTGCAGCCCCCCAAAGAAATGACACCCCACACCAATACTGACCCACTGACAAACCCATCATACTGGAAGATGTTGTAGGCAGCAGAACGTTCTCCTTGGCGTCTCCAGACTCTGTCATGTCTGTCATATGTGCTCAGTGTGAACCTGTTTTCATCTGTGAAGAGCACAGGGCGCCAGTGGCGAATTTGCCAATCTTGGTGTTCTCTGACAAATGCCAAACGTCCTGCATGGTGATGGGCAGTAAGCACAACCCCCATCTGTGGACATTGGGCCCTCATACCACCCTCATGGAGTCTGTTTCTGACTGTTTAAGTAGACACATGCACATTTGTGACCTGCTGGAGGTCATTTTGCAGGGCTCTGGCAGTGCTCCTCCTATTCCTCATTGCACAAAGGTGGACGTAGCGTTACTGCTGCTGGGTTGTTGCCCTCCTATGGCCTCCTCCACATCTCCTGATGTACTGTCTCCTGTTAGCGCCTCCATGCTCTGGATACTACGCTGACAGACACAGCAAACCTTCTTGCCACAGCTCGCATTGATGTGCCATCCTGGATGAGCTGCACTGCCTGAGCCACTTGTGTGGGTTGTAGGTTCCGTCTAATGCTACCACTAGAGTGAAAGCACCACCAGCTTTCAAAATTGACCAAAACATCAGCCAGAAAGCATAGGAGCTGAGAAGTGGTCTGTGGTCACCACCTTCAGAACACTCCTTTATTAAGCAGTGACACTGCTTGGAGGTTGCTTTGTGATGAACTGCACCATGACTGAGGTCCATGTCTAGCACCGAAACATTGGGAGAATGCAGCACTTGTGAGGAATAAAAGCACTTTTTATTGCAAAAAGCTTTGGTGAGTGCCCTGTCTCTGGATCTATATATATAAAGTGTAGTGCCCCTAATATTGCGCTTATAGAAAGAGCAGCACCCCTATAGAACCTTGCTGTTAAATAGGTACAAGAAGAAAACATAAAAACACAGAATAGAGGCGCGCTATATCACCAATACCAATACATTTAGATTGAAAAAAAAAAATCAATAGTTTGTAAAAACAAGTGAACATTTATTAAATTTTTTCAAAATTCATCAGCTTTTTTACAGGTGTCATATGAAATATCAATCCGCAGCCCAATGCGTTTCATCCTTCAGAACTTCATCAGGGGAAATGAATAAATCTCTAGAGGTACTAGATCCTCTGGTAGGAGTTGAGGTGATAGATCCCTCAAAGCCAAAAAAGATTTTTTTCGTATTGTAGTCTTAAGTGCAACAGATATTTCCTTGGCCGTCGATTTTACAAATGATGCACGCAAAAGTCCAGCTAGGTGGTGGTTGGTCATGAATCACTTTTGTCACCAATAAAATGGCTATAAACCACTTCTGTCTCCAATACAACTCAAGTGGGAAACTGCTGTGTAGCACTGGCTCTCTAAAGACCTGTGCTACACAGCGGTTTCCCACTTGAGTTGTATTGGAGACAGAAGTGGTTTATCTACAGTCAGGGCTGGCTGGGTTTGCACTTTGCATCTGCATAGAGTGCCATGTTTTAGAGGGCATTCCTGCTGCTTTCTCTATCCTGACTGCTAGCTTACCACTGCTGCCTCCTGAGATATGTTTGCACCCCTACTGCACTGCCCACAAAGATAGCCTGGACTGTGGGGGAGATGATTGGGAAGAAAAGGAGACAAAGTACTGGGACAGGGTCACATGCTGCAGGCAGCATCATTCTGAACGCACTATATCCCTGCCCCCCTGTCACCTACTATCACCTGCCTCTGCTGTCACCCAATATCTCCCTGTCACTGCTGCATCCCCAGTCATCCACTATCTTCATGTCACCCTGTCACCCATGCCTTTCTGTCACATACTATCTCCCTGTAATCCCTGCCTGTCACCCCCTACCTCACCAGTCACCCATTCTTTCCATCACCCCTTCCTCCCCAGTCACCTACTATCTCCTTGTCAACCCGCTATCTCCCTGTATCCTTAGGAGTACTAATGTGTATCAACGCCCATTTCTTGTGAGACCACATCCCTTTTTCTGACATGCAATAGTTTTATCCCATCAAAGGACTCCAACATTTATATTGGCTTACCAAAACAATTAAGCTTGGGCCGGCCCTGTTTTCAGTTTACTAGTTGTCATTTGTTTATAATGAAAATCCAAGTCGCATGAGATAGTAAGCAGAAAGTCATTGAAGCATTTATAGAATAACCCCCATCACACTCTTTTCATTACCATTGTCCACTGAGGATCTCGGTGACTGTCTCAGACTAAGACATCAGGTCACAAATGATTGGGAACCAGTAAAGCCCCAGGATTAACAGCTACACTGAGAAGCTCACAGGACACCAGCCAGAAGCACATTAGAATAATTTTTATAGTAAGTAATAGGGCAGCTTTAAGAAATATATGCCTTTGAAAACACTGTATTTTTTAAGGACAAAAAGCCTTATAATATCTTAAAGAAAGTGGACTGAGATCAGATTTGTCAGATGCATAATAATGCTGGAATAACTAAGAAGAAATTCTGAATTTACACTATAAGTAGGGGCTTGATTCTTATCAGAATGCTCATTAAAATTCACTATCTTTTTGTTCTATTCTCATTTTATGAAATATTAACAGAAATACCCAAAGTTGGTCGATTTAAATAAACTACACAGTGAATATATCTTTTGCATAAAACAATATTCAAGCGGGGTGATTTTAATGTTCATTGCTATTTTTTACTTTCTCTGGATTGTTTTTTTGCATACATTTGCATGCCCTATGAGAATTATACCAAGAATATGCTAATGAGAGCAACGTCTAGAGTTATTTTTTTTTTATTGCATGTCAACAAAGCTGCCTTGTCTAGCTCTTCCTGACAACTGGCAGCAGAGGTTTTAACTCCTTTTCAGCTAATATTGCACACAATTTGATAATTTTATTGTAGACATACTCTATGTGGACTCTTAATTAGTATAGATTTAATTAATTAATTAACTGCTATTTTTAAGATACATTTTTTTTTTTATTTTGTGTGATTTTTGGAATTTATCCCTTTGAAAGACGGGTTGACCTGTTACGTGTTGTTATGAAACAGTTTGAGGTCATTATCAGGAGAGACAGAATAGGGTAGCAACAATTATATAAATCAATTTGAAAAATTAAAATAAAGGGAAAATTAATTTAGGCACCACATTTACCCCTTAACTAGTTGAACACTCTGACTGATGCAATTATGTGCAGGGTCCCTGTGTGCTAAGGCCGAGTAAGGGGATTTTTCCTTACAGTCTCCAGTCTCAGTACTTACTTGTACAAATCTGTTAAACAGAAATCAATCAATCGCAAATCACACATCTATCCCCCCTTTCATTTTCATATATATGTGCAGTTCAAAATCTTACTAATAAATTTCCCTGGGTTTCCGCATACCTTGCAACTGCCACGATTTTCCCGATTTCCATGGGGCAGTACCAGTTTTTGGGACAGTAGCACATTCAACCCCTGAAGGCAGTGTCTTGCAAGGAAAGGGGGCAGCTGGGAGCTCCCCGCAACTCATTGCTCTGCTTAGCAGAGCAGAGGGGAATAGACAATGTGAGCAGAAGCTGGGGACATGGTCACCAGCTCCCACCATGTTGCCCATGCCCCCCCCCCCACTCCGAGGTGAAATGCGGGCATTGCCTCATGATCGTGCACATTTTTGTGACGCCACACCCATTTTTTGGAGGCTACATCTCCTTTGCAGGAGCATGCACAGCTGTGCTGCGTGGGGTCCGGCATCAGCGAGGCATAATGTTTGGAGGTATGTGTCCAGGAGGTTTGGTAGTAAGGGTTAGAAAGAGACTTCTATTCTCCTGTATGCTCTGCCACTGAAAAGCCTCTTCATTTATCACCTGATGATGATGATATGCTATTCTAAATGTTTTTTAATGTGAGTGCAATGTTATAATAAATATTTTTTTAAGTTAAAAAGGTGCAGCACTATTATGAAATCTATTGTTATCCTGTTGTAATCTTCCTTAGGGCTATTGTGCAGTGTATATTTGCTCTACCAAACCTCCCTAAACCTCCCTAAACCTGTATAATTAGGACCATGTTTCATTCCATTACCCTTAAACCACTTTTCTCTTATTCCTATTTGAAGTACTCCAATGCATAATGCTCCACTTCAACAGGCATGCATAATGTGTCAGAGAAAAGATGGCCCCTTGACAAGGCAAGGGAATGGATGGAAAACATATTGTGTTGTACAAAGGGGATGCAGTGTAAATCCCGGCGTTCAGAATCCCAACGCTGGAATCCCGACCGCTGAAATCCCGACCGCTGAAATCCCGACACTTTCTCCCTCTGGGGGTGTCCACGACACCCCCAGAGTGGGAATAAATTATTGTGCCGAGCGTAGCGAGGCACCGGGCCCACTGCGTGGCGAGCGCAGCGAGCCCGCAAGGGGGGGGGGGCCATACACTACCCCCCCTTGTCGGGATTTCGGCGGTCGGGATTCCAGCGTCGGAATTCTGAACGCCGGGATCCCGACCGCCGGGATTTAATACTAAATCCCAACAAAGTCATCTAGGTAATGCAAGAGTGGCAACTTTACAGGAAGAGTTTTTTGTAATGTAAGTAGAATAAGCATATGGGGGATATTTATCATACCTTGGAGAGAGAAAGTACAAACCAATCAGCTCCTAATGCCTTTCTCAGACATGTTACACAGAAATTAGCTGGGTCTACCAAGCTAATCACACATGCAGAAATCCTGGGTTCGTGCGCGTTCACGAGTAAAGATCTGGGATATAGCTGCACGTGTAAAAAGGGGTATTAAAAAGGAAAATGAAGAGCACTGGTAATGAAAACTCAACATGGAGTAAAATTGAGGTTCTAAGCACCATTTTGGCCAAAGATGTGAACACACCTAACTCATTCCGGTGTCCTCATCAGATGGGTCCCTATTATACCTAATACAGTACCTATATTTTTAAATGTATAGAGGTAATATCTATCATAGTGCCCATTTGAATATGTAGACAGCAAATGAAGGGATCCATACTAATTCAAAACACTTAAGGGCAGGTGGGTGGGGCACTCATCCAGGTAAAAGACTGTCCAACTTCAAGTGTACATACACACCCAGGTCACCCGACAGGTGCGCTCATTACTGACTGACACATTTTAAAAGATCCAAAGGCGGAGCTAATTATTTCACTTGATTCTGTGAGGAGACCTGAAAAACTTGCACTGTGTGGGGTCCTGAGGACTGAATGTGAGAACCTGTCTCCTAGCTGCTTTACAACAGGTGTGTTGGTAACTGAATCATGCATTGAAGGTTAATTTATGGATGAATGGATGAAGAGTTGATGAACAAATGAGTCATTAGTTTATGGATGAATGAATGAATAATAAATGAATGAATGAAGGTCCATTAGTAAATTTGAATGGACAATTTGAGGTGACAGGTTGGATGTTAGTAAATAGATGGTTCAATATATTTACCACTCATGTAAATTCCGGCTTCGGTCCAGTTAAAGGTGCACCCAGCTGATGATGTGATAGTGATTGCGGCTCCCGGCTCAGTTAGCATTCCTGCAGCCTTATCTGCTTCCACCTGTATGTTTGGACATCGCTGGATGTGTGATAGTGGTACCAAAAACAACTACAAGTATAAACATGTGAAAAAAGTCAGTGATATACAAGCAAAATGACATGCTGTGATTTGCCATTATGTTTTTTTTATGAATACCATTGACGACAATTTTAGGAAGTGTTTTTGCTATTTATAAAATAAAAGTGTTTTTTATTTGACGTTGTTTGGAATCCTTGGACATCTTTGATGTCCCTCCCCCTCCACAAACACCCTTACGAATGACAACTAGGCCCCACACAATTGACCTCCCACTTTAGCTCACGATGCTCTGCCCCCCCTCCCCCCCCCCCTCCTGGGGCTCATCTATTTATTTTTCTTTCTTTTTCTCTCCGCTCTCTTTCACCCCCCCCCCCCCTCTACTCCCCCTCTCTTGTTCTCTCACCCTTCTCCCCATCCCTCCCCTCCCTCCCTAACGTAAATGAATCTACCATTTGATATATATATCTCTAAAGTGTTTAAATACAAAAATCTGTGAAAGCACCTTTATATCTGATACATGTATGTTCAATCATTTGTATTGTGTACTTTCACTCTGTTCAGAATAAAAAGTTAAAAAAAAATGTAATTTTTAAAAACATAATATTAGCAATGTTTCTATAATTATTGGTTTGGGCATCATTTCTAAAAAAAAAGTCTAATAGTTTTTCTGTTAAAAGCAGTAAGGGACAATGCATTTAATTGATGCTTTGACTTAAATAATTCATATGAATGCTACACAGATTATAAGCAGGTACATACAAGCAAGTACAAGTAAGGCTGGGTGCACACTATTGGGCCGATTCAGACCAATTTATATGGGTCCCAGGTTGGCCCTTTCCCCGATGTTTGGGGTTCGATTGATTCCTCTCCTCTCCGGCAACACACGAGGACATGTGTTTGCGTACACAGCCCCTAGCATGTTGGAGAGGGGGATTCGGCATCAGAGGGTGGGGCAGGCGTTTGGCTCCAGGAGCCATATACCTTGAACTATCAAGCAAACGATCTTGTGTATACATACTGAACGATATGTACAGATATAGTAATAATATCATTATAGAGCAATTTGTTAACTAAATATTGTGCAGTGTGTAAGCACCATAAGAATATATAAATGTTGCCCTAAGTGTAAAATGTGTACAGACATAAATGAACATTAACATTGTATTTACACCAATACAATAATACTATATACATATGACATGGCTGAAACTGGATAATAATTAATTATCGGATGGTGTAATGGTTAGCATTAGCGCTAAGGTCATGGGTTTGATTCCCACCATGGCCCTAACGGCAAAGTTTGTATATTTTCCCCCGTACGTGGGTTTCCTCCGGGTTAATAAATAAATAAATGAATGAATAAATTATAGTCTATCTTATGCATTACTATATAAAGAAGTTGACACCAGAATATTACCCTCTGAGCATAATATATAAGCATATATTGTGGGGAGATGGTCGCCGGCGATTGAATACCCCCCCATAAGCAAATATAAAACATTTTTTGATTGACAGGTTATGAAATCTTTAATGAAAAACTCTTGATCTGTAAAATTAGATTTGTATTTAATCATTTTGGTATCTGTTTTACATGATTTGTATATGGCACATAATAAGTTCCTTAGATTGTTGGATCTCTTATAAATTAATTTTGGTGGATCCCTTAAAAATCCTTCCAAAGAGGGGTGTCTAATAAAGATTTCTACTAGCAGATGTTGTGAAGTATTTTCGGTGATAGACGTCACTTCTTCTTTGAGGTGTTCCTCTTCTTGGGTTCGGATTTGGGCTTGAGCATCTCTGATCTCAAAAGAGTGCTACTTTTGTTTATAGCATCATCTATAAAGGTCTTATCATATCCAATTTGTTTAAAATTGACTTCCATGTATAAAGTTTGATCCCTAAAACTTCTGTATCAGTGCACTTCTATCTCAATCTTTGGAATTGACTGTTTGGAATACTGCAAGTGCAGTTTTTATGAAGGTTGCTATCAAATTCAATACAGGATTAACAGTCTGTAGGCTTGACATAATTCTTAGTAATTAATTTGTCTGCTTCTCTATAAATAGTAAAATCTAAAATATTTACTTCTGTAGAGTTAATGGTAAATCAGAGTTCAATATTTAATTGGTTGTGGTTAAGATATTGATAGAGCTCATTAAGAGAAGTCCTATCTCCCCTACATATAAAGAGAATATCATCTACAGTATGTAGTGGGTCCAAAGCACCAGGCTGGCATCCCATGCATGGACAGCCCACAGATGCAGGTCCTCCCAGTGGGTCATAAATAGGTTGGCATACCCCGATGCCAGCCTGGTGCCCATCACAATGCCCACTAAGCAAAGATTCACCCTGAAACCAAAATAAATTGTTTGAAAGCATAAGTGCTATACCTTTATAGAATTATTATTTTTTCTTTCTCATTGGTGTGAATGTGAGTTAAATGATCTTGTATGGCTTTGATACCATCTCCATTTTGTAAAATGCTTTAACATCAGAGGAAACTAAATAATAAACAGATTCCCATTTTATATTTGTTATCATATTGATAATGTTGATGATGTCTTTTGCATTTGACATAGTGTCTTTAACCAGACCAGGTCTGTCTTTAATGATCTGGATAACAAGACATATTAGTCATACTGTAGATGATCCTACCCTGGACACAATTGGCCTGCCTGGTGGGTTCTTTGTACATTTATGCACCTTAGATAGCACATATATTACCAGAATGGATGGATTGTCAATTTTATGGTATACAGTTTCTCCTTCTGAAACAACCCCTTGTGTAAGATAAAGGTCAACAAAAACATCCAACTTATTTGGATGTTTGTAGCTGGATCACTTCGTAGTTTCTTATATATATTTTTATCAGCTATTTGTTTAGCAACTTCCAAATGATTGTCTATTTTGAATAACTAACCCGCCCCCTTTGTCAGCAGGTTTGATTATTATCTGAATATAATTTTTCAAGAAATTAAAGGCATTTTGCTATGCCAAAATTATACTGGAATTTAGCTAGACTAGAGAATACATGATCTGGGCCCATAATAAGTATAAATAGTAAATACTGCTATTGAATGTACCAAGTTAATAGCAACAATGCACTGTAGAAGATGCACCATACTGTAGTCATGTGCATTATGATGTAACATATGTATAATATATGATTTAAGTGCACAGATTGGAACCGATCCATAGAAGACTGCGTGGGGCCTTAGACAGTGGGTCCACCTGGGGGTTACTCTGTACCTCTGTGGGACAGTCCAGTAAGAGGCATGAGGTCTCAGTCTACTATTTAAGAAGTTATCATTTCCTGATTCAGACCTGATTGTTAATCATCAAAGTTGCAGATGAAAGTGAGTAGATAGTCTCCAATCAGACAGAAAGAAACCTGGCCGTGTAAATTTGCAACTGAATTGTGAATAGATCGCTAACTGGCATTGACTCACAAATCCATAAGCAGTTACCAAACCATTGAAAGGTTTTTAGAGTTTGTGCAAATGAGAGTAGCTCTGATCCTTCAACTAATCTGTGACTAAGAAAGGCAGAACGAAACTCACACTGACATCACATACCCTCTTATGAATTCACAGGAAAGAGGAAGCCGCCGAGTTCTTACAGGCGGAGAAACTATAGAGTATTGAGATATACTATTTTTATAATAAATAAAATACACATTTTTTCATCATAGCACAGTGTTTTGTTCTTTCCTGTTGTTCCCATCCTAAATTGTGGCCAAGTATCCACAGTTATTCACTGCTGCTTTGATTGAAAATAGGTGACTATAAATCCCAAGTGATGCCTTAAGTGCGCAGCCATCTGTTTTTCTTTTGTCCTCTTATGAAATGCCTGGACGCACCTGCATTTTTTCTGAGATTCCCAAGAAATCTTCTGGTTACCACCCCCAAACACCAGCTTCCTGTCAGTCAAACTGCAAATGCAGCCATGTCCAGGTATTTTAAGGGAAGATGTGTGACATCAGCTCTTGCCCTAATCAACCTGTCTCTGTTTCTGATATGTGGAAGGGTCAGAGTTAGGGTACACTTGCACAGACTATGAAAATCATTTGACAGTGAGTTGCGAATGGATTTGCAGATGGCATGTGATCAGATATCCATTCATTCGCAGACTTGCACTGGGTGGGATTTCACTCGGCTATCTGATCGCAGTCCTCTGCAAATTCACATAACAGCGATCAGGTCTGAATTAGGCCCAATATGACTGATGACTTAGAATGACTAAAAGAATGACAAGAGTGTTCTAAATAATTTAATTACAAAAAAAATCATACATGCAGGGTCAAAATATAATATCAATAACGATAAAAGGCAAGTAAATTAGGTGGTAAGATATAAAGAAGTCAGTATTTTAGGCCACTTAAAGGTACAAAACAATAAGAATGGCTATCAGATGTTTTGTTTAGTATAAAAACGTTTAATGCACATGGAAAGAAATTGCTTCAATAGATAAAAAAAGAAAAAAAAGTTGTAATGTTACTTTTGAAGTAATTGCTAAATCTGGAATGTTGCGAATGCAATGAGGTGTGGGATTCTGAAACTGGCAAGAACTTGTGGAGTTTGAAATGAAATTTAAAGCAAATAAAAAATATGAAGAAACCCACATGAAACACACTGACAAGTTTATGCGAACATGCACCGAACATGACCATTCCTGAGAGTGAATAATAAATGAGGGATGAGTGTTATTCTTTAAGAAATTACTTTGAAATTTGGTGTGTGTGTGTGTGTGTGTCTTGTTTATCTAATATTTTTGACAGCTGTGCTTTAGATGACAATGGACACTGTATGCCAAGAAATGCTTCCACTTGTAGTTATCCATACAAAATTGGTGACCATTAAAATTGGGCATTATAGGGTTTCCAGGAATCTGTATTGGTATAGTAAATTAAAATTGTTTATTACCCCAACAGTCACAGACAATTTTTTTTTCAGATGAGTTCCAATCAGCACATGGCTTGTATTTTATAGATGTGTGCATGGTCACATTTTATTTCAGGGTCCAAAACCCCTATGTAATACAGCACCTTGCTAACATGCCTACTGCTGATTGGCACTATGGGGATGGTTTAATGGTTTAATGGTATGCGTTTGGTTTAAAGTTCTGGCCCTAAGGTTTCTGCCTAACAGTTAAAACTAAAGGAAAGAAGGAAAAGAAGGAAAAGAAAAACACTGGTTTTGTCACTAGATGTTTTAACGTAGTAGGGAAATCTGCACCAGGAAACAGTCATGCCTCCATAGGCATGTCAGTAATGTGGAGGTACAAGAATGAGCATAAAATACACTATATACTATAGACAAAAGTGATTGGACACTGACATCAAATGAATCAGAAAGACTTTATTGACATCAGTGCTTTGTCGGTCCACAAGTTCAGTGATTATTGCAGACACCCTTCTTAGAAATGTCCACAAGTTACTGGAAAACATTAGGCTGTATGTTTTTCCATTCAGCCATAAGTGCGGTGACCAATTGTGGCACAAAAGCAGTTTGGAACCCTCGCTTTTTCCAGTTCATCCCACAGGTTCTCAAATGGGTTAAGATATTAATTTTGAGCTGACCAGTCCATCTGAGTTATTGAATTTTTTTATATAGCAGTCCAACATTGCCCTTCACATATAACAGATGGCATAGTCATCCTGATAAAATTATTTGTAATTTCCTTAAAACTGCCACAATGTAGAAAGCACAGTGTTAATGTGACCATGCATCTAGTGGACCGATATCCAACCATCTGAAAAAGCCCCACAGCATAACGCCACCCACTCCATTCTTTGCTGGATCTACTGTACACTTTAGCATCAGATGTTCTCCTGGGAATTGGCAAACTCAAAAATGTTCATCTGATCTGTAAAGTGTAAAATGTGATTTGTCACTCCATAAAACTCACCACCATTGTTCCGCTATCCAGGTTTTGTGTTCTTTACACCATTGTAAGCACTAGGCTGCATCCTTCTTTGTGATTACAGGTTTATGAGCAGCTGTACACCCATAATATCCAAGTTTATGAGCCTCCCTGTGAAGTGTTCTTGTCAAAACTGACACAGTAGTGGCCATTTGGAACTTGTGTGCAGTGGTATACATTGGATGACTTCTGCTCTTCTGCAGCTCACTGGTTATCACTCCCAGGTCCTGGGTTGCAATTTCATTGGTCTTTAAGGGCAAGTTGAATTCCTGTAATGACCGTTCTTCTTCCCCGCATTAATGACAATAGACAGAAAGGATTTAGGGATTTCCTAACATCTGCAGTACTTCTTACACCAATCGAGAAGCCTATGATAATTCCTTTTTCAAACTCAGCAAGCCATTTTATTAGAATAAGATCTAACAGGCATCATATAGACATTTTACACCTTCACAAACAAGTGTCTGCTGCAGGAACACACCATTCCTCTTGTACTGGAGTGTTCAATTGCACAGCCGTAACCAGCACCAGGCTGAAAGAGCCGGGGCTGGTAATAAAAAAATCAGGAAACCTGGCAAATAGGGGTTCCCCGATTTTTTTAAAACCAGCCCCAGGCTCCAGTGCCGGGGCTGGTTCCAAAAATACAGGGGACAAAATGACTAAGGATCCCCCATATTTTAAGAACCAGCCTCAGGCCCAACCAGCCAGCAGGGTAATGTCACAGCCGGGGGACACTTATTATATAAGGTCCCGCGGCCAAAACATTAACCCTACTGACCAGTCAGCCTGGCCGGGGCCCTGGGGGAGTGGGGACCCCCCCAATAAAGGGGTCCTCCCCTCCAGGACTTACCTGACCAGGCTGAAGCCTGGTGCTGTCCCTGGTGACCCTGGGCTGTGGTCACCGGGCTGATGATCTTCTGTAAAAAAAAAAAAAATAAACTATTGTTTAATACTGTGGAACTATGAGTCCCAGCAAGCCTCCCCCGCAAGCTGGGACTTGGAGAACCACAAGTCCCAGCATGCGGGGCATTAAAGGGCCCGCTGGCACTTGTAGTTCCACAGTATTAAAAATAGTCAAATAAACACACACTGACACATGAAAAATAAAACTTTAATACATCCAAAGCCCACACATACTGATACTCACCTATCTTGAGCCTGTAGGTAGGTCCCTGGGTCCAAGGTCTGGGGCTCCATGGTCCTGGGTCCGGGGCTGCAGAGTCCGGGGTCTGGGGCCTTGGTTCCTGGGTCCGGGGCTGGTCTGGGGTCCGGAGCTCCAGGGCTGTAAAGTCCGGGGTTCCAGGATCCGAATAAATCCATAGGGGTACCTGTGGAAGGAAATCCAACTCACCAAGGTCCTCTGGTGAAGATCTGTCCTCTTCGTTCCGACGTAGTCCTGGTCTTCTTAAAATAACAAACAACGGACTATTCCGGGCCGGTACCCGCGACAGACTGAGGAAAGACGCTGATGTTTCATCTGTAGAGAAAGTTGGCTCCTGGCCAATAGAATCATTCGGGCGCTGAAGATGACAAACGCTTTGTCATTAAACTCCAAGTCTCAAGTGGATGGAGTGCCGATATATATATATATATATATATATATGTACCTATCATGGGCACCCTTCCAATTAACTATGCAAGTGGCTGTGCTGGACCTGCTGGGATATATATATATATATATATATATATATATATATATATATATATATATATAAAATAATTACATTTTTTATTTATGAGGCACCACAAGTGTCTCACAGCACTGTACTAGGGGCATACAATGGAACAGTAAAGGGAGACAGAACTTAAGAGCACCACAATACACATTACAGCTTAGATGTATAAATCGAGGGAGTAGTCAGCATACTACTATGGGCTGGCTGCCATAGTCAGGAGATGAGCATTTACCAGCAGAAAAGTATGCGGGCGAAAAAAATGTCTTAAGGAGTCGAAAAATAATGTCTATCCATTTAACTCAACTTCTCATTCATTCATTTTATTCACTTACAAACTGCATTGGGAACAAAGCATACAATAATGTTGAACAAAAAAAACAATTTTAATCAAGGTAGAGATGTTTTAGGGGTTCTAAAGATTGTGTTAATGTATGTCTGTCCAACTTGACCTTTCATTCATTTATTCACTCTATTCAGTTGCAAACTGAGTTGGGTGCAAAGCCAAAACAAAAAAAGAAAATGGGACAAGCATGTTGCAGATTCACTCTATTACACTACAACTTAGATTTCAGTATTTACACCCCCCTCGCAAATCTAAATCTCTCTGCACATTTTAAGTCTGCCCCACATGCAGCGCAACATAGTTGCTATTTTTTCTCTTTGCATAATAATGCATAGTTCAGCCCTGCAGCTCTAAAGCATTATTAGAATTACATGCAAATCAACCATTTTAATGGAAGCAACTACAATATTCTAACGTTTCAACATTTAGAAGTGCATTATAGTAAGGATGTGTGTAAACAAATAATGTTTTTAATAAATTTTGCTCACCAAATTGATTGTTGTTGAATGTATATATTTCATAATTATTTTTGTGTGTCATTTTCTGTATATTAATGCATGTTTTTATGTATAAGTATATTCCCAGACCATAATTGGGAACCTGGTAATTAGATCGCAAAATGTACCAGAAGCTCAACTTTCAATCTGTGGTCTGAATTGCAAAGCATCATATTTTTAAAGTCATGCTGACATTCCTCAGCCAGCATAATCTGCCAAAAACAACTTGAGCAAAGCTTGTCTTGGCAGAAAATCAAAATCAAGGCCTCAACAGTGTAACTGAAAACATTTACACAGCTGGAACCAAATCACCCTATATTGTCACGAGTGTTCTTGGGTTAGAACCTATAAGAATACCTTTCCTTTGGCTAGTCTGTACAATTCGGCATCCTTCCCTGTATGTTAACCTTAAATTAATGATGTGGGTCAGAATAAAATTCTTTTATATACGTGAATAACAGAAACACAAGTATTCATTAATCAAACTGTAAAATTCAATTAATAGTGTAATTATAATGCATGTATTGCTAAGATTTTTAGTCAAATTTTCAAGTGTTTTATATATATATATATATATATATATATATATAAAACACTTGAAACACTAAGGTCATGGGTTCAATTCCCAAAAATGGCCTTAACTGTGCGGACTTTGTATACTCTCCTTTTGCTTGCGTGGTTTTCCTCCGGGTACTCTGTTTCCTCCCACAATCCATACATATACTGGTAGATTAATTGGCTTCCAACAAAATGAACTCTAGAATAAATGAATGTGTATGCTTGTGCATGTGGTAGGGAATATCCAATGGGGCACGGACTGATGCGAAAGGTTGAAATATTCTCTGTAAAGTGCTGCGGAAAATGTGTGCATTTAGAAAATAACTAGTAATAAAAATAATAACTATGTCAACAGCTAAAATTTTTACATTTATAAAATCAACACTGCAATGTTGACTAATATGCAGACAATTTTTAAAATTGACGTTAGACATTTGCAATGTCAACATTTAAAATATCACTATTCAGCATAGACAAGAGGGTTCGGGTTATGGTTAGGCTGTTGATGAAGACGGTTAGAATTGCTGCAAGATGAGCCAGAAGTCATCATGAAATCACCACCAGACCTGGAATACAAATCAATGTTGACATTATGATCAAGACAACTTTTCCCCATGTTTATTACTATATTACCATATTTATTTATTAACAGTTTCTTATATAGTGCATACATATTCCGCAGCGCTTTACAGAGTACAGTTTAACATTCACATCAGTCCCTGCTTCAGTGGAGCTTACAACCTATGTTCCCTGGTTAAGTAAAACAAGACATTTTTTCCCCCAGCACACTGAGTGGTATTAGTAACCAATCTTGAACACTACATGATAATAGAATTCAGAGATATTGGTTACATATACCTGCGCAGGTGTATGCTATGCCCCCAAGCCGCGTCAAGGTTTCTCTGTATATTGGGGATCCCTAGCGCTATATCTAGGTGCAGGGTGCGGCACCCCAAAAACTGTCATAAGCTAGAAAGCCCAGTGCAGCACGCCAGTGAGATACTATTGTGTTAATAAATATTAGTGATAGGAAGCCGAAGCTATAAATAGAAAGAGATAAAATAAAAAAATGAAATGTAATTAAAATAGAAGAGAGATAGTGTTAGTGAGTGAAAAGTGTTAATAGAATGTAAGGGCATGCTGCACTAAAGCCACCCAGCTCAACCAGCCCAGGGGCACCGCACCCCACACCACCGTTACCCTAAATTGGGTCTACGATTAACCAGCAAAGAGCCAAATGATAATGGCTCCTTACTTGGTATATCTGAACTAAGAGCTACCTACCTTGGAGCAACCCCAGACTACTCCATGTGGCATATCAGGACCCATATCTCCTCCTAATATGGGCTCCCTTCTGCCTCTAACAACACACATACAGATAGTGGTAGATGCTCAAATTAGTTCAGTAATATCACTCAGGTGCTTGCAAGGGAGGGGTTAATACTGGTTAAGTAAAACAAGAATCCCCCCCCCCCCTGCACACTGAGTGGTATTAGTAACCAATCTTGAACACTACATGATAATAGAGATAAGAGAGATATTGGTTACATATACCTGCGCAGGTGTATGCTATGCCCCCAAGCCACGTCAAGGCTTCTCTGTATATTGGGGGTCCCTAGCGCTATATCTAGGTGCAGGGTGTGGCACCCCAAAAACTGTCATAAGCTAGGAAGCCCAGTGCAGCACGCCAGTGAGATACTATAGTGTTAATAAATATTAGTGATAGGAAGCCGAAGCTATATATAGAGAGAGATAAAATAAAAAAAATGAAATGTAATTAAAATAGAAGAGAGATATTGTTAGTGAGTGAAAAGTGTTAAAACCTATGTTCCCTACCACATATACATGCACATGCAGACATTCTATGGTTAATTTTTGTTGGAAGCCAATTGAGCAACCAGTATATTTTTGGATGGTGGGAGGAAACCGGAGTACCCGGAGTAAACCAACGCAAGCCCCGGGGAAATATACAAACTCCATACAGTTAGGGCCATGGTGGGTATCAAACCCATGACCTCAGCACTGTAAGGCAGTAATGCTAACCATTACACCTTCCATGATGCCCCAATATCATATAATACTGTATTACTAGAAGCAATCCTTACACCTTAAATAAACATATACAGACACTTGGAGCAATACCCTAAACTTCAATTTCTGTAATTTTTAGAGTTATTGTGTCTATCAGCGTTGATCCAGAAAGATAGCACTCACAGCCCAGTGAGCAGGTCTGAATCAGGCCCTTAGTCTCAGATCATTTGCTTTCACACATACAGAAATAATGAGTTGATTAGCAATCATATAAAACCATGTAAGTATGAAAGTTGCTCCATGCATTTCATGTCATATGGTGTATATGACACATTGGGGGAAATTTACTAAGAATCCAAATACAAATTTTTGTATTCATATTCTGAATACGAATGAACAGTACATGATTGGTATAGCTATATACAAATCGTATTCAGGAGGGGAATTTACAAAGCAGTGGTATAGGACTGATTCATATTTTCCAATGTCGTATGGATTCGTATTTTTGCCAATATGAATTCATATTTAAAATACAAATTCGTAAAGGCAGCCTGAATGGATCAGTCAGACCCGTGCAGGCTGCAGTGTAAAAAAAAACTAGAAAAATAAATAAATAATTTAACGGTGTGGGGTCCCCCCCACGGCCGTAACCAGCCCCAGGCTCAAAGAGGCAGTCCTAGTTTTAAAATATCCAGTCCTGGTTCCCAAAATAAGGAGAACAAAATGAGTAGGGGTCCCCAATATTTTAAGAACCAGCACCAGGCCCAACCAGCCTGTAGGGTAATGCCACAGCCGAGGGACACTTATTACATAAGGTCCCACAGCCAAAGCATTAACTCTCTGACTGGTCAGCCTGGGCAGGGGTCCTGGGGAAGTGGGGACCCTCCCAATGAAGGGGTCCCCCTCCAGAACTTACACTATTGGTCACCTAGCGGCACCTAGCGGCCAATCAGGAGTCGCTAGGCAGCCGATAATGCTATTCATGGGGAGGAGTCGCACAATGTAAACAAACTCATCTTGCAGCGCCTTCCTTAGTCTGTGGGGTTTCGCGTGTGTTGGTTTGTGGGATGGGCCACCCCATTTAAAATTATTTATTTAATTATGTCTTTTTTTTACACTGAAGCCTGCACAGATCTGACAGATCCGTGCAGGCTAAAGCCAAATATAACTGGAGAATTAAGTGTATTTTCCTGGCGTATTTAACTGGCAATTAGCGGCTGTATTTTCAATATGGCTGCTTAGTAATTTAGGAATCACCCGTCTTTTAAATGGTGATTCCTATTCATATTCTGTCGATGGCATATACATTCGTATTTGGAAATACAAATATGGATGTGCCATGAATACGAATACAAATGGACGTATTTTGGGGATAGTAAATCCCGAAAATATGAATACTTATAAAATAGGCGTATTTTTGGATACGAATACACATATTTAATATGAGTTTTTGTTATTAAACTTCCCGCATTATGTTAAATATAGTAGGCCTGTTTCATCAAGGTGTGCACTGATGTAATTGGTAATATCATAGGGATGTTGCATGATGTCACTGAGGTACATTAACTTATATGAAATGTAATCTGTAACATAATGATGTGATTTAACATGTGTACCTTATTAATAATATTAGCAGAAAATTATTAAACTTTTTATGATGGTCCTCTAGATCAGGGATCCTCAAAGTATTTTGCTCTGGGACTCTAACAGACAATAAATATAATTACAGGATCTCAGCAAGTGACTGCAAAAGGTCATCACATCACATGTGTAGTCAGCAGATGGCACATACTGTACATGGCAGCATTATATAGGCACAAAATTATGGGCCTTATTCTAGTTCACTCTTAGAGGCAAATTCTTAGCTGGACAAAACCATGTGCATTGCAGGTGGGGCAGATGTAACAGGTGCAGATATAATTACATTTGGTGAGTTATTTTGTTTCTGTGCAGGGAAAATACTGACTGCTTTTTTTACACTGCACTATAGATCTCACTTTGATGAAAAACCCCACCCAAATCTAACTCTCTCTGCACAAGTAACATCTGCCTCACCTGCAGTGCACATGGTTTTGTCCAGCTAAGAAGGAATTTTCCTCTAAGAGTGAACTAGAATAAGGCCCTATATGAGGAGTCTAAAATAACAGAGCATTCAACAGATTTTTCAGACTTGAATCACTGACTAAGATTAGAAAAGGCATCAGCCTGATGGTCATCAACATTGAGTCGTGACCCCATGCTGAGTACTGTAAGTCGGGACCCACTTTGGGGTCAGGACCCACAGTTTGAGAAACACTGCTCTAGATGCATGTAAATCTGCACACAAATCCTTTAATGGATCTTGGTCACTAAAAATGTTTACATTTTATATAATGTACTACAAAAATGTCCAGCCTCTTTGAAAAATAATTACAATATATAACATTGTACTATTCTGGTACATACTGTACAGTAAAGGCAAGGAAGTGTAGTCTAATAGCTAGTGTGAAACATACAAGTATAATTTACTTACGATGATGAGAAGAAAAGGAATACTGCCCTATATTAGAAGAGCAAGCAAATTGGTGGATCCGAAAAAGAAATGTAGTTCCACAGTACAAGAAATAGTTAAATAAACAGACACTGACACACATGAAAATTAAAAGTTTAATACACACATTGCACATACATACTGATACTTACCTATCATGAGCCTGTAGGTAGGTCGCTGGGTCCGGGGTCCGGTGCTCCAGAGTCCGGGGTCTATGCTCCAGGGTCCGGGGTTCTTTGGTTTTTCCTCTTGAAAAAGGGGTTGGTGCCCCGAAACGAGCCATCAAGATTCTAATAAACCACTTTCAAGCTGCAGTGACATGCTGTCTTCTGATTCATTTGTGGAGTCGGAGTTTGCTATACATTCCAGCAATGGCATGCATCCCTATCATATATATATGAGCACAAAGTAACAGAATTTTACTGATCAAATAAAGCTCACGTACACAGGGGTTAAAAGTATAATGCTTGCCAGCAAGATCATAACACCATCACAGCCCGGATACTCCTGTGGGGGATCACCACTGCTCAGCTTCAGCCGCAGAGACCTCAGACCAAGACACTGCACCACTCACAGGACTAGAGGGGAACGCCGGCTGGAACACAGGTGGAAGAAGGACGTCTCCAACGTCGGACCATAGAAGCCACGCCCAACTAGTTTCGTCACACAGAAGGACTTCGTCAGGGGGTGAGTCCTTCTGTGTAACAAAACTAGTTGATGTGGAATTATTGACACTTAACACTGAGGACTTTTTGCGCTGGGTATATTCTTTGTTTATATATATATATATAAATATATATATATATATATATATATATATATATATATATATATATATTATCAATTTGTGTACCCACCTAAAAACCTATAACCAGCAAGTATCAGCGGCACTCCAGGAATAAATAAAATACAAGGACTTCAAATTACTCCAATGTTTCAGACATACTAAAATAAAAGCTTGACTGACCTTTGTGCATTAATTACAGAACATAGGGCCCAATTCATATTGGCTCAGTAAGTAGCAAAGATCGCTGCTTACTGAGCACTGAATTGCCACCCCATGATTGAACTAACTACACCCCCCACCACTGTATTCCCCTCGGTAACATGCTAGGGAATGTTTTCGCCAACACAAACACTTGCATGCCTTTGCTAGTAGGAGAAATCATTCATTGGTCGCCAACCATCAAATTATTTTTCTTGCCTTCAGAAAAAAAACTGAGTCTGAACTGAATTTTATTTTCTCCAAATATCACCAAGGATGGGGCAGGGGGCTGATGTCCCATGATACCAGCCACCAGCACCAGCAGGCATTGGCCCATTAATGTACCCATAGGAACGCCCAGAATTTTCATGGGGATGCCCATAAAATGCTGGGCGTTCCCTTGGTCCAGCACCATCACCGCCCTCACCCACCCCAGTCCTTCCCTCCCCGTAACTGATGGTCCATTGAGTGTGTAACTCACCGAAGCTGTTCATTGCTGGGGTCTGCACATGTGCAAATACACACTTGCGCATGTGCAGATCCCCAAACATCGGAATGGGGCCAAATTTGTCCCTTTCTGAGTGAATGTCAATCAGGGCTAAATGTCACTATTGGTAGGATCATGAATTAATTAGCAAATGTATAAATTTACATTTAAATTCCCAAATTCAACTTGAATTGACCTGGGGGGGAGGAGAGCTAATATATTTCAACAACTCTTCTGAAAAGCTTGAATTCTAGGTTGATCTAAGATGTTATGTGATAAGGTCAGTTGCAATATGGTAAGAGATCCCTGGCTACACTTTATAACTGGGGTCATAAATGCAGAGATCTATTGGGTACTGCTGCAACCTTAATATGTGCTGTCTGAGAGTCTTTGTTTATTTTAGCTGATTGGGGTCATGATCCATATTCCTGTGTTCTCCTACTACAGAGACTTGCAATGGTGTAAGATACTCCACCTCTGTATTATGTGTTTTATTTGAAAATAGTTTGCCTACTATGGTCCTGATTCTGGTTGACTCGGTAAGCTGCGAAGCTTGCAGCTTACCGAGTCTCAGAGTGCCCACCTCGCCAAAAACACATCACCCTGCTGCTGAGTCCCCTTGCAACCATGCAAGGGGATGTGTTATGAAAACACATCCCCTCCCATATCCCACAGCAGGAGAAATCATTTCATGGTCACAGATCATCAAATGAGTGCTCCTGTGCTCACAAATATAATTCAGTGGAGACTGACTTATATTTGCGCATGCCGGGATGACGTTGTGTGACTTCAGCCACCCACAGAGTACACTGCGTCACTGCCACATTTACATGGGAATGCTTATTGTTTGCATGGGAACGTCCATGAAATGCTACACATTCCAATGCCCCATAGCCATCGATGGCCCCTGTCCACCCCTGTCTGGTCCCATCCACACCACCCCTTGTCCCGTGTGAGCTTATAACAATATGTATATCCATTTGTACAGTAAATCCATTTTAAGAATTATTTGATACTAATCATTATTTCATAAGTATATATATATATATATATATTAATCCCCAATATTCCTAAACGCGCTAGCAGAAATGCAAATATAACAAGGTATACAATCGTGACTTGGCTGCCTGACCACAAAATTCCCGAGGGTTTAAGGAATAAAGACCACAAAATGTTTTCCAATAGTGGAAAGGCGCCTATAATACAGAAACACAGTCCATAAGTGATAATTATTTTTCAATGATGCAACGAGGATTTCATCCAATATTAGTTTTTATTTTGTCCTTCAATGGAGAGTCAATAGTACAATCAGATGTATAAAAAACCACCCAACGCGTTTCGTCTTTAAAAAGACTTCATCAGGGGTACCATGATACAATCTACAAATACAAACAATTGCATCAATAAACATATATCAAAAAATATTTGTTTGCAATTTCTCATAGGACTGTGTGAAAATTATATTATATATTATATTATATATTATATATATATATATATATATATATATATATATATATATATATATATATATGTTCTAATGAGTTATTTGTCAGATTTAGCTTGGAATGAAACTGATACAGTAGCAAAAACATGGGAGATCACCTGAGATCATGAGAAGGCTGTTTAAGGTCTGTTTAAAGTATGTTAAAAATAGGACATTAGAGGGCACAAATGTAAACTAAGTTATGCTCTGATGAACAAAAACATTTATAAAGTGATCACAATTTAAAGCCAACACAAAGCTTATAAAATGTACAATTCAATATATACACTTATTTAAAATCGCAGAGTTTCATAGTTGTCACTTGATTACAGATTCCATATTAGGTCCAATTGTTCTCAAATATCCAACACATTTCACCTTTATGAATTCCTCAGGGGCATATCTTAGTGGCATAAGGAAATGTCATAAAATTACGATAAGCAAGAAGAAGAGGAGCAAGCACAGATTTTTTTAAGAAAGAGGGAGGAAAATTTAACCTACCCTATGACGTTGGGCCTAGAAATGTAGGTAGAACAGTCAATGAATTGGCATGAAAATAATTACTTTTTCCCCCAAAAAAACAACTTTTGCCCCCAAATTTCCAAATAAGGCTAATTAATTACCCATAATCAATACTTTAAAGATAGTATCAAAGTGAAAAAAGGATTGTTTTTTAAAAGCAAAGAGGCATTCGGAAATACACAGAATTTTTCTGGTGACACTCACCTCAAGGGATAATCTCCTGATAAGCTCATAATGGCGTAGGACCTAAATAAGAGATTTTTAATGCTTCTATTAATCTAGTAAGTGATGTGTATCACATAAGTACTTTCCAACCTTTATATAGGTACAGTAACAGCAGCAGACGATCCAGTAGAGGTCACATATGGGGGTGGTGGTGTGTGTGTGTGTGTTGGGGGTGTATAACACCATTAGACCATTTTACCCAACATTATTTATTTTTATGTTTAGTTTACACAAAAATATCAGTCCAGCACCCTTAGCCCAGGGATGCTAGGGACAGCCCAGTCTTCAGCTCTGGATGGGTGAAGCCTTGGAGAGGTCCTATATTGGAGCTGTCCCCACTCCCCCGGGGACCCCATTCCAGGGCTGACCAGCCGCAATGATAATGTATTGGCTGGGGGCCTCGCATAAAGAGTGTCTCCCTGCTGTGGAATTACACAGCTGTCTTTTGGAGCCTGGTGCTAGTTACAAAATACAGGGGACCTTTTGTCAGGAACGGCTTAAATAGCATTGGGCTGATTAAGCTTCTGGAAGGACCCCACGCCCTTTAAAATTTGACCAAAAAACCTGACACCCATTACTAAATAAAAATTGGTCATGTGACATGTACGATATGGTGTGATTTTTTTACTCTAAATAAAAA
Source organism: Crinia signifera (assembly GCF_055691185.1). Taxonomy (NCBI): domain Eukaryota; kingdom Metazoa; phylum Chordata; class Amphibia; order Anura; family Myobatrachidae; genus Crinia; species Crinia signifera. The sequence goes on from NC_139217.1 coordinate 346,241,120, forward strand.
AATCACACCCTTTTACAGATGGAGCCATAATCACACATGCACATTCACAAACCCTGACCATCGGGGATGGGGCCCGCTATGAACGCGTCTAAATTGGACCATAAATTATCTTCCTGCAGATCAGTGAATTGTTTGGCTGTGAGGAAATTACCAGTAGGTGCATTTATGTGTTAATATGTATAGTTAAAACAGGCCTACAAAGTATTATATGTAATGGGCATTGCAGTATGTTATACAGCACTAGGTTCATCTGAATAATAACCAATCACAATTGTGTAAAAGAATAATATCAATACACTTATTATACAATATAAAAATACATTAGAGAATTCTCTAAAAAAGAAAAAAGTGTGGGGATAATGTTGAATAAAAAGACCCGTTGGGGTATTAATGGACAGTCATAAGCATGCGTATATGCTCCAGATTAAAATAGAATAGGCAGTTCAAATAAGCCAAGTTGTTTGGATATAGTTACCAACGGTGGAGGTTAAATGGTGAAACCTCATAAATTGGCCAAGATGCTGGTACCGGTTAATTGCCCAGTGTGTGGATCCAAGTACCTCAGATGGTAAGGCAGGAATGGCAGATGAGATGGTATATGAGGCACTGTCAATAATCACTGCGGAGGAGGTATAGACTGTGGAAGCACAATGGTGGAAATCTGGTCTGGAATTTAAATACACTGACGGCAAGAGCTGGAGCAGATAAATGTTAAGGCTCTTGATTGAGGCCTTAAAAGTGGTGGGGCTCAACGCGTTTCGACGTATCAAACATCTTCATCAAGAGCAGTAATCATTACTGCTCCTGATGAAGACGCTTGATGGCCAGTGGCCTAGCAATGAGTTATCTGGTATGGTGGGTGCAGAGAATCAGTGTCAGAATTTGAAGAAAAAAGCCCATTGTAGCTTTACAGATCCACATGCATATTTTTTTAAAGTGTATTAGAGCACTTTTACAGCTTTTAATAATAATAATATTATTATTATTTGATACATTATCATCACTGGTATATTATTATGAACTAGCCAAATTCCAATATAAGGAAATAATATACAGTAAGAAGGTAATGCATTTATCTTTTAATTGGTTATACCCCTTTCAGACGTAGGTTTTATACCTGAGATATTGTTGTAACTGGTAGATTGACCAAGGTCTTGGCTATGTCTGAATACATCTGACTAAATTCTGATGTCCTAGGTCTGTGACTCCCAAGACCAACCCAGGTGGCATGCAGTCTTTACCCATGATAATCTGGGTCATGCCTAAAAGGGTTTGACTGGTAGACACAGTAGCATTTGAATAGGACATAATCTGGAAGCATCCTCTGGAAGCCAAAAAGACCCAGGTCGCTGGAAGATACAATTTTGGCAAAGAATGGCAATGACCCAGATATTACCTTGGTTCAATATCTAAGTCACAAAGCTTCAACTTGTGTTTAGTGTCCCAGGCCCAAGCCTGGCTAAAAAGGTGGTTTATGTCTGAAAGGGGTATTAATAAAACTTTTTTTTATCACTATTGTAATTCATAATAATCCAATCTCTTGGTTCCCCAGTGCTGCTTAAGGGTCATTTTGCATATGGGAGCGCCCAGTTGGGCATTCTCATGCAAATGCCCAGATGATGTGGGTCAGGGGGCGGCCAGCTGACATCACCAGATGTCAGCTGCCCGCCCACTTCCTCGTGAGCATCCATGCATATGTAAGTGACTTCAGAGTCACTATTACAGTATATGCATGGCACTTCACCATCATTCAATGGTCGCCGACCATCGAATGACATGGGTGGATCCCACTAGGCTGCGAATGGATGCTACTGTGTAACACCTATTCACAGGCCCTGAGAGGGAAACTTGCCCTTGCAAATGGGTGACAGCCAGGCCACCAATCGCAAGGTGGGGTTTGGTGGACTTGCAAGGCTGCAAATGCAAATAAACCAGTATAACCCCCTGTGTGTATGTACTTAAGTCTAATGCTGGGACAGGTGCAACACAATTTTGCATCCATCAATGTGCCCAATTATAGAGAATGTATATGTAACAAAAAGTAGACACATTTGCATCATACTGAACATAACAGGCCATGCTGAAAATCTTCACCTTCTTTTTAATGAAGCAAGCAGGAATCATGCAGTTCTTACCTGTGGAGGAAGGAGAATATCATGTGGTGGAGACTGCACATCACTGCATCTTTGATCTCAGATGTGCGCTTGGCACTGCAAGACGTCCTGTCTTTATATGGAGGAGGTTACGTGTTGTTAGGGACAACGGACACTTACATGACCTATTAATCCTTCACCAACCCCTATATGAAGTATTAAATAGACTCTGTCACTTTACACATTTACATATGTATTTTTTATTTATATTTCAATTTTATTTCATTGAGATTTGAATCTTTTTTTTTACCATTCTAGTCATATGCTTTTTGTGAATGTTAATCATTTTTTTTATAACGCCATGTAAAAGGCTGAAGAAACAATTGTGTTTATGAAATAATAATAATAATAATAATAATAATAATAATATGAATTTTTAAAATACATTTTGACTCTGCCAGTTACAGTAATAATATGGCTAGTAATAATATTTTTAAAGTTAGAGTTAAAGATAAAGATCCAAATTTAATTTTCTGATATAAGTAAAAGTAAAGCAAACAGTTAAACACTAGTGAAATGCAAATCTGTTTGACATTAGATACATTTGAGTTTGTATTTGTTCTTATGACAGCAGGGTCACACTTTTTCAAAGGGAATAACTTGAAAAAAACAGTATAATGGGTTTCTTATGCAGAAGAAAATGAAAGCTCCCTTTGCTGCTTCACCTATTTTCTTGTCAAAAGTCTTTGGGCAAAACTTAATAATGAATAAAATGCTTTGCTGTTTTTCAAAAGAGTTGTATTATTTGAAGTCAAATTTAAAAAAAAAAATGGAATACAAAATCCTGAGATAATGCATTGCAGGAATAAAGCAAAAAAGAAAAAAAAATAGGCAGAATGTTCTGGTTATTTAACTGTGGGGCCTTACTTACAACAACACCATTCCCTAGAGGACGAATCAAACTGTTTTCAAGTGCTTTTAAATTCCTGTGTTACTTTTATTTTATTTATTTTTTACATTTTTTTTTACAAACACTGTTTCTTCCAGCCAATTAAAATACTCCATCTCACTTTGAATAGCTGTAGATTTACTTCCTATTTTTCATAAGAGTAGTTGCCTTCTAAAGGCCGAGCATGATTGCCTTTCCCAGAAGAGTACTAACCATCTTTAGCAGACAGCTGATCTTCTGCTTTAAAGCAGGACTGTTCTCTGCAATGGCCACTTTCAATCTTGAGCCTCTGGGTTTAATCTCCATTACAGGAGTGTAAATAGTGTGCCCTCAGTAATGGAAACAATATTTATACTTTAATGCCCGTACATTCTTTCTGCTAGACATTTCATTGCACTTTCTGATTTAAAGGTTGCCAGTGGGTAGTGTACAGACCAGAACTGCACATTTAAATGCATTGTAAAAGTATTTATTTTAGCAGTAAATAATATATTTGGTGTACAGGGATAACCAAATCAAGCATGAAATTTTCAGCAATGCGTGTCGGTAAAAAAGGATAAATTTGTACCATCCCTAATGATGATTAGGTATATATGTATATATATATATATATATATATATATATATATATATATATATATATATATATATATATATATATATATATATAGACTTACTTCTTTAACTGTTGAGTTGCATCCTTAAATATTTGAAACATATAACATATAACAAACCACAACAATGACGGCATGTTATAAAAATAAAAAATGTAAATCCTACCAAAATATACATAAAAGTAAATATTATGAAATTTTTTTTTCCTAAAGATCTTTCCATAAAGTAAACCAAGTGCATCCGAAACACACACACACACACACACACACACACACTCACATTGACATATGCACACTGCATACACTCCAACACACAGGAGCCAGGCCTGGGTACTTTTCAGGGGGCAAAATATGGAAAAAATAGTTTTTGGAGCACCTGCCTCATCACTCTGCAGCCCAGCACACAGCAGCATGTGCTGTGTACAGAATAGCTGCTATTGCCAGGTATTGGGGGCCCCAATGGGCTTTTCCAGAAGACATGGGCCTTGGTAATTAGTACCCACCTCTCAGCACCACTGCTCATACACATTCTTAAAAAAAAAAAAAACAGGTTTACATATAGCATTTTTTACATATACAAACAAAAACATTTTACAACCAACCCCCCCTCCCGAAAAAAAAAAAAACAACAACAACAAAAAAACTATCAATTATAGCCTATATAATAATGTCTTATATCTATAATGGGAAAAGGGAAAATACAGCTTTTACACACTTCAGCGAACAGAGCAATATAGGTTTTGCAACTGTCATAGAATTACAGTCATAACAAAGTACCTTGATAAAACCACACTGGCACACTAAACACTCCAGGTCATCCTGAAGCAACATGAACTGCCACTCTGATACTGTAAGTAAATGTATTGCAAGGCCCCCCTAACACACTTAGATTTTAGTATGCAGTAATATTTAGTATACATACATCTTTCATGGCCATCCCTTTGCCACATAAACTTGCATAAACTTACACCCTTTATGGCACATAGTAGCTCTCAAGGTCATCTATGTAATGCTATAAGGATTTTTACCAGAGCGTTAAAGATATTTGACTAGTCCAGGGGTTCCCAAACTTTTTTAATATCATGGCACCCTAGAATATCAGAATATTTTTCACGGCACCCATAGGCCAAACGTTTTGGTCACCAAGAATTTCAGAAAAACAATATTAAATTAAATATATTGTGCTTATATCTCATCCTTTGGTCCAGTTATGTGGTGAGACAAAATATTAACTTCTGCTTATCCACATATTTTCTAATTGGAAACGACAAGCACTGTTTATGCCTATTACATAGACCACAAACAATTTGAATTGGTTCTGGATCATCAACCATGGACACCCTTGCAAGTACTCCGAGGCACACCAGGGAGCCATGGCACACAGTTTGGGAACCACTGGACTAGTCAATATATTATCACAAGGGTCTGGAACATTTGAGACAAACCTCAAAGTGCTTTTACTCACTAATTTGAGAGGTACAGTACGAACGACATTCGGGACAACTCCAGAAATTTATATGAAACACTTGGCTCACCCCAGTAATTATACGACACACTTGGCTCACCCCAGGAATTATATGGCTGATTTAGCAGCACCCCAGAAATGATATGACACACTTGGCTCACCCCAGAAATTATGACACACTTGGCTCACCCCATAAATGATATAACACACTTGGCTCACCCCAGAAATGATATGACACACTTGGCTCACCCCAGTTATTATTTGACACACTTGGCTCACCCCAGTTATTATTTGACACAATTGGCTCACCCCAGAAATGATATGACACACTTGTCTCACCCCAGAAATTATTTCACACACTTGGTTCACCCCAGAAAATATTTCACACACTTGGCTCACCCCAGAAATTATTTGACACACTTGGCTCACCCCAGAAGTTATATGACACACTTGGCACACCACAGAAATTATACAGCAAACTTGTCTCACAACACATGGCAGCACCCCTGGAATTATACACAACATATGGCAGCACACATGTAATTATATATGACACATGGCAGTAACCCTGGAATTATACACAACCTATGGCAGCACCACTGGAATTATATATTACACATGGCAGCACCCCTGGAATTATACAGCACACATGGGGCACCTTTGGAATTAAATGTTACCCATGCCAACACCCCTGGAATTATATTGCACACATGGGGCACCGCTGAACTGGTACAGCACACTGGGCATCACAGGAGTAAAAATAAAAAAACTATTTTATTTGTATTTTATTTTGTTAAGGAGCCCCAGAGCATTCCCCATATAGTAGCCCAGAGCCTCCTCAGTAGTGCCCCATAATAGTACCCTTTTAGTATTGCCACCTTAGCAGTTTCCCCCTTAGTAGTTGTCCCCCTTAGTAGTTGTCTCCCATACTAGTTCCCCCCTTAGTAGTTGTCCCCATAGTAGTTTCCCCTTTAATAGTTGTCCCCCATAGTAGTGTCACCTTTATTAGCTGTCCCTCACAGTCTCAGTCCCTCTCAGAGTCCATTACAGCCCCCATTTAGCAGACAGCATGGAACATGTCCATGCTGTCTAAAATCTGCAAAAAGTGAAGATGGCGTAGATGACCAGGACTCGCAAGAATCCAACAGTGAGAAGATGACGTTTGGCTTTGTTTTCGAAAAATGTTGGGTCAGATTAAAGCACTCAGATGACGCCTCGGATCAGGTAGGTTCGGGGGATTCAATTCTTTAGGAACCGAACTTTCTCATTCCTTCTATTTTTACATTATGACAATAATTATAAGGTACCAAGTTCAATAAGCATGGCTATTTTTACATTATGAATTGAAAAAATATATATTTTTTGGAGTCTGCCTTGCCACTGCCACATACAGGAGGTTTTGTGTACCCACCATGCATCCTAACACAATGGTGTGGTGGTGTGATTGGAGAGCAATGGTAGATATGCTCCTTATAGTGGATGCAGCAGGCCCTACCTCAATTGTTCTTTGCCCACTTAAATGGGTCTGTATGGACAACAGCGCTGCCATTTGCATCTGAATGGTAGCAACTTATGCCAGAATGGCATCATTCTGAGCCCAAATTTCCTGGCTATTTTCACAAAGGTGCAGATCTATATTTGAAACATTCTAATCCGTGTGCCTACAGCTACATGGGTGGCATTAGATACCTAATGGCGGTAGTGTGATATAGAGTGGTTTTGTGTTAACCTGGTCAAATTGTTGACTTTGCAAAGACATAAAATTAAGACATGTGTTCACCTAAATTAGGTGTTGCATCTTCCTCAGGAAACACAAGATCCAAACGTTTCCAACATTACTTCCTGCATGTTCTTAACTTCCTTCTCCTCAAATTGTGGCTGGAGCAATACTTGGTATGGTCCTGTATATTTGGAAATAATGGTAAGTAATGTATTTGGATTTGTGGGTGAATGGCGGAAATGTGTATCTAACACCTTTTAATGGTGAGGTGAAATTAGTCTGATCTGCACCTTGGCCCTCCACAGTATTTATTAATTAAAACATTTCTATAATTTTCCTTAGGTGTTTAAAAAATGGTTATGGATAATGGCTGATGGAGAGGGTGCCTGTTCATTTTCAGTGGTAAAGGAATTAGCCAACATCACCCAAAGTTTTTAAAAATTGAAACTTATGATGTCATTTTATTACAAATATATTTATTTTTTTATCCTAAATTTTAACCATAACTCACCATCAGCATCTTCATCCAGAAGTGGAGGTGGCCTCCTGTACAAAGGTTGAGTCCGTTTTGGCTGTGACACTACATAAAGAATCAAATTTATAGTTAAAAACTCAAACATGACAGATGCATGTCAATCATTATGCTGTTAATATCATTACAAATCAGCTATATAATGCCACTATCATTATGGTTCTATCTTGAATATGCTATTGATAAAAATTGTTTAAAAAAATTACAGTTTTTTTAACATTTATATTACCAATATTTTGCTATTATTAAATCACTAGTCTAAAGGGCCATCCAGCAGCGAAAGTTTATGTTTATACAATTCTCAAAAGTTTAGTAAAGTGAAAGTTTCTCATTTAAAGGACCCTTATAGACCTTTAACCCCTTCAGTGGTATGGCCGGAAATTTCTCGGGCTGAGCTACGATGCACGAGCGGTCTCTCCTAAGAAATCTCCATGCATGCCAATGTAAAGTAAGGTTGCACCAGTGTTTCCTCCAGCAATGAACCACTGGCGCACCATCATCCCCCTGTCACTGATCCTCCCTCCATTACCGACACCTGTCACCACGTTCATTGCCAATCCTCCCCGTCAGGGATCAGAGGCTGCTGCAAAACACAGTGGCTGCCCCTTCAGTGGTGAGTATTTCTGGGGCAGGGACAAGGTTGGGGGAGTGATTATACTCATTGGTTTATAGGTGCATACACATGTACAGATTTTTCTGATCTATCTGGTAGGAACAAAAACCTGGAAATGTATGGGAGCATATGACAATCAAAAATGTCCACCCAAATGCAGGAAAACAGAAAAAAAATATATGCTTTGATAAATTTATTATATCAGAATGATTTAAACAATTTGTCTGACTGATCACTGTCTGTTTTCAAGCATTTGGGAACAATTTTTTGATTGTCATTTGCTCCCATACATTTCCAGGTTTTTGTTCCCACCAGATAGATCAGACAGAAAAATCTGTACGTGTGTACGCACCTTTCGTTTGTGTTGAGTGTATTGATGTGAGTGTTGGTTTGTTTATAATAATGATCACTTGTTCAATATGAGTAAAAGGTGTGGAATTTATTTCTCATAATTAAAATCAAAATACTTGAAAGAAAACACTACTGGTACTGATCCGTGTGTCTCACAGGGGGACTACCACAGTGTCACTCTTGAGGGAACTAGTAGAGGTGTAAGGGACTCCTTTAGGGATCCCTTTTTCATAGGGTCCTCACCTGGATCCTATGTTCCCCCTGATTATTTTCTGGAAGCCTATTGTGGGGCATTGGATGATTTTCTCATAAATAGTCAATTTTCAATGAACTGATACAGTTCCATAAAGTTCAATAGAGTTCAATGAAGTCAGCTAAATGGTGAGAGGGTGTTTATGCTAAGCAGCATTCCAGTTGCATATGCTTACACTCTTTTGATGCATCCCTCCAGACTGTGTTCCATTGGAACTTGTGCATCTTCTAGCCCCATAAACATTGGTGGTATAGCGCTGTCCAGGACATTCCTGGCCGCGCTCTCCCTTCTCTCAGTGCTGCACGTCTGCACATACACAAAGTGTATTTGCAGGGCAACTCTGACAAATATGCAATCCAAAAAAAGTCTCAGCAGTGCATTCAGCTCTGAATCAGACCCTTAGTAATGTGCATGGAAAGTCTACAGGTAATATGAAATGTGCATGCACAAGACAAGATAAGGGCAGTAACAACATTCTGATTGTGCATATACTGCATAACCTGCAGACTGTCAGGTATGTTATGGGCTGAACTAATGGTAAAAATGTATTATTACTTCAATATTAATTCATTAGGAAAGAGTGCTTCATAAATATTTAGTTTTGAATGCCCCCGTGATGTTGCAGGTTTCTAGTAGTGAACGTAAGCTGCAATCTAATGAATATTGATTCAGCTCACAAAATTGCTACCTCCACTGTATGAACTTGACAGGTACTATTTAAGTGAAGAAGCATTAACATATTCTCATTCAACACAAAATCAACACCTTCACATAGGGCAAAAAAAGAAAGAAAGAAAGTCACAAGGCTAATAAATATTATGGAACTGTGGGTATTAGCATGAATGTGGTCTCTTTTCTTTAACCTTATAGATGTACATAATTGTCTAAGTAAAACTAATACCAGTTGTTAAATAAAGTAAAAATATATTTCAATTTAATAAATAAAGATTCTGGTGCTGATGTTAAGTTTGAACATTTTTATTTTAAACTGAAAGACATGGAGGGGAACTTATAAGATTGAATGGGTACGAATGCACCCATTTGTACTCATTCGATGTAAAGTCTGGCTGTTAAATGGTGTACAGCTGATTTACTATCAGCCATTCTGAGAATATGGCAGCTTAGTAAATTAGCTGTATTCTCAGTTGTATATTTGGGCCGATTACGGACGATCCTGGTCGTACACGGGATCAGTCGTAATCGGGGATCTTAGTAAATTTCCCTCATTGTGTAGAGTTTGGAGCAAAGCAAGAAAAAATATGCAATTTGGCATAACTAAGTTGCACTGCAGAGGGGTAAATATAGTATAAAATAAATATATAGATTTAAAGTTGGCCAGCATGTGTGTAATACAGTACAAGCTAAATCCGCAATATTTGCTTCTGCAGGCAAAAGAATAACATCCATTTGGACACTTTACCATGTTTTTCTAGGAGAAAATTAGTTCCTTTGTTGCTTTGCTGCTAACTGTAAGCAAGACCCAAAATGAGTTCAGTAAGTCTAGGACTGCTGCAACCTAATTAGTGCGTTGTGCCAATTTATGTTAATGCTGAACTCGCAACCATCACAGCTTGCACATTATTGTTGGAACCATAGGATGCACCATCAAAATTGACACAAGCCACATGTAAGGTAAAGATTTCCCATTAGATATGTCCAATGTGAGTGGTATGCAAACAGTTCTGTACACACATACACTGCATTCTCATAACACACGCAGAAGACAATACATCATTATGCATCTGAATAGCCATTTTTCAGTCATCCTCTAGGAATTCCCAAAACATTTTCAATATACAGTATTTCAACCAACGTGCTTCTCAACCTATACTGTCCTTGTGTAAATAAGTTATGGAATTTTTTGCACATGTGCTGTAGCTATAAATCTCCAATTTACATGGACTTGATGTGCAACTGAGAATCAGGTGCAAATGAAATATTCATGAAGACCTGCACCAGTGTAAGATGAGCCAGGTATATATCAGATACTGTATCTGTTTGAATTTCTGACATGAAGCAGGCTAAATGCTGACATTCTGCAAGGAATAAAGTGTTCCTATTTTTAACCCAAAGCTTTGGGATTTTATCAGCATTTTAGTCTGAAGAAGCAGACATTGGTCCTGTGAATGCGTAACAAAAGTTTAGGCATCATTTATGTGTGCTGTATCAGATTGGCACCTTTAAGATGTGAATTTATGAACTATGATAAAAATATTTAATAAAAACTGTTGTTTTTTTTAAAAAGAAATATCAGTCTCAATTGAATCCATTTTTTTATAGGATGAATGGTACTTGTTTCCTAGCACGGCACCCACAAAGCAATTTGCTTAGTTGGCTATTCTGCGTAGTGAATCGCATCGCATGGGGCATTTTAGGGCCATGCAATGTGCGATGCGATGTGCGATGCGATTTTCCTATGTAATTTATGCTCTCTCAACCCGGGCCATCGCATCTGCCGCAGAAACGCATGCGGTCGCATGTCATTTTATAGGGTGTGTGATGCCATGACATTAGGTATACAATGATATGATTGTATGTCCCAAAAAATAGGTTTAACACACCCCCCTCCCACTATCCAGGCCAACCCAAAGCGTGGCGAGCGCTGCGAGCTCCGCAAGGGGTGGCGGAACGCGTCCTCCAACTTTTTTATTACCCATAGTGTGGCGAGCACAGCGAGGCGAGGGGACGCGGAATACATGTAAAGGAATCTTCTGCACTCGCCACGCTTCGGGCTCGGTGGCTCGCTGCGCTCGCCACACTATATAAAATCAACTCCACGCCGACGTGGATTTTGGGGTAATGAAAAAATTAGAGGACATGTTCCGCCGCCCCTCGCCACGCTTCGGGGTGGTGTGGATAGTGGGGGGTGTGTTAAATCTATTTTTGGGACATACAATCATATTATTGTATACCTAATGTCATGGCATCGCACACTCTATAAAATTGCATGCAATTTTGTGGGACATGCGATGCGATATTGTGATGTAAAATGAAAATAAAATTACATGAAAAAATTGAATTGCATCGCATTGCATGCCGCTATAATTGCCCATGCGATGCAATGCGATTTCCCTACGGTGCCGTACGTAGAAAATCTGGGCGCCGTGCTAGGAAATAAGTACCAAATCAATATTTTAACCTTTAAAAATATAAAATTAGCATGACACGTAAATTAAGCTCTCCTGCAAGTGTAACTCTCCGGGCGGTATTCAATGAGCCTGATTCGCCATGTTTTTATGGCGAATTTGTGCTGTTTGGTGAATTTTTGACAAAAACGGTGAATCACCCTATTCAATGACCACATGGCGAATACATTTGAAGGTTTTTTTCGCCATGATTCACCGAGTAGCAATCGCTATCTTTTTATGGTGAAGTGGAATGTGAACTTTTAAAATAAAGTGTTTTGTTTTTTACATTTGGTGTCAAAAAATCAGGAATTTTATTCTGAGGAGGGGCATGCTATTTTTATTCATGTGCTGTAAGCACATGAATATATATATTTAATTTAAAAATTTTTTTTTTTTTTTTTTTACACAGCAGCCAGCAGGGGGCGCCGGAGCCGAGCCGCTCATTACATATTCATATATTCACTGCACCCGATGTTACGATCGGGTATAGTGAATATACGCGGCCCCCTGCTGGCACCCCCGGGGGGCAGCCTGTGCTGCCTGGCACCCGGGGAGCCCACCTGCCCCCCACAAACGTTCAGGGGCAGGCAGAGAGACTTCCATCTCTCTGCCTGGCACCCTCCTCAGGCTCCCTGCGGCATTCGCCGCAGGAGCTCATATTCGCCTGTCAGGGGCAGCGAGCCCCTGACACGTTGAATACCGGAGCCCGCTGGCTCCGGAACGTGGCGAATGTGCAGCGAATCCTAAAAAGGATTCACTGCACCTCGCAGGTATTCACATTGAATACCGCCCAATATCTTAAGCAACAAACAAATATATGCCACTCACAAAATCAAACAACTTATGCAAAAGTAAAAAGTATAGGTTTATATTATAGAGAATTTAAATGGGGTCTGTAGGCAGAATATATGCAGTAGAGGACATCAGGTGGTCTTTACACTTAAACATTACTTCTGCAATCAGAATATATATTCTATTTGCATGTTCGTGCCAAAACAGTTAGGAAATTTCAATGAAGAAATAAAAATTCAACATTTTATATTGGTGTTTTCTTTGGGGGAAATTTACTAAGATGGGAGTTTTGTTTCACAAGGGATATTGCTATGGGCAACCAAGCAGAATCTACTGTACTTCTTATTTATTTAGCAACTTCTAAAAGATAATAGATAGTATCTGATTGGTTGCCTATAGCAGCAGCCCATCTGAAAGAGAAATCCCATTAGTTTAATTCCCCCTAAAGGTGCATACACACTGTACAATTTTTTTGACCAATTTTGTTCATTTCGGCCTTTCTGAATGATATCGGTCAAAAAATCTTTCAGTGTGTATGCTACGAACGACGAATGATGGTGGCCATACCTGCCAGTTGTTCATCAAGGTTGTTCATCAACTGTGCATGCAGCTCAATTTGGATTTCTTTAAATAAAAGTGTATAGACTGTAGCTAGATCATTCGTCTTTCGTCAACATCTTTCATCAACATCTTTTGTCCAAGACACTGGGTTCAAGGGAAATTGGTCATCAAAATTGGTTGAAAAATTGTGCAGTGTGTATGCACCTTTAGTGACACTTTTTTTACAGCTTTTTTGGGGTGAGGTTTGGTACCATGGATTTGTATAGATGAATAATGAACGGTGTCTATGATCAGATATGTGTGAGGAGTACAATCCAAAATTCATATAGGGACTGGGACGGCATTAGGGACTGGGATGCGTGTGCATCTCACGTGCACGTGCATCCCAGTATCACGGCGGACGGACAGCGTCTCCCTTCCCAACTCCGCTACAGGGAGACACTGCCCATTCCGGGGGGGTCGGGGCAGCGAGGGCGATGGGCGGGGACCGGAGGCAGGCTCCTTTGCCACAGGGCGTATGAGCATCTCGTGTGCGCCCCTGGTGGTAACCAGCTGCTGCCAGCCCCTGCAAAGGAATACATGTAAAGGAATCTTCTGCACTCGCCACGCTTCGGGCTCGGTGGCTCGCTGCGCTCGCCACACTATATAAAATCAACTCCACGCCGACGTGGATTTTGGGGTAATGAAAAAATTAGAGGACATGTTCCGCCGCCCCTCGCCACGCTTCGGGGTGGTGTGGATAGTGGGGGGTGTGTTAAATCTATTTTTGGGACATACAATCATATTATTGTATACCTAATGTCATGGCATCGCACACTCTATAAAATTGCATGCAATTTTGTGGGACATGCGATGCGATATTGTGATGTAAAATGAAAATAAAATTACATGAAAAAATTGAATTGCATCGCATTGCATGCCGCTATAATTGCCCATGCGATGCAATGCGATTTCCCTACGGTGCCGTACGTAGAAAATCTGGGCGCCGTGCTAGGAAATAAGTACCAAATCAATATTTTAACCTTTAAAAATATAAAATTAGCATGACACGTAAATTAAGCTCTCCTGCAAGTGTAACTCTCCGGGCGGTATTCAATGAGCCTGATTCGCCATGTTTTTATGGCGAATTTGTGCTGTTTGGTGAATTTTTGACAAAAACGGTGAATCACCCTATTCAATGACCACATGGCGAATACATTTGAAGGTTTTTTTCGCCATGATTCACCGAGTAGCAATCGCTATCTTTTTATGGTGAAGTGGAATGTGAACTTTTAAAATAAAGTGTTTTGTTTTTTACATTTGGTGTCAAAAAATCAGGAATTTTATTCTGAGGAGGGGCATGCTATTTTTATTCATGTGCTGTAAGCACATGAATATATATATTTAATTTAAAAATTTTTTTTTTTTTTTTTTTACACAGCAGCCAGCAGGGGGCGCCGGAGCCGAGCCGCTCATTACATATTCATATATTCACTGCACCCGATGTTACGATCGGGTATAGTGAATATACGCGGCCCCCTGCTGGCACCCCCGGGGGGCAGCCTGTGCTGCCTGGCACCCGGGGAGCCCACCTGCCCCCCACAAACGTTCAGGGGCAGGCAGAGAGACTTCCATCTCTCTGCCTGGCACCCTCCTCAGGCTCCCTGCGGCATTCGCCGCAGGAGCTCATATTCGCCTGTCAGGGGCAGCGAGCCCCTGACACGTTGAATACCGGAGCCCGCTGGCTCCGGAACGTGGCGAATGTGCAGCGAATCCTAAAAAGGATTCACTGCACCTCGCAGGTATTCACATTGAATACCGCCCAATATCTTAAGCAACAAACAAATATATGCCACTCACAAAATCAAACAACTTATGCAAAAGTAAAAAGTATAGGTTTATATTATAGAGAATTTAAATGGGGTCTGTAGGCAGAATATATGCAGTAGAGGACATCAGGTGGTCTTTACACTTAAACATTACTTCTGCAATCAGAATATATATTCTATTTGCATGTTCGTGCCAAAACAGTTAGGAAATTTCAATGAAGAAATAAAAATTCAACATTTTATATTGGTGTTTTCTTTGGGGGAAATTTACTAAGATGGGAGTTTTGTTTCACAAGGGATATTGCTATGGGCAACCAAGCAGAATCTACTGTACTTCTTATTTATTTAGCAACTTCTAAAAGATAATAGATAGTATCTGATTGGTTGCCTATAGCAGCAGCCCATCTGAAAGAGAAATCCCATTAGTTTAATTCCCCCTAAAGGTGCATACACACTGTACAATTTTTTTGACCAATTTTGTTCATTTCGGCCTTTCTGAATGATATCGGTCAAAAAATCTTTCAGTGTGTATGCTACGAACGACGAATGATGGTGGCCATACCTGCCAGTTGTTCATCAAGGTTGTTCATCAACTGTGCATGCAGCTCAATTTGGATTTCTTTAAATAAAAGTGTATAGACTGTAGCTAGATCATTCGTCTTTCGTCAACATCTTTCATCAACATCTTTTGTCCAAGACACTGGGTTCAAGGGAAATTGGTCATCAAAATTGGTTGAAAAATTGTGCAGTGTGTATGCACCTTTAGTGACACTTTTTTTACAGCTTTTTTGGGGTGAGGTTTGGTACCATGGATTTGTATAGATGAATAATGAACGGTGTCTATGATCAGATATGTGTGAGGAGTACAATCCAAAATTCATATAGGGACTGGGACGGCATTAGGGACTGGGATGCGTGTGCATCTCACGTGCACGTGCATCCCAGTATCACGGCGGACGGACAGCGTCTCCCTTCCCAACTCCGCTACAGGGAGACACTGCCCATTCCGGGGGGGTCGGGGCAGCGAGGGCGATGGGCGGGGACCGGAGGCAGGCTCCTTTGCCACAGGGCGTATGAGCATCTCGTGTGCGCCCCTGGTGGTAACCAGCTGCTGCCAGCCCCTGCAAAGATGAGCCTGGCTACATCTGTAGGGGAGCCACACCAACTGCCAGTTATACCCCTTTCACATTGCCGATTTTTAACTGCTTTAAAACGGTACCAGCTGCAATATGAAAGTTCCTCAATCAATTTACCGGTGACAAAATACCGGTATTTTGAAACGTGTTAAAAGCAGGATCCTACATGTTTCAGAGCCGTTTTTCCTGCAGTCTGAACAGCGCAGGAACGGTATTTGCTACAAATGATAAGCACACTTGATCCCTGCCCACAAGCAGGAAAAAAACATTTAAAATGACATTGTATGGCTTTCTATGGGTGAAACGGGTTGAATCTGAAGGTACAAAAATGGTATTGAAACTGCAATATACCTTTACAACATGCAATATGAAAGGGGTTTAACTAGCTTGTGACCCATTTAAAAAAAAAAAAACGTTTTAAAAAACGAGTTAAAAGCAGGTTTTTGCAATGTGAAACCAGCTTCAGTCAATTTGGGGGGCTGCACTATTTGTTTTTTTCAGCCTCTCATCTGAAGCCTCCACTGGTAGCCAATAAGAGAGAGTGGATGGAGTGGTATTTCTATTGGTTGAATGGTGTAATTGCTGAAGTATAACTGTGTTGGGTGAAATCAGATAATATGAAAAGCTGAGATAAGTGAGTAATCAATCTTATAATGTTTATCAGCTCTGACAATTATTCAGATTGACAATGTTTGGACCCACATGCTGCTGTGCTGTGTCTCTATGTAATCTGTAATCCACATGTCACAATTTCTGAAAATGCCATTGTTTGCCTTTTTTTATCCCTTTAATGAGGGGCATGTGTCATGGCTCCACACATTTGATTGTACTGAGATTGTATAAGGCTGCCCCTTTCCTCCTCCATCCTACCTCTCCAGTTGCAATAAATCATACATGCAGCCTTATGAATGCTAATTTCTGGGCATAAACAGAATCAATTTACTGTACATGACACAAACCAATTTTCACTAAACAATTTGGTAAAACAATCTCTCGGCATCAGTCTCACAAACTCCAAGTCGGTGATTCCCAATATACCACTATTTATTTCAGTTGGGGATCTTAATCTACCTATGAGGATGATAAGAAAGTATTGCATTGTTCTAAATCACCAATCTGTTGTAACAAATGCCAAATAAAATGAATTTGGTCCACAGATCGTATGGTCAATATTCCAAATTCTGAATCAAAAACAGCACTGCAATACATTTTGGGACAGTTTCGCTTCGTCAAAGCAACGATGCTAATGTCATTTTTAAAGTAAAAGAAAAGATGTTCTGCGATGTGTTCCCAGCATTTTTTTTATTAAAGCATTTTTTTTCACACTGTTTTCACTGTCTTTATTATTTATTTATAATATTCGAAAGGCTTATTGCAGAAAAATTTTCTATTTAATCATATACTATTATTTCAATATTCCTTTAGAAAAAAAAATTACATCCATATATTAAACAGTTCCTTAATTACACTATGTAATTTTCATTCACAGAATCTCATTTAAAAATTCCAATGAAATAGATAGTATGGTTACATAACTATATATGTTTAAGTGCCCATACAGCACTAGGGGTATTACAAATAACCTTACCATGTGTGGTTTTTCATGCAGCTGCAGAGTTTTCCTACTTAATAAGTGGACAGAAAATAAACCAAGGCTGTTTTTTTCTAAAATCTTTATTTTTAGGAACAATCATTGGGACTTGATTGGCACCCTGGCGGTATTCTCCTCCTCCCAATGCCCCAGAAAACTAATTAAGCAATTGAACATTTCTAATTTGCTTAATTGGTAATGACTTTCTAAGTGTTGTCTTCAGAGTCGGGAACTGGGGCTTCTGCAGCAATGGTGAGTGTAGGTATGTGTGTGAGTTTGTGTAATTATGTATAACTGTGCGTGCATGAGTGTGTGTGTGTGTGTGTGTGCATGTGTGTGACTTCCAGTGTGGGTGTGGGTGATGCCATCATGTTCATGTCATTCCCCCTTGGAGGCTGCAACTGGGAGATCTACATCTACCCAACTCAGCAATCCTTTAACCAGTGCAAAGTTGGAGGGGAGACCACTGGGAGCTGCAGAAACCAGTGTAGAGGTGAGTATGGTTAGTCAGTTTTCTTTTTTTTTTTTCATTTGCTGCCATTTCTTTTCATTGGATACTGTGGGTATGATATCAGTAATGGACATACTTGCGATAATCCAAAATTGGGTGCAAGTTCCTAGAGACTTTTTACTATGAAAAATGTTTCACCCAATTGAATTCCCCCCTTAATAACATATGTATTAATCTTTCAGCTGTTCCTCTCAAAATATGCAGCTATCCTATTGTGGAACTCTTTTAAAGGATACATTAGTATGTGTGATCACAAAGAGCAATTGCCCTCCTTTTGCCCTCCTTTATCCACTGGTGCATTACATACTTGACTATGGGCCTGATTCAGACCTGTTCGCTAGGCTGCATATACTCGCAGCCTAGTGAACAGGTAAGCGCCACCCGCTGCCCCCTCCCCCTCCCCCCGAATCCCCTTGCTAGTATGGAGATGTGTACACGAACACATCCTTTCACATGCGGCTGCCCTGGAAAGAAATCATTCGATGGTCGCTGACCATCAAATGATTTCTGCAGTCAATAAAACTCTAAACACGTAGAGAGAACGTGTCCTATCAAATGTAATAGGGTGTGAGAATCAGAAGGTGAGAGCTTTTGGGGGAGATTTCCCATTAGATGAGGGATTGCATGCAAGACACACACAAATGGAAGCCTTTGCTTACTGTGAAAAGAGAATATAGTTTTCCCAAATTTGAGATAAAATAAGAGAGTAGTAATAACTGTAGTTGATAAAGAGATTTTCAAGGCAGTGATTTTCAACCTTTTTACCTTGCGGCATTGTAAATAAGATTTTAAAATTGCCAAGGCACACCATGAGATCCTCACAGGGTAAAACACATTTTCCCACACAGGAAAAAAAAAAACCTGTTGGCCCCCATATAAAAAACAATCACACTGGTCCCCACAGGTAACAAAATCTAAATACATTGGCCCTTTAAATGAATAGAAGAGACCAGTAAATAACAATTGAAGGTAGTTATATGTTAGTTGGGCACCCACTATAGTTACTACGCTCATACCCCCACTATCCATGTCGGCATGGAGTTGATTTTATATAGTGTGGCGAGCGCAGCGAGCCACCATGCCCGAAGTATGGCGGGCATAGCGAGCCCCGCGAGGGGACGCAGAAAATTAAGCAAATAGCTGGTGGTGGCTGTAAACTGGTTTGGGCATCTCTAGATCTGGGGGCACACTTGAGAACAGCTCAATGCACACTAGTGTGCCACGGTACAGTGGTTGAAAAACACTGACCTAGAGGATCATAAAATTTAAGATCTGTGTTTAAAAGGTGATGTTTTTATTTCTCTTCCTAGTCACTCTTTAACAATTAATCAATTAGTACCATTATTAAGTTCCAACTGTTAAACACTAATTTATGCAGGAAATCACCATTAACAGTTAACAGTTTGTGTAGAACCTCATCCTGCTACATGGTAACAATGTAATTCATGTGCATATATGCTGAAAACAGTGGAAGTTTAATTGCACTACATTTTTAATAGGTGTAATAGCCATCTACATTATACATGCAGTAATTAAGTGATACAGCATTTAGCTCCAAATCATGCGTACAAATCATGCTGTGTTTGCACTGATATAAATAACCACTCAGTTAAGTTGTTGGGCTAATAAATACGGCACACAGGCAACATTTTCTTACCAGAATTCTAACTGGTGTTCAGGCAAATATTTTCTGCCTGTATACTTTCAATGTAAAACATATACATTTCAGAACATGTGGAATTCGTCTGTAAAGGAAATTTTAGATCTGGGATTTAGTTAGTATTATTTGCCCGCCATATTACAGGAACTACAGCAATTTGCTTTTTACTGATTATCCCATTGAACAAACAAGATCATTTTAAAAACTGCCCAGGGGCTTGTTTATGCAACACTGAAATCTGAAATCCTGCTGTTTCATTGCAAATGCAGTGATTGCAAAACTTTATTTTTTTTTAAGCAGTAAATATATTATTGCCAGAATTAAAGTAGAAAGTAAATGTGTTTGAAATGAAAAGCATTCACTTAAATTAGCCTCAATGGGAGTGTATTTTGGCTGATTGAAATTGATGTAAAGATGGAAAATATTACATGGTATAAAAAGCATTTCCTGTGATGTATAGTTTTAGCATTGGAGATTAAATGGAGTACAGTATATACTGCAGGAGGTGTGGAAAGTAATGGTTGTATTTATAGGCTAGGGTCAGTGTGTGCCTCTTTTGTTTCAGTGGCCAAACTATACAAAATACAGCACATACTTTTCTGTGCATGTGTGCTCAATTTTCTATGTTAAATTGCAACAGAAAGTAGTACAGTAATGCTTTATAAGTTTGGTACATTTGATACAATTGTGAAGTGAATATGAAAATATTGAAAGCAATTCTGAAAAAAACTTGAATTTAACATAATATACTGAATATAATGTAATATACAGTAATTCATTTTATTAACTATATTATTGAACATAAAGAGATTTTATGTTTACTCTTTTTATGTATTATTGTTTTTTTTCCAGTGCATAAACAAGAAAGTTTGAGAACATTTTTGATGTTCTGCAAAATTGTGTGGTTTATCATTCTAAATTTAAACTATCAATTATATTTTGGAAACAGATCAATATAATAAAATCAAATGGTGTTATTAAAAAAAAGAACATACCCATGCTATCTGCTTTATCTTCCATGCCCTCATGAAACAACATCAAACAGCAGTGTAGTAATACTTATTATTTATACTAAAAACCTATGCATACCTCCCAACATGACCCTCTCCAGGAGGGGCACAATGCTCTGTTCCTGGACTTCCCTCTTATTGTATTTATACATTAATAGGAAAAACCAGGAATAGAACATTGTGTCCTTCCTGGAGAGGGTCATGTTGGGCTTTTTAATAGCATTTGAGATGCAGACAACTGACATTTTTTAAATTGGCAATTATTTAAAATACAAAATTGCACCTGTGTCTACTTCTCTCAGATTATTAAATATGTCTTATTCAGAGGTGAATGCAGTTACATGCACAGTTGTATGCACAGCTTCGATTTAGTTTGCAGTGGACTGGCAAAAACATGATATTAAAAACATATATATATATATATGCCATATGCTGGAAGCGACCCGGCACTCTCTCAACTGGGTACAGCTCACCCCGGTGCCCCCTGGAGACGGTAGGTAGATGCAGGAAATAATCAGCGGCACTCACAAGAAATTTGTAAAGTGTATTGAAAACCAAATCCAACGTTTCGGGGCGTGTATGCCCCTTTGTCAAGGTGTAAGTTCACCTACACCTTGACAAAGGGGCATGCCCACTCCGAAACGTTGGATTTGGTTTTCAATACACTTTACAAATTTCCTGTGAGTGCCGCTGATTATTTCCTGAATGTATATATATATACATATATATATATATATATATATATATATATATATTGATAATACAGAAAATCAACTAATCAATAAATCAATGCTTTTATTATATTCTGTTTTCCTGACTGCTATTATTATTGCTGCAGATGACTTTAGCTTGTTGCACACTGTACTATTCACTGCGTATGAGGCCTTCCCTTTGCGCTAAACAGTTATAATATGTTAAAAGCAGCAGCCATTTTGATAGGCATGACTTGCATAATAATATTATTAAAATGGCTGATCATTCAGAACAGTGCTGTAAAAGTGATTTCTTATAAAGAATTGTTTTTGGTTTTAGAAGCTTAAGAATGTGATGTTGACAGTATAATGTAGCAAGGACAGAAAGTTAGTCTCCATAAACTGAATAATATGGGAACAAGGCCACACATGCGTAGACCCACAAGGCCACTGAAGTTGGGTGTTGGGTTAATTATGACATCATGATTGAAAGCAGAGCTTGCCAATAAGACTCAATGCTTATGAGTAATTAATTAATTAATGTGATAAAGGTTTAAATATCAGAGTGATAAAGGAGGGACAAGGCAGTTGAGAAAGAACAAGGAAGCACAGGGGGCTGGAGGTAATTATGAAGGAGGTTTAATCATGGCTGATCACTGTCCTTGAAAGGTGTCCATTTTGATTTGATTTAGAATTACTGTTTAAGTATTAGCTAATCAATTTTATGTTTCTTGTGTTAGTCTGCATTTGCAAATACCTGTAATGAATCTATTCTTTAAGTAAAGCATTGTCATACCTTTTATAACAAGGTTGTGTGGGTGTGCAATCATTTCAGCGTTGTCGTTATATTTAAAGGTAATAAAGTAAATATATTTGGTTTGGGTTATTTATCATATCTAATCTTATCAGATAAATATCTGGTTTATCAATATATATATATATATATATATATTGATGCACTCTTTGTAGGGTATTGGTACAAGAGTTAATGATGTGTACCTAAAAGTTCATAATGTCCAATAGAGAATAATGTCTATTGAAGCTCTCAATTAGACTTTTAGGATGGCTATTCTTAATGCACTGAAATGGTAAAAAATCCCTCTGGGGTGAAAGGTCTATTGTTGGTTCCAAATAGAATGGAAATATGTCCTCTCCATAGAGAGGTAGTATCTAGGTGTAGTCCCAAAGTTAAGCTGTGTACACACGGGGCAATATCACTGGTAATATGGTCGCCTCAATCCACCAACTTCTTGTTGACCGGTTACCTCAGAAGTCACAGATGAGTACCATATCAGTATAATGGGGTAACAGTATATGAAATAGTAGTGGTAACCATTATTGTTTCATATACTGTTACCCTTTTCTATATATCTATATGTCTAAAGGCCCCCATACACTATGCGATTTTCGGCCGATTTCACCCAATGTCGGCACTTTGGGCCGATAAATCGGGTGATATCGGCCGAAAATCGCATGTGTTTGACATCTGATCTGATGCGCGGTCCCGTGCGCATCGGATCTGATCAGGTGGTCGGACTTGCCGAACATAAGATATATCGGCATCTGACCCATCATGGGTGCTTTTGCACCCATGATGTTCAGATCCGATATACGGCTACATCACGGCTACATCACCGGAAGCCGCCGCAGCGTCCTGTCAGGCTGTCACTGAAATGACCGGCGCTGCTCCCTCCGCTGTTCACCTGTCACTGCTCCCTGCTGCCGCGTCCTCCACTCCAGCCGCTCCCGCATGCGCTGACAGCGGCTGTAAGGTCAGCGATGCCTGAGAAACACCCCCCTCCACGAATGGTGTTCGTTGCTGTGCGCCGCTGACCCCGCTAAGACACGGAGCCACACAGGACGGAAAGCGCAGCATAGGGAGTAGTGTCATATACACGGCTCCCGGTGCAAGCGCTCAGACTGTGAGGCATCAGAGTCCAGGTTACGCGACCATCCCCTGTGACTTCCCCTTCCCTGAAAGCAAGAAACCCTCTGACCCACCAATGAAAGAGGTACCTGAAGACATAATTTTAATTTGAGAGACAATCACCGTATATTGTCAATTAACGGGACGCCGTTTTTTTGACATCAGACTGTTCATTTAAGCAAAGTGACATTCCAACAGATTGGACTGATCCACCACACCAGCCAAGGACCAAGCTGAGACATTGTTTCATTCTACATGTATTAATTTTATTTCTATTTCACTGTATCTTTACAGCGCTTGGTTTGTTCTGATTTTGGTTTATGACCAAGTATCTAGATTTTATTGTTTTTTTTCAGTTCAGTGTAAATAAACCAGCACCATTATTGACAACCACTTAGTAGATATCATTTATCCAACTACATAATTATTTGCATAATAAGTAATATACACCCGTGGAAGGCAAGAGCGCAGTACTAAAAAACCCTAAATACATTGAACTGCACGGAGTAATCATCCGTTAGTGCGGCAGCTAGCCTGTGAAAACTCAGCGCAGGTACAGCAAACCATTAGCTGGGAGAGGGGCAGCTAGGAAGTGGGGGGACTGTATTGCGGCAGTGCAGAGCTTTGATTCCTGGCTCCCCACTATCCATGGTGATGGAGGCATTTATGGCACTAATCTGGGAGATTACTGGGAATGTGAGCCAGGGGGGAGCCGGGGAGAGGTAGTGGCAGCAGCCTGGAGGGGAGAGAGGGATGTAGGGAGAGAGGCAGCATCGTGGGGGAGAGGAAACCAGGGAAAGAAGTGAGATGGGACAGCAGGAGAAGGGGTGGCTTTGGGGCAGAAGAAGACAGGGTGATGGGGTAGGAAAAGGAGGAACATGGGGCAGGGTGATGGGGTTATAAATATATTATTAAATAAAATTAAAAAAATAGAAACCGGCTCCAGGTCTCCTGGCACAGGGGACGTGGACTCGCAGGGACAGCTTAGGATCAGGGACTCCCACTGATGGCTCAGGGCAGCTAGGCCATGTGGCTTTGTAAACCACAAGACACTGTGCCTCAGATAAATCACATGTGATTTATCCGACGCAAATTGGATGTAAAAAATTACACATCAAGTGTCCATTTGTATGTAGGCCTCCTGCGAAGCTGCCAGGGAAGTTCAAGGGAAATCAGATCCAATTTACAGGTCAGATAAATCTTACTAGTGTATGGGGGCCTTAAGAGTAGACATATATATATCACAAACCTTTTGTACTCGGAATAGTATGAAAATATAATAATATGCTTATACAAAAGACAGTGGTTCAGACATTACTATATTTTGTGGGTATACATTTTATATACCCACTGTCAGTGTCTTACATCCACTGGCCATCCCTGGTGCGGGGAGGAATAGCAAGAGCAGACGGGATGTCACCAGACCGTATGATGCCTATGACTCTAAATCGCCAACTAATGTACAAAGTTTGTTATGCAGGCTCTGATGCAGCACAGGAATCTATTTCTGAAGAGTAACCATGCAACTTTGATGAACTTCCTACCAAGTAAATTTAAGATACAGTAGTACTTGTAGACACGGGGTACATTTCAAAGCGTTATCATCAAACGGGATTTCTTGTTTGGTGGCACACTTTTGTATGTGATACAGTATGTTAGGGGACATTTAATAGATGCAATTTTTAGTAAGGTTCTGAAATCACACCATATCGCATGTTTTCAAATTGCAATTCATTTGAAATAAATCGTCAATTTAATAGAATGCGAATTGTGGCATGTTAACAATAAGGAGCGTCCTTTGGCTGGTGGGCAGGACTAAACCCCGGCATGTGGGAGGAGCCACGAATGTAAACAAACATTCGGGCATCTCTCAGATTGGTACTGCCAGGTGGAGAAGGCATTGATGGATCCAGGAGGCATGTGGTGAGTATAATTTCCCTCAACAGATACCCATTTGGACTCTACTTGGAGAAGAGGACAGGCCTTCGAGGGAATATATAGGTAATGTATGTGTGTGAAGGAATGTAGTGTGTAATAAAGTTATACTGATAGTGTGTGTGTTTATTTTATTTCACTATTTGTCACGTTGTGGAACTATAAGATGCAGTGGGCCCTTTAATGCCCCACATCCTGGGACTTGTGGTTCTACAATTCCCTACATGCATTGCAGGCTTGCTGGGACTTGTAGTTCTACAGCATTACACAATAGTCCAGCCCAGTGCCCATCACCCCAGGGGCACTGTGGACAGACCTGTGCTTCAGCCTGGGCAGGGTTAACTCTGGAGCAGGCGGGCCTTTATTGGGGGGAGGTCCCCACTCCCCCAGGATCCCTGCCCAGGCTGAAAAGCCATGGGGATGAATGCTGGCCGGGGGAACTTGCATAAAAAATTTCCGTCTCCCGGCTGTGACTTTACCCTGTTTGGGCTCAATGCTGGTTGCCAAAATATAGGGTGGGATCCCTACTCCCTTTGTCCCCCATATTTTTGGAACCAGGACTAGCCTCTAAGCCTGGTGATGGTTTTAGAAATCTTGGGGAACCCCTATGTTTTTTTGTCCTCTGAATTTCTAATAGCAGGACTGGTTCTTTGAGCCTGGGGCTGGTTATGCTCAGGAGGGGTGTCCCCTACAGTTTTTTTTGTAATTTTTACTTTTACACATTTTTTTGGACAGAACCATGCACAGATCGCACTGGTCTGTGCATGGTTCTGTCAAACTTGCCATGATGAACTTGGTCTATTTGTTTTGCAATTTTTGGTAATGTTTTCCAAAAATTGCTTCCTATTAAATTTGTGAGGTGTATACTTTATAATGGATACAAATTGAAGTGTAAGAAAAAAAATCGACAGGTCAAAATGTGTGATATTCGCGGCAAAAATTTTGATTTTTTTTTTAATCGCAAATTGTACTCTATTAAATGTTCAATTTCAGAAAAATGTGCGAATTTAGATGTTATTTGACTAAAAATCACAAAAGTAGAAATATTTAATCCTATAAAATGTCACTCATTATCTTTTATTTCTTACTCTTTAAAGAAAGACATTACTGCACATGAATCATTAATATAGTACATAACTTCAAATAGGTATCTGATCATGGTGTTCATAACAAAAGCATAATAAAATGATTAGAAGTACTCTGAAACATATAGTAGGTGCATACCTGCTTAAGAGCAAAATTGTCACAAGGAAATACCCTTTTGGTGATTGCACTCTGTTATATACCAAAATTAATCAATATCATTTATTTGTCGAAAAACATTTTTTTTCCATTTTATTATCATCCTATATCTTGTGTTAGATAACCTATCAATTTGTGTAAATTTAAGATAGTTTAGCCTGACTTTGATTTTCATTTACCTGGATGGCACCCTGCTTTGGGCATCCCAGCCCATTTCTCTCTGTCCTGGCAAAAAGTTAAGCTCAATCACTATTCTGTAGATCTTGTCCCAGTAGGGTACATACCTCCTCAAGTTATATGGCATCACTTCTGGCTTTTTGATTTTAAAGGACAACATACTGTATGGTGAGATATGCACTATTCTTCTATTTGATTTTGCTTATAGAAGCAAAATTGAAAAGAAAATTAAATGGGCATCGAATGGTTTTTCTACATTCGATGCAGATCCATCCCAATGCATGCTCAGGTGTAATGTAAATCGAATAGAAAAATAGCCGTGGCAGGCAAGACTTTATAGTACAGATCTGTACTATATAGTCCAAATTGAATGCATTTTGTGATTTGATCACAATTGAATCGCAAGCAAAATCTCATCCGTGTGTACCCACTATAAAGGTGTGTACAAACACATCAATTTACTTTCGTTTTGATAATATATCCTTTGATTTCCCCAATTCCCCAGTTCCACCTCCTTTTAATTTGGCCTTTGCTTTTCATTCGATATCAATTTTGATGTGCTTTCAAGGTACAGGGTACACATTCAATTTAGTGGATCAAATTCGATATTTCCTTGCCTGCATGGTCTATTTTTCTTTGCATGATAGAGAAAATGGGAGAGCGCATCAAATTGAATGTGGATGTAAAGCGTCTTAAAAACCATTCTATTTCGATTAGATTTTGTTATATAAGCATAACCGAATTTAAAAAATTAAAAAATTGAAGCATGTGTACACCTCTTAAGGCCCAGGTTTAAGGCAACATAAGTACTTGTTGTGGTCCATGTTTTGTTCATTATTGAAAACTCATCTAAGGAATTTCCTCTTAATCGTTCATACTGCACAACTTTAAAAAAAAATGATATGTTATTTTTGCTAACACTTTTATTTTGTAACAACTATTGCCATTGTTGTCACTGTTATAATTTGTTTTCCTCCTGTGATTCTCTCCCTCTTCCTTCCTTCTACCTGGGTCCATGTCAGTCTCTTAATGGCTGACCCTGGAGAGAAGAAAGGAATAGGATTTACTGTATATGGTGTTTGTTTATTCTCATTTATTTATGTCACTGCAGACCTATACATTGTTCATTAGTTTGCAACGTCTAATTTTCTTGTATTTTATTAATATTACTGTCCTCTTTTAAATAATCTACTACTGACGGTGCTTCCAGCATCACTGTTCCTCAGCTCCACTAATTGGTTCTATATTTGTGGTGGAGGCTAACCTGTGCCCTGTCTAATACAGCAAATGTTGCCCAAACAAATTAGATCATTACTCTTTACAAATTCCCAACTAATTAAGATAAATGTCTCTAATTCTGATCCAGTGCACAATAGCAATAGTACAAGTCTGGGGTATCCATTGTCCCCCTTGATTTTTGTATTACTGTATGTAAGGAGACTCTAGCTAGGTCTATTAGACTTCATTCAGACATCAAGGAAGTGGGCCATTCAGAGGTGGAATTCAATCTCACCCTGCTTGCCACTATTACAAATCCCATTAAAACTCTCACGACCCTCATGGATGCATTCAAGACCTATAGCTGACTTTCTAATTGCATAATTAACAATCAACAATCAAAGTCAATAGCCATAAGTTTTCAAAACTCTCAGATTCATTGATATAAGGGTCTATGCTGAGCATTTTGGTTCTTCTGGCACCTACCTACTTGCTAATTGGGCATACTCTTGTTGGCAACACAAATTGTGTGAGTAGCCTCAATTTTTTTCCCTTGATATATAGCTCCTTTCTTATTTGAAAGCCTGGTCATCCCATCATTTCTTGTGGTAAGGTAGGATAAACAGCATAAAAATAACTTTTTGCCATGGAAATTGTATGTTTTAAAAAACATTATCCATAAAAATGATCTGCGCTTCTAAGTTCGCTCCTCTTTGAAGCCATCATATCCTGTGCACAATTTCAGTGTCCTGAACCCTGATGCAAAAACCTTAATATACCATGTGTTTGTCCTAAACTGCAGAATACTGTGAGTCAGTGTTTTCTTGTTTATGTATTCTGCTAGATGCAGAGTAACCCATGTGGTGAAATACTAATAAACGATATAGGAAATATACACATCCACTCACATACTAGAGCGAGGATTAGATCAGCAGGGGGGGTGCGTTCAGTGGGGCAGCATTTACCTGCTCGCTAAGCACTGAATATACTCTGACTAGCAAACATTTCTGAATCAGGCTCTTAGTCCGAACAAATAATCACAATAATGTGTGGAAGGACATAACATTTAATTAAGCAGAACTAGATGCTTCTTGACTCTCTATATAATAATGTGTCATCTTGTTGTTGTTAATTTTTTTTATTATTATTATTAATTTAATTATTAACAAATTTTATTATTCAATGCTAAAAATACCGATAAGTGAACAAGGCAAGTGCATATCGGCACACCTTACATGTGGTTCATTAGTGCCTGACAGGCATGACGGGCAGCGGCTTAAGAAGTTTGCGGGCACACTGATACGGGATCGCTACCCGTATCCAGTGTAGACCGCAACTATCTGTTAAGCCCGTGGCTCCTTCCCGACCCTCTTGGCTATAGGCACCCACTGTCCCTAATAAAGATTTTGCATTAAAGCTTCAACAAAAGTACTATTGAACAGGAGTGCTCCTTAACCATAGGGAAGACCAGTATAAACTTTCATTGAATAAAATTACACTACAAAAGAGAAAGGGATACTGTGGAACAAGGTCACACTGAGTGAGGGGATACCAACCACTTTTAATTATGTATTGTTATGTGTGTGTGTTTGGTTTTATTTCGCAACATATTTTAGATATAACTCAATAAATGTTATGTTTTATGAGTAACATTGTTTCTTAGGTGCACCAGAACTAGACACTCTTTTCTATCTGTTTTTTTTTGTATACCCTGGAAAGGCCCTGGTGGGTGATACCACCCTGCTCTCTGCAGAGTATTTGGGTGAAACAACTAGCAGGATAATACACGGCGGTGGTATCAATACCCAATGTAAATGCACCATGGTATGGAGGTGATAAAGTACACGGCACAGGTGCAACAATGCACAAAGGTGGTAATACACAGTATATGAATGTAACAATACACAAAGATGGTTTATAACAAAATACTCCCCAAAACCCCCGCAGTGAGGAAGAAAACCTCTAGAAGGTGAATTGCCTCTAAGTGTGGGAATACACAACAATGCAGATGTAATATGCAAGTATGATAAAGAAAGGAAGGCTGCAGGGAAACCCCTGACTTATCTGGGAAGATGTTATGACCACAGATGGGGAATCCAGCAGCAGCAGCGCAGGCAGACAAACACGCGGCTGGAGACTCAGACTGGAAGCAAGAACCAGGAACACAACACTGGGACAAGCACAAGGCAGGATCCAGGACGTTAAGCAGGAGTGCTAGTGTGGTGAACCGGAACCGGCGGGCCAGTAACCCCTTTACCTTGCGCTCTGGAATTCCCTTCTTCGTCTCTTCTTACTGGACACGGGACAAGAACCAGACCAAGGAAATGGTGCAACGGAATTTATTTAGACTTAATAGGATACTTGAGATAAGGCATAGATAGCACTGAAAGGGGTGCACCATTATGTAACACAGCAAGTTCACAGTGGTAACACAAGACACTTCTGGATAATTCAATCAAACAAAGTTATCACTTGGTAGAAACCTACGATACTTAGCAATCACATTAAACTATACGCATTAGTGAGGTCATGCTATATAAATCACGGTGCAATTTAAAACAACACATTAGTAATACTTTACTGTACACGATATTACGCTACTGGGTACCCAGTTCCTATGACTACCTACTGTCTCTAAGACAGACCTGTGCACAAGGATTTAATGTTCGTAGGTGGCCTGTTTATTCCTGCGCAGTGCTCCTGAACTTTAGGGCCACAGTCCTCCTCCAGTGGAAAAGGATAAAAGCTTTCAGCGGGGTATGTCCCGGATAAAGATGGTGAATGCCATAGTGCCTTTTGAACAACTGGCCAGGCAATAGTACTATCTGGTTCCCACCACAAGATGGTGCTGTCTCTACACTAGGCCCTGAGATTGGCCGTACAGTCCATATATTATGCTCCCCACGCAGGGGAAGGGTTCAGTGTGGCTTAGCAGAGGGGCCAGTGTCCTGTCTTGCTATAGGGTTACTTGCAGTGGGGTTGGGTGTATGCTGGCATACACTTCTGGTGGGGTCCCATGATACCTTGTGGTCGCTCTCTCCCTCCTGTGCCCCCGCACTTCCCTTTAGGCGTCTCCAGGGTTCTTGGGGTGTCCTGCGCTGATTACACTGGGGGATCAGCCGGGGCTCCTATTAGGGTCACGGGGTCAGGTAGTTGCGTGCCACTTACCCCCCTAGGTCACTGCTGGGCTCAACTTTCTTCAGAGCCACTCGTGTGCCAGCTCCTCTCTGTGCTCCTGCACGCTGCCTGGTCTCAGTGCGGTACTGCAGCGCACGGTCCTCTCACTGCCGGGGCTGGATGTCAGGAAGCTGCAGCTGCTGCTAGGCATCCTCTTGTCTCCTGTCCCCCGGCCTCCGATCTGCTGCTGGGAGCCACGGCTGGCGCCACTCTCTGCGCGCTGGGCTGAGCTGTCACTCACGCTGGGTCTCCTCTGAGGGCTGTGCGGCCGCCGGTTCTCCTCTCCTGCCTGTCAGGTCGCGGCTGGGGATCTCTGCTGCTGCTGGGGTATGTACCGGGTGCTCCTTCTGGCGCCACACACACACGGAGGCTCCCCGGCTGCTAGTCTCTCCGTCCTGGACTAGCCGCTCACACGCCGGGACCTCTGACCTCTCCACCCGGCCAATTGCTGCAGCCAGCGCACGTCCTGCGATTACCCTTTTTTTTGTCCTGAGCGCACACACACTGCATCTTCGCGCCTCAGGACGACTCCTCCTACTCTATTCGCGCCCTTCAGGTACGCAGGGTAGTTAACCCCTTCAGGTCCGGTGGTCTGTCGGCTCCCTGTTGTTGTGGTTGCTTAGCAACCCTTCTGTTGCGGTTGTCCTGCGGGACACTACAAGGCTGGTGTCCTTATGAAACGGGGTACCCCCAGGCTGGGTAGGGAAAAGGAGGCATCCCTAACTCTGGGGTGTCACATGTCCCCCTATTTGAATGATGCCAGTCCCCGGGCATCAACCCTAAGGGTCAGCAAAAGTCTCGGATAAAGTCCAGAACATGAAGATAAGGCCCTTAATGTCCTTTTAGAGGGGCCACGGATAGCATCAAATGTCGCATAAATCTTAACACTGTACACAAGTTTATATACACAATTTACAAGGAATATGCATTCAAGTATTATTTACATTCTATATCGGCTGGTAACACCCCTTTCGCGCACAGACCTCCTAAATTTCGAAACGGCCCTTCGACTGCACCTTAGATCACAGCATGCGGTCTGCAAGGAGCACGTGGTGCTCCTTTTCCACTCTTTCTGGACCTGTTGATGGCCTGTTGTATCATGCACACGAATTCTTCTCCTGTAATTGTCGTGTACTCCTGGTCTGTACCAGTTTTCTCTTCCATGGGACAGGTTTCGGTCTTTTTAGCTGTGTTGGTGATTTCCGTAGTGACCTTTGCTTTGGGCGGTGGCACAGTTGCCTTTGGGCTTTCGGGTTCCCATGGCTCCATTTCCTTCGCCCTGGTCATGTGGGCCACAACTTCGAGGCATCTCTTGTGTTCAGTGGTACTGATATCTGTCTGCTGTAGAGTTGCTGTCCGGCCACCTGTATCTACCCTTCTTGGAGTGTACTTGTGTTCGGTTCCTGGCCTTACTTCTTTCATCTGGGCTTTGGCCTTCTTCGCTTCCCTTGGGGTTTCCACAAGGACATTAGGTGGAGACGGTGGCCTAATGGGCTCTGGGAGACCCTGCGGTCTAATTGCATTTTTATGGCATTGTTGCACTGCCTCACTCTGACCCCGTATGTCTGGTCTCTCGCTGGTCTCCAGCCGTTCCTTTCTCATTGAGCCTTTAGGTTCTGGTGATCGTGGCACCTGGTCAGGCCGGGGATGATTACTGATGGGCCGATCCATCCCGCCATAAACATCCTGTGGTCCTCTCCTCTTCAGGTTGTGCTGACTATGTGGCTGGTGACTGCATGGATCGTTGTGGTGGTTCATGAAGCGGCGATATTGACCGTGGCTAGTTGCATATCTGCTGCCTCTTACTGCAGCACCACCGGGGCCCGTTACGTTGGTTGCCTTGACACCTCTCCTTCCATTGGTCACTTCGAATTCGACCCATTCTCCTTTTTCTAAGCTTCGGAAGTATTTGTTCCTAGGGGTCTTCTGGATGCCGGTATAGTGCACGTATATGGTTCTCCTATCGTCTGCCCTTATGACGCCATAGCCACGTGCTACACTGAACCACGATACCTGGCCGGTCAACTTCCTTGCTCTGACTCGTCGTTCTTCAGTGCCAGGTGGTCTTTTCGCCTTGGTCTGACTTTGCATGAGCTCTTGTGGGCTGGTCGATGGATCTTCTACGAAGCGGGGCCACCATTCTTGTTTCTGCGGACCTAGTAGTGGGTCTCTTCCCGATTCTCTGGGTGTGCTCCACCGCGGTCGGCTTCCTCTCTCTCTTCGCGGGCGCCATTCATTGTGTCTGGCTTTGCTCTGCTCCAGTCTTTGCCCCATTCTGGCGAGGTCTAGAGCCAGTTCTGTGAGCTTGCTGTTAATGGCGGACAATGGGTCTGGGCCTGCTGGTGATTGTGCCTCTTGGAGTACTGTTCCCCTCTTTACACCAGAGCCATGGCGTCTGACTTCACAGTGACTCTCCGTCTCCTCTTCTTCCGGCTCCTCATTCTGGGCTTTTTCCAACACCTGTAGTGCCGATTCTTTGAGTTCCTCAAATGTGCAGCCTTGTTCTTGCCGCTTTATCATTCGGAGCTGGGCGCGGGTGGTCTCTTCTCTTGCCCCTTCTACGAAGAGGTCTATCAGCATTTCATCCGCTAGTTGTACTTCTCTCGGGTCTGCGGCTTGTACTGCCTTCATGGCCTCGTGTAATGCCAGTGCGAAATCACGCAGCGATTCTCCCTGTTTTTGCTTCCTGGCATATAACCTGCTCTTCAGCACTGGCACAGTTTTGGCATCGAAGATCTTTGCCAGTTTTTTCAATATCTTGTCCGCCGTCTCCTTGTCGCCTTCCGACCATGATTTGACTTCTCTCAGGGCGGACCCTCTCAGTTGCGCCAGCAATATTTCTTTGCTTTGTTCTTTGTTCAGTTGGTATAGGGTGAACGTCGAATTCATGCGATCCTTGAATGCCTTAAAAGTGCTTGTGCCTTTTGTCCGCGTATCTCCCGAGAATGTGAGTAGCCACGTGGCCCCAAAGTAGTAAGGCATCGTGATCTGTGCCGCTGCTGCCTTCGGCGGTTCCCTGTCTTCTGGTAGTGGCGGAAGACGTCTGCGGGGGGACGGTGGTGGAGTGCCGGGTTCCGACATGATTCCGATCCTGTTCGCGGACGCCAATGTTGGATGTGGTGAACCGGAACCGGCGGGCCAGTAACCCCTTTACCTTGCGCTCTGGAATTCCCTTCTTCGTCTCTTCTTACTGGACACGGGACAAGAACCAGACCAAGGAAATGGTGCAACGGAATTTATTTAGACTTAATAGGATACTTGAGATAAGGCATAGATAGCACTGAAAGGGGTGCACCATTATGTAACACAGCAAGTTCACAGTGGTAACACAAGACACTTCTGGATAATTCAATCAAACAAAGTTATCACTTGGTAGAAACCTACGATACTTAGCAATCACATTAAACTATACGCATTAGTGAGGTCATGCTATATAAATCACGGTGCAATTTAAAACAACACATTAGTAATACTTTACTGTACACGATATTACGCTACTGGGTACCCAGTTCCTATGACTACCTACTGTCTCTAAGACAGACCTGTGCACAAGGATTTAATGTTCGTAGGTGGCCTGTTTATTCCTGCGCAGTGCTCCTGAACTTTAGGGCCACAGTCCTCCTCCAGTGGAAAAGGATAAAAGCTTTCAGCGGGGTATGTCCCGGATAAAGATGGTGAATGCCATAGTGCCTTTTGAACAACTGGCCAGGCAATAGTACTATCTGGTTCCCACCACAAGATGGTGCTGTCTCTACACTAGGCCCTGAGATTGGCCGTACAGTCCATATATTATGCTCCCCACGCAGGGGAAGGGTTCAGTGTGGCTTAGCAGAGGGGCCAGTGTCCTGTCTTGCTATAGGGTTACTTGCAGTGGGGTTGGGTGTATGCTGGCATACACTTCTGGTGGGGTCCCATGATACCTTGTGGTCGCTCTCTCCCTCCTGTGCCCCCGCACTTCCCTTTAGGCGTCTCCAGGGTTCTTGGGGTGTCCTGCGCTGATTACACTGGGGGATCAGCCGGGGCTCCTATTAGGGTCACGGGGTCAGGTAGTTGCGTGCCACTTACCCCCCTAGGTCACTGCTGGGCTCAACTTTCTTCAGAGCCACTCGTGTGCCAGCTCCTCTCTGTGCTCCTGCACGCTGCCTGGTCTCAGTGCGGTACTGCAGCGCACGGTCCTCTCACTGCCGGGGCTGGATGTCAGGAAGCTGCAGCTGCTGCTAGGCATCCTCTTGTCTCCTGTCCCCCGGCCTCCGATCTGCTGCTGGGAGCCACGGCTGGCGCCACTCTCTGCGCGCTGGGCTGAGCTGTCACTCACGCTGGGTCTCCTCTGAGGGCTGTGCGGCCGCCGGTTCTCCTCTCCTGCCTGTCAGGTCGCGGCTGGGGATCTCTGCTGCTGCTGGGGTATGTACCGGGTGCTCCTTCTGGCGCCACACACACACGGAGGCTCCCCGGCTGCTAGTCTCTCCGTCCTGGACTAGCCGCTCACACGCCGGGACCTCTGACCTCTCCACCCGGCCAATTGCTGCAGCCAGCGCACGTCCTGCGATTACCCTTTTTTTTGTCCTGAGCGCACACACACTGCATCTTCGCGCCTCAGGACGACTCCTCCTACTCTATTCGCGCCCTTCAGGTACGCAGGGTAGTTAACCCCTTCAGGTCCGGTGGTCTGTCGGCTCCCTGTTGTTGTGGTTGCTTAGCAACCCTTCTGTCGCGGTTGTCCTGCGGGACACTACAAGGCTGGTGTCCTTATGAAACGGGGTACCCCCAGGCTGGGTAGGGAAAAGGAGGCATCCCTAACTCTGGGGTGTCACACTAGCTGGAGTTCACCGGGCTGTAGTAGGATAGCATAAGGCTAGGACAAGGCTAGCAAGAACTCCTCTAGGAAATAGGAGCTCGGACCAAACGGACTAGCATACAGAACTGGGAACTAGGAACTCAGGAACAAGGAGCTAGGAGCTATAACTGGCAGGTTTGTACAGGTCAGAATGCCATATGAAGGCCTCAGGTAATCAACACACCTGTGACCTCCAGCCCAGCAAGGATAATAAGATCACACTTGTGCATAATTATCCACAGAGGACTGGGCTGACATGGCACAGACTCACCACTGGAGGCCACCAGAGAGTCAATTACCAACACAGAATATGGACATTGAATATGGACAATTTGAATATTATGACTTTCCAGTTCAGAGTAATAATACTCAGTTTTTTAATAATGAAAATGAATCTAAAGGGAGAGAACACAATTTTTTTTAGTTATACAGTATATCAGTGTTTCTCCAGGTGGTCAGGCAGGTGTAGCGGTTCATGGCTCTAGCACCAGCCACACATTATCTAACCATTAGATAGAGTAGCAGAGTTAGCCTTTTAAATGAAGCTTAAATTGAGTGCAACTACTGTATATTGCATATGCCCTTAGAATAAATGTAGAATCTTTAAAAAATATACATGCGTTATTATTAGGTCCTTATATTTGTTCCCAAAGGCCACATTTGTAATGTGCTTGAATTTTTCAATCTAATTTTTCAAAATGTGCCTCATTATACATTAATGCACAATATATCCAATTGTTCTTTGTAAATAAATATCAATTTGTTTTTCCATGTACAATCTCTATGATATAATATTCACAAATCCCAACACATGTAATTTATCTTTCTATGGTGCCAGAGTATAAATTGTAACCAGAAAATAAACAGAAATGTCTCTCCTGCTTTTAGATTCTGTGCCATGAAAAAAGGCAGCAGCAGAGAGTCAAACCAGAGAGACAAGACTGCAGCTCTCACTTTGATTAGTATTCATGAAGCATTCGACTCCAGAGAGGATTAATAGACTCTGATGCCTAATATCCTGGAGAACAATTAATTTGCCCACAGTTTTGTCATGGTTGAAAGTCAAATGCTGGAACAGATCGATGCGCTGAGCTGCACGTTGAAACAGTACAACCTTCTGCTGGAGCTGAATTTTAATTTCTACATCATCATTTCTCTGCCATCACTGGCATCCACTACTTTCTAATAGATCACAAAATCTCTTTATAGCTGATGTTAGTCTTTATTACTAAACTCTATTTTGATTTCTCAAATATTACATTGCAAAATGTTACTCTATTAAGGAGATTATATTCATGCTTGTTTTTCATGTGACATTTTCTGCAGTTTATTTATAAAACATTTCAGCTATTTGTTTGGTACCATAAAATCTGTATTTTATTGTTATTTAATTATGCTTAGCAGACAAACACACACCACTAAAAAAAAAAAAACAGTACTGAACGAGGATGCAATTTATAAAAAATAAATAAAAAAACTATCCATCTGCAGTATGGGGTTTATTTACTAAGATGGGAGATCTATTAAAGATGGGATGTTGATATGTGCATCCATTCAGATTGTATCTACTATTTTCTATTTAAGTTGCTAAAGAAATAAGTAGTAGATTCTGATGGGCAACTCCCATCATAGTAAACAGATAGTAGTAAATAAACGTCTCTCTCTCTCTCTCTCTCTCTCTCTCTCTCTCTCTCTCTCTCTCTCTCTCTCTCCCTCTCTCTCCCTCTCTCTATAAATATATATTTTTCTGTTTGATTCTGCTTATTTAATCAAAATCGAATGGACATTGAACGGTTTTCAGTCCCATTTGATGCTGATTTGATCAGCATCGAAATTGAATAGAAAAAACGACTCTGTAGACAAGACTAAATAGTACATATCTGCACTACATAGTCCAAATCAAATGTGTTTTGCTTGCCTTTTGATTCCAATTCGATCCCAATTGAGATCAAATCGTAAAGCAAAATTGCACCATGTGAACACCCCTTATCTCTTTCTCTATATCTACCTATATGCCTGTCTATCTGTCTGTAGATGTGTGTCTGCGTTCATTTCAATGTGTTTAATATTTGGGGTAATTCAAGTTGGCTTGCAAAGCACATGGGATTTGCTAATGGACAAAACCATGTGCACTGCAGTTTGGGCTGATGTACAGTAACATGTGCAGAGAGAGATAGCTTTGGGTGGGATATGTACTTAAATTTTTTATCTATATTGCAGTGTAAAATTAAATCAGTATTTACCTGCACAGAAACAAAATAACACATGAGCAATGTGGCTGATCAACCATGGACGGTGTACCTGGAGGAGTGGGGACCCCCCAATAAAGATGTCCCCCTGCAGGTTTCAACCATCCAGGGTGCTGCACTCTTCCCGGCACCCCTGGGCAATGGACACCATGCTGAGTATTTTGTGATTACAAAACTAAAATTTGTGCTGTGAACGACAAGTTCCAAAAAGCCTCCCCACATTCAGGGATTTGGAGAACCATAAATCCAGGCACGCATATCATTTAAGTGCCCGCAGGGTCTTGTGGTTTAACAGCATGACCAATGTTACAATAAATACACAGACACAGAGAAAAGTAGAGCTTTATTAACATACATTACCTGTTTTTGGTAATGTTTAGGGTATGATTTGAAAAAAGTTCCCTATTATATTTGAGATTTTGATGTTTTTTTTATGAGAAAGCATCTGGATGCATTTTTGAATGTGCATTTTTTGTTGACGGCACACTACTACATGTGCAATTTTTGGTAAACATGTGATTTCAGCTGTTTTTGAACAAAAAATGCACGTTCTAAAAAAAAAGACTTAAGGATAAGTGCAAATGAGAGCCCAATTTGAGATTATTGAAAAGGGCCTAGTTTGAGATTAGTGAATGTCTTGCAAGATTGAAGAGGTCTGAGGAATTCATCAGTGGAAAGCTCTAAATACAGCCAAATGAGAAGCTGTTGTGTACTGTAGAAGCTGTAGAATGCAGATTCACAAGAGTTGGAAACAGTCAGATGGTTTATTTACTGAAGGTGGTTTGGGTAAGACCAGATCTAAAGATATATATGTACTATACTGCCTGAGTAGGGACCAGCAGCTATCCAATTACTTTTATTTTGTGCACTGCCACTACAAGAAAGCTAATCCTGTATGGGCCAAGATGTAGTATACAGTAGTTCCATGAGCTGGGGCATTACATTCGCTATTTTCAGTTTATTTGTTAGCACTGCTATGTTCAACTTGCAAGTATAGTGAAAAAGTTTAATTTGCTACTAAACACTAGGGGCCTGATCCTGGTTCACTTGCAAAAGCAAATTCTCACTCTCTAATGGACAGTCTGCTTTTTATTTGCACTGCAATATAGATATCAGTCTGAAGTACAAACCCCACCCAAATCTAACTCTCTCTGCACATGTTACATCTGCCCCACTTGCAGTGCACATGGTTTTGTCCATTAGAGAGATAATTTGGAAAGCATCAGCATTTTCTAGATGCAATGGAATGACAAAAATAGATCACATAAAGGACAAGAAACCAAAAAATAACACAAATTAAATAAATATACTAGAGATACATGCAGACACTCTTGTTTTTTTTTTTTTTTTGGTTCTAAATCATCATCATGATTTTTTTAGTTTTGTATCTGCATTTCTTTAAAAATTGATAAAGGTGGTTAAATTATGCAACTGTTTTTTTTTGTTCCTAAAATAGTATTACCTTTCATCACATTCATTTCTAGTAATTTTTGACCTATATTGGCACCTCAAATCATGAATGAAATACTTACAGTACATACTGTACAAGCCAAAACTCATCCGATTCATTTTTAAGATCCAAGATCTGAACTTGGACAGAAGTGATCCGAGCCAGGACTTGGTTTGATTCACTACCCCAAAGGTCTGGTGTGGTTAATTTACTAAAATTGGAGTTCTATTGAAGATAGGATGTTGCTATGGGCAGCCAATAAGATTCTATCTATCATTTTCTAGAAGGTACTAAATGTTAAGTGTAATGGGGAACATCCCATCCTTAATATAACTGTCATCTTAGTAAATAAACCCCAGTGTGTTTTCAGTTTCAGTTTTCAGCAAAACGAAACGGAGCCTCTGTAAAATATGTATTTATATATTTAAAACTGTATATAGCTGAAACAATAATAATACAAAATGTTGATCCTATAATAAAATGATATAGTCATTCAACAGTCTAAACGATGCATTAATACATACTGTATTGTACAAAAGATATATCTATGCTGATGTTAAAGAGACAGATCTTGCTTTTAGAGCTAATTTTTTGCTATTTAGAATTTTAAACCACAGCTATTTTCGTGCCAATCACATGACATAAATTCTCAAACTTATTTATAATGAGAGTACCTTGGAGACAAGTCGTTATTCTAACATTATGTTCTGTTCTGTAGCACAAATATATCTGCATATATCAGTCCCAGTGAAAATTTCTAACAGTGTATCCAACAAATGGAGACAATATATTATAATTTCACATTTCTATTTCTCTAAGTGACTTAATTCTTATATCCTGGATTCTATGGGTTAGCATGTTGTAGTGGGTAATTTGACATACAAGTAAATAGGCACTGTAATTGAATTGCCACTTGGAGTTAAAGCTTGAGGCTTCCATTCTTTTCCATGTGCGGTAAACTACGACATGTACAGTAACTGATCGCAGCCAATAAGGGACTTCTCTGTAGGTACTGATTAGTTTTTCTATAATTATACAATAAATTGATACTTAGCATAAAATTATTTTCTCCAGCAACAGATGTTCCCAGTGGTAAACACAGATTTACACATTTCTTCATATATTATTGTGATATCATCAGAGCCACATACAGTATCAGAGGTTGGGGGAAATTTACTAAGAATAGGAATACGAAAATTCGCATTCGTATTCTAAATAGGTATGAATACAACTGGCATCGCCGTTGTATTTCATTTACGAAATTGGATTCCAGAGGGTAATTTTCCGAGGGCGTATGGATTCGTATTTTTGCCAATATGAATTTGTATTTTAAATACAAATTGGTATTTTTAAATATGAATTCGTATCGGCTGCAGTGTAAAAAGAATAGAAAAATAAATAAATAATAAAAAAAACAACTAGGGGTAATTCTGGAGGGGAGCATGGGGAGACTTTTTATACAAGTCCCCCCGGCCAAAGCATTAACCCCCGTACCAGTAAGCCTGGGTCCCCCCTCCAGAATTTACCTAACCAGGAACCAGGGTGAAGCCTGGAGCTGTCCCCGGTGCCCCTGAGCTGTGGGTAATGGGCTGATTGTAGTGTAAAATTATAATAAAACCATTAGGTTCTGCTGTGGAGCTATGAGTCCCAGAAAGCCTGGGCTGCATACTGGGACTTGGAGAAAGACAAGTCCCAGCATGCGGCCCATTAATGGACTCTTAGTTCCACAGCAGAACCAATAGTTAAATAAAAACACACTGACATCTGAATAAATAAAACTTTATTACATTCAGAGCCCAAGCATACATATACTTACATATCTTGACCCTGTAGGTAGGTCTACATCCATCCATCCATCAGCTGGTCCTGAAGTAATTCTTTGGGTACCTGTGGAAGCAATCTATACTCACCAGGTCCTCCGGCGTAGATCACATCCTCTTGGGTCCAAAGTAGGCATGCAGGGGACTTGGCAAAAAAAAAACATGTGAAACCTGGTGCCAGCATGGGCTGTCAGGTGGAGATGCAGGATGTGTTACATCCTGTGGCTCCTCCTCCCGAATAGCGATATTGGGTGCCCAGCGGCCTTGCGATTCCTGATTGGCCGCTATGTGACACTAATTACTGTCATTGGGTGGTCCCCTTATTTTTAGATATGTACTGAATTTGATGCCATTATTACAATAAAAGCCTTAAAAAAGAACACATGGGGGGGGGGGGTATTTCGATGTATCCATATTTGCAAAATAAAGTCCTTGTGGGATTTTCCGAAAAGTACTCATTCCAGTATTAAAGTAGTAACTAAATGTTACAAAGCATAGGCACATATTTGTACCAAAAAAATATGGATTAAGGGGCACAACAAAGGCAATGCATTACATCTGTTAAATAGATCAGTCAATAACCATGTGTGTGGAGAGATTGGACATGAACTGATTTTGGTACTTGTGTATTATCACGGCGCCACCGATATTAAGTCGCACAACTTTTAATCACATTGCATGCCATACACCCGATGCACAGTGGCGGATC
Organism: Crinia signifera; assembly: GCF_055691185.1. NCBI lineage: Eukaryota > Metazoa > Chordata > Amphibia > Anura > Myobatrachidae > Crinia > Crinia signifera. The sequence goes on from NC_139217.1 coordinate 346,283,337, forward strand.
CAGGATAAAATGACAGGGGGGGCACCATGATAAAAGAGGGTTTAGGTGGGAGAGGGGCGGTGTTAGTGGTTCCAGTGTACATGCTAAGAGAGCGGCATAGAGAGGGTGGGAATGGGATTAAAAACAGGCGCTGGCATTTAAAGTACGCAGGCCCACCATGGCGACAAAAGTGAAGGATGTAGTTGTGCGCGCGCCGAAGGCGTGCTCCGGAAAAGGGGTGTGGCCACTCAACAGGGGTGTGTCCTTGAGTGTAGTCTACAACACCATATACAACTTCTACACATTATTCAACAAAATACTAGACCCCATTATACTTCCCTCTTACACATGATGCCAAATGGAATGAGCCAAAATTCACATAATTCCACATGGATTGAGCCAAAATTCAAATAATGCCACATGGATTGTGTCAAAATTCACATAATGCCACACGGATTGAGCCAAAATTTACATAATAACACACGGATTGAGCCAAAATTCACATAATGCCACACGGATTGAGCCAAAATTCACATAATGCCATATGGATTGAGCCAAAATTCACCGAATGCCACACGGATTGAGCCAGAATTCACATAATGGCACACAGATTAAGCCAAAATTCACAATACGCTTCATAAACAGGGACATTGTCCACCAAAGGCGCGCATTAAACATTTACACCATAATGTTCATTACACATTAAGTTACACGCCATTATGTCCATTATGTATTATGCCAAACACCATAATGCCTATTAAAAATTATGCTACATAAGTGCTGCTTATCTACATGCTCATTGCCAGAGGTTCCATGCTCGTTGCCATGTGGGCTTACTTGTTCATTGCCAAGGGGGAATACATGCTCGTGGTAAATGAGGGACAGCCGCCGCCAGGCAGAAGTGATAGCCACTGACAGTGGCAGAGCCTGGCTGTATTCAGAGCACTGCAGGTACCGGCTATTTGAAATAATACCCCTTTCACACCAGAAAATGCATTCCCAGGTTGGCCCCTTTTACACCAGCCTAGTCCCTGAATTTTCTGGTGTGAGGGGGAGAGAAAACCACCTCTCTCACCCCCCCCCCCCCCTTTAACCAGTTATCTCATTTAACCGGCTATATATTAGGAAGCAACTGGCTCATTTACATAAGACAAGTATCATATTGAAGAACTTTTGAGTGGGCTTTGAATGATTTTGGTCCAGTGAATCTGGAACGTTTGGTTCCAGAGTAATCTGCCCTCAAAGAACATGAACAGCCATGAAATTACATTTAAAAAAAAAAATTGGCTTACGCGCAATATCTCTGGAACCGATTGACCGATATGGACCAGCCTGGTAGCATTTTGAAGGCCCAGCTATTTGGAATTGAATGAGATCAACCACAAGCTTCTGTGATGCCAGGGCGGGAATTGGCAGCCGTCGGAACCGGGTGGGGGTCCGAATTGATGGGTCCCATATTATCCTATGGGGAAAAAACGTTACAGCTTTGCCAGGCGATATCTCCAGTTCCCGGGGGGCTAGAGACACGGGGCTGGACTCGTTGGAAAGCCCTGGTCCTCAGCTACAAAATGAAATGACAGGGGGGTGTGTATAAGCCCCCTTTACAATTTTTAATTGTATAAGCACCCAATGCTAAATGCACCCCCACGCCATCCCCAGTATGAACGCCAACCCGAAGCACGGCGAGGGGCGGCGGTACGCGTCCTCCGACCTTTTCATACCCCCACTATCCACGTAGGCATGGAGTTGATCTTATATAGCGTGGCGAGCGCAGCGAGCCACCGAGCCCGAAACGTGGCGAGCGCAGCAAGCCCCACGAGGGGACGCGTAATACCTGTGAAGTAATGCGCGTCCGCTTGCCATGATTCGGGCTCTGTGACTCGCTGCGCTCGCCACACTATATAAAATCAACTCCACGCTGACGTGGATAGTGGGGGAATGATAAGGTTGGAGGATGCGTACCGCCGCCCCTGGCGGGCTCGCTGCGCTTGCCACGCTTTGGGTTCACGTTCATAGTGGGGGTGCATTTAACATTGTAAACCCCCATTAGGGTGCTTACAATCGCATTGTATGGCATTGAATGCCATATACAATGGTATACAATTTTAAATTGTATACCATCGGGTGCCAATCGCATCGCATACCATTGCATGCCTTATGGTCTGTGATGCGATGGGCGCCGTGCTAGTACACAAGTACCCTAATTTTTAAGATAATGAGATTGCCCCTTTGGCTGTAACAGCAAATCAAGCAGGTTTTGCCAATCAGTCTGGGAAAAGTGTCTGATAACTAAGCTTGTATTACGTTGGGCTAATACAGTACAAACACTACTGGGTATCATTACAGCTTATTTCATGATGGCCTCATGTAATGTGAGAGCTCATTGATTATAAGGAAGCCAATATTATCCACTCCACCCAATCTCTATAAATTAAAGGAATGTTTTGCTTGGCTCTCTTGGAAATCAGGATTGAAAAGAGTGAAGTACAAGATTTAGGTGCTTTCAAGTTGAGCCTATGTCATAGGTCATGCCATAGCTTTCTGACATGTTAAAGAAGTGGATTTTCCCAAATATGTGATAGGATTTCTTGATCATGAAGAAAAAAAAATGATACTAAGGGGGATATTCAATCTCCGGCGAGCACCTCCCACCGGGGAGATGCCCGCCGGGCCCTATTCAATGCTTCCCCGACAGCATTGAGCAGGAAATCTCGGCAGAACGAGCCCGACATCACAAGCTGTCGGGCTCGTTCTGCCGAGAACAGCTGGGAAGTGACGAGCTGCCGGCTGCAGCTCGCCTCTTCCCGGCCGCAACTCGCCGCCATGCCCCCTTTTCGCTCCCCAGCAGGTGGGACATTGAATCCCACCTGCGTGTTCTCGGTCGAGCTGACCGAGAACGGGACTGGGTCACGGCGGTCGAGCAAGCTCGACTGCCGTGACCCTGACATTGAATACCGCCCTAAGTCTCCTCCATTAAGGAATTCCCACTCCAAATATGTATTAGCATAATTATCCCAACAATTATTACATCTCTCCCCTGTTCTTTGAGGCTAGAACATTCCAGACAAAGACTTTAAAACCTTCCACTTTACCACCACTTTAACACCCCCAGGCATAATACATCTGCCCCTGACTTGAGTAGTTTTAGAAGTCCTATATGCGGTCATCTACCTGCCATATAAGCCCCAGGAATAGAAAAGGTGTCTGTTGAATATTCATTTTTGAAACAAAAAAAAGGTAAATGGCAGATGGCGAAACTGACTTATTGGCCCCAAACAGGAGCATCAGTGTGATTTTTTTTGCCAATGTGCTGATTAACAATTATTGATGTGCCGATTGGCAGCCATCAATGATTAATAATAATGTCTGGGAATCTTGTTAAAATTCCCTAATTTGGTAATCCTGTAATATTTTGGGATTAACATGTAAAATATAACTGATCCTCCGTCCCAAGTGTCATAGAATAGGAGAATTGCAACAATCCATCCCAGAACGTCGACTAAGTAAACGATGACTTTGATCACATTGATCACATAGTTGAAAATAATTTAAAATGATCAATTTTGGTTAAGCACTACACTGTATATAAAATATGCTCAGATAAATATTTTTTTCCCTACTTATTTTTATTCATGAATATACTTTAACAAATCTATTTAACTAAGTTAATCTAAAACATTTAAACTTTTTAATGTTGCATATATCTCTCGGCCATATCTCTTCTGTAAACAAGATTATCATTGTAGTGAAAACTATCAAACTATTTCTGTATCGTAAATAATGCTTTTAACAGCTGATTAATTGCACAGGATACAAGGAACACTAGGTCAAGACTCACCTTTCCTTTTGCAGGGTCCTTACTATATATCTGTAATAAGATGAATGATAAAGGTATAAATCATAAAAACCTTTCTTACAGTACAAAAATCCTGCATCTGTTCTACTAGCTAACACGTAATTCACTCTACCTACACAATTCTGCAACAAACCTGTTATTATTAAGGGCTGACAGATGTTTCGCACTTTGAAAAAAAACAGAGTTTAATGGAAATAACAAATTAGTGTTCAATACTTTAATCCTATTTTGAGGAAGCAATGTATTCTATGTAATGACTTACATAGCAGAGCCACAAGAAGAAAATAACAAAAGCAAAAGACATAGTGTAAAACACACAGGATTATGAAAGTGAGGAGATTGATGAACATACTACAGCAAAAAAAAGCATAAATATGATATATAAGTATTCATAAGTCAGAAGTTGATATATATTCTAACATACACATTCAAAGCTACCTCGTATTTTTACAACTATTTGTTTTATGTAAAAAGTTTGTGTATACTTAAAGAAATAGAAAAGATACAAGAACGAACAAGAGGGAGAAACAGAAAAGCTGCAACAGTATATTTTACAGTATAAAACAGTTATAGTACCACGTCAAATATAAAGCATCAGTTATCAAACTGTACAGTAAAGTCTTATCCTTTTGCTGATTCTATTTCTCTTTTCATACAGTATAAAAAAAAGTAAAATAGTAGAACTCAACACACGATATGGGGATCGTAACAGAGTGCACATTTAGAGTGATTTCCATTCATTTTAGACTGTGTTTTAGAATGCTGGGCATTCCCATGCTAATTTAAATGTGATGCAGACGTTGGGGCGGACTGCTGATGTCAGTGGATGTCAGCTGCCTGTCCTGTCCTCACACAGGGTGCCTGCAGACCAGAGACACCATAGAGGTGTCTCTGATCACACTGTAGAGATGCCGAAATTTGGGCCAATATTTCTTCCCTCTAGTTGTTTTCTTTTGTGTAGAATTTCTTGTTTATTTTTGCACATTCCTTGATGTGATGATATTCTTTTAAACTTTTCATTTTCAAGTAATTTTTTTAATTGAATTTGCTCTCTTTAGTCTGTTCAACTTTTTCTCTTTGTTCATTAGAGTCATACTTTAATAGAATAGAAAAAAATGTAGGTGATATTTTTGAAAAAAAAAAACACCTGAAGAGATTAAATTTGAAATAAAAGTTTCCTTCTCCCTATTCTTAAGTTGCTAAAAACTACTAATATTAGAAATTACACATGGGTGTGATGCCACCACTCTAACTAAAGGGCTGATTCAGGATCGCTCGTAGTGATCCAAATTCCTCCCCAGCCCCGATGGTCTGTGTTTGCGCATGTCCAAACCTCAGCACCGAACTGCTTTGGCGAGTTACAAACTTTCCGGGCCATTCATTGCGAGGAGGGAGGACCAGGGATAATAGGGCTGGAGCAGGGAAACACCCCGCACTTTATGGACATTCCTATAAAATGATGGACATTCTCCTGGGCATGCAGGTAGAGAGAAATCTGCCAGGGGCAGATGGCTGACGCCACATGACATCAGGGCCCGCCTTCTCTTTGACAGACACAGATGGAAATAAAATTCAGTTTAGACTGACTTTAATCTCCGAAGGGTAGAGAAATTCTTTAATTCTCATACACATCACCTCGCATGGTACTGAGGGGAATCATCAAAGAACCAACAAACACTTGGATAATTCATTTAAAACCAAATGTAACCAAATCCTAGACAATTGTTCACAAAAATGTATTGAGTTTATTAATGGTAGATAGACAAAAAATCATTAAAAGGAGACTAAAAAAAAAAAATATCCTCGAACAAAGCAAGACAACACCAATCCAAAATTTGTAGGACAACAAATACCTAGAATAGCTATCACAACAATGGAAGAAATGTCAAAAATATAACAAGGAAGCTATAGACCATGAAACACATTCAGAGATTTATCTGAGGAATACAAATCTAGTAAACAAAGAGCAAACAGACCAAAAAAACTGACAAATTGTCGTTGTCCCCCAAACAATTTGATACAAAAATAAATAAATAAAAAAGAAGTACTGTATTTCACAAACTTCAAAAATATTAATTGAAATACACAACATTATAGTATATGGCAGCTGCAGAAACAAAGTAATGTGTGTCAAATATCCAATTTTAGAATACACATCTTTGCATACAGCACTATTATAATTGGTTGCTTTAAGTGGATTATTGAAAATAAGGAAAGTGAGGTGTACTGTATGATAAATTTTAAATTAAAGTTCAGATCTAACATCTTGGCATACTAATGCTATAATGCATGTATTAAGTACAGTAGTAAAATGGATCTGGATGGTAGACAGATGGGGGGAAATTTACTAAAGGAAATTTGTTAAAAACTAGGTGTATTTGTATCCAGAAATACACTTATTTTTGACATTTACTATCCCTAAAATACGGCAATTCGTTTTCGTATTGATGTGCTATCAATACGAATACGAATTGCCGTATTTTTGGGATAGTAAATGTCAAAAATAAGTGTATTTCTGGATACAAATACACCTATTTTTTACAAATTTCCTTTAGTAAATTTCCCCCATGATGTCTAGTTCGACAGTCAATATGTTCACACAACAAGTTACCCATACAATAGTTGGACCTTGACAAATGTTGGATATTGACAAATGTTAGATATGCAATAGTTGGACATTGACAAATGTTAGACACGTAATAGTTGAACAGAAAAGTTCAATGGGGTTTTAACAATTTTTCTAATTTTTTTCGGTACTCTTTACCTAGAACGGCGCCCGCGATCAGAATCGCGGGCGTCGGGGGTAAAAAATCGCGGGCATCGCGGGTAAATCGCGGGTACATCAAAATCGTGTACCCGCGATCACCGCGATTTTCCCATAGGGAACAATGTTAAAAAGCCTAATTGATCGCGATTTTAATGTTAAATGCCTCAATGCCCGCGATTTTCCCATAGGAATCAATGTTAAATGGGCTACAGAGCCCAAATAGACCCAATTAACCCTTAAATGTCACCCCAATTTTTTTACGCCACCCCACGATCCACGCCAACCCGAAGCGTGGCGAGCGTAGCGAGCCCGCGAGGGGCGGCGGTACGCGTCCTCCGACCTTTTCATGCCCTACTATCCACGTCGGCGTGGAGTTGAGAATAGAATAGTGTGGCGAGCGCAGCGAGCCACCGAGCCCGAAGCGTGGCGAGCGCAGCGAGCCCCGCGAGGGGACGCGGATACCTTCACAGGTAAACGCGTCCCTTCGCGGGCTTCACAGGTGTCGGCGTCGCCACGGACACCTGTGAAGTCCGCGAGGGGACGCGTATAACTGTGAAGGTATCCGCGTCCGCTCGCCACGCTTCGGGCTCGGTGGCTCGCTGCGCTCGCCACACTATTCTATTCTCAACTCCACGCCGACGTGGATAGTAGGGCATGAAAAGGTCGGAGGACGCGTACCGCCGCCCCTCGCGGGCTCGCTGCGCTCGCCACGCTTCGGGTTGGCGTGGATCGTGGGGTGGCGTAAAAAAATTGGGGTGACATTTAAGGGTTAATTGAGCCTATTTGGGCTCTGTAGCCCATTTAACATTGATTCCTATGGTAAAATCGCGGGCATTGAGGCATTGAATGCAAAATCGCGATCAATCTGACTTTTTAACATTGTTCCCTATGGGAAAATCGCGGTGATCGCGGGCATCGCGTCGCGGCCGTTTATGTACTGCACGCGATCCCGCGATCACCCCGATGGGCGCCGTTCTAAGTAAAGAGTACCGTCGGGGGTAAAAAATCGCGGGCATCGCGGGCATCGCGGGTAAATCGCGGGTACATCAAAATCGTGTACCCGCGATCACCGCGTTTTCCCATAGGGAACAATGTTAAAAAGCCTAATTGATCGCGATTTTAATGTTAAATGCCTCAATGCCCGCGATTTTCCCATAGGAATCAATGTTAAATGGGCTACAGAGCCCAAATAGACCCAATTAACCCTTAAATGTCACCCCAATTTTTTTACGCCACCCCACGATCCACGCCAACCCGAAGCGTGGCGAGCGCAGCGAGCCCGCGAGGGGCGGCGGTACGCGTCCTCCGACCTTTTCATGCCCTACTATCCACGTCGGCGTGGAGTTGAGAATAGAATAGTGTGGCGAGCGCAGCGAGCCACCGAGCCCGAAGCGTGGCGAGCGCAGCGAGCCCCGCGAGGGGACGCGGATACCTTCACAGGTAAACGCGTCCCTTCGCGGGCTTCACAGGTGTCGGCGTCGCCACGGACACCTGTGAAGTCCGCGAGGGGACGCGTATAACTGTGAAGGTATCCGCGTCCCCTCGCGGGGCTCGCTGCGCTCGCCACGCTTCGGGCTCGGTGGCTCGCTGCGCTCGCCACACTATTCTATTCTCAACTCCACGCCGACGTGGATAGTAGGGCATGAAAAGGTCGGAGGACGCGTACCGCCGCCCCTCGCGGGCTCGCTGCGCTCGCCACGCTTCGGGTTGGCGTGGATCGTGGGGTGGCGTAAAAAAATTGGGGTGACATTTAAGGGTTAATTGAGCCTATTTGGGCTCTGTAGCCCATTTAACATTGATTCCTATGGTAAAATCGCGGGCATTGAGGCATTGAATGCAAAATCGCGATCAATCTGACTTTTTAACATTGTTCCCTATGGGAAAATCACGGTGATCGCGGGCATCGCGTCGCGGCCGTTTATGTACTGCACGCGATCCCGCGATCACCCCGATGGGCGCCGTTCTAAGTAAAGAGTACCGTCGGGGGTAAAAAATCGCGGGCATCGCGGGCATCGCGGGTAAATCGCGGGTACATCAAAATCGTGTACCCGCGATCACCGCGTTTTCCCATAGGGAACAATGTTAAAAAGCCTAATTGATCGCGATTTTAATGTTAAATGCCTCAATGCCCGCGATTTTCCCATAGGAATCAATGTTAAATGGGCTACAGAGCCCAAATAGACCCAATTAACCCTTAAATGTCACCCCAATTTTTTTACGCCACCCCACGATCCACGCCAACCCGAAGCGTGGCGAGCGCAGCGAGCCCGCGAGGGGCGGCGGTACGCGTCCTCCGACCTTTTCATGCCCTACTATCCACGTCGGCGTGGAGTTGAGAATAGAATAGTGTGGCGAGCGCAGCGAGCCACCGAGCCCGAAGCGTGGCGAGCGCAG